>NW_027181694.1:1893500-2529500 GCF_028537555.1 Battus philenor | reverse complement strand
AGTGGACAAACTAGCAAGGATGCGTCTACCGGTTGATGATCTCTTTAACACGTTCACTGCGGCTTGAGGTCGATTCAGCCTCATGGTAGACTTTGCACTGGTGCGGCGCGTAAAACTCGTGTTTTCTCTCTAGTGCGGCGGCTGTTTACACTCAACCGTATGAGGTATGACAAAGACAAATATAGCTTTCTTTATGTCTGCGAAGCATTGACTCAATATTGTAAAAAAATATTGACAAACATGAGGCAGAAAAGGCCTCAACCGCACTACTAGGAAGTTCAGCTTGAGGCTGATTCGACCTCAGCCGCACCAGCTGAAAGTTCTTCAAAATTGGGCCCGCAGTGAACGTGTTAAAATTAAGCTTATATATTTGTTATTTATAATGAATTTGCAAACAGTTGTAAAATTGTAAATTGAAACGTATGAAATTTCTTCTACATTCGACTAACCGTCAGATCCGCTCGGCCCGATTAATATGAACGTTACCTATTAAAACTGTCACTCACAGGTATTGACATTGTTTTGTATCAAGAAAAATCAATGACAAAACGTTATTTTTATAATCATGTAGGATTAATTATACTCAATGGTTGACTAAATATAAACGAATAAATTGCCAAATAATATTTTATTTTGAATAATAAATTCAAATACAATTTTTTTTTATATTCCAAACCCACCGAAACATAATACGATTGAAACTTAAGTTATTAGCATTTATGATTTCTGATCTTCAAAGATTTATTTTTGCCCTGTGAATTTCTACAACGAGACCGCGACCGCTTGTTCGATCTACATTTCCTTCTGCTATTAAAACATCTGCTGCTCTTACGTCCGCTTCGTTGACACTTACGTCTGGATTGCAGACGCGATTGGGACTTGAGACCTACTCCATCCGCAGCAGATCCGACAGACTGATCGCAAATAACAGCAAGACTTGAAGAAATGCCAGAAGAAGCTTCGCTTTCAGAGAAGGAACTTGAATAAGAATTTTCATCGACACTAGCAAAACTAGACGATTCGCTGCGAGAGCGACTTGCACTGACTTCAGTCTCGTCTACGGATTCAGAACCAAAGGAATCGCTTTCAGAGTATCCACAGCCACTACCGCCTACATTTTTACTTTGCAAGTGATTGCATGAATTAGCGTAACTCGCCGAATCGCTTCTCGAATTGCTGCTTGCATTGGCTCCGCCCTTGCCTGTGTTCGCATTACTTGCTGAATCGCTGTCAGAGTAACCGCTGGCGTAGGAACCGTCCTTGCCGCTACTTGCGTAGCTCGCCGAATCGCTTCTTGAATTGCTGCTTGCATTGGCTCCACCCTTGCCTGTGTTCGCATTACTTGCTGAGTTGCTGCCAGAGTAACCGCTGGCGTAGGAACCGTCCTTGCCGCTACTTGCGTAGCTCGCCGAATCGCTTCTTGAATTGCTGCTTGCATTGGCTCCGCCCTTGCCTGTGTTCGCATTACTTGCTGAATCGCTGCCAGAGTAACCGCTGGCGTAGGAACCGTCTTTGCCGCTACTTGCTTGACTCACCGAATCGCTTCTTGAATTGCTGCTTGCATTGGCTCCGCCCTTGCCTGTGTTCGCATTACTTGCTGAATCGCTGCCAGAGTAACCGCTGGCGTAGGAACCGTCTTTGCCGCTACTTGCTTGACTCACCGAATCGCTTCTTGAATTGCTGCTTGCATTGGCTCCGCCCTTGCCTGTGTTCGCATTACTTGCTGAATCGCTGTCAGAGTAAACGCTGGCGTAGGAACCGTCTTTGCCGCTACTTGCTTGACTCACCGAATCGCTTCTCGAATTGCTGCTTGCATTGGCTCCGCCCTTGCCTGTGTTCGCATTACTTGCTGAATCGCTGTCAGAGTAACCGCTGGCGTAGGAACCGTCTTTGCCGCTACTTGCTTGACTCACCAAATCGCTTCTTGAATTGCTGCTTGCATTGGCTCCGCCCTTGCCTGTGTTCGCATTACTTGCTGAGTCGCTGCCAGAGTAACCGTTGGCGTAGGAACCGTCCTTGCCGCTACTTGCGTAACTCGCCGAATCGCTTCTCGAATTGCTGCTTGCATTGGCTCCGCCCTTGCCTGTGTTCGCATTACTTGCTGAATCGCTGTCAGAGTAACCGCTGGCGTAGGAACCGTCTTTGCCGCTACTTGCTTGACTCACCGAATCGCTTCTTGAATTGCTGCTTGCATTGGCTCCGCCCTTGCCTGTGTTCGCATTACTTGCTGAGTCGCTGTCAGAGTAACCGTTGGCGTAGGAACCGTCCTTGCCGCTACTTGCGTAACTCGCCGAATCGCTTCTCGAATTGCTGCTTGCATTGGCTCCGCCCTTGCCTGTGTTCGCATTACTTGCTGAATCGCTGTCAGAGTAACCGCTGGCGTAGGAACCGTCCTTGCCGCTACTTGCGTAGCTCGCCGAATCGCTTCTTGAATTGCTGCTTGCATTGGCTCCACCCTTGCCTGTGTTCGCATTACTTGCTGAGTTGCTGCCAGAGTAACCGCTGGCGTAGGAACCGTCCTTGCCGCTACTTGCGTAGCTCGCCGAATCGCTTCTTGAATTGCTGCTTGCATTGGCTCCACCCTTGCCTATGTTCGCATTACTTGCTGAGTTGCTGCCAGAGTAACCGCTGGCGTAGGAACCGTCCTTGCCGCTACTTGCGTAGCTCGCCGAATCGCTTCTTGAATTGCTGCTTGCATTGGCTCCGCCCTTGCCTGTGTTCGCATTACTTGCTGAATCGCTGCCAGAGTAACCGCTGGCGTAGGAACCGTCCTTGCCGCTACTTGCGTAACTCGCCGAATCGCTTCTCGAATTGCTGCTTGCATTGGCTCCGCCCTTGCCTGTGTTCGCATTACTTGCTGAATCGCTGTCAGAGTAACCGCTGGCGTAGGAACCGTCTTTGCCGCTACTTGCTTGACTCACCGAATCGCTTCTCGAATTGCTACTAGCATTGGCTCCGCCCTTGCCTGTGTTCGCATTACTTGCTGAATCGCCGTCAGAGTAACTGCTGGAATAGGAACCGTCCTTGCCGCTACTTGCGTAGCTCGCCGAATCGCTTCTTGAATTGCTGCTTGCATTGGCTCCGCCCTTGCCTGTGTTCGCATTACTTGCTGAATCGCTGTCAGAGTAACCGCTGGCGTAGGAACCGTCTTTGCCGCTACTTGCTTGACTCACCGAATCGCTTCTTGAATTGCTGCTTGCATTGGCTCCGCCCTTGCCTGTGTTCGCATTACTTGCTGAATCGCTGTCAGAGTAACCGCTGGCGTAGGAACCGTCTCTGCCGCTACTTGCTTGACTCACCGAATCGCTTCTTGAATTGCTGCTTGCATTGGCTCCGCCCTTGCCTGTGTTCGCATTACTTGCTGAGTCGCTGCCAGAGTAACCGCTGGCATAGGAACCGTCCTTGCCGCTACTTGCGTAGCTCGCCGAATCGCTTCTTGAATTGCTGCTTGCATTGGCTCCGCCCTTGCCTGTGTTCGCATTACTTGCTGAATCGCTGCCAGAGTAACCGTTGGCGTAGGAACCGTCCTTGCCGCTACTTGCGTAACTCGCCGAATCGCTTCTCGAATTGCTGCTTGCATTGGCTCCGCCCTTGCCTGTGTTCGCATTACTTGCTGAATCGCTGTCAGAGTAACCGCTGGCGTAGGAACCGTCCTTGCCGCTACTTGCGTAGCTCGCCGAATCGCTTCTTGAATTGCTGCTTGCATTGGCTCCACCCTTGCCTGTGTTCGCATTACTTGCTGAGTTGCTGCCAGAGTAACCGCTGGCGTAGGAACCGTCCTTGCCGCTACTTGCGTAGCTCGCCGAATCGCTTCTTGAATTGCTGCTTGCATTGGCTCCACCCTTGCCTGTGTTCGCATTACTTGCTGAATCGCTGTCAGAGTAACCGCTGGCGTAGGAACCGTCCTTGCCGCTACTTGCGTAGCTCGCCGAATCGCTTCTTGAATTGCTGCTTGCATTGGCTCCGCCCTTGCCTGTGTTCGCATTACTTGCTGAATCGCTGTCAGAGTAACCGCTGGCGTAGGAACCGTCCTTGCCGCTACTTGCGTAACTCACCGAATCGCTTCTTGAATTGCTGCTTGCATTGGCTCCGCCCTTGCCTGTGTTCGCATTACTTGCTGAATCGCTGTCAGAGTAACCGCTGGCGAAGGAACCGTCTTTGCCGCTACTTGCTTGACTCACCGAATCGCTTCTCGAATTGCTGCTTGCATTGGCTCCGCCCTTGCCTGTGTTCGCATTACTTGCTGAATCGCTGTCAGAGTAACCGCTGGCGTAGGAACCGTCCTTGCCGCTACTTGCGTAGCTCGCCGAATCGCTTCTTGAATTGCTGCTTGCATTGGCTCCACCCTTGCCTGTGTTCGCATTACTTGCTGAATCGCTGTCAGAGTAACCGCTGGCGTAGGAACCGTCCTTGCCGCTACTTGCGTAGCTCGCCGAATCGCTTCTTGAATTGCTGCTTTCATTGGCTCCGCCCTTGCCTGTGTTCGCATTACTTGCTGAATCGCTGCCAGAGTAACCGCTGGCGTAGGAACCGTCCTTGCCGCTACTTGCGTAACTCGCCGAATCGCTTCTCGAATTGCTGCTTGCATTGGCTCCGCCCTTGCCTGTGTTCGCATTACTTGCTGAATCGCTGTCAGAGTAACCGCTGGCGTAGGAACCGTCTTTGCCGCTACTTGCTTGACTCACCGAATCGCTTCTCGAATTGCTACTAGCATTGGCTCCGCCCTTGCCTGTGTTCGCATTACTTGCTGAATCGCCGTCAGAGTAACTGCTGGAATAGGAACCGTCCTTGCCGCTACTTGCGTAGCTCGCCGAATCGCTTCTTGAATTGCTGCTTGCATTGGCTCCGCCCTTGCCTGTGTTCGCATTACTTGCTGAATCGCTGTCAGAGTAACCGCTGGCGTAGGAACCGTCTTTGCCGCTACTTGCTTGACTCACCGAATCGCTTCTTGAATTGCTGCTTGCATTGGCTCCGCCCTTGCCTGTGTTCGAATTACTTGCTGAATCGCTGTCAGAGTAACCGCTGGCGTAGGAACCGTCTCTGCCGCTACTTGCTTGACTCACCGAATTGCTTCTTGAATTGCTGCTTGCATTGGCTCCGCCCTTGCCTGTGTTCGCATTACTTGCTGAGTCGCTGCCAGAGTAACCGCTGGCATAGGAACCGTCCTTGCCGCTACTTGCGTAGCTCGCCGAATCGCTTCTTGAATTGCTGCTTGCATTGGCTCCGCCCTTGCCTGTGTTCGCATTACTTGCTGAATCGCTGCCAGAGTAACCGTTGGCGTAGGAACCGTCCTTGCCGCTACTTGCGTAACTCGCCGAATCGCTTCTCGAATTGCTGCTTGCATTGGCTCCGCCCTTGCCTGTGTTCGCATTACTTGCTGAATCGCTGTCAGAGTAACCGCTGGCGTAGGAACCGTCCTTGCCGCTACTTGCGTAGCTCGCCGAATCGCTTCTTGAATTGCTGCTTGCATTGGCTCCACCCTTGCCTGTGTTCGCATTACTTGCTGAGTTGCTGCCAGAGTAACCGCTGGCGTAGGAACCGTCCTTGCCGCTACTTGCGTAGCTCGCCGAATCGCTTCTTGAATTGCTGCTTGCATTGGCTCCACCCTTGCCTGTGTTCGCATTACTTGCTGAATCGCTGTCAGAGTAACCGCTGGCGTAGGAACCGTCCTTGCCGCTACTTGCGTAGCTCGCCGAATCGCTTCTTGAATTGCTGCTTGCATTGGCTCCGCCCTTGCCTGTGTTCGCATTACTTGCTGAATCGCCGTCAGAGTAACTGCTTGAATAGGAACCGTCCTTGCCGCTACTTGCGTAGCTCGCCGAATCGCTTCTTGAATTGCTGCTTGCATTGGCTCCGCCCTTGCCTGTGTTCGCATTACTTGCTGAATCGCTGTCAGAGTAACCGCTGGCGTAGGAACCGTCTTTGCCGCTACTTGCTTGACTCACCGAATCGCTTCTTGAATTGCTGCTTGCATTGGCTCCGCCCTTGCCTGTGTTCGCATTACTTGCTGAATCGCCGTCAGAGTAACTGCTTGAATAGGAACCGTCCTTGCCGCTACTTCCGTAACTCGCCGAATCGCTTCTTGAATTGCTGCTTGCATTGGCTCCGCCCTTGCCTGTGTTCGCATTACTTGCTGAATCGCTGTCAGAGTAACCGCTGGCGTAGGAACCGTCCTTGCCGCTACTTGCGTAGCTCGCCGAATCGCTTCTCGAATTGCTGCTTGCATTGGCTCCGCCCTTGCCTGTGTTCGCATTACTTGCTGAATCGCTGTCAGAGTAACCGCTGGCGTAGGAACCGTCTTTGCCGCTACTTGCTTGACTCACCGAATCGCTTCTCGAATTGCTACTAGCATTGGCTCCGCCCTTGCCTGTGTTCGCATTACTTGCTGAATCGCCGTCAGAGTAACTGCTGGAATAGGAACCGTCCTTGCCGCTACTTGCGTAGCTCGCCGAATCGCTTCTTGAATTGCTGCTTGCATTGGCTCCGCCCTTGCCTGTGTTCGCATTACTTGCTGAATCGCTGTCAGAGTAACCGCTGGCGTAGGAACCGTCTTTGCCGCTACTTGCTTGACTCACCGAATCGCTTCTTGAATTGCTGCTTGCATTGGCTCCGCCCTTGCCTGTGTTCGAATTACTTGCTGAATCGCTGTCAGAGTAACCGCTGGCGTAGGAACCGTCTCTGCCGCTACTTGCTTGACTCACCGAATTGCTTCTTGAATTGCTGCTTGCATTGGCTCCGCCCTTGCCTGTGTTCGCATTACTTGCTGAGTCGCTGCCAGAGTAACCGCTGGCATAGGAACCGTCCTTGCCGCTACTTGCGTAGCTCGCCGAATCGCTTCTTGAATTGCTGCTTGCATTGGCTCCGCCCTTGCCTGTGTTCGCATTACTTGCTGAATCGCTGCCAGAGTAACCGTTGGCGTAGGAACCGTCCTTGCCGCTACTTGCGTAACTCGCCGAATCGCTTCTCGAATTGCTGCTTGCATTGGCTCCGCCCTTGCCTGTGTTCGCATTACTTGCTGAATCGCTGTCAGAGTAACCGCTGGCGTAGGAACCGTCCTTGCCGCTACTTGCGTAGCTCGCCGAATCGCTTCTTGAATTGCTGCTTGCATTGGCTCCACCCTTGCCTGTGTTCGCATTACTTGCTGAGTTGCTGCCAGAGTAACCGCTGGCGTAGGAACCGTCCTTGCCGCTACTTGCGTAGCTCGCCGAATCGCTTCTTGAATTGCTGCTTGCATTGGCTCCACCCTTGCCTGTGTTCGCATTACTTGCTGAATCGCTGTCAGAGTAACCGCTGGCGTAGGAACCGTCCTTGCCGCTACTTGCGTAGCTCGCCGAATCGCTTCTTGAATTGCTGCTTGCATTGGCTCCGCCCTTGCCTGTGTTCGCATTACTTGCTGAATCGCCGTCAGAGTAACTGCTTGAATAGGAACCGTCCTTGCCGCTACTTGCGTAGCTCGCCGAATCGCTTCTTGAATTGCTGCTTGCATTGGCTCCGCCCTTGCCTGTGTTCGCATTACTTGCTGAATCGCTGTCAGAGTAACCGCTGGCGTAGGAACCGTCTTTGCCGCTACTTGCTTGACTCACCGAATCGCTTCTTGAATTGCTGCTTGCATTGGCTCCGCCCTTGCCTGTGTTCGCATTACTTGCTGAATCGCCGTCAGAGTAACTGCTTGAATAGGAACCGTCCTTGCCGCTACTTCCGTAACTCGCCGAATCGCTTCTTGAATTGCTGCTTGCATTGGCTCCGCCCTTGCCTGTGTTCGCATTACTTGCTGAATCGCTGTCAGAGTAACCGCTGGCGTAGGAACCGTCTTTGCCGCTACTTGCTTGACTCACCGAATCGCTTCTTGAATTGCTGCTTGCATTGGCTCCGCCCTTGCCTGCGTTCGCATTACTTGCTAAGTCGCTGCCAGAGTAACCGCTGGCGTAGGAACCGTCCTTGCTGCTACTTGCGTAACTCGCCGAATCGCTTCTCGAATTGCTGCTTGCATTGGCTCCGCCCTTGCCTGTGTTCGCATTACTTGCTGAGTCGCTGCCAGAGTAACCGCTGGCATAGGAACCGTCCTTGCCGCTACTTGCGTAACTCGCCGAATCGCTTCTCGAATTGCTGCTTGCATTGGCTCCGCCCTTGCCTGTGTTCGCATTACTTGCTGAATCGCTGTCAGAGTAACCGCTGGCGTAGGAACCGTCCTTGCCGCTACTTGCGTAGCTCGCCGAATCGCTTCTTGAATTGCTGCTTGCATTGGCTCCACCCTTGCCTGTGTTCGCATTACTTGCTGAGTTGCTGCCAGAGTAACCGCTGGCGTAGGAACCGTCCTTGCCGCTACTTGCGTAGCTCGCCGAATCGCTTCTTGAATTGCTGCTTGCATTGGCTCCACCCTTGCCTGTGTTCGCATTACTTGCTGAGTTGCTGCCAGAGTAACCGCTGGCGTAGGAACCGTCCTTGCCGCTACTTGCGTAGCTCGCCGAATCGCTTCTTGAATTGCTGCTTGCATTGGCTCCGCCCTTGCCTGTGTTCGCATTACTTGCTGAATCGCTGTCAGAGTAACCGCTGGCGTAGGAACCGTCCTTGCCGCTACTTGCGTAACTCACCGAATCGCTTCTTGAATTGCTGCTTGCATTGGCTCCACCCTTGCCTGTGTTCGCATTACTTGCTGAGTTGCTGCCAGAGTAACCGCTGGCGTAGGAACCGTCCTTGCCGCTACTTGCTTGACTCACCGAATCGCTTCTTGAATTGCTGCTTGCATTGGCTCCGCCCTTGCCTGCGTTCGCATTACTTGCTGAGTCGCTGCCAGAGTAACCGCTGGCGTAGGAACCGTCCTTGCCGCTACTTCCGTAACTCGCCGAATCGCTTCTCGAATTGCTGCTTGCATTGGCTCCGACCTTGCCTGTGTTCGCATTACTTGCTGAATCGCCGTCAGAGTAACTGCTGTAATAGGAACCGTCCTTGCCGCTACTTGCGTAGCTCGCCGAATCGTTTCTTGAATTGCTGCTTGCATTGGCTCCGCCCTTGCCTGAGTTCGCATTACTTGCTGAATTGCTGTCAGAGTAACCGCTGGCGTAGGAACCGTCTTTGCCGCTACTTGCTTGACTCACCGAATCGCTTCTTGAATTGCTGCTTGCATTGGTTCCGCCCTTGCCTGCGTTCGCATTACTTGCTGAGTCGCTGCCAGAGTAACCGCTGGCGTAGGAACCGTCCTTGCCGCTACTTCCGTAACTCGCCGAATCGCTTCTCGAATTGCTGCTTGCATTGGCTCCGACCTTGCCTGTGTTCGCATTACTTGCTGAATCGCCGTCAGAGTAACTGCTGTAATAGGAACCGTCCTTGCCGCTACTTGCGTAGCTCGCCGAATCGTTTCTTGAATTGCTGCTTGCATCGGCTCCGCCCTTGCCTGTGTTCGCACTACTTGCTGAATCGCTGTCAGAGTAACCGCTGGCGTAGGAACCGTCCTTGCCGCTACTTGCGTAACTCGCCGAATCGCTTCTCGAATTGCTGCTTGCATTAGCTCCGCCCTTGCCTGTGTTCGCATTACTTGCTGAATCGCTGTCAGAGTAACCGCTGGCGTAGGAACCGTCTTTGCCGCTACTTGCGTAACTCGCCGAATCGCTTCTTGAATTGCTGCTTGCATTGGCTCCGCCCTTGCCTGTGTTCGCAATACTTGCTGAATCGCTGTCAGAGTAACCGCTGGCGTAGGAACCGTCCTTGCCGCTACTTGCGTAACTCACCGAATCGCTTCTTGAATTGCTGCTTGCATTGGCTCCGCCCTTGCCTGTGTTCGCATTACTTGCTGAATCGCTGTCAGAGTAACCGCTGGCGTAGGAACCGTCTTTGCCGCTACTTGCTTGACTCACCGAATCGCTTCTCGAATTGCTGCTTGCATTGGCTCCACCCTTGCCTGTGTTCGCATTACTTGCTGAGTTGCTGCCAGAGTAACCGCTGGCGTAGGAACCGTCCTTGCCGCTACTTGCGTAGCTCGCCGAATCGCTTCTTGAATTGCTGCTTGCATTGGCTCCGCCCTTGCCTGTGTTCGCATTACTTGCTGAATCGCCGTCAGAGTAACTGCTTGAATAGGAACCGTCCTTGCCGCTACTTGCGTAGCTCGCCGAATCGCTTCTTGAATTGCTGCTTGCATTGGCTCCGCCCTTGCCTGTGTTCGCATTACTTGCTGAATCGCTGTCAGAGTAACCGCTGGCGTAGGAACCGTCCTTGCCGCTACTTGCTTGACTCACCGAATCGCTTCTTGAATTGCTGCTTGCATTGGCTCCGCCCTTGCCTATGTTCGCATTACTTGCTGAATCGCTGTCAGAGTAACCGCTGGCGTAGGAACCGTCTTTGCCGCTACTTGCTTGACTCACCGAATCGCTTCTTGAATTGCTGCTTGCATTGGCTCCGCCCTTGCCTGTGTTCGCATTACTTGCTGAATCGCCGTCAGAGTAACTGCTTGAATAGGAACCGTCCTTGCCGCTACTTCCGTAACTCGCCGAATCGCTTCTTGAATTGCTGCTTGCATTGGCTCCGCCCTTGCCTGTGTTCGCATTACTTGCTGAATCGCTGCCAGAGTAACCGCTGGCGTAGGAACCGTCTTTGCCGCTACTTGCTTGACTCACCGAATCGCTTCTTGAATTGCTGCTTGCATTGGCTCCGCCCTTGCCTGCGTTCGCATTACTTGCTGAGTCGCTGCCAGAGTAACCGCTGGCGTAGGAACCGTCCTTGCCGCTACTTGCGTAACTCGCCGAATCGCTTCTCGAATTGCTGCTTGCATTGGCTCCGCCCTTGCCTGTGTTCGCATTACTTGCTGAGTCGCTGCCAGAGTAACCGCTGGCATAGGAACCGTCCTTGCCGCTACTTGCGTAACTCGCCGAATCGCTTCTCGAATTGCTGCTTGCATTGGCTCCGCCCTTGCCTGTGTTCGCATTACTTGCTGAGTTGCTGCCAGAGTAACCGCTGGCGTAGGAACCGTCCTTGCCGCTACTTGCGTAGCTCGCCGAATCGCTTCTTGAATTGCTGCTTGCATTGGCTCCACCCTTGCCTGTGTTCGCATTACTTGCTGAGTTGCTGCCAGAGTAACCGCTGGCGTAGGAACCGTCCTTGCCGCTACTTGCGTAGCTCGCCGAATCGCTTCTTGAATTGCTGCTTGCATTGGCTCCGCCCTTGCCTGTGTTCGCATTACTTGCTGAATCGCTGTCAGAGTAACCGCTGGCGTAGGAACCGTCCTTGCCGCTACTTGCGTAACTCGCCGAATCGCTTCTTGAATTGCTGCTTGCATTGGCTCCGCCCTTGCCTGTGTTCGCATTACTTGCTGAATCGCTGCCAGAGTAACCGCTGGCGTAGGAACCGTCTTTGCCGCTACTTGCTTGACTCACCGAATCGCTTCTTGAATTGCTGCTTGCATTGGCTCCGCCCTTGCCTGTGTTCGCATTACTTGCTGAATCGCTGCCAGAGTAACCGCTGGCGTAGGAACCGTCTTTGCCGCTACTTGCTTGACTCACCGAATCGCTTCTTGAATTGCTGCTTGCATTGGCTCCGCCCTTGCCTGTGTTCGCATTACTTGCTGAATCGCTGCCAGAGTAACCGCTGGCGTAGGAACCGTCTTTGCCGCTACTTGCTTGACTCACCGAATCGCTTCTTGAATTGCTGCTTGCATTGGCTCCGCCCTTGCCTGTGTTCGCATTACTTGCTGAGTCGCTGCCAGAGTAACCGCTGGCGTAGGAACCGTCTTTGCCGCTACTTGCTTGACTCACCGAATCGCTTCTTGAATTGCTGCTTGCATTGGCTCCGCCCTTGCCTGTGTTCGCATTACTTGCTGAATCGCTGCCAGAGTAACCGCTGGCGTAGGAACCGTCTTTGCCGCTACTTGCTTGACTCACCGAATCGCTTCTTGAATTGCTGCTTGCATTGGCTCCGCCCTTGCCTGTGTTCGCATTACTTGCTGAATCGCTGCCAGAGTAACCGCTGGCGTAGGAACCGTCTTTGCCGCTACTTGCTTGACTCACCGAATCGCTTCTTGAATTGCTGCTTGCATTGGCTCCGCCCTTGCCTGTGTTCGCATTACTTGCCGAATCGCTGTCAGAGTAGCCGCTGGCGTAGGAACCGTCCTTGCCGCTACTTGCGTAACTCGCCGAATCGCTTCTCGAATAGCTGCTTGCATTAGCTCCGCCCTTGCCTGTGTTCGCATTACTTGCTGAATCGCTGTCAGAGTAACCGCTGGCGTAGGAACCGTCTTTGCCGCTACTTGCGTAACTCGCCGAATCGTTTCTTGAATTGCTGCTTGCATTGGCTTTGCCCTTGCCTGTGTTCGCAATACTTGCTGAATCGCCGCCAGAGTAACTGCTGGAATAGGAACCGTCTTTGCCGCTACTTGCTTGACTCACCGAATCGCTTCTTGAGTTGCTGCTTGCATTGGCTCCGCCCTTGCCTCCGTTCGCATTACTTGCTGAGTCGCTGCCAGAGTAACCGCTGGCATAGGAACCGTCCTTGCCGCTACTTGCGTAACTCGCCGAATCGCTTCTTGAATTGCTGCTTGCATTGGCTCCGCCCTTGCCTGTGTTCGCATTACTTGCTGAGTCGCTGCCAGAGTAACCGCTGGCGTAGGAACCGTCTTTGCCGCTACTTGCGTAACTCGCCGAATCGCTTCTTGAATTGCTGCTTGCATTGGCTCCGCCCTTGCCTGTGTTCGCATTACTTGCTGAATCGCTGCCAGAGTAACCGCTGGCGTAGGAACCGTCTTTGCCGCTACTTGCTTGACTCACCGAATCGCTTCTTGAATTGCTGCTTGCATTGGCTCCGCCCTTGCCTGTGTTCGCATTACTTGCGGAGTCGCTGCCAGAGTAACCGCTGGCGTAGGAACCGTCTTTGCCGCTACTTGCTTGACTCACCGAATCGCTTCTTGAATTGCTGCTTGCATTGGCTCCGCCCTTGCCTGTGTTCGCATTACTTGCTGAATCGCTGCCAGAGTAACCGCTGGCGTAGGAACCGTCCTTGCCGCTATTTGCGTAGCTCGCCGAATCGCTTCTTGAATTGCTGCTTGCATTGGCTCCGCCCTTGCCTGTGTTCGCATTACTTGCTGAATCGCTGCCAGAGTAACCGCTGGCGTAGGAACCGTCTTTGCCGCTACTTGCTTGACTCACCGAATCGCTTCTTGAATTGCTGCTTGCATTGGCTCCGCCCTTGCCTGTGTTCGCATTACTTGCGGAGTCGCTGCCAGAGTAACCGCTGGCGTAGGAACCGTCTTTGCCGCTACTTGCGTAACTCGCCGAATCGCTTCTTGAATTGCTGCTTGCATTGGCTCCGCCCTTGCCTGTGTTCGCATTACTTGCTGAGTCGCTGCCAGAGTAACCGCTGGCGTAGGAACCGTCTTTGCCGCTACTTGCGTAACTCGCCGAATCGCTTCTTGAATTGCTGCTTGCATTGGCTCCGCCCTTGCCTGTGTTCGCATTACTTGCTGAATCGCTGCCAGAGTAACCGCTGGCGTAGGAACTGTCTTTGCCGCTACTTGCTTGACTTGCCGAATCGCTTCTTGAATTGCTGCTTGCATTGGCTCCGCCCTTGCCTGTGTTCGCAATACTTGCTGAATCGCCGTCAGAGTAACTGCTGGAATAGGAACCGTCTTTGCCGCTACTTGCGTAACTCGCCGAATCGCTTCTTGAATTGCTGCTTGCATTGGCTCCGCCCTTGCCTGTGTTCGCATTACTTGCTGAATCGCCGTCAGAGTAACTGCTGGAATAGGACCCGTCCTTGCCGCTACTTGCGTAGCTCGCCGAATCGCTTCTTGAATTGCTGCTTGCATTGGCTCCGCCCTTGCCTGTGTTCGCATTACTTGCTGAATCGCTGCCAGAGTAACCGCTGGCGTAGGAACCGTCTTTGCCGCTACTTGCTTGACTCACCGAATCGCTTCTTGAATTGCTGCTTGCATTGGCTCCGCCCTTGCCTGTGTTCGCATTACTTGCGGAGTCGCTGCCAGAGTAACCGCTGGCGTAGGAACCGTCTTTGCCGCTACTTGCGTAACTCGCCGAATCGCTTCTTGAATTGCTGCTTGCATTGGCTCCGCCCTTGCCTGTGTTCGCATTACTTGCTGAGTCGCTGCCAGAGTAACCGCTGGCGTAGGAACCGTCTTTGCCGCTACTTGCGTAACTCGCCGAATCGCTTCTTGAATTGCTGCTTGCATTGGCTCCGCCCTTGCCTGTGTTCGCATTACTTGCTGAATCGCTGCCAGAGTAACCGCTGGCGTAGGAACTGTCTTTGCCGCTACTTGCTTGACTTGCCGAATCGCTTCTTGAATTGCTGCTTGCATTGGCTCCGCCCTTGCCTGTGTTCGCAATACTTGCTGAATCGCCGTCAGAGTAACTGCTGGAATAGGAACCGTCTTTGCCGCTACTTGCGTAACTCGCCGAATCGCTTCTTGAATTGCTGCTTGCATTGGCTCCGCCCTTGCCTGTGTTCGCATTACTTGCTGAATCGCCGTCAGAGTAACTGCTGGAATAGGACCCGTCCTTGCCGCTACTTGCGTAGCTCGCCGAATCGCTTCTTGAATTGCTGCTTGCATTGGCTCCGCCCTTGCCTGTGTTCGCATTACTTGCTGAATCGCTGCCAGAGTAACCGCTGGCGTAGGAACCGTCTTTGCCGCTACTTGCTTGACTCACCGAATCGCTTCTTGAATTGCTGCTTGCATTGGCTCCGCCCTTGCCTGTGTTCGCATTACTTGCCGAATCGCTGTCAGAGTAGCCGCTGGCGTAGGAACCGTCCTTGCCGCTACTTGCGTAACTCGCCGAATCGCTTCTTGAATTGCTGCTTGCATTGGCTCCGCCCTTGCCTGTGTTCGCATTACTTGCCGAATCGCTGTCAGAGTAGCCGCTGGCGTAGGAACCGTCCTTGCTGCTACTTGCGTAACTCGCCGAATCGCTTCTTGAAGTGCTGCTTGCATTGGCTCCGCCCTTGCCTGTGTTCGCATGTCTTGCTGAGTCGCTGCCAGAGTAACCGCTGGCGTAGGAACCGTCGTTGCCGCTACTTGCGTAGCTCGCCGAATCGCTTCTTGAATTGCTGCTTGCATTGGCTCCGCCCTTGCCTGTGTTCGCATTACTTGCTGAGTTGCTGCCAGAGTAACCGCTGGCGTAGGAACCGTCCTTGCCGCTACTTGCGTAGCTCGCCGAATCGCTTCTTGAATTGCTGCTTGCATTGGCTCCGCCACTGTCTTTTAATGACGTAATGGATCCGACACTTCCCGAGTAGCCTACAATATTGCTGACTTGTTTACTATTTTCCGAGTATTCGTCAGAATTACTGCTGGAGTAACTGCTGGTCTTTTCTTCCGAACTGCCGCTCGCACTTTTTGCCTCATTGCTACTTGAATAACCGCTCTCATACGAACGTCTGTTTTGCCTTCTATCGAAGCTTTCTGAATTAGCAGCTGAATAACTGATACCTGCGTTTGCTCCTACATAATGGTTGCCATATCCGTGTTGATTATAGAGTAAAGTCGGATCGTTGTACCGTGTACCTTTTCTATCGATGTTTTGGTAATCGTTATAGCCACTGTGTAAGTTGTTTTCATATTGATTACGTTCTTGATAATCTATCGGCAATAAATTTTCATAGACTGGTGTTTGGTAATGTTCATTATGGTAATTATCAATTGGAGGATGCAATTTTAAAGGTTGTATGTAAGGGTTTATTCCGTAAGGATGATAGTATGGTTCATAATTGGGCAGTATGAATGGGTTTCTTGGTGTTCTTCCGTAGCTCACTATGTTTGGTGTCGGGTGTGGGTTTGGATATGTATTATATGGATGCGGTGGGTGATACCAGCTGTAGTCGTGTTTCGGCGGAGGATATTGGGCATCTGCGAACAAAGACATAAATTTTTAAAATTAAAAAGAAAAACTAAATTATTAGACTTAAAATGAAGTAATAGTAAGATATTTTTATTAGACAACCGTTGGATGAACTTGGTTGAGAATTAAAAATAGATAGGTCATAACAAAAATGAAAGTTCATTTTTAAATGTAAAAATTTTAAAGGGTTGAATGTTGCATTTGTCATGATATACGGTACATCATATTTAAAATTTAGTGGTTAAATAAATAATACTTACATAAAAACGTAATATATTAAAAAAATCTTCATATTTCAATTAATGCTATGTGATCTATCTCTGCATACTTAGTGGTGCCAGAGATTATTCCCTGCCTGGCGCATTCTAATTACGTTTCAAACTGATCATTTTAGACAGCATTATTGAAGGTAGGTTAAAAATCTTTAACCTGACAAATGAACTATAGAATCATCAATTTAAAGTTTATATACTTTTAACTTGGCTGCAAGAGCATTTTATTAAAATACAGATTGATTGTTAATTTTTTTGGAGAAAAACACTTGTTACTCGGAACAATGTTACAAGCTAAAAATCTTAAATTACGATCCCTTTGGAAACGCTGAATTTAAATTTATATTATATTGTTTCTTATTTAATAAGAGGGACAGATATCCTTGATAAGGTCGTCGGAAGACGCCTCCAACCGATCCTTTGTCCAGCAGTGAACGTCCTGCAGGTAAAATGTTGATAATCAACAACCTTTAAAACAAGGCTTCTGTTCCGCCGGCTTTTTTATTCCCCGAGAATTATAACCCAACCAAAGTCAGAGTGTATCGCCTTCCACCAGGTAAGTTGGTCAAAAAAATACTTGTAAATAAAGTTACGAATAAACTTCAAAGATCTAGAAAGTAAAAAACAAAATAGCAAGATGAGGAATTGTAAAAAGAAACCTAGGAAGTAATGGCGAGGAAAACAGGTGGTACATAAAAGGTAAAGGAATGAAAAGGAATGTAAAAGAACAAGAATGAGCGAGAGATATATATAGATATTGAGATGGACAAAAGAAGAGAGAGTGAATAATAAGAAAAGAAAGTGAATAAATTATATAAAAAAAAAAATGTCCCTGTGCATCCATCGACATGACAGGACTTGTACGGTACTTCCCCAATAGCGAGAACAATTTAAAAAAGGATTATCTCTTATGTCGTATACAAAAGCCCAAAAAAATATTAAGATAGTACAATATTTATAATACTTACATTGTATTGTGGGTAAGGCGTTTGCGGTCGATAACAACTGCAATTGAATAATGAATAAAATTTAAACATATATTGAATATATTGTGTGGAATATATACTCTTGAATGTGTACACGCATATATTATGCGACGGTTGTCGGGTAGCAGAATTCGAATTTTGTTAAATATAAAATTATCTTGTAAATAAATAGAAGAAATTAAAAAAGTGGTTTAACAATTTTTAAATACAAAAATAGATGAGAAACTCAAACTCACCAGCAGAAATAAGATCGGAGTTCCCATGGTGGGTATTGGTAATGTTTAAGTTCCACGCTGGTTTATATTGCAAACTGTAACAATAGAAATGTGCCTATGTAGATTTATTGAAACAATTTAAAAAAAAAAACAAAACTCAAGTTGAACAAACAAACATACGCAACAATAAAAGTCACATTCGAAACCAAAGGGCATATAGGCAATTAATATCTGTCTTTATTATTAAAAACATTCTTTTGTAAACTAAAAATATGTTTTTATTTGTTCATAAAACAACCATTTTTTTAAATGCGAATAATTTAATAAATTGTACTAAAAAATTTCAATTTTTTTTATTGTAATAGAAGGAATATGATTTGTCAATTATAAATACATATTAATGTTGTATTGTATTTCCGGGGTTTCAATCCTTGGGATACAATTATATATAAGTAACACTGTGCAATTATAAAAGGTTTCTACTGCTTACAAACAAATTTGGGTTGTACAGGTTTCAGCGACATCTGTATACTATAATACCACACTGCAATCGCCAACCCGCAACCCAAAAGTGGCGATTATGGTATATTCCCCCCATAGATATCTTTGTGGGAGCTCTATGAGTTGGAAAGCCACTATTTTAGTCACAAGACATCCACAGCTGGACACAGGTCTTGGACCTAGCAACATCTTCCGACCTATACAGTACCATCTATGTACCTTATGGATTTATTTACTTATTTATTTATTTTATTTATTAACTTTATTGGAGATAAACAGTAACAAAAGGCAGTAAGAAAGTACAAACTTAGAAGCTTAGAAATATACAATTAGTTACAATTGTTACCTTATAACTATCTCACTGAGAACATATAATGATTTATAGTCAAACAATGAAAAAACAAATAAAAACATTACTAAACAGGGATCAAAGATTATGGTTTTTATATTTATATATTATGATATAAATTGTATTGTATGTACTCAATAATTTCGAACGAAATTGTTCTTTAAAAGATACGAGAGAGCACAAGAATATATCGATATCACTAACATATAAATTGTGGAGGTCACACATTCTGTATAAGGGTGCACGTTTACCGATATTTGTCCTAGCCGTTGATAAAAAAACAGAGATCTAGATTAACGTACAATGTCCTATATAACTGTTGTATTACATGTTAGAAACTAATGTATATATATCTTGAATCCAAGGCTGGATTTGGGCATGTAATACAGGCGGTAAATTTTGAAGTATGTCAACTTATAAGATGGATAAATTTTGAAAAGGTTATCAAAAGGATATAGGAGTCTGGAACTAGGAAATGTTATAAAACTAGTAAGTCCACTTAACCCTTCCCTTCCATCCCTACTTCTTATATCACATTTAATTATTTTTAAAAAACTTTCTTAATCTTTATCATACTATCAGTACGACAATTTTTATTTTTATTTATTATCCATGATTTTTAGAGTCTATTTCTTAACCCATATCATTGGGAATAATGTTTATTACCAGGAACGATTGGTACTGAAACATGTTCTTCTTTACTTCTTCTTCGAACCTCATGGAGAAGTTCATAATCTCTCGACGAGTAATGTTTTTATTTCTCGGCGAGATGAGATCCATACCCAAACGAAAGCACCAACAGCTTAGAGGATTACCAAGTTTTTGTGACACTGAGCAGGTCTCATAGCACCTTAAGGCTCCAAAATTATGACCAAAATACTAAAATCTAAACTTAAGCATGATTTTTTCCCAGTGTTTATCTATATACATTTTTAATTATATCGCATAATAATTAAATTTTAATATAAGGCAGTTCACTGTAAAGGAAAACGCAGATACCGATAAAGAATTTTACACAGAATTTCTATCTAACGAAATGGAACTTTGTTTATATTCAGTACTACACGACCTGCAGGATTTTCGTTATGATCCAGAATCAAAAGTGCTGTTTAAGGTACCTCCCGAAGGTAAGCTTAGACTGGTAAAGTCCTCCCTGGGGTTGCTTTTGTGGACTATAAAAACTCCCACCTTTGAGAACGAATACCTTGAAGAAGCTCCTGGAAAACCAATAAAATCTAGGCACGTAACCAGAGAAACCCTTGAAGAATCGTGAAGAATCCCTTAGAGGTCCCTAAAGAAGCACCTATAGCATGGATACCTCGGAGAGATACCTAGCGTACGCATGAATATCTTAAAGACGCTCTTAGAGCACCCATAAAAGCTCCAATAGACTCCCGTAGATATAACATAAAAAACTCTTGAGCATATATACAAGGACCTGGAGAAACCTAGAGAATACACCTAGAGCAAAACCCCACAACCCGGAATAACCCGGAGCATCTCCTAGATCATCCTTAAAGACGTCTTTCAGCACTCTACAGAATCCTCTCGAGCTCCCTAGAAAGCCCCCTAGAGAGCTTAAAAAAGCTTCCATAACGCCCTAGAGAAATCTCTGGAATCTCTCTTAAAGGAGCCCTCGGAGCAGTATTTTTCAATCTTTTATGTGCCATTCCAACATATATTGTTCATATTAAAGCGAAAGAGTTAAACTCGTGTCGAGTCCCCTTTCGAATTGCCCGCCTGTGGGGCGTAGAACCCATGTTGAGAAACGCATTCTAGAGATACCCCTTTTAACTGCCTTCAATTTCACGTTAATTCTATATTCGAAATCTCATATATAATGGCGATTGTGCAAAAGATAAGAGAGATCAATAACATTATATTCCTTTCATTAGAGGTTAAAATCTTTCTTCTTTTAAACTACAGGCTAATTTTAACCTGTTGTTAGCCTGACCGTTAAATATCATTTAACTAAAAGTTAAGACATTGACCGATAACTGCGTTAAAGTTAAATACAGCTGTTTAAATATTAACCCGTTTATTTGTTTTTATGTAATTAATTATAATTTATTGTAAACACGTTCTTTGCATATACTGTCATGTCTTATTGCTTATTAAATGTATACCGTTCGATTTGCAAAATGAACGCTCTCTCAAACCCCCCCTTCCCACCCCCACTCCCCCGCTTCCCTTGTAACTAGAATTTCTTAAAATTCCTTTCATATCTGACTTTTACTTAACGAAATCATCTTCACTTTAGGCATAGAACTTCTGCAAATACAGGTCATACTCCCGTAAGTCTTTTTTGATCCTGTTTTTGGTTTCTTTAGTTTAACACGTTCGCGACGGGGTGTACCACTGGTGGTACATTCTTGTTTGTCCTATGGGACGGCATGAGTCACCGGTGGTACACACAGACTTGTCCCATCAGGCGGGATGAGCTGCCAGTGGTATTGAATTGTATTTGAATTATTCCTTTTTGTGAATATCACCCGATGGGATCGAGCACGAAAAGCAAGCCAGTGAATTCAGGCCCCGTCGTGAACGTGTTAAACCCTCTCATTGGTATACAGCAGTGATTCCCAAAGTGGTTTATATCGACCCCTGGGGGTGTATGACAACCTTCAAGGGGTCTATGTCAGCGAAAAAAAATTTGGGGGTCCATGAAATAAAAATGGGGGTCCACGATAGTGGATCTCAACACATACACTGATAGTACCTATTTACTTACATCATACTATCTTATAATATCAAAACATTTACATTATTTATAAAAGTACCTATGAAGTAAAAATAATGTTTAATTAATGTTACGTATATTTTACATAACAGATACAAAATTTTATTTGAGTAGTTTTAATTTAAATTCAATTAATAAACGTATAAATTAACATGTGTTTTTACTTTAAGTTTTTGACACTAAAATTCAATACAGTTAGAAATTTACAATATCAAGTAAGTAGGGGGTCTACCCAACACGGAAAAACATGGCTAGGGGTCTATGACATAAAAAAGTTTGGGGAACTCTGGTATATAGGGTCTTTATGTACATTATAATTTTTATATAAATTTAAATTCATCTCTCGTTCCTTTTCAATGTCTTTCATTCTAATTTCTTCCACAAAATCTTTTATTCCTTTCCACACTTTCTTTTTATACATTGCCACACTTCCTTCGCCGGTAAGAATCTATATCTATTTCCTAGATTTTACTTTGCCAAATAAGCTGTCTGCAAAACAATGTAAATATCTGACGTCACTTTCTAATAACTCAACTAAAGTAAGTGAAGAACATCGAATGGTCATAGCATCAGTTTTGGATTAGACTCCGAGGAATCGACCCTTAGCTAAGTTAAAGAATAGAATAAGCCATGTATTCTCGTATTCGATTTTTAACACGTTCACTGCGGCTTGAGGTCGATTCAGCCTCATGGTAGACTTTGCACTGGTGCGGCGCGTAAAACTCGTGTTTTCTCTCTAGTGCGGCGGCTGTTTACACTCAACCGTATGAGGTATGACAAAGACAAATATAGCCTTCTTTATGTCTGCGAAGCATTGACTCAATATTGTAAAAAAATATTGATGAACACGAGGCAGAAAAGGCCTCAACCGCACTACTAGGAAGTTCAGCTTGAGGCTGATTCGACCTCAGCCGCACCAGCTGAAAGTTCTTCAAAATTGGGCCCGCAGTGAACGTGTTAAAAAAGAAGTTTCGTATTTCCAAAACTTGACTGGGTGTAAATAAACAAAACGACAATGTAAACGTCCAATTTGAAGTTGATCAGAGGTATGAAGGCGAAGTTAATCAGTAAAAACATAAAACTAATTACAGAGAAGTGTTCGTTGACCGATCGATTTAACTTGAAACATCAAAGTCCCGTACCTCCGATGTATTACCGATGTTAAACAAATTACTCCGATATTTCGGTTCAGGTTGTAATGTGACCATGCGTTTAGTATTTTCGGGATTTCTATTTTATTTGTAAATATATACAGAGTGATTGATTTTAGATGTAAAAACTTTAAAAGGATGAATGTATAGATCAGTGATTACCAAAGTGGTCTATATCGACCCCTGGGGTCTATGACAACCTGCAAGGGGTCTACGTCAGCGAAAAAAAATTTTGGGGGTCCATGAAATGAAAATGGTGGTCCACGATAGTGGATCTGAACACATACACCGATAGTACCTATTTACTTACATCATACTATCTTATAATATCAAAACATTTAATATTACGTATATTTTACATAACAGATACAAAATTTTATTTTGTATAGTTTTAATTTAAATTTAATAAGTTTTTAACACTAAACTTCACTACAGTTAGAAATTTACATGAAATCAATATCAGGTAAGTAGGGGGTCAACCCAACACGGAAAAACATGGCAAGGGGTCTACGACACAAAAAAGTTTGGGGAACTCTGGTATAGATCATTTGTCAACAAATTAAAATTACACCTATTTTCAATCGTCCTGAAAAAAGTGATCACTCTGAGAAATATTACAATTATTTATTTTTTCTATTGGAATTTCACAGACTAATAACGTCTGGCAGTACAGTCTACTGGAACAGGTAGTAAACAATAATAAATTTTAATATGTTGTAATCCGTATCTTACCATTAAAATATTTATTATTTTTGAAATTGTTATTAATTAATCTTGAACAGAGTATACCATACTTTTATCATATCAGGAGATAGACGCCCATTGTAAAATATAAGTCTATCTAAGATATCTAAGGGATATACCATAATCGCCACGTTTTGACAGGCGAATTGGCGATCAGTGTGGTATATTATCAATATCGTGATAATTTTTTAGCCAATAGAAGCCTTTATCAAGACATAGATCTTTCTAAGGGATACCAGAATCGTCACACTTGTCAGCCGGATTGAAGATCGCAGTGTGGTATTATGGTACGCAGAGGACACTGGTATCCATCCTTTGGAAACTTGTTTGTGATCAGTGGCGATACTATATAATTAATGCACAAAGTGTGAATTATATAAGACTTATAGAGAATCGAGCCCGTGACCTAGGATCGCGAGTCTCAGTCCTCTAGCGCTGGACTACCACTAGTATATGTAGGACAGAAAAATGTACTAAATGTAGTAATGTAAACGGAGTGTAAAATGATTTCTCAACGACGCCTGTATAAAAGAGATAGATTACTGCGGAAGTATAGCTCTTTCTCTCTCATGTAACGCCGCCATTGTGTAAGACGTAATAAAATTTTCTCCTGATTAAAATTTTTAATAATACTAAATTATCGCCTGTTATTTGGAACCACTCCCATATGTATATGAAATAAATAAATCATCACAATTAGCATTGTTATCATGGGGGTGATATGTGTAAATCGATAAGATGTCTGTCTTCTTTGCGAGCATACGTTTCTCGATTCAGGTGTACTACACTGTAAATAAAACCTAAACTTGACTTCATCGAATTTACAAAGGTTTCTTTAGATAAATTATATGTTTTAACAATCTCTAAATCACTAGGCTGTGTAATAACCCTATAAGACAAAGTGTGAATTATATAAGATTGTATATATAGAAGTAATTATTTATTGTAAAATATTTATAATGTAATATTTGTTTAAATGATATAATTCTTAGACTGTTTCTCTGAAGAAAATTGCAAAGTGGAGGAATAATTTTGACATTAAACGCTCTTTAGGTTCCTATTACACACGAACTCTTTTTTATACGTATTTGATTCTTTCTTTTATTTTTATAGCGTTTCTTTTACAAATATATATCAGTATATTTAAATGTCAAAAAGCTTTTTTTATTCTTTATAGGCGAAACATTTTACTGTCTATATATTGTTCTGTCTCACCGTTTTTAAGCGATCACGAGGTATATGGTAAATGCTTGCCTAGAAGTAACCTTATTCACTCTTGTCTTGAAGACTCCTTAGTTATAAATGTCTGGAAACAATGACGCCGGAAGGTTTTTCCACTCCTAGTTGTTCGATCTTTAAAAGTATTAGCAAAACTCTTAGTGCGAGTGGAATGGAATTTCAACCGTGTTTTGTTCGATAGAAAAAAAGTACCACTGTACCATAGGTTACTGTACTAAATGACTTTACATGGTGTTCGCTTCCCTGCTGTTTCTAAGTTAATTAAGTGTGTAATTAATTTATTTACATTTCTTAAAAATATAGTCATGCTGAGTTTCCTTGGCACGTTTTTTGGATAATAAATAAATTTTATGGGTTTAATAAAAATATTGGAGACTGTCCGGATTAGTGGGAAAAGTGTGGTGAGCGTACAAGTCGCGAGCTATCCTGCTCAAGAGCACCACATGGCCCCGCGTCTGGTGCTGGCGGAAGCACGCAATAAACTCTCCGAATTATATATACAACCTGTGCTAACGTACAGAAATAGAAGCGGTTTTTACTCTGTATCATATTTTTCGAACGCTGCCGTGCGTTGGGTCGCAGGCAATGGCATTCTATTTACTTCTCTTATATTCAATTCTACAATATAAGAAAGCATTCTTTCCTTTTATAATATATAAGTACTTATATATACATTTATTATTCAAATTGTCGATTCCTTTTAAACCTTTATTCCACCATATTTTAAGGCTTTGACATTACAAAATACTTACACTTTGCTTTACCGACCGGCGACAGCAATAGACGCCATCATAACACAATTAGTAACAGCGCCATCTATGAAGTGTCAAGGTTAAACAGCCACTGCTTTACCGACATTAAATAACCGCGGTAAAATACAAAAAAATGTTAAAGAAACTAATTTCGTTATATATGTACGTATATATTTGTGTATGTGTATATATATATATATATATATATATATATATATATATATATATATATATATACCCTTATCTTCTTCCAAACTCACCGATACGTAATAATCAACAGGATTATATGACCATTACGCACAAATTGTGCAAACACAAATTATACAGTGTGTGGGTTATAAATGAAAATGCTTGGTTGAACGTATATCTCAATTCCTGTCAATTCATGTATTGAACATCTTATGCAAGAAATAATAGTTTCAAGAAATAATAAATAGTGTAATGATATTACAGCAATGAAAAGTGTTTTCAAATTTCGAATTGAAATATATTAAAATTAATTAATAATGTTTACTTCCTGTCCCTGCACACTCTGTACCTCCAGAAGCTAATGTTCTGCCATATCCTAATAGAAAAAATAAAATAATGTAACATATATACGAATACAAATATGCTATACATTCACTAGTTTAACGTTTTTACACCTATCGCTAATCAACTTGTGTATCTTCGAATTGTAAATGATAGATTTGCTAGCTTATATTTCATATGACCATAAATACTGTTAATAAAAAACGGAAAATTTACATTCTTTTAAGACCGTTTATTGTTTTTTTTTTTTGTGGTTTTCTTTATTTTGTGGTCAATTGACGCAAAACAGGAATGAATAACACGCGGATCATTAATTCTAAATATGAATTTGGTTTATTGCCTTTCTCTGATAAATATATTGTTATAAAATGGTGGCAAGTGCTAAGCTAAAATAATTATTAAATAATAAACACCGGTAGAAAATTGACTGTTGTTGGCTTGTATCGAAAAAACGTCGCAAAAATTTCAAAATAAAATTTTCAGGTGTATTCGTTTTTCCGTTCTTATCATGTTTATTTTTATATTGCGTTAAAATTTGTATATTTACTTATTCTAATGTTAATTAAAAAGAAAAAATTGTAAATAATTAAATTGGATCGTTGAATGAAAAGGTTGTTCACCCCTGACGTACAATATTTAGCCCTGCAGACTGTACTGCGAGAAACTACTGTCCTATCACATTCCAATTATTTCAAAGCAATCAACTTATACATGATGATTAAAAGTAAGTGAAATAGTTTAAAAGCTTTTTCATTTGTTTCAAGTCGCCTTCAATTCTTTAAGATCTTTTATATAAAGGAAAATAAGTTAATAAACATCTTATATAAAAAAAATTCTTACTTTATTTATTACTTCTATTCTAAAAAAAAGTCTTTTATTTATTATCATTTCATTTTGGGCAGTTTAATAATTTATTTCCGGTTCATTTATTATTGTTCTCTTTTATTCCTTTCTATTTACATTACATTTCTAAATCCTTATTTATTTTATTCAAATTTATATGTGCAAGATATCTATTAACCTTTGCTATTAGCCTTTGCTTATACTTTTCGTCTATTATTCTTACTTGCTATTATATATTGCTACTGGTGTATTTCTATTTCTCTACTCTATTATCTACTGCTTTTTATAAGATCCCGTTATTGGGGACCTCGCGTGCGAATTTACTGACCTCTCGTCAACATTTGAACCGTATTCATTTATTCAATTATTCAAATATTAACCCAGAATGATTTACCACGACTTGTGTACATCATGAGAAGAATGAATGAAGAGAAATATTTGCTAAAATCAAGAATCAGATTGAACCTTCCTATAACTAACTTCCTTACAAGTCTCAAAGAACTCTAAACTATTTTTTGTGGTCATTTTTTTCTCTTTTCAGTTGATAGATGGCTACTGTAAGATATAGGTCTCCGCCAAACATCGCCATGATCACCAGTACCTCGTTGCCCGCATCCAGCGGCTTCCTGACCTTACGTTGCCGGTCCACTTAGTCGAGAGTCAACCCACACCGCTTCTACCGGCTTCTGGTCGCCACATGAGCATCTTTCAGTGACGCTTACATCGATTGAAATAATCACTGTCGTATATATATACATACATACGAGTGAGACCTATGCAAGAAAAGGACCAATATATAGCTTAACTTGTGCCAATGCAGCAGTAGTCATGCAATAAAGTGCACTGCTCGCCAGCGAGTTGAAAAACCTGAGGCAAACTGTGTTTGGCACTAATCGGTGTAACATTACTCCCGAGGAGGGATGCAATGCCCCGTGGAGGGGTGAAACACGTGTTGAGTGATTTAACGGTGGTAGTTGTGTAATTCGCATTGTTTGCCGCACGCGCATTTATCAGCGGGCTGACGAGCGGTGCACTTTATTGCACTACTACTGCATTGGCGGAAGTAGTTATATATTGGTCCTTTTCTTACTTAAGATGGACTTCCGCAAAATAACGCCTGAATTCATTAGATATTTCAGACCTATGCATTATAGTGAAATGATTTTCAGCTGAAATGATGATGATAATATATATTCTGACAATAATTATACTTTCTGTTTTTTTTTAATACATTTTTATATACTTTTAAATATGTATTAATCCCGTGCGGAAATATACTAAAAAATGTACAATCAAAGAGTTTGACCACCCATGAACTTGTATAAATGTCTAATCTACTAAAAATTTATTGGTATCTATGGTCTCGTTTCAAGCGTATGGTATAGTACATGTAACTTTTCTGGATTGTACAAAAAGAGCCTGGAACCTTCGAGGAGGTTACACCATGACCTTCCTCCCAACAAAATTCCTGCTAAGGAGTGATCCTGTCCAAGTGGGTTTTAGACCTCTGAGGCGTTAATATGCTGGGAGAAAGAAAAGGTTATGTGGAATCCGGCAAACGCATTGAAGAAAATAGGAGTATTTCTGGAGTAGACACGTGTCCATCCCTGTGGTCCACGCTGCCGACCCAAGCCGCAAACACATCATCAACACTACACAGCTTTACTCGGGTAGAGCGGTTCACTACGTGCGAACGTCATCAACTAGAACGCATCTGTCCAGTTTCTGGTTTATTTTTAAGTTCACGGAACCTTCAGCTCCGTGAACTCAGGTCCGATAATGCTGTAACAACCCCCGGGTTAACACGTTCACTGCGGGCCCAATTTTGAAGAACTTTCAGCTAGTGCGGCTGAGGTCGAATCAGCCTCAAGCTGAACTTCCTAGTAGTGCGGTTGAGGCCTTTTCTGCCTCAAGTTTCAATCATTTCTTTTACAATATTGAGTCAATGCTTCGCAGACATAAAGAAAGCTATATTTGTCTTTGTCATACCTCATACGGTTGAGTGTAAACAGCCGCCGCACTAGAGAGAAAGCACGAGTTTTACGCGCCGCACCAGTGCAAAGTTTACCATGAGGCTGAATCGATCTCAAGCCGCAGTGAACGTGTTAACAACATCAACTTCAACCGAAACCAAGCCAAGTTGTGGATGTTCTTACCATGTCCAGCATGTACTGTGGTAGCTATAATAAGTTGCCTCCGATACTGAGGGTATAGTTTCTCCATGAAAAAAAAAACTTGATAACCTGACATCCTTACAATTGAGCGGAGATCACAGACTAACAAACACATATATATTGTTATATATATATATAAATATATATATATATATATATATATATATATATATATATATAACGTAAAACATCAGCCCACAAGGTGGTCAAACGACCATGTTTGTTTTTTAAAAGGATCTATGTTCCGCAAACATTAGCGTCCGTGTCTCTATATTTACATTTATGTTTAATATTTCGGAACAAAAAATTTTTTTTTTACTTGTTAGTACCTTTTAATCTTTTTACTAACTTATATCGTAAACTATTTGAAACTAACTTAAAGTCAACTTATAATTATGATTTTTTTTTAAATCATTGGTGTATGTAAATTTGTATATGGTTGAGGTAGAAGCAAGTGTTATAACTGGAAAAACTTTCTACGACCTCCTGAAGGATTTAGATCTATTATGATCGAACATTAATTTATTTTCAGATCGAGCTTTTTTCAAAGCAAAGTTGGCAGAATTATTATAATTATTTTCAGTTCGAAAGACATTAGCATCCGTGCCTTCATTTTAAAATAACGTTTAAAATTTTCTGAATTTTTATTTTGCTCGCTTTTCTGCATGTTTCACATTGTAAACTATTTCCTTACTTAAATCTTGAATCGCTGAAGTTTTATTAGTTTCACACGACTCCCTAACAATATCCAGTTTTTAAAATTGCGTCTCGTGCGACCAATTCCTCATACCTCCTCTGTATTGCCATCATCAGGTTGTTACGCTTAATGCTGGATGCATTGTGCTTCTTATCCTTTCAGTGTTCTAATCTACTTGGGCAATCGAAAGAGGTTGTTGAGATAGTTCCAAATTTTTACCATAACTTTCTCACTCTGATCACTTCTCTCTCTCACTGACAAGCTTGCAGTATTATAATGAGTAATGGAAAACTAAAGTAACCAATATCACCCAGCATTTTACCAAGCAGTGGAAAGGCCACGTAGGAAACAAGTGACCACGGGGGCCTCAAGGTGATATTGCAGAGGCAACGAAATAGTAACTACATTGGGTCGACAGTCAACCTTTTTTAAAACCGGAAGACTTTAAATCAAGCCGCCAAGATATCTATGAAGAGGTGTCAAGCACTTGACGTGAAATAACTAAAATAATAATAATATTCCTACAAGAAAGAACACGAAGCAACTAAAGTGATACAGAAATATATCTTTGACATTACATATCGTATTAATAATTCACGTACGTTTTATTACAGTGCAATAAAAACATAAAACTCTCCGTCGTAAAATGTTTACAACTTCTGCATTTTTAACTACGCTTTTTTACAGTTTAAAGAGATATTAAAAAACAAGTTGTGTTATTTTAATTGTTACATCGTTGAATCGTCCGTATTGTGAATAAATATCTTAGAATTATACTTTATATGTATAAATATATTTTTTAGTTTAAATATTACATATGAAAATGTTTATACGCAATCTATATATTATAAATATTTTCATAATGGTAGTCCAGTGGTAGAGTAATCATACTTAAGAAAATCGCAAGTTCGATTCCTGAGATACAATCTTATGTAATTCAAACTTTGTGCATTAATTATATAGGATTGCCACTGAACAAACAGCTAACAGAGGATTGGTAGCAGCGTCCTCTGCGTACCATAATACCACACCGCGATCGCCAACCCGCCTGCCGAGTGTGGCGATTATAGTATATCCCCTAAAGATATCTTTAATGAAGGCCTATGACTTGCAGTGGGATACTAGTATACTTCCAGAAAGTACTATTAATTAGGTTCAGTTTGGTAGAATCTATTTTAAAATTTAGAACCTTTATGTGTTATAAATTTAGGGTAGACATTTTTAAATAGGTTAAAATTTTGATAAATAAAACAACATAATTCGATAATAATTTTATTTCTTTGGTATTTCATTTTCCATATTTACATCTTTGGTTTATCGTATATATAATAGACAGTTTTATAATATATTTAATTATAATTATAAATTATCTACGTACAAATGTGTCAAAGTTTTGGCGCCAAATTTGACAGGTGTCATTTTTTTAATTAACAATTTATTTGTGAGTTAATATTACAATGACATTTAGGAATACGTTTCTATTAGGGGAAGCGGAAAGTAATGTCGTTTCTGTCGACATATTTTACAGAAAAACCAATTGATTTTTACCGCTCCGGAATTGATTTGTATTCTAGACGGCAAAAGGTTGTTGATAACGAAGGTGGATACATTGTTGATTAGAAATAACTTATTAAACATGTAGTCGTGTGAATTTAACTTAATAAAGCGATATTACTTTCCGATCCCTCTAACATATACATTGTAAATATCAAAACATTGTAAATTGAACTATCAAAAATTTTAAATTTCAAATATTTGAATTTAGATTGAAGCAATTAGAATAAAGGTGTTTAAAATCGCTATTACCTATATATTTTTACAATAGAATAACAAATGTAAAATTCTTTGCAATCAAATTTTCCTACCAGTTTTCACATATGTTTTCTTCTATCGAACCTATTTATCTCCTTTAAAAAAAACTAGACAAGTTAACAACTGCATTCTGCATTTAACCTTCAGAGCAAAAGTCAAGGATGTAGCTCGAAGAATTCCTCGTCTGAAGTCACAGTTGGCGGAGTACACCGCTCAAGGAATCGTTAGCCTTTGGGTCCATAAGGCCACGAGCTGGTGGGCGCGGCGTGAGCTCTCCATTAACACGTTCACTGCGGCTTGAGGTCGATTCAGCCTCATGGTAAACTTTGCACTGGTGCGGCGCGTAAAACTCGTGTTTTCTCTCTAGTGCGGCGGCTGCAAAAATATTGATGAACATGAGGCAGAAAAGGCCTCAACCGCACTACTAGGAAGTTCAGCTTGAGGCTGATTCGACCTCAGCCGCACCAGCTGAAAGTTCTTCAAAATTGGGCCCGCAGTGAACGTGTTAAGAGGACTGTCGACATAGTCAAGTTCTCGAGCAACATAAAAGCCTCGGGAGGCTTTCGTGGGCTTTCCTTGCCGTGGGCGTTTATCCTGTGTAAAACTTTGCCTACCATCTTAACACGATATTTTAAATTGCGAGAACTTGAGAGAAATTTTCTTTCTTTTTAACCGACATATGTCCAATATAAGACATAGGTTTTTCCCAAAGATCGACACGATGACTTATCTGTGATGATCTTTGTCAGTCATCCTGGCGGGATGATGGTTCAGTTCCGCATTTACGGATTCGTGATCTTCTTCTATCAATATGCAAGGATTCACGACATCCATACATGGTTGAGATCTCTTCAATTCGCACTAAACGTTTTCCAACTTTTATGGAACTATATGCCGGCGTCGTTGCTTTCTACCTATGACTTGAGAGTCTTCAATATTTAATGGAATCAGGCGTTACCTCGCGGAAGTCCATCCTAAGTAAGAAAAGGACCAATATTTAGCCACTTCCGCACATGCAGTGGTTGTCGTGCAATAAAATGCACCGCCCGCCAGCCCGCTGATAAATGCGTATGCGGCACAGAGTTTCTCTGTGTTTGACACTAATCGGTGTAACATAACTCCTGAAGATGCCCCGTGGAGGGGTGAAACACGTGTTGAGTAATTTGGCGGTGGCGGTTGTGTGATTCGCATTGTTGGCCGCATACGCATTTATCAGCGGGCTGGCGGGCGGTGCATTTTATTGCACGACTACCACTGCATGTGCAGAAGTGGCTAAATATTGGTCCTTTTCTTACTTGAGAGTTTTTAAGTTAAGAGTGAATTGGTTTATTCTAGGCAAGCATATAGCGTCGTACACCTCGTCGCTTTACATCAGACAAGAGAGATGTCCAATGTTTGGCCTATTATCCACACACTGCAGTAAGTGCTTTTAGAGAAAAATAGCACTTTGTATTGTAAAGCACTTGATGTGTTCAAAGAGCTTTTCTTAATTTATGAATACATAGACTAGAAATTTACCTAAGCCCATAATTACCTATATTTTTATAATTATCTTATTATAAATATATTTAAATGAGATTTTCGTATTTGTGTTATATTAGTAAATATTAACATCATTACTGTATACAGGGTGATTGGTTATAGATATAAAGGATTATTGGGGTGAATGTATTCAAATTAAAAATAAATTGATGGAAAAGGCATATTATTTAATAAACGAATATTTAAATGACAAGAATCCTTGGCAGCGATGTCGCTTGATTGTTTTGATTTCATTTAGGCTATATCTGATAAAGTGTATATGTATGTATGTTGTTAAACTTTATTGAAAGATGTATTGTTGTAGAGTTTATTCCTGCTTTTTCTCCAAAACTATAAGACTTTTCAAAACATAATAGTGTCAAAAATTAAATATTTAAAAAGTTGGTGATCAATAGGAATTCTATTAATAATATGAATGTTGAATAAATGAATTTTAACTTTATCTTTTATTCAAAGATCAATGGTTTCAATAACAATAAATAAAGTAATCAAAATTAGTAGTACGACATATTAAAATTAATAATTGTTTACTGTCTGTACTTGCAGACTTTAGTGCCAGAAGTTATTGACCCGTTGGATTGTAAAAGAAAAAAATAATAATAATTTGGTAACATATTTAAAACCTTTAAAGTTTTTGCTGACAATTAAGCATTATTTTATATAACCAAACACGATGTATACTTTGATTTAACTATAATTAGTTTTAAATTAAACTTTACAATAAAATGACCATTGAAAATTGTAACCAAAAGTTTTAATGTTCGAATGTTCTTTGAGTTATCTTCTTCTCTTATGATTAAAGAGCATATATCTATAGCATTCACGCTACGTATAGCTGGCCACTACAGCCACGATACATTTATGAAAAAACATTATCGCGCGTTCAAATTCAAATATCGAACGCCGATTTGAATTCAAACTCCATCAGTGACGTGCTCGCTGTCGTCGTGTTAGGTCGTGTTAATTGTAAATACTCTGTCTACATATGTGAATATTTCCTCGCCAACGTGTTCGATCGGTATCTCACTTCCGCCCACTACACTAAACTATACATGTCTACATTCGAACGCCGATTTGAATTCGAATTTAGAACAATTCTACATAAAAGTATTGTGGCGCTAGTGGCCAGCACTACGAAATGAACGCTTCACACCAATTATTAATATCCAAGAAATAATTAAATACGAGTGAAATAGAAACACACCTGAAATTTCCGAACGAAAGTTTTCTGTGTTGCTATATATTTCAGCAGCGTGTGTAATTCTCCCACTAGGTGGACCGAGAAAGATCGGTATTCGTGCCCACCTTTGGGGGAAGCCTTGCAGTGGGTGTATATACATGATGTTGCAATCGCAACACTAGGTCTGAAGATTCTGTTCACTTTTTAATTCCAACGCCCAAACGTGTTGCGGCCAGCCAGTGCGTCCTTTGGCCTTCTTTTCTACTGCAGCGCTGTTCTGAAACAAATTAAAAAAAATATTTTACTAAACACTGTCTCCAAGGATACCTGTGTTTTGTTTCAACACTTGTCTTATGTTAGTGAACGTATACAGGATGAGTTTTTATTGGTGTAACAGCTTTAAAGCGGTGAATGTATAGCTTATTTATCAATGGTTTCAAAAATAATATATAACGTAATGATAATAAAGTAAGAAAAAGCGTTTTTAAAATTCATATTATTTTTTATTAAAACTAATAATTGTTTACTGTTGTCTGTGTCTGCAAACCTTATATAGATGCTATTGGATTGTCGCATTGTATTATAAAAACTGTATTAATATACAGGATGATGTGAATGAATAAAAATTATGTATCAATGTATAAACTGATTGATCATGATATCTAAAGAACGGTAAGGTATAGAGAATTGAAATTTTGTTAAAAATATTTCTTTTGCAGCCGTAAAAATGAACTAAGAAGTGATTTTATAAAATTCTACACACAAATGTAGTTGCGAAGTGTTGATTGAATTCGCCTTTTTTATAAGAATCACTGCTGTCCAAGTGGCATTTGTAGATTCCGCGGGTACGGAGTGGTAGGAAGCAGAATGCGTCTAGTCCACGACTTCTTTTAAAGTAGCAAAGCACCATGGCTCCCGGGGTGGCGTCGTCTCATGCCGCTACATACTATTTTATCAAATTGGGACTGGGGATTGGGGTTTTTTTTTTTATGATCCCCGCTATTGGGGGCCTCTCGTACCCCTATCTTATGGTGGGACAGGGACTTATTTTACAATTATATTTTTTCACATTCATTTTTTTATTTTCTTTCTCTTCTTTCTTTCTTTAAATTTTCATTTTCTTTCAGTCTATTTTCTCTCTTTCATAGAACAATTCATCTTTCTTTCTTATTCGCTCTATTCAACTTTCATTCTTTCCCCTTTTCTTATTATAATTTACATTTTTTATTTTTATGTTACTTTTTTATTTTTACATTTATTTCTTACTTCATAATTATTTTTCATTTATCACAGATTTATGTTTCCTATTTTATCATTTTATTTTCTATTTTCTATTTATTCATTGTATTTGCGTTTTATTTTTGTCTATAGCTTTTTTTGCAATTTCCTTAGCGAGGGTCAAGAATGTATGTTTATATTCTCCGCCTATCAGGGAGGCTATCGAGTCCTCCCTGATTTGAACGCCAGACCGGCACTCGAAATCGTGCCGGAGTCCCCCGAATGCGGGACACCGGGCCACAAGGTGGATCACGGTCTGGTCCACACCCGGTTCACAGAAGCACGAGGGGTCCTCCTTGAGCTTGAACCTGTGGAGGTACTCAGAGAACCCCCCGTGCCCCGTGAAGAGCTGGGCCGAGACCGCGGGGATTGGGGTTGCCAGGCTCTGACATCGCTTTGGTGAACGGTCCATGGAGTGACTAGCCTTAAGGGTCCCCTAAGGAGGATTTCGGCTTGGTCTGACACATTTAACCCTTAATAGCCTAGAGTTTCAATTTTGATACCAATCTTTTAAACGCAATATTCACATTACTATTAGTTTTTTTTATAGGTTGGCTGTACGAATTTTACTGATGTATAATATTCTTTTCAACGAAATTAAAAAAAAATCTATTTTTTCCTTCATCTAGACCCTCAAGCGAACACAGTAATATTTAAAAAATAAATTTCGTAAATCAGGCTATTAAGGGTTAATAATACCTGCTTAGTATTCCGTCTGGCTGGCGACAGGCGGCTGGCTAATATCACGACTGCCACTTCGGAAAGAGAAAGAGAGTCCACTGGGAGAAGAAAGAGAGGAAGAAACTCCAGAAACGGTTCTCTCTAGTATGAGTAAACTACTATAAAACTACTGCTACTAAAATACCATTGATTATAACATAAATAAATAACATATAACTAACTAGGAAATAAAAACTTTATTAGTAAAGGTGTTCTGGAATTATCAAAACATTTTATTTATGAATAAAGAGATGATCGTGTACAGATATCCCGTTTCACCGCAAATTATATATTACAAGTAATACGATGGGAAAGAAAACGGTGAACAAAAAAAAAAAAAACAACCGTAATTTTTTTTTTCGGGCGCGTATCGTCTAAACAAGAGACGCATTGATTGCCAGCACGTGTTCTCGAGTGGCTGAACGGAGCTTTTGACTTTTGACCAAAAAAAAAAAAAAGCCAAAAAAGTCAAGAGAAAAAAATCGCTCCCGCTTTCATGTTACATCGTTTCATTAAAAAATTGATTTATTAATTAAATCGTGTTCAAAAACTTAATAAATCTTAAAGATCTGCCTGTACGCATATATAATAAATTTTCAGGAGATATCTCAGACCAAAAACTAAAGTATATTAATAAATAAATCTTATTATAGCGTTCATTGAAATTTATCGAAATGTGTGACTACTACTTGGTATGTTGATTCACTTACATGGTTAATATTATTATGTACACATAAAAAATTGTTAAATGTCATTTAAAAAGAGCAACTTTTGTGTTTCTGGCCGACTCTTAACAGATTAATGTTCCGAGTCGATGGTACCTTACTGCTTATAATTAAAGGTACGGAATTTTCGCAAAAAAAAATCACCAATTTCGCATTTATATTTTTCAAAATTTGCAAATTTCGCATAAATTTCGCATTTATACTTTAAAATTATAAAATTTAGGTAAATTAGGCATTTATTAAACAAAAATTTTTGTTTAGTAATTTTATTGCTAAATATGAAAGTAAAATTTAAAAAAATTTTAAAGTACAAGTCTTAACATCAAACAGTTTTAATTAATTCAAAGATAACATTGTAAAAAATAAAGATTCGACTTTTTAAACGTCGTTTTTTGGTCTGTACGACGAGATTTTATATGCAGATGAAGCGTTAAGCGTCCACGCTGTTAATTGCACTATGTAATGCTGCTTCAGCAAAAATACGAAAAGTTGCATTTGACGGCCAACAATATGTCCTGCACATTGGGGTTTTTATTTATATTAATGGACCGAATAATTAACCTATGACAGTGTGCATATTCATCAATTAGCTCATTTTGAGTAAGACCTTGGAAAAAAGAAAAATACCATACATTTCGCATTTATTCGCATTTATGAGTAATTTTCGCATTTATTCGCATCTATTTCGTAAATACGAAATTTCCGTACCCCTACTTATAATGTTAAAATAATCGACAATTCAAAAGCGCATATAAATGCCTGTTTGAATAAAAATGTTTTGGACTTGAACCTCCATAAATATCTTTTTTTGGAATAATTTTATATATACATAAAACTATAACATAGTTATGTCGTATTGGTGATAGCATATCAGCCAAACACCGAGTGATCACTATTTGCACGGTGTAACATTACTCCTGAGGATGCCCCGTGGAGGGGTGAAACACGTGTTCAATTTAACAGTGGTAGTTGTGTTTCGCATTGTTTGCCGCACGCGCATTTATCAGCGGGCTGGCGGGCGGTGCACTTTATTGCACGACTACTGCTATATAGCGGAAGTAGCTATATATTAGTCCTTTTCTTACTTAGGATTCCGCAAAGTAATGCCTGAATCTATTATATATACCACAATGACTTCCCGCGATCTTGGCTAAGTCGTTATTTATGCCAATAACTTAATTTATTTATAGAAGAATTATACTTGAAAACACATGTACTAGAAAAGTGGTAGCCTATTCGATAACATCTGAGTTTTATAGGTTCAAATCCCGGTTGGTTCAAAATCCGAAATGTCATCACAATCATATGACGTCCACGGCTAAACATAAGCCCTTCTTCCACTTAGAGGATTAAAAAGAATATAATATACAAATATTTTACTTTTTTCTTTAAGCCTGGCAAGAAATAAAATCTGATCTTAAATTCATTAAAACCTCTTTATTGAATATGAAAATACACCCCACCTTGAAGATTCCTAATATAGGTCATTTCTACCTGCCATCAAGACAGAATGTTTACAATCAAGCCAAGCACGTGCGGTCTGGTTACCGTCAAACTGCAAGTCATGTTTACATTCCCTGAATTTACAACTTACTGAACAAAATTGTTTTTTATAACGATTTTTTTTTTGGTCATAAAATTCGACGGAAACTTCCTGTGAAACTTGTTAACTGACTTTTTATATTTTGTCTATCTCTGTTTATATTTACATTCAGTTTCAACAAGTCCATGGGACTTATTTAAAGGAATTGAGCTCGAAGGTGAAGGTGTTTCGATTCGAATCATTAGTTCAAATAATGTTTTAATAATGCAAAATGTAATCGCCAATGTAGCTTGCATAAATTTAACATTAATCAAAATAAAAAAACACTTGTCAGGTTGTTATAAAATAAAAATATAGTCTAGTGCAGAGTTCCCCAAACTTTTTTGTGTCGTAGACCCCTTGCCATGTTTTTCCGTGTTGGGTAGACCCCCTACTTACCTGATATTGATTTCCTGTAAATTTATTTTTTTGTCCCACATTCGTATTTATAGAGTGACGAATTGAACAAGTCAGTGCAAGGTAGCGAAGCTCTCAGACTGCGACTACAGGTTTTATTGTATTGCGACCACAAAGCGAATACCAACATCCTACAACTTACACAATTTTATAAACATATATAATAAATTTTTCACTTCATAGGTACTTTTATAAATAATGTAAATGTTTTGATATTATAAGATAGTATGATGTGAGTAAATAGGTACTATCAGTGTATGTGTTGAGATCCACTATCGTGGAACCCCATTTTCATTTTATGGATCCCCAAATTTTTTTTCGCTGACGTAGACCCCTTACAGGTTGTCATAGACCCCTAGGAGTCGATATAGACCACTTCGGGAATCACTGGTGTAGTGCAACACACAAAAACAAACATTGGTTTTTGGTAATATAGAAATCAAATTTAAATTTAAAATTTATTCAAATGCCCTTTTGTATCGTCGATTATTTTAACATTATAAGTAGTAAGCTACCAACGGCTCTGAATGCTATACTAAGCGCCAGAAACTCAACAGTTCCTTTTTTAAATCAAATTGAATAATGTTTAATGTGTACATTATTATATCAACCATGTAAATGAGTCTACAAACCAAATAACACACGTTTCGATATTTAATCACATTATTACAAAAGTAATAGTTGTAATATTAAAATCAAAACAACATCACAAGTACTGGTAGCCCAGTGGTAGAAGACTGGGAATTGCAATCGAAGGAGTTCGATTCCCGTAGACACTCCTCAAAGTTTCCAGAGGATGGGCAGCGGCGCCCTCTGCGATCGCCTATGCTACCACACTGCGATCGCCAAGTCGCTTGCCAAGCGTGGCAATTATATCCTTCTATAGGTGGTGAAGAAGATCTATGCCTTGCAGTGGATATCTAAGGGCTGATGACGACGTTGAGAAAGATTCATCACCTACTTACTGGACAGTTTCAAAATATCACAGTCTTTAAAAGATATCGTACCGAAGAATGTCATGTTTTATCATTTATGACGAAGCGACGGAGAAGATATATATATATATATATATATATATATAGAGATTATTTGTAAATTAATTTCTTTTTAATCAACATCATTACAAGGTATATTGTATCAGTTTACAATTGGTCTTATAAAATACAATCGACATCTGTAGACGGTATTTGACCAGGGTGTGTTGCCGGTGATGACTTGTGAACTGTTGTCGCTGGTGTACTTTATATGAAGACTCCAGGTCATCTAGACAGCATCGAATATTAGGAGCTTATTGAGATCGGATCAGAAAGAAAGACACGCGCAGTCACCGATTTCTAAGAATAGCTTGTACGAAGTTGCAGTGGGCAAGACACATTGCTTTCGTATCCGACGTTATTTGGTATCGAAAGATCATCAAATAATAACCAGGAGGCAGTAGACGCGGTGTAAATAAACCCCCCATTAGGTGAACAAAAGACATCACCGTTGTGATCTTTAGAGGCAAGCCTATGACTTGCAATAGGCATGTAAACACTGACATAATCATAATGATGATGAAACTATATTAATATTTAAAAAAAAAACATTTTGTGATCATATTGTATGTTATTTTAATAAAATCTGGTTAACAAAAGGAAAATAAACTTACATAATAATAATTCAATAAATACTTTTTTTTAAAATACGAATGCCTCAGATTCCATTGACGCAAAAAAGAGGAAATTAAAAAAAAAACCTACGTAACGCATCCTAAACACGGCGCGTGTTTTATTTCCCGCCGTTAAGTTCTTATTGACCAATAAATAGGCGTTAATCTTTAACAGACGCCCTCCCAATCTAATCGCGAAACGCCACATGGCCCTATTGAATTTTCTAGTTGCAGAGATCGCGAACCTTTTTTGTGCGGCGTACAAATTTACTGAGGCATTTTTATTTGAAACACGGCTATTTTTTTGTGTGTTTTTAATGTGTTGCTTGCAGTGGCGTAGCTATGGTATTTGGGGCCTGGGGCAGATTGGGGCTTGGTGCCCCCCCCCCCCCAAAGAGTATAAAAAATTTCAAAATTCAGAACAAAATGTAGTTAATATATATTTTTTTGGTTCCAAATAATAATAAAAATATATAAAATAACATTAGATCTTAATAAAATTTATTGGGAAAATTTAAAAACGAACATTCATCGCTTTTTGGCCTGCAAAGTCATTAATCACATTTTTAAAATCAATAGTGTCGACTAGTTCATGTTCTATTGACATTATTGCAAGATTATTTAATCCATTTATCATTAAATAATCTTGCAATAATGTAATAATTTATTATTTTGTCATTTAGGGCCCTTTTAAAAAACACTATGTGTTTTGTGAATGAAAAGGCTTAAACACTGTGTATATTATAATTTGTAACCGTTTATTTTTTTTAATGTTCATATTATTTAACAACTTTTTTAGCATAAAAATAGTGAAATTCGATATTCTTTTTATGTTATTTACTTTAATTTATGGTTTTCATTTTTCTTCTAACATTTCATTATTCATCATTCAAAAAAAATTCAAAATAATTATTTTCAAATTTGGTGCCCCCCCCCTACTTGTGGTGCCTGGGCCGCCCCCCCGCTCGCAACCCCCTAGCTACGCCACTGGTTGCTTGGTATATATACAATTACCATTTATTATAATAGAACATAGAATAGAACATTCCAGTTTTGTACTGCCCACATTCAGTGTCTTTCAAAGATCTTATTACATATGTCTCTCTGTTGTGAGCGAATGTCCTATTACACGCTCGCCTACCTATGATCTTCGCTCCAGAACTTTAAGACTTCAGCGGCCTTCTATTCTGCGCACTTCAAATAATCCAGTGGACTGTGTAGTTTCGTCATTCTATGAATCTCTTCACTCACAGATGTTTAACAATACATTCTTCTTCTTCCTTCTTTTCAGCCGACGGACGCCAACTTTAAGTCATATGTCACCCAAAGATCCTTAAAGATCCTTAGGAAGAACTTATTTACGTCATCAGTCCACTTAGTTGGAGAGTGTACCCACGCCGCGTTTACCCACAAGTGGGCGCCGCTTTAGATGGGCAATTCTTAGAGCTATGCCAGTGATCTTGGTTCTTCTGTGGATATCCTCATTTTGATTATATCCCGCATCGAAACTCCATAGCCTTTTCAACTGCTATCTGGGTGATCTTGAGCCTTCTTATTAGACCCGTCATAAACCACCACATCTAGGATACGTATGTCATCACCAGCAACACACATTGGTGAAACACCTTCGTCTTTAAACATAGCGGTATTTTGGACGAGAAGAGATTTCAAAAAATCGATTATTAATAGCGTAAATGTAATATATAAAATTCTCGTGTCACGGTGTGCGTGATTGAACTCCTCCGAAACGGCTCTACCAATTTTCGTGAATCTTAGCGCGCCTATCGGCCTGGAATTGGAAAACATCTATTTTTCATAAATCTTAAGGGAGGTCCACTCCTACATTTTTTTTTATTTATTAGGCGAAATTTTTTCCCCTTAAATGTTAAGGGTGGTCCACCCCTACATTTTTTTTATTTATTGGGCTAAAAAATTATTGTTTTATGATACAGCATACAAAAATGTATATAACCCTAAAATTTCTACGATCAATTCTCTACGATCAACTCTTATTTTTTATATGTTAATTAAAAACTTTAATTTTTTTGCAAAACAACGTTTTCATGATCAGCTAGTAAAATATATAATACATTAAAATATGTAACACTTTAATAATTTTATTTAAAAAGTGACCAAAGGTTTGCAAGCACTGGTACACCGTGTCTGGCATGTACGTAATTAGATGAGAGTAATATCTTTATTAGATGAAAGTGTGTCAGAGAAAATCGTGGAAAATTTCAGAAGGAAGTCTTTCTTGTAAATAATTCTTTGTTGGTTTTCTGATTGTGTCAGAAGGAAGTATATCCAGCTGTTGTTTTTTTTTTAAACAGTAATTTTTTTTAAACGTAATGAAATTAACGAAAACATTTTTTTAAAATAAATGGAAATAAAAAACGGTTTTGTAACAACTCATAGTTACTTGATGTCAAAAGTACATGTTTATTATGGACTACATCAAGAATACTATCCTAACCTAACATAGTATATCCCCAATTGTTTTTTCCTGAATAGATAAGTTTTAGTAAATACTGTCAAAATGATAATTAAAAAAAGTCTGAATCTCTGTTAAAATAAAAAAATCGGTAAAAAAAGTATAATTATTTCAAAAAAAGAACGTATCAAATAAGAATTGGGCATAAATTCTTTATTTAAATTCGGACGAAACACATATTACGAAAGTCAATAAAATAGAAAAGGTGATTCGAAGATAGATGCTCTATACCAGGGGTGACCAAGCTTTTTGATAATGCGAGCCATTTTTCGAATTTTTATATTTTTTTACTAGAAAATTTTACAAAAATCATCTTAATATATATAAATCTCGTGTCACAATGTTTATACTCAATGGACTTCTAAACCACTTAACCGATTATAATAAAATTCGCACACCATGTGCAGTTCGATCTAACTTGAGAGATAGGATAGTTTAAATCTCAAATTATAGTCGCAATTTTAATTTATTGCTAATTATTGTCCGTTATTATTTGACAGTCACAATTATCTGTTAACTCCAAATGATTCTAACAGATGTCGATACCTTTCGACTGGGTTGAGTAAGTAATCAATAGATGGCGCTGCTATGGTAAATCTACGAACGTGTCATATAAGCTACATTTTAACAGCATAATTACCACGTGTTGTTGACGCTATAAAATTAATTAAATTTATTTTGTAGTGAACGAAATACCGTATAATTCAATTATTTCCGCTTTTTAAATTTTCACAGCAACGCGTGGCCGGGTCAGCTAGTATATATTAAAATTATTTAAATAAAAGTACAAAACATTTGTATTGAAGTTAGATATATGCACACGTATTTGACAGCACTCCTAATAATACTTAAGATGCCGGTTAGTTAATTATGATCGGTGTTTGTATGTATTTTGCTAAATCACTGGTAGAATAATATTAATTATTTACACCAGTAATTTGTTTCAATTTCCCTGGAGCTGACATGGGTTATATAAATTTAAATATTGAAATAATTCGACAATCAATCGGAGCCAAAAATAATCGTTCGAAGAGCCGCATGTGGCTTGTAGGCCGCAGTTTGGCCAACCCTGCTCTTTACTATTAACCTTATTCTTATGACTCCCTCTCTCTATATTTCTCTCTCTCTCTTATACAAATCGGACACGATAACCTTCATATTCGATCCTTAAATGTCAATGGTACAAAAAAAATTAAAAAGTAAGTTGGATTTGCGTTCTAAGCATTCGATTTTCAAATATATTTTTTAAAATTATAGCGCTAAAATTAGATTATTTTGTTCACTTTCTATCAACTTTTTCGTCTTACTTAATAATTTAAAAATTACTTTGTCACTGGCAACATAAGGCTTTGAGAATTTAAATATAGAAAGAATATACAGTATCCGGCGATAGATATTGCACATCCACCTTTGGAAAGAGACAATCGGCTAATTTCGGCTTCGTAGAGCGTTATCTCTGTGGGTAGTGTGGGACAGAAAAGCTTTAATCTTGTAAACTCATCACCAATTACTCGTATATATACCATCTTTATTATTATCATTGTATTATATTAACACGTTCTCTGCGGCTTGAGGTCGATTCAGCCTCATGGTAAACTTTACACTGGTGCGGCGCGTAAAACTCGTGTTTTCTCTCTAGTGCGGCGGCTGTTTACACTCAACCGTATGAGGTATGACAAAGACAAATATAGCTTTCTTTATGTCTGCGAAGCATTGACTCAATATTGTAAAAAAATATTGATGAACATGAGGCAGAAAATGCCTCAACCGCACTACTAGGAAGTTCAGCTTGAGGCTGATTCGACCTCAGCCGCACCAGCTGAAAGTTCTTCAAAATTGGGCCCGCAGTGAACGTGTTAAATTATGCCGAGTAATGGTTAGCTAAGGGTCTAGTACATATATAAATATATATATATATATATATATATACACACAAATATTTTTTAATATGTGTAATAGCTATTGTTATTTAAAACTCCCAGGCATAAGGAAGGCAGGTTTTTTTCTTAGGTTAGTAGGAATGTCTATAACATTAGCCAAGCGTCTGTTTGTCAAAAAGTTTAATTGTCTCCGAGTTCGCCTGATTGGGCTCCGTGGGATTCTGGTTGTTCAGCAAACTCAAAAGGCTAATGCAGGGACACCGTTTTGACATGATAAGGAAATGAAAATGAGAAAAGTCGAATAAGGTCTTGAAGTCTATAAGGAAAGACTGGAAAAGGCGTTGGCAATTTCATCACACGGGGGTTACTTTAGAGGCGATGAAATTGATTTGAAAAAATTAATAAAAAAAATTGAAATTTCTTTACAAATTCATCTTACTTTTTTATCACAGTTATACAATATATATATAGCAAACAAAATTAAAGATTAGATTTTAAACAAAATGCATCTCTAACTAGCCAACAAAAATTTGTAACTTGTTATAAATATGTGCATAAACTTGAAAATAAATGTATTTATATTAAAAATACATCCAAAACTATTCGCTTTCCAAAAGAGAAAATAAATTAGTATAACACTTTTCTCAAAAATGAGCACATTTGAATCTTGTATACCTATAACAAATCACGCTGTACACAAAAGTAAAATAAAGAATAAAAAAAAGGGTCGCATAAAGCCTTATTACAGGATAAATGGTCAAATACATAATTGGTAATTAAATATATAAATAAAAGTAAAAGTAAAAAAAATATAAACCAAATGTTACCAGCTGTAGATGAAGTAAAAAAGTTGTTGTAAAGAAAAAAAATAAAAAGATTGAAAAAATATATTTTATCCCGAAACTGTAACGTCCCAGCCCACACAAATGGAAGAACGAATATAAAAAAAATTCACGCTGTATATAAGACAGGTTGATTTTAAATATGTTCGTATTTGTTTTGAGTATCGAACACGTGACACGAGAAACTAATTTTAAGATAAATACGATAATAAGTACAAACGTACATCCAACACAAGTGGAACACTCGAATGCATTAGTAAGTTCACTCGGGAAAAATATCTTCTTATCTCTCTGCACTTGGACGAGAAAGCTGTGGCGCCGGCTACCGTCTAACTTCATATTAAACTTGACGGATGCTGAGATACCTTCTCGAGTGAGACGACGTGAAGAGCTTTGAACACCGAAACATTTAATAAACAATATCTTGCATTTGTATATACACTAGCCTTTGCCTTTAAAACTGTACCTTCGATGGTTACTGTGAATTCAACTTTCTAATTATTAACTATATTGGTTAAGGGGAATGAAGGGGTGAGGCGTTTTGGATTGTTAAAACATATAATTTTTCAAAAGAAACCTTTGCAAATTCGACGAAGTCAAGTCAAGGTTACATTAACAGTCTAGTAACCACCTGTAGCGTTGAACGTATGCTAAGGTAGTCGAAGGTCCTATTGATGTACACATATATCATCACCACGACAAAGTTGATTGTGATGACTTATTTATTTATATACGCATTAGTAGTCCAGGGTTAGTGAACCGTGACTTTTTGTTCGATTCACAGATGCAAATCTATTTTCTCACTGTGCCTTAATTGTATAGAATTGCTATATACTATTGTTCAGATATAAGTTTCTAGAGGATTGGCTGGGATCGCCAACTGGCCAGACATGAGTGGCGATTATGGTATATCCCCCCATAGATATCTTTGGGGGGGGCCTGTCTTGCAGAGGACCTCTATGGGCTGATACGACGATTGACCTAATAATCCAAGTTCCAAATATTTCGATCAACTAAACACTCTTGAATGCTATACATAGATTTATTTGATAATAATTTTTTAATTTTAGATTTATAAATGCGAAATTAAAGGTCTATGATACCTTGTGAAACTATTATGTATGCGTACACACAGACATATGGATTTATAAATCTGAGTTTATTTTTTTATATATATATTTATGTTTTGAGGTATAAATAATATGTTATTAAATACGTATTGAGAAGTAACCTATAGACAATGTAGATTTTATACACCGCCTTTACCACTCTAGTATAATATAGAAAAAAATATTTATTTATTACAATATAAATGATCTGTACAATGAACTTATATGTATAAAATTTTCTTTAAAGTAAAATGTATCTCTTTTATGAGACTTTACACATTTTTTTATAATGTATAGTATTGCCACTGATCACAAATAAGTTCCTAGAGGATCCAGCAACGACTGCGTACCATAATACCACACTGCCATCGCTAAGCATCCTTCTAGGCGTGGCGATTATGGTAAATATCTTTGGGATATCTATGCATTGCAATAAGCCTATGCATTCTTGGGCTGAAACGAAGGTATGAATCCGAATTTTGACAACGCTTTTTCTTACTATGTTATCATCACCTTATTTACTGTTTGAAATGCAAAAAACAAAATTTTATTACCTGCACAGTAGGATCAGTAGTTCTTCTCCTCGGCGGTGTGTGATGAAGCTCTGCTCTGAAACCGCCAGCTGGTTCTCCATCAGATTCGAGGACTTTCAGAAGATATGAGATATAAGATGTGGCCAGGCGAAGTGTTTTGATCTGTGGATAAAAGAGATTATATAACAAAAACTGTCTACTTTTCTGCATCAGGGATTCATTTGGGAGGGAGAAATTTTTAGGATCTGAACTAGAATCCTTCTAGGGCAGGACAAGAAGTGCGGTATATTTTTTATTATTCGATTCAAAACTCGGAGTATTCAACAATATTAATAAATGACCGAATGACATTATCCAACCAGACAGACCGAACAAAGAAAAGTATATGACACCATTCGCAAGGAACTATCATCCAAGAGCTCGAAGATATTCGACATTGATATTAAACAAAATAAATTTCTAACGAGATGTCACTTTAAGTGTAGAACTCCGATGTAATTACTCTTCACAAAGTATAATGTAAATATATTAAGCTTTTTAATAATTAAATAAATGCATGTAAATGTAATACATCTACGTATATTCATTCTGGTAAAAAATATGTATAAGAGCGACTATTTTCTCCAACAAACTGCGTGTATTTGTATTTTTTAATTGAAAAAATCGTGAAAAATTGACAAAAATAACCTTATAAAGATAATTTAAAATTATATTACATTTAAAAATTTGTCAAAGTTACATTTAACAGAGGCCAGGGAACCTGACAATACCTGTGTTAAAAATGTAAGGTGAATTTGTCATTTAAAACTGTCGGGCAGTAGGAAGGTATTGATTATTTTTCCTAGATTGGCATGACTGTCTATAACATTTGCGAGACGTTTATTAGTCAAAAGTTAGAACAGTGATTCCCAAAGTAGTCTATATCGACCCCTAGGGATCAAATAGCCTTTTAGTCGCCTTTTACAACAGGCAACAAATACCTTAGCCTTATTCCAGTGAACCCAGACTTAAAAGTAAGTTCCTTTCTAACCTAACCTAACCATTATTTATATCAGGGAGGACCCCTCGTGCTTCCATGAACCGAGTGTGGACCAGACCATGATCCACTTGGTCGCTGACAGTCCCGCATTCGGGAGGGTCCGAATCGAGTCCGAATACCGAGTAAGTATAAAGATTTAAGAGGCAATAATTGTCTCCATAATAGCTGATGAAGGAAGCAGAACACACTTTCTCAGATTCTGAAGGAGGATTGTAGATAGCGTTATAGAAAGGAATAAACGTTAGATTAAAACGATCGGCTAATAATTAATAATAATAATGTAAATGCGAATAAATATTAAAATAAGAAAACAAAATAAATGTAAATAAAACTGAAGATAAAAAACAATAAAATGAACCTAAACTGTATGAATGAGGATACGATGTAAGGTGATGAATAAAAGGTATAAAGATAAATGAATAATGTAACAGAGCAAATGTTAAATAGCGAAAGAAGAGAAAGAAACTTTTAAATAAAAAGAGAACTGAAAAAATTATTGCTCGAACAAAACCCTGTTCCCAAAAAAATAGTTTAAAATAATAATGTTAAATTTCAATAAAAAAATTGTATGTATTTCAATTTGTAGTTTAAATTATTTATTTTTAATTTAAGTTCGTCGTATATATCAAATAGTAGGGTGAATGTAATAGGCTAATGTTGCCCTTCTATAATGGATATAATTTTTTTTTTATTTACAGTTTATGTGGGTAAAGTTCCTATTTTGTGGGCAATTGACCTAAATAAAACCTAAAACTATAACTATACATACACACTCACATATAATAATATATGTGTGTGTGTATTGGAGTAGGCTGAATATTCTGTTACCTTTTACTTTTTTTTTTCTAATTTTTAGACGCTCTTTTATTACTAATGTCTAAGAAAGGCTGTCAAAACAGTAATTAAAACGAGACAACGTGTTTTGTTTTTTAAAAGAATTTTTTAAATTAGTCGCTTATTTTTAATCTCGACTTCCTACATATATTTTTTTATATTTCTGTTTGTTATCTGTGCCTCAATAAAATAAAAAGAATACATTAGAAGTGTCATTCAAGTATGCTTTTATTAAAAATCCATGTCTATTTTATTCATTGTACTACATTTCTCTAATTAAGACATTTGAAACGTTTCAGAGTTAATTTATTTATAATATAACTGACCTTGGTCATCTTTGTATCGGGTAGAACGCTTGGTATTCTGTCCCTGAGGTTCGAGAACGCAGTGTTGATGCTCTGCGATCTCTTTCGCACCATCTGGCGGGCGTACAAGTATAAATGAGATAGCATACAGGTTATTTGACATCTTCTAATCTAGTTCGTAATTTATAAATGGAATTATTTATTCTTAATTTTGGCAATTTTAAACCTCTTTTGGTTTATCGATTTGGAATTCCAAATTTAAATTTATATAGAATGAAATCTACATATGCAATTTTTATTTCTGCAATTATATTAAAACGAAATCGTCTTATTTATTCAATACGTAGAAATTTATTTATGCATTACTAAATCCTCATAATAAGAATTTTATCGATTTAAAAATAAATAGGTCAATAGGAATAAACGTATCTAAATATAAGCGTGATAAAAGTTTCTTCGTATTTGTTTTTTTTTATTTATATATAATATACATGTGACGATTTATTCGACGGTCAAATAGGTAGTGATGTTACTGCAGAAATACCTTAATTGTTTATAATGGATTATTACACGAACCATAATTACTTTCTAAATACCTTTTACATTATCCACTAAGTCTTTGATAGTGATACAATCGTCTCGCGCATTTATAAGCTTAAAATTTTTTCTTCATTTTAACTTATTTCTCAGCTTTTTTTCCCTAAATCTAACATTGAAATTATGTCCAACGGTGGACTTGACCGTGGTGGACGTAATTACTAGCTGTCATGAGTATGGAGGGTTTAGAGTGGCTTGTGTAATGGAAATGGTTAAGAACATTGCTTGCAGCATCATCGCTTCTTTTTTTTTGAGGAGGAAGGGAGCCGTCACAGTTCCTTGCGGTTTTGTTGCAGGGTGATGGGTGATGTAATTAAGCATAACATAATCGTGTATAACAAGAAATCTGGCGAGGGATGGGAGGCGATGCGGGGGTGTAATATAAATGAATGCTATGAGAGTGATGGAAAATATGAAGGTTGAAAGAAGGAAGAAAGAGAGAAATTGTAAAGGACAAGTGAAAGTGTAAAAGAAGATTAATATTCCTGTTCCAAAAATAAGATGATAGAAAGAGACAAAAAACATTAAACATCCATTGGTATTCAGTTTCGTGACTAGTTTTGAAGTGATATCTAGCAACTCATATACACACACATATATATATGTGTGTGTATGATATTTCTTCTCTGATACTATATTTATATCTCAGCAGAAATTTTCTTTGCGGAGACTTCTTTTATAATTGACGCAATGTTGTTACAGTTTCTACTTATAGCCTATTTCAAGATATAGGTACATAAAATAACTTGACACACGGATTGATGATCGTAGTGTGGTACAGTGGCGTACCTAGGGGGGGGCGGTGGGTGCGGTCCGCACCGGGCGGCACTTACCTTGGGGCGGCATTTTTTAAATTTACTTGTAGTTGTAAAAAGCAACATATTCATTTCATATTTATTTTCTTTCTTGAATAATAAATTAAAATTCTGTTCCCAACATTGTAATTTTGTTAAAAATTTTTTTAACAATTTCAATCAGTGTCGGTAGTTGCGAAAGAAGCTTCTCAAAATTGAAGTTGATAAAAAATTATCTTCGTTCTACAATGAGTCAATTAAGACCAAAAACTCTTGCAATATTGCCAATAGAACAAGAAATTACAAATAATTTTAATTTTGTGAGCATTATACACGATTTTTCTAGTATGAAAGCTAGAAAGAAGAGTAGATATTATATAAATATGTTTACGAGTGCATACACATATGTCTAAAAAAATTTACTCTGTGTATTAATTAATATTGATTAAATAACTTAATAATTTATTTATGTGTATTAATTTATAAAAAACCACTATTTGATTGACTTATAATAGAAGGGGCGGCAAACTGGAGATCGCCCCGGCCGGCAAAAGTTCTTGGTACACCACTGGTGTGGTATTATGGTACGTACAACAGAACACTGCTGCCCATCTTGTAGAAACTTGTTTGTGAGCATTGTAAATCTTATGTAATTAATGCACAAAGTGTGACATAAGACTATATTCCGGGAATTAAATCCGCGACCTACGTCCGCAAGTCTTATTAACACGTTCACTGCGGCTTGAGGCCGATTCAGCCTCATGGTAGACTTTGCACTGGTGCGGCGCGTAAAACTGGTGTTTTCTCTCTAGTGCGGCGGCTGTTTACACTCAACCGTATGAGGTATGACAAAGACAAATATAACTTTCTTTATATCTGCGAAGCATTGACTCAATATTGTAAAAAAAATGATTGAAACATGAGGCAGAAAAGGCCTCAACTGCACTACTAGGAAGTTCAGCTTGAGGCTGATTCGACCTCAGCCGCACCAGCTGAAAGTTCTTCAAAATTGGGCCCGCAGTGAACGTGTTAAATATCCTCTATCGTTGGGCTACAACTGCCCTTGTTTCCATTTCGGCCAGATAGAATTTTATGTTGACTGAAGGAAAACAACAAAAATCAAAAACGTTTTAGAATATTCTAAAAAACTAAAACAGAATTTTATGGGTCATATTGCACGCATGGACTAGGAAAAACGGACACCAAAACTAACTACCTGGCAAGGACCAAGAAATAAAAGTTTAGGAGGTAGACCAAAGTAAAAATGGATGAAATAAAAAGCAGGGCTGGTAAAAACTGGATCATCGAAGCAAAAGACAGATTTGAAGCAAAATGGAGGAGGCCTTTACCCGTAGAGGGGAGCCATAATGATTTATGATTTATAAAAATTCATTCTGATTTTGATTCTTTTTCATTTATTTATGATTTAAAATAATAGGTTGTCAAATATCTCCCTTCCGCCTTTTTGTCTTTTGAATTTCGCGGCTATGTACAAAGCGCTACAGAGCTCGTATCTGGCAATACTATACAAAATTTGAAAGGTCTTGACATAACCTACAAAACGATGCTATGCATGATTAGTTTGGATATTGCGTTCAACAGTTATAGACGTGTAAACATGGAGTTCACTAACGCCAAAATTCGCGCTATTTTAAAGTTTTCCTTCGTTATGATTGGAATTATAAATTAATGATTATTAATAGTAATATTATATTTTAATGCATTCACATATTACGTAATAATTAAGAATGTGATATAATTGTATAATATATTATTCGTTATGCAAATAAAAAGGCTATGATAATAATAATAATTATTATTATTGACTGGAAACCGTATGCGGCATGCGATCCGCGAGTTTGACACCCCTGAGTAACGAAAGTTTTATTTAAAATAAAAATAAATAACTTTTACTTTTAACAATATATATGACTAGATAAAAAATAGTTTATAGTGGTATTATAACTTTAGATAATTAATGAATTAATATACATAGTGATATATTTTAGGTGTTTTATATATCAATAAGACATGGGTAAATAGCAGCAAGTTGATTCTATGTTGTGGGTTTGTTTGTTGTCGGGGATACAGTCTTAAATAATTATCATTTTGTGCGATAATTATATAGAATTACCACTACGCATATATATGTTTCCAGAGGAATGATAGCAGCGTCCTCTGGGTACCATAATATTACACTGATCGCCAACTCACCTGTCAAGGTTGGCGATTCTGGTATATCCCTTCAAAGATGTCTTTTGAGGCCTATGACTCTCAGTGAGCTTCTATGGGCTGAAATAACGATATGACTTTATAGAAGATGGCACATCTTCGGAATGATGTTCGACTCCAGGTTTTTTCAATGTTTTCTGCCTGTTTATATCAGATCAGAGGCTTTTATCATCCGAACAGGTAGTAGAATAAACTTGACATCGATTAGTTATAATTTACGGGAACCGGAAAGTAATGTCGTTTCTGTCGACATACTTTACAGAAAAATCAATTGAAGATTTTTACCGCTACGGAATTGAAAATTTGTTTATTAGGTGGCATAAGGTTGTTGATAACGAAGGTGAATATATTGTTGATTAGAAATAAAAACATGTTAAAAATGTAGTCGTGTGAATTTACATTTATAGATACCTTTAGAGAGAATTATGTTTGTCTCAATCTATGGGCTGAAACCAGTCAATGAAATAATAGAAATGATTCAATAGTTGCGTCTGTGGCGTTCTGGTGTGAAGACCACAGACAGACAGGCGCAGTGAAGAGCGTTACTTGACCTAACATCTGCCACCTCAACCTGCAAATCCGATGAGATACACCGGTAACTTTATCTCGTCTATGTATCTCATTTGTGATTTGATCACATTATCTAATATATAAAATTCTCCTGTCACGGTGTTCGAACTTGAACTCCTCCGAAACGGCTTGACCGATTTTTACCAAATTTTACATGCGTATTCAGTATGTCTGAGAATCGGCTACTATCTATTTTCCATAACCCTAAGTGATAAGGGTGGTCCACCCCTGAATTTTATTTTTAATTTTTTTAGACAATTTTTTTGGTTTTTATTTTATTATGATACAGCATACAAAAATACATACAAACCTAAATTTTCACCCCTCTACGATCAACCCTTATCTTACATTTGTTAATTAAAAACTTTTTTTGCAAAACAACGTTTGCGGTATCAGCTAGTTATTTATATAAACTTAGTGATTCTTTCTATATCCGGTAGACCTTGGGTTAATGACATCTCGAAGTCTGAAAGTAGAAGTGTGTATATTCATTTACAGTACTGTACTGTTTCGAAGATGTTTGACCTGTTAGCCCTAAGGCTTTTACGGCTTCGTCTGATATGGTGCGGAAGGGTCCGTGAACTATGCTGTAAACTAAAGCGTTCGTGTTTCAGAACCTATATTTGACATTCTAATGAAGGTTAACACGTTCACTGCGGCTTGAGGTCGATTCAGCCTCATGGTAAACTTTGCACTGGTGCGGCGCGTAAAACTCGTGTTTTCTCTCTAGTGTGGCGGCTGCAAAAACATTGATGAACATGAGGCAGAAAAGGCCACAACCGCACTACTAGGAAGTTCAGCTTGAGGCTGATTCGACCTCAGCCGCACCAGCTGAAAGTTCTTCAAAATTGGGCCCGCAGTGAACGTGTTAAGGCAGCTAAGACGAGGCTTACCTGGTCGTGTCAGTGTTGATGTTGGTGAAGTGCGTGTAGAGTGAGGATTACAGGGCAGTGTGGACCACTCGGCAATGGAAGGATACTGATCCTACCTTGGATCGCGCATACTGTTATTACAATTCAGTACAGTACATCGCACGAGTTTTTTCATGCGATGATCGGACGTCAATGGAGACGAGGACTCTGTGTTTAGCACTAATCGGTGTAACATTACTCCTGAGGATGCCCCGCGGAGGGGTGAAACACGTGTCGAGTGATTTAACGGTGGTAGTTGTGTATTTCGCATTGTTTGCCGCATGCGCATTTATCAGCGGGCTGACGGGCGGTGCACTTTATTGCACGACTACTGCTGCATGGCGGAAGGCTACTTCCTATGTAGCTATATATATTAGTCCTTTTCTTACTTAGGATGGACTTCCGCAAAATAACGCCTGTATCCATAAGATTGTGGAGATATTCATTCGTGCTTCGCCCGTATTTATACTAACGTAGATGAACAATTATATTTCTGTGGAATTCCCCTTTTTCAACGCTCCGCTGACGTAATGTTTCTCCTACTCGCCTTCTCATAAATATACACACTTCTACTTCGTGTTGTTACTACCACAGACCTACTGGCCCTGGGTAGAATCCTACAAAACTTTTTAATTTTAATTGTGCGTTTATTATTTAAACGTTCTAAATTCATATATTAAAAAAAAACTTTTTGGTAATAAATACAGATTGTAGGGAGTTATCCTTGATCCTCCTTCACTTCTTATCTTCCACTACCAGCCCCAACTTTGGAACAACACAGGCTTATTCCAGGCCTTTAAAAGCGCAACGTCGGAAGTCTTCTAAAGACACTAGATCAGTGATTCCCAAAGTGGTCTATATCGAACCCTAGGGGTCTATGACAACCTGCAAGGGGTCTACGTCAGCGAAAAAAAATTTGGGGGTCCATGAAATGAAAATGGGGGTCCACGATAGTCGATCTCAACACATACACTGATAGTACCTATTTACTTACATCATACTATCTTATAATATCAAAACATTTAATATTACGTATATTTTACATAACAGATACAAAATTTTATTTTGAGTAGTTTTAATTTAAATTCAATTAATAAATGTATAAATTAACATGTGTTTTTACTTTAAGTTATTAATACTAAACTTCACTACAGTTAGAAATTTACAGGAAATCAATATCAGGTAAGTAGGGGGTCTACCCAACACGGATTAACATGGCAAGGGGTCTACGACACAAAAAAGTTTGGGAAACTCTGCACTAGATGCGTTCTGCTTCTAATCCGCCTTATTGGAAATCTATAGGAGGAGACCTTTTTGTCCAGCTGTTGATGCTATAACTGAAATTTTCAGTTAAATTATTTTTTTTAAATTAATCTCTAATCAATACTAAAACTATGAATATATGTAAATCTTATCTATATGTTTATTTTTAAATTATATAGTTCATTATGATTTTTTTCTGTCCAACAGTGGACTTATTTTAGCCGAAATTATATTGACATTGTCTAGTCATTTTATACTTTTTAGACTAATCAATGCGAATAAGGTTGTTGTTTATATCTGGTAGAATACTTGAATCCCAGCAGTGGAACTATTAAACAAAGAAGGTACTCCCACTTACCTTGGACAGCTTAGTGTCGGGAGGTACATTGGGTATGCACTCCCTGAGATCAGTGAACGCAGTATTGATGCTCTGCGTGCGTCTCCTCTCCTTCTTATTCGCTGTTGTCCTTCTCTTAACGACTCTTACGAAAGAAGAAGGAGACGGTCTCTCGTATCGGAGCGGAAGAGTCTGCATCTCGCAGTCTAGACCTATTGATGACAATATTATAAATGATACATGTATGAAATAATTGATCCAAATAAATTTTAAAACAGTAATACCCCGCTTTACGCGAGGGATACGTTTCAAAAAAATCGCGTTAACTGAAATTCGCGTATAACGTTGGTTTATGGTTAAACATAGTCAAAAATTATTACAAATAAATACAAATCATTTTAATCAATCACTTTAATTCTAGGAACACTTGCAATACATACTCTAATTTTTTACGGAAAAATACATCTATTGTCTTTTGGGTAACGTTTTGTTTACGTTCTTGTAAAATACGTTCACAACACCCAACACTGTTTTTAATTGTTTGACAGATGGTCAAACAACATAGAGAAGTTGATGACTACATTATATTTATATGCACTCCTTCGCGTAATTCGAGGCATTTGAGCGCGAAATTTGTAATTTGCGTTATAGTGAAACCGCGTATAACGGGGTCGCGTAAAGCGGGGTATTACTGTATTACATCTAAAGCAATTCTTCCCAACCTTTTTTGTGTCATGCACCTTATGCCCCCCTATGAAACATGCTATGATTAAAAAGTAAAGTGAAATTGTCATTTAAAACCGAAGTGGCATCAAAAAATCAAGGATCTGGTTCTTGGAAATCTAGTTGGAATATTATTTGACTGAGCCAAAACCTGGAATGATTTTGTCGGAACTTATACTGGAAGGTAGCTGATGTAACATGAAGTATTATACTCGTAGGTCACTTTTAAAAAAATTCTTAAAAAAGAAAACTAATATTCTGTAAAATTTTAGAACAGCAAAAGTCACGATTTCATATCATTTGCAGGGTAGCATATCTATGTGATTTATTAACAGTAATCATACATGAATATGATGATAAAAGTAGCCTTTATTTTAGAAAAAATCTTGTCCGGAAAAGAAAAAAAAACTAAATATATTTTAGTTAGATTCTTCGCGGATGGAGTCGCAGGCATAGCTAGTATATACATATGATGAAATGATGATGTATATACATATAATGAAATCTCTTATATATATATATATATATATATATATATATATATATAAGAGATTTCTGATATATATATATATATATATGATCTCGTGTGAGATCTCTTATATATATATATATATATAAGAGATTTCCACGTATGACCTGATTCATCAGGATAAACGTCGCACCAACCATATCCTTCCAATACACCCAATTTTTTCAATAATATTCTGGCTAAAAATGGCGAAGATATGCAAAGTTATTTTTTTTTCTCTAAATAAACGAAATAAAGTATGAATATGAATATAAAGATTATAGGAAATAAGTAAAAACTTTACTCCAGTTCGGCATGCTAAGAATAGATACATTTATTACGTTATAAATATTTTCACTGCTTTATGTAGAGAAAATTTTTGAGACAAAACCAATATTAAGTTTTTCGTCTCTCCTGAAAAGTTGCATTTTCAGACTAATCTTTTTATTTGGTGGGAATGACGATATCTCTGAAAACATAAGGCTCAGAGATATGAAATTCATTTGATTTTTTTTTCTTTATCTTAAATTTTAGTATATTTAACTTATTTTTTAATATAAGTTCATAAAAGTTAATTCTTTTGAATAAGCTAATTTACTTTTACATATAAATTGTAAGTGAATTTTCGTTACGTAAATTGATGCTATTTATAATTATTATTATTATTATGTTTTCCTCGTAGTAAATAGGTTATTAAAAAGCGAATCTTTACTTCTCTTAGAAAACTTTGTGTTGCAACTGTAAATGATATTGTTAAGCACCCCTGATCTACGATAATTAAAGTATTATCGTAGATCAGGGGTGTCAAACTCGCGGCCCGAAATAAACAAGTTTGCGTTGTAAATATATCCGAAGCAAAGCGAAAATCAAACAGAGGAAAAAGTCAGGAATTAAATCAGTATAAATCATCTTAATCATTTTTGGAGTTCTGCAACAAGGTAATACAGAGATAACAATAAGAACTTATAAATAAATAAAAAAATAGAAGAAGAATAATGAAAACAATAAACAAGAGTGGTAAAATATCTTTGATAATAGAAATAGAAATTAAATGCGATATAGATATTTAATAAGAATTAAGAATAAATAAATTGTTTAACAAATTATTTAAATAATAAACGTGAAATTTTAAAACTCAAAAGTGAAGACGAAAGAAGTGGAGGCGATGCATGGAATATAAAGTATATATAAAGCATGGAAATAAAATAAAAGAAATATTCCACAAACAACATAAATACTCGAAAAATTCACAAATATACATATATATATATATGTATATAATAAAGTTCGTCTTGACGTTGATTTATGGGAGTCTATGTATTTTAATGTTACCGAAATCGCTATACCGCGCCTGTACGTGTCTGTGAATTTTATGAAATAATAATACTAATAGTATATATATATATATATATATATATATATATATATATGCGCTCCACGTTTGGAAGTACTTATCAGTGTGAACAATAATTTTCTGCTATGAATGGAAATAAACCTCCTATCCAAACATTGATAACGGATTGGGACTTGCGATCGTATATCGCAGATTTGATTCCCGGGATATAGTTCAGGCTTTGTGCATTAGTTATATAGGATTGTCACTGCTCACAAACAACTTTCCAAAGGAGTTTCGGAGTCCTCTGAGTACCAATACCACGCCGAATCGCAAAAGATTTAAGGCAGCCGTCATAAATCTTTATCTCATATTAATATAGCATATACTTTTGTAATAAAAGTAAGGTAAAGTTACTTTTAAAATGTAAATTCTTTATTTATTCTTCAAAATTAATTTCATACTTCATAGTAATCCATGTTCGATAAAACACATTATTGCCCACATTTTTTCCAGCTCTCAAAACCGTCGCAACAGTCTTTTTCCGATGCAGCCTACAAAACCTTTGTCGATTCGGTTTTTATCTCAATAGTGAATAAAAATCGGTATAAAAACTTTTAAATTAAACGGTTTTTTAGACGGTTTTATTTGATACCCATATTGTGGTGGTTGTGGAAAAATATGTATCTAGTCCGCCATATTGGAACGGCGTCCATCTTGAATTTTAATTTTTGACATAATCATCGTGTTTTACTAGTGTAGCCCTTTTATTTGATACCCATATTGAGGGGGTTAAGGAAAAATATGTAGTCCGCCATTTTGTATCGGCGGCCATCTTAGATTTATAATGTGATGATTTTATTATATTGTATTGTCATCTAAATTAAATGTGTGTACCAAATATCAGATCAATCTGATAACGGGAAGGTGCTTAAATTTCAATTTCTTATTTTGACCCAAATAAATAAACAAATAAATTCCGTACGAGTCGAACTAAATAAAACCGTTTAAAAATCGGCGTCACCGCATTGGACTTTTGAGTTTGCTGAACAGCCAGGAGTCACACGGAACCAAATCAGGCAAATGTGGTGGTTGAACGACTAACAATGAGACAATAAAACTTTTGATAAACAGACGCTTGCATGTTGTAGACAGCCCTACCAACATAGATTAAAAAATTATATGCCTTCGTAATGCCCGGGAGTTTTATATGACAATTTCAAAATACGTTAAAACTTTTTAACAAGCCTTAAATAATTATATATTGTAGAAAATAAGTTAAAAGCACATTGTTTTAAATGATTTTAATTTAATTTCAATATATGGGTGCGTGATTCTGAAATTAAATATTGTTATTATTAATATGTATACAATATCCTCACCTGGATTTGCCTGCGCGAAATTGTGATGAATTACATTGTGATGATAGGTGTCGTATGGTTCGTTGCCTGGTATTTGCATGTCGTCGTAGCCTAAACAAAAACATTTTTAAATTAACCTCCTTTCAAGATAAAAATGATTTTTTTTATTTATATACTGTTATATGTAAACCTGCTTATTTTGCTTGCGTGTTATTTTGGGAGCGAAGGAGAAGCAAGAGAAATGATGTATAAAAGAAGGCTAGTATTCCAGAAGAATGGGAGATATTGTGAAGAAAAATAGAGGAATATACAACTGATTTAGTGACAGAAAAAATGTGATTAAAATAAATGGAAATAGACGTGAAATAATTATTGATTTGTTAGGTCTAATGGTTTTATTTGGTCCCTAATAACGGAGGTCACATAAAAAGTATGTTAACGAATATATATATATATATATATATATATATATATATTTCAATATAAACGTGGCTAACATGACAGTGATTATCTGAATGAATGTAAGCGTCACCATCCTGTCTTTAGTGAAACGCAGGGAGTTGGCAGATATCATGTATCTAGCTAAAATTTTAAATAACTCAGACGATTGTCCAGAGTAAGAAAAGGACCAATATTTAGCCACTTTCGCACATGCAATGCAAGTCGTGCAACAAAGTGGATTTCCAATAAGGCCGATTAGAGCCAGAATGCATCCAGTGTCTTTAGAAAACTTCCAACGTTGCGCTTTTAAAAAACTTGGAATAAGCCTGTGTTATTCCAAAGTTGGGGCTGGTAGTGGAAGATAAGAAGTGAAGGAGGATCAAGGATAATATATCCATTCAATCTGTATTTATTACCAAAAACTTTTTTTTTAATATTTGAATTTAGAACGTTTAAAAAATTAAATTAAAATTGAATAGTTTTGTAGGATTCTTCCTAGGGTCGGTAGGTCTGTAGTAGTAACAACACGAAGTCCGAAGTAGAAGTGTGTATATTTATGAGGGGGCGTGTAGGAGAAACATTACGTCATCGTTGGCGAAGCGTCGAAAAAGGGGAATTCCGCAGAAATATAATTTTTCATCTACGTTGTATAAATACGGGCGAAGCACGAATGAATAATATCTCCACTATCTAATAGATTCAGGCGTTATTATGCCAAAGTTCATCCTAAGTAAGAAAAGGACCCATATATAGCTACATCCGCCATGCAGCAGTAGTCGTGCAATAAAGTGCACCGCCCGCCAGCTCGCTGATAAATACGCATGCGGCAAACAATGCAAATTATACAACTGCCACCGTTAATTCACTCAACACGTGTTTCACCCCTCCACGGGGCATCTTCGGGAGTCATGTTACACCGATTAGTGTCTTATTATATATATTAGTGATTGTTCAGAGATTGTTAATTCTATATTTTTACATGTTCCATCTTATTAGCAGAGATATCCTAAGCCATTCTGTTCCTAATGGTCGCAGTAACTGTCGAAATAACTCATTTTTGTTGCGTGTAAATGGATTTTTTTTATTAATTCTAATTTCTATCGCTACTGTTTTTACAATATTTATTTTTCGCTTTAACTAAACGCAGACAGTTGGGAGAGAGTTGCCGCTATTTGATACGGATCTTTCTTCTTCCAGCTGCGAGGCACGAGAGCGTTTTATAATTTTTTACAATTTTTCTTACACAATTTTCCCTTATGGCTAAATACAGCTAAAATTTATATATATATATATATATATTAACAATACAATTTAGAATACTTAATTATATATTAGTTGGAACATTATTTTATTTCAAGTCGCTTCCCAAGCGCTACAGACCATTAAATGCCTTGAGATTTAGGACAATGTGCCGGGCCAACTCGTCAAAAGATTCTCCTGTAGATTTTTTCTTGAGAAGGTCCGGTAAGTTGAACGGAGGCATATTAAGGTTTTCACATAAGGTCACGTGGTTACGTCTTTCGGATGCTAATCGGGAGCAGTGTCTGAGTAAGTGATCAAAAGTCTGTGTCTGTGGAACCGTCACATGGGCAAGTCTCATTATCGATTATTTTAAAACGGTGCAAGTACTGCTTGCAGTGCCCGAGCCCGCTTAGTAGTTGTGTGAGATGGAAAGATGTCTTGATGAGTTTTCGCAGTTTGTTTATGTCGGTGAGTTTCGAAAGGAGTCCTATGGTACGTCGACCCTGAACCGAGCTCTCGTATCTAGTGTAAATGGATTAGTCGATGAATTAGAATTTGTCGTTTTTATTATCCATCCATATGCATGCAATGCAAATACAAGAACAATTTCTTTAATTCTCGAATTTAAAATACAACTTTTTTATTTATTTATACACTGTATGCATGTATATATGTGTGTATATGTTTATGTGTATCTTGTTAGATTGTTGCACATCCTGTACCTTCTATAGAGTAACTTATTATGTAGAATTATGATCTTTTAGCACATCCTCACAGTCTAAATAATGCTAAAGGCGGAAACTTGTAATGACCCATTGTTGTATAAGTCGCCTGTTTTAGTGTAACTAGTTTTTAAGTTTCCTCAGCAAGTAAAAATAAAATAAAAATAAAATAGAAATAAAATAAAATAAAAATGTGGTAGTACTGAGAAGTCGCTGTGAAGTTACCGTGGCGATCTTTGGATGAACCCTATATACCTTGCATTGGTATATTGTTATCAGCTGACATGATAATTTATTCATACAATATTAAAATTGATTTTAAATCTGTTTTTGTTTAGTCATTACATTTACATTTACATTGCATTTTGATTTGTTATAAATAAATATATATTATAAATCTCTTACCATAACCTCTGCTGATGAAGTTGTTGGTCTCGTGGTACAGATCTTGGCCTTCATACTCCTGACCCTCGCCGCTGGAGCTCTGCCAGTATATTCCACCGTCCATGGGACTACCTGATATCAAAAGTAATTTTTTTTTTGTCAAATAATGGCGAACATTAAATGTCATAATAATAATAGAAAGGTATCAATCTGTAATATTAAAAGATAATGATAGAAATGTAAGAATAAAATAAAGATTAGAAATAAAATTGTACCTAGCCACCTAAGAGTAAAATAGATGAGGAAAGGAAGGCGATGAAAGCAAGAAGGAATGAAAAAACAAAAAAAAAAGCCAGATATTGTGAAGGATAAAAGGAAAGAATAAAAGAAATTGAGAAGAATGAAAGTGAGTGTAGAATAAAGATAAAACCGTGAAAAATAATTATTGTAAATAAAGTCCCTGTCCCAAACAAAACAAGGGTACGAGAGGCTCCCAATAGCGGGGGCCATATAAAAAAAAAATAGAAAGGTATCGATAAGGAAGAAGTTCTTCCCGGACGCCATCACAGCTTGTGTACTGCGCACAGTGAATCTGGACACGTATCTGGCCCAAAAGTTCACGGAGCACGAGGGATGCTCAGGGTGCCTGTATAGGTGTAAGCTCAAAGGGGGTCCTCTTGCATCTGTGTCCCAGCGGTGGACTAGACCATGGTGTACGCAATTACTTGCTGTCCCGTACATGGAGGGCTTAAAGTGACTTGCGAAGTGGAAATTGGGATGAGCATTGCTTGCGGCAGCATCGCTTCCCTTTTGGAAGAGGAGAGCCACCACACTCTCTTGCGGTTCTGTTGCAGGGTGATGGGTGACGTAATCAGGCAAAACAAAATCGTGTAACAAGAAGTTTGGGAGGAATGGAAGGCGATGCGTGAATGTAATATGAGTGAATGCTGTACGTTGCATGTTTGCTGAATGATGAATGAATATATGAAGGATGAAAAAGGGAGGGTGAAACTAGGAGATATCTGATATATCTCCCGAAAACAAGATGGGGGAAAGAGTATTAAAAAAAATAGAAATGTTACTACGGTTAAAATGGTCGACTATACGCCATTCTGACCTGTATTTACACTCAAAAAACCACGTACCGAACAAATTATTCCCGTAGTATATAGTCACAGGAAATCCAAAGGGTGATTGGTTATAGGTGTAAAAGTTTTAAAAAGGCAAATGTATAGTTCATTTGCTATCATTATATATACATATATAATCTTCCTATACAAAATCGATCATTTCAGGTGTTGTAAGAAAAATCATTGTGAAAAATCCTCCAGCAACATTTGAAATTTAATAATTGTTTATTATGGATGTCAACCATAAGTTTCTGAAATGTCGCAATATTTTCACACTATCTATATCACGTTTAATTAACATTTTTATTATGAGCTAATTTAACACACATTTATTACAAAACTGAATATAAGCCTAGCGACACTCCTCCTAACTCATCAGTGAAGTGATGTTTTCCTCTTTTCTCTCTCTTAACCAAGACTTAAATTCTGCTCTTACTTTGCGGAATATGGGACAGGAGTAAGTATCTCTAGGTCGCGATCAATGGTAAGGTGATGGGTTAAGGATATGAAATGGTGATGGAATATTACCTTGATGCGGTGGTTGGCAGTAGAATGGTGGTTCATATCTGTCGAAACCCTCATCCGAGGGAGACATGCTTCCATAGCTGGACATTGATTCTGTTGGCAATAGAAATTATGTTAGAGGATTGAATTTATCTCTTGAAAAATCGACAAAAAATATACTTCTTAATAACTGACAAATAACAAAAATAATATATCTCAAATTATAATCAATAATCAATAATCAATATCTCAATTTCCTTCGAAGTATGACTTCCTGCGTAAAAGATAAAAAGATAAAATTTGTTTATTAAACATAGGACCTTTTAACAGAATTTGTGACGACAAAACTTAGGCGAGCTTTCATTGTACATTTGCAACCTATTGAACGTATTAGGGCTACCGGGAAGTAATGTCGCTATCTTAAGTTAAATTCACACGACTACATTGTTTAACAAGTTTTTATTTCTAATCAAGAATATGTTCACCTTCGTTATCAACAACCTTTTGCTTATACAAATCAATGCCGGATCGGTAACAAATCAATCGGTTTTTCTGTAAAATATATCGATAGAAACCTTAATAATAAGTAATAAGTTACTGAACAAACGGATATTAACTCTTATTGATGGTCAACTATCTATTTACACTTTACTTCGCAAGTTGTTAAAGTTGTGTAGAAGAAGCAGGAAGAAAATCCATAATACAACAAACATAAAGATTTTTGAACGTCTCCGTTCCCCCGTGGTGTTTTTTATTTTATTCTTTATTTTCACTTTCTCCTTTCATCTTTCAGAATCTCTTATATTACAATATTCTTGGAAGCGATATACATGAAGCCTCTTTCTACAATCATAATAAAGTCGACTGTCAACCTTATGAGGGAAGTCTTACACTGCGTTTGCTGTTCTATTGTGCCCACATCTGAACCCTAGCACCCCAATAGCTTTCCGTTCTGCGTGCAATTACGAAAAAAAAGTCATAATTTTTTTTTTAAATAAAAGCTATTAAACTAAAAAACGTTTTAAACTAGTCAATAAGAAGAACTATGGATGACATATATTATATATGTAAGCCGGAGATCTATTTATGTTTGATATATAGCATGTATGCACAGATCGCAGCCCGCCGGTCGAATACTGGTGGCCCGCCGACAGCAAAAATAATTCTCTCGTACAATCGAAAAATATTAAAATCTATTCCAGAATAAAACCAAAAAAAATTTCTTTAATTACCTATACTTCTGGCGGCCGGCCCGCCATCAGTTCATGATTTGCCCGAGTGGCCCCTAGTCTTAGAAATTCTGTGCAACCATGATATATAGCCTGCTTTAAAATACGTGAGTAGTTTCATCTAGGAAGTGTTATATACACAATACAAATCAAAAACAAATAAATCGTTTCTAAGATTTGACTTAATGTAATTAGCAAATCTTTCTATGGAAAGACGACTTTACAATAAAATCATAGATAATGTTAACAAAACAATCCTAGATAAAAAAAATAATTCGTGTGTTCGTAATGACAATGAAATATTTAAACTGTACGATATTTTAAAATATTCTGACTAGAGCCGGACAGAAACATCACAGTTGCTCTTCTATATATATAAAAATGAATGTTTGTATGTACGTTCTTTATATATTTTAATACTCTTTCTTCCCATCCTTGATTACCCAGATGTCAGCTATCTAGACCTCACTGAAAACCAACTAAATAAAATTGGGCGCCTGCAAATCCTCTGTATTCGTTACATATTTGGATTACAAAAATATGATGTTTCGGAATTTCGCGCTAAACTCAATTGGCTACCTATAAGGCTTCACCGGAATGCTCACATACTTTATCTACTCTATAATATTCCTTTCAGTCCACTCACTCCTTATCTCAAATCAAGGTTTCAATTTCTTCACGATATGATGAGAGGTCTTTGAGATCATCAGAGAATCTGAAATTAAAAATGGCGGCGCATTCTTCTTTGTTTATGGCCAAATCTTTTACCAAACAGGCAGTTCGATTGTGGAATAATTTACCGCTGAATATAAGACGTGCTAACTCACTACCTAATTTTAAGAAAATGTTTAAGAACTATTTACTAGACCTATGATTATTTATCTGTTAATTCATTTATTTTTCTTCCTCTGTTTCTTTATACATTCTGAGGCAATTGCGATCCAAATCTGTTTGATGTTTTTATTCATTATTGTGTTATATATATATATATATATATATATATATATATATATATATATATATATATATATATATATATATATATATATATATATATATATATATATATATATATATATATATATATATATATATATATATATATATATATATATATATTATTACACCTTATTTAAGTAAGAAATGGACCAATATTTAGCCACTTCTACACATGCAGCAGTAGTCGTGCAACAAAGTGCACCGCCCGCCAGCCCGCTGATAAATGCGCATGCGGCAAACAACACTCTTGGCACTAATCAGTGTAACATAACTCCTGAAGATGCCTCGTGGAGGGGTGAAACACGTGTTGAGTGAATTAACGGTGGCAGTTGTGTAATTCGCATTGTTTGGATGGACTTTCGCAAGGTAACGCCTGATTCCATTAAACAACTTATTTATTATAAATATATATACTTCAGTATGTATGTATGTTTGTATATATGTATGTTTTGTACACGTTAACTACTTACTACTTCTACTCTTTCCATACTATAGTTGTCTGTGAGAGATTACATCATGCGATAAGAGTGTCCGTTGTACTATTTTGTTTATTATTATGAAACTATTCAAATATCTCCTAGCGTGCAAAATAAAGAATATTAAATAAATAAAATAATCGTAAAGTGTGAATTTGATTATTTGAATCTGCATGAGCAAACAAAGCTTTTTAAGTTAGTATGACGCGCCTATCGTTTCAATGAATTTCATATATCGCCGCGACAGTTCATGCTTATTTTTTGAATTGAAACGAAAACAGCGAAAGAATGAAAACGTTTCGAGTTGTGAATGACGTAAAAATTTATTTAAATTATGAAATAAATGCTCACATAATTAAAATAAAAACGAAAGGAATACACTAAATATTTCTTTTGTTAAATTCCACGCGAAGTCGTGGCGCAGTTAGATTTATATGAAATTTAACAATTTTTTATATGTAATATCAATCATAACATTGAGCTAAACAAACCTATTTAATGGAATCAGGCGTAACCTTGCGGAAGTTACAACGATTAGTGCCAAACACAGACTCTGCACTGGCACTGCCACTAATCGGTGTAACATAACTCCTGAAGATGCCCCGTCGAGGGGTGAAACACGTATTGAGTGGTTTAGCGGTGGCAGTTGTGTAATTCGCATGGTTTGCCGCATACGCATTTATCAGCGGGCTGGCGGGCGGTGCACTTTGTTGCACGACTACCACTGCATGTGCGGAAGTGGCTAAATATTGGTCTTTTTCTTACTAAACAAATCTAGTTCCATACATTTCAATCAAACCAAAACTTTTTGAATGCTTTAATATATTTTACTTTTAATTACAGATTTAAAACTAAGTAAAGTAAGGTCTAAGGAATCTTGTGGAGTTTTATATGCGTACACTTAGACCCATGAAGGATTTTGTATCTTTTTAACCCTTTCGTCACCAGCGCCGGACCACCCGTGTACCAGCGACATCCACCTTATAATGTGGGCTTATATGTAGATCCCCGTTTTAAAATTCATCACAGGCCAAATAAATTACTAACAATCATCCTTCTATTTTTAATTAATATACCAGTGAAATCTTTAAATATGCAACACAAATGAGAACTCATTCGAACATCAGCCCACCGCCATGCAATGTGCAATTCGCGGCGCACATGCACGGTTCAGTAGCGTCACTTCGACGGAACGTACTGCGGTAATGAAAGGGTTAATTACGAAATATAGGCTTTACGAATTTACTACATTATTTAAATTTTGATGTATGAACAATTTTATTAAATATTTATTGAAAAACACTCCTCAGAATACCAATTTCTTTGAAAATATCTTTCAGAGAATCATTAGATGTTTAGATATAAATAACCCGCACAGGTATTTATATTTGTAAAATAAATATAGATTTAATTTTGACAGCGATAAAAAAATAAATATAATTATAAATATCTATATATAAAATCCGATGAGTGTCTTCGTTTTTTTATATTATAACTAGCTGATCCCGCAAATGTTGTTTTGCAAAAAAAATTAAAGTTTTTAATTAACAAATAAAAAATAAGGGTTAATCGTAGAGGGGTAAAAATTTAGGGTTGTATGTATTTTGGTATGCTGTATCATAATAAAATAAAAACCAAAAAATTTGTTTAAAAAATAAAAAATAAAAATTAGGGGTGAACCACCCTTATCACTTAGGAGTATGGAAAATAGATAGTAGCCGATTCTCAGACCTACTGAATACGCATATAAAATTTGGTAAAAATCGGTCGAGCCGTTTCAGAGGAGTTCAAGTTCAAACACCGTGACACGAGAATTTTATTTATTAGAGATAGTGGTAATACCACTCCCGCAAATGGTAAAAATCTCATCTGCAGTGTCCTTTGTACTAGTGCCTTTTTTAAAGCAATGAACTAAAGCAGCAAATGCATCTTTTAGTTCTCCATATTGAACGATGCAGAACAAATTATAAAAGAGACTTTTTTAACAAAGAATCGCACTTTAAAAAAGCCTTGAGAAGAATGAAACCAATGCCATGAACTAGAAGGATCACTCATGACGTGACGCAGAAAAAAAAATTTCAACCAAAATCCTTCTAGAAGACATAACTTTGAATTGCGATACAATATTTTCTCCAGGTTGGGAAGTACATGATGTCTTTCTTCTCTTCTTTCTTTTAAAGTCGACTCTGCTACTCTTGTTGGATGTTACAGCTTCTTCAAAATTAATTCACGAAAACACAGTAGTCCACGAATTATAAAAACATGAAATCTTTGTAATATGTATTCTTATATTTGAGTGAAATTTTAAAATTTGGTAATACTGTTTATATTTGTAATTGTGCATTAAATAATGTAAGATGTAGATATTATTATAGCAAAACATAACGAAAATTACACGACGATATGTAGTATATATATAAATGACAATTATGTATATAATAGGGGCACCGGAAAGTAATGTCGCTTTCATAAGTAAAATTCACACGACTACATTTTTAACAAGTTTTTATTTCTAATCAACAATATATTCACCTTCGTTATCAACAACCTTTTGCTGTTTAGTGTACAAATAAATGTCGGAGCGATTAATCAATCGGTTTTTATGTAAAATATGTTGACATAATGGCATTACTTTCCGTTTCCCTTCATATATACGTATATACACATATATATATCTATATGTATTTACGTGAAAAGAAGTATAACATAAATAAAGAAACAATAGATATTTTAAACCTTCAATTTAAATCTAAAATTAAAAGTGTATTATTAAATAAATCATTTGAAAAAATTTATTTAATCTAAATGTGAGGAAATTAATTTGTTATTTCATTTACATAGATTTTATTCAAATGTGTATATTAAAATTCTCTTATAACAACTACATATAAAGTTACACAGTACAGTACCCGGCGATGAATATTGCAGATCGACATTTGGAAAGAGACTATCGGCTAATTTCGGCTTCGTAGAGCACTATCTCTGTCCCACACTAGCTATGTGACATTCTGCCAGTATTTCGAGCGACAGAGATAACGTTCGAACCCGAAATTAGCCGATTGTCTCTTTCCAAAGGTCTACGTGAATTATTCATCGCCGGGTATTGTACAACAACGTACAGTTTTAGTTACAATTGCAATAATGGATTTCCGACAGAGAAGTCAAATTACAATAATTGTGCAAACAGAGTTGCAAAGTCAAAGGTCTCAGCGAAAGAAAGTGCACAATCGATCCAACAAACATTATTGTATATAGTTTCATTTGTACCAGTACAGTCTGTAACTTCTATGGCTTTGGAATTAATGTAACAGCAACATAAATACAAAACATTGCCTAAACAAGTCAAAGACATGTACTAGAAACGTGGGTATTTTTTACATGGTCCCCGCTATTGGGGACCTCTCGTTCCTCTATCTCGTGTGGGACAGGGACTTTTTTATTATTATCATTCTTCTCTTTCATGTATCATATTATCTATAGTATTGTCTCTTTTGTTCTACAATTTTCCCAGTCTTTCTCTTTCATTCATTTAGCCATGCATCCATCCTCAACCACTACATTCTAAGTTACCTTACTATTTTATTTTGCAACATTACATTTATTGTTTTATCATATTATATTATACTGTTTATTGCACTATTTTTGGTACTACTTTATTTATTTTATTTCTATATTTTAGTGTTTGCTTTACTTTTTTTAATTCATATTCAAGTCTATTTGAATCTATTACTGTGTTTTTTTTTTACCTATGGTATTTATCACCACCTTCCTGCAGTAGCTGAGGAAGCATTCTCTCTCCCTTTTTTCTTGCATGATGGCCGAGATATTTCTTTCCTCTATCTTTTTACCCATCCGGCATTCGGAATCTGCGCGCTGTCTTCCGAACGCCGGCCACAAGGTGGATCACGGTCTGGCCCACGCCCGGTTCACAGAAGCACGAGGGGTTCTCTTTGAGCTTGAACCTGTGAAGGTACTCAGAGAATCCGCCGTGACCCGTGAAGAGCTGGGCCAACATAAGATATTACTACCTATAATGTCAAAGTGATCATTTGAAAGCAAATGCCTTTTGGACGAAATTATTTTCAAATAAATTCTTCTCAGACAAGTGCGCGATGGGTAACCTATTAAAGTTTCTATAATATTACAAATATGAATCCTAGAAATATTTTAATTTCTGTTCATTTATATCGCTACACTAAGAAAACACGTTCATATAAACAATGTTGTGGGTACGAACGTGTTAACCACGTGTGGACAGCGCTGCTGCGTAATGTGGGACATTTTTTACTGATTTTGTTAGTAAATTCAACAAATGTTTCAAATACCGGTGTATTCATTAAACTATTTCATTGCACACTGTTTTTATTTAGATCATTTTTGATACAACTTCCATTCTATCTAAAGTATATTATAATCATTTATAAAACGACCTTGTGAAGTCGTTAAATGCCGCATTATAATTATATATATAATTATAATAATATAATATATTATAAGCGCTAGCGGAGGTGCGGTCAACATTAACAAGAAGCTACCGAAGAACAAAAAGCTACCGAAGAACAAGAAGCTACCGAAGGACAAGAGGCTACCGAAGAGCAAGAAGCTACAGAAGAACAAGAAGCTACAGTACTACGACCACTCCTATAAACCCTTTCCATTCCAATGTAGAGTGTCACTCAACACTGATTTTGTTCCACAAGCTCCACTGTCGAGTGATACACGACATGGTGTAATACTTCTTTTTGCGGAAAATTTTAAAACAGGAAAGGTTTTTGTTACTAAAATGTTTGAATCACGAATGAATGAAACATATTCTAGAATCGCAAGATACTATAGTTCAATTAAATTTTATCGATGCTACATAACAGCCTTGGAGTGGAAAGGGTTAATGTATATGTTGTAAAACTTCTTTATGTTCAACTGTATATGTCTATAGCTGAACGCATGTCTTCCTCATAGATATCTAATAATGCCGATTGGAAGCTTATATTTACCGTATTCTGACAAACACGATCGTTTGTCCACTTGTGGGACATCTCACCCTGCGCTTGCAAAAGACTTGATGATTAAAGCTATATTGTTCCAATTGAGAGTCTGGTAGTGTAAGATAAGAACGGTGGAGTTGAGGATAACTCCTTTCAATCTGTATTTCTTATCGAAACGTATATTTTTATGGATTTGTTAAATATTCTGAATATATATACAGGGTGTCCGGTAATGAATAGATAACCTTGAAATGTCTTATAGTACAACTTATGTCCGTTTTGAAAAAAATACGAAACATAATATATCACAAGTAGTACCTTTGATATATTTTTTTAATGAAAAGTCGATTTTTTTTCTATCTTATTTTACTGTCTTGAACACTATGACCAAAAATGAATGATTTCTATTGGTTTTTTGTTATTTTATTATTATACACAAACTGTGCTAATAGATAAAAAGTAAACAGTATGAATAGCTTTTGCAGTTTTTATTTAAAAACATGTATATTTATATTTATATATATATATATATATATATATATATAGGTTTATGCTTTTTACTGTAGGCCTCTCGTACCCCTAATTTGTTGGGATCAGGGTCTTTGTTTACATATAAGATTTTCAAATTTTTATCTTTATTCTTCACTCACTTTCATTCTTCTCAATTTCTTTTGTTCTTTCATTCCTTCTTGCTTTCATCGCCTTCCTTCCATCATCTTATTACTCTTATGAGGCTAGGTACATTTCTTTTATTCTTTATTTTATTACTTATCCTATTTCTATATCACAGTTTTCTTTTATTGGGTTTGACTTTTATAATATTATACAATCTTACTTTTTTCTTATTCTATTTTTAGATTATTTTTCCTATTAATAATTGACTAGTTATTTGTGCAGTTTATTTTGTACCTACTTATCTATACTGTTTTATTCCTTTTAACAGTATCCCTCACCACCCTGCAAACGATAGGAATGATGGGCGAAGGTTGTCGTCGCTCATCATTAAGGCGATGCTCTCAAAATCTACTTTTAGCTTTACTTCCGTTTCCAGGGCACTGCGCATCCTTGTATGTGTGGGACAATAGGCCAGAAGGTGGGCCACGGTCTAGCTCACGCCCGGTTCGCAGTAGCACGAGGGGATCCTCCTCGAGCTTGAACCTGTGAAGGTACTCATAGGCTTATTCAAGTTAAATAGGTTAACTTAAATAAGCTCATAGCTTTGTTCTCCTCCTTCTTCTTACTTTAAACTTAACTATTTGGTCGGTCCACGTAGTGAACGGTTTACTTACGCCCCGTCTATAGAACCTTTCTAGCCTCAACGGCTATCAGTTGCACGTGCCATATGCCACGCCCACTTCCACTACAGACAAGCAATTCTTCGGTGATCTTGGTTCTTCTACGGATCTTCCCATTTCTGATTCTATGGCGCAGCGAAACTTCGAGCGTGGCCTTTTCCATTGATTTCTAGGTGAACTAAAGCCTTCTTATGACGCTCGTAGTAAATGATCACCTCTAGGATCCGTATGTCATCATCAGCCTATAGCTTTAATCACAAACGATACTGGAACCGGAAGACTGTATCAAATGTAATTGTCAGTTGATTGAAAAGAAAATTATATATATATATATATATGTGGTAGTATGTGATATGTCGGAAGTTACACTGCAAGCCATTTTGCCATTATTGCAACTTCGTTGAAATTGAGCTCGCGGATACAGAGATCCGTGAGCTAAAACCTTTAATCTGGTAGATCGTATCGCAGCTAAAATGGTTCTAGTTTTGGAACGATCTTTACATTATAATATGCTGTTCATTTCCTTATTTTATAATAATTTTTACAATTTTTCACAGTAAGATTATTAAATTTATTATATATTGTTTATATATTTTATTACTATCTTCATATTTTGTTATATTTAGGTACTGTTGCGTTTGATCACGTCTTCGACTGAGGCGCTGTAGTGTTTGAGAAACACAGGCGTATCTTTATCTTCATTTACTAGTGAGTTTTTCCTAGCAGGAGCTTGGAATAGCATCAAAGTCCTCCGAATGCAGGACAGTTCGTCACCAAGTGCACCAAGGTCTGGTCCACCTTCAACTCACAGAAGCACCAGTGACTTTCCTTGAGCTTAAGTTTGGTTATATACCAAACTTAAGCTCAAGTTTGGTATATAGTGTTGTGAATGAAGTGTACTGTAAATATTACGCAGTGAAGACCTCTCAGTGTTTGAGTCATTAATGCCTTCTAGAGTAGGCTCTGACTCTGTGTTTGGCACTAATCGGTATAACATAACTCCTGAAGATGCCCCGTGGAGGGGTGAAAAACGTGTTGAGTGATTTGGCGGTGGCGGTTGTGTAATTCGCATTGTTAGCCGCATACGCATTTATCAGCGGGCTGGCGGGCGGTGCACTTTATTACACGACTACCACTGCATGTGCGGAAGTGGCTAAATATTGGTCCTTTTCTTACGTATTTGTTAAAGTCATCAGAAAGTGCTGGATGCAAACAGCTTCCTACCGTTCAATCTATTTCCAGCGTTGGACATCATTGGGCTAAAATCATGACAATGAAATGATACATCCGCATGTGCATGTTTGAATCACATATGTTCGACATTTAGGTGATGAAAATAACATACCAGTTATATGAACCTTATACGTATATAATACAAAAATACAAAATGGAACGTTCCCGAATTTAAATGAAAACGAAATAAATTATATGAAAATAATTTACGCGTTTACTGCTTTTTGTATACCAACGTCATTCAAAATTCTTTTTTTAATTTTCTTGCAATAATTTTTGTCGACGTCACACCAAAGAGGCTAGAATGTTCTATTAAAGTAATTACAATACATGATAATATTTAAGAAATATATTAATTTTAAATACGTAATTTAATTGTTTTATAATGTAGCGATGTTTTTACTTTCATTAGTGTTGTTTTTAAATATATATAGAGTTTCTTCCTACTACCACAATAATAACACCTTGCGAAGCAGACACAAATATAAGATAGATTAAAAAAAATAAGTTAACGATCAATAGGAGTCTAGTTAGAAGTTCTAATATTAAATAAATGAATTTTATCTTTAACATAATAAATATTATTAATAATTTTACATCTATTTTCAATCATCCTGTAGGTGATTGAAAATGTATGTAAAATCTTAAAAGTTTTTTACGGAAGTAAAAATATTAACAACCCACCTGTTTAATATATTTGTTATATTATCAACAAATCACATACACCGGAACATCACTAATCAATAAACATCCAACACCACTGAACTAACCGAAATTAAAATAAACACTAAAACAAACTAAAACAATTTTTATTTCGATGACAATTAGAAAAAAAATTCGCGCCAAAAACTAAATGACGTTCAGTGCGGTCACGTGACAACGCCGCAAACTTTTTAAAAAAAAATATTTGATACTTTTTTAAAATTTCTTTTAATTATGAATCGGTAAAATTCACACCCGTCTCGAGTCCCGGCTTTGGTAAACTAACACGTTATACGCCTGAACCCTCCGCGTCAATTGTGGGAGGAGCTATATGATACAGGAACGCCTCGTTATGGAGGGAAAACGTCTTAAGCGACTGTCACATCCATACCGAACTTCTGTCAGAAGACCGGCCAAAAAACAGATTATAAATTATTTATTTATATACCAGCAATACGTTTAAATAATGATTCTGTTATCTATTTCTTTATAAGTAATAAAAAATTAAAATTTGCGTAATACAAATTCAAATTAAAAATATTTTTATTTACGATAGATTACATATATTTTTAATCGCCTCTGCTATTAGGGATAGGCACACCCTATTTCGGAAAGAAAATGTTTTTTTTACAATTCAACAATTTTTTCACTTCTGTTTTTTTTTTTTTTTTGTTATATATGCCTCTATTTTTCCACCGTTCTAGCTTCTCCTTTACATCTAAAACATCAAAGTGGCTTTCACACAACATAGTAGATTAAATATATTGTAACTGTCAATTTGAGTTTATTATCTGTTGCGATGAAATGTGACAGACCTAAGAAGAAGCGAAGAAAATTTAGCTAGAAGCGAACATATCTTTCTGAAGTTGTACTGTATGTATATAAGCTACCGTTGACTCGGAACGCTGATTTGCTAAGAGCTGGACACTAAACAGTTGCTATTTTAAATTAAATTTAACAATATTTCATGTGTACATTATATATACCATTTAAATGAGTCAACAAACCAATTTCCGTGCATTAATATAACTTTTAGTGCTATAATAAGATTTATTTAATAATATATTAGTAATTTCAGATTTAAAACTAAAAGAAAATGATAATTAATTAATAAAATTGTAATGGTTCACGTCCCAACAGTGGAACTAAAATAATAAGTGTGCGACTTAAGCCCAAATGTGAAATACAGGGATCGACCAATCGCATTGGCGGGCTAACTCCGCCTTTAGACGAATATATCTTTCTCTTTTTAACACATGTTAACGGTGGTTCTTGTATGATATTATTAAAATGTAATAAAACATTATGTAAGCTATGTGGATGATTAGTTATAGATATAAAAGTTTTTACACCAATATCTAATCGATTAGTATAAAATTAACGCTTTGAAATATGTTACGCTTATTTGTTTTTTTTTCTAACAAAATACGACAGGCCAATGGCTTCTGGCAGTACAAATTCTACAGAGATAGATAATGAACAATAATTAACATTAATATGTAGTTATATAAATTTTAAAAACGCTTTTTTCTTACTAAAATCTTTGATTATTGCATAGGGTGTATCATACATCAATTGACAGCAAATGATCTATACATTCACACCCTAAAATATTTTACACCAATAACCTATCAACCTGTATATTATTAACAAAGTAAATTACCAACAACCGCACATTTAAAAAAAAAAACCAATTATATTATGTGACAAAATTATGTAGTGCAATAGTATACTGGGGAATTCAAGTCGACAACTGTTTTTTTTATTTCGCCGTCTAATCTGACGCCATGATAGTATGGATTCTTGCCTGTTTATTTAATGCTGTTAGGCTTTGTATAGCTTCGTCGAAATGAGTCCGCGGAGCCAAGGTCAGGGGGTAAAAATAGATAATATTTCGTAGCACCAGTACATCAAAGACCTGGGCATGAAGATGGATAGTCTTTTTTAATGTGTACTTTTTACGTGCGTTTTTCTATAGAACGTATCCGTAGCATTAAATAAAACACGTCCGTTTTTAATAACTTTATTTCACACATTATATTTACAATTGATTTTTCATAGCTGAGACATCACATGAAAGTCTTTCGGAGTATCTATTATATTTCTATATTTAATAAGAAAAAATAGAAATTTTTTCCATTACGATAGGGTCATTCGTAGGTATGATTTTCGGGAAGTAACTTCGTAATCCCAAAAATAAGTCGTCATTGTTTCAACCCATAAACGCTCACTGCAGCGCATATGTCACCTCCAAATATATATATATATATATATATATATATATATATATATATATATATATATTTATATATATGGTACGCAGAGGACACTGCTACCCATCCTCTCGAAACTTCTTTGTGAGAAGTTGCAATCCTATATAATTAATGAGAAAATTAATCCCGGAATACAACCCGTGACCTATGATCGCAATTCTCTATCTTTTACCTGGACAAGTAAAAAAAGGACCAATATTTAGCAGAGTCAACTTTGTGTTTGGCACTAATCGGTGGAACACAACTCCTGAAGATGCCCCGTGGGGGGGGGGGGGTGAAACACGTGTTGAGTAATTTGGTGGTGGCGGTTGTGTGATTCGCATTGTTTGCCGCATACGCATTTATCAGCGGGCTGGCGGGCGGTGCACTTTGTTGCACGACTACCACTACATGTGCGGAAGTGGCTAAATATTGGTCCTTTTCTTAAGGATGGACTTCCGCGAGGTAACGCCTGATTCCATTAAATCTCTACCTGGACTACATTGCTCCTGTACATTATGTATGATGTACTATCTCGGAGAATTGACACCTATGTTGGTACGGATAGATAAAAAGTTTTCTATAAATGTTATTTAATAAATCTATGTGAAACTGATACAAGGATCAGATTAAATCAGATAAAGAAAGGAATGAAAAAAGTGTTCAATCGTTTTCCAAATGTTTGGTGGGTAAAAATATATAAAAAAGCTTCACTAAGTTTATTTGAAAATTGTGGTTTAAGATAAGCGGGCAGTTTTCGTCCCTGCGACATCGCATCGCTACGAACTTTTCACAGAAAAGTGTTAATTAGATGCTTGTATTGTTTATTTTTCATTATTTTACATTTGAGACATTTGGCAATGTGTTTGCCCATTTCGCCACTGAAGAGAAGAAGCCACGCCCGCCACGACACTCCGTGCCTGGTCTTCCATCTTCCCAGGGTGACTGTGGTCGAAAGGTCTGTGGAGTCTTTTCTCTCATCAGGCTGGGCAGGAATTTTCATACTTACTCATCATAAAGTCCGCTAATTTACACCTGCGAATACTGGCTGAAGAAAGAAAGGAAGGTTCTGTTTCTTAGAATTGTTACAGTTAAGATATTGTATGTACCAACAATGGGGACAACTCAACTATGTATTGCAGCAAAAGAAAAAAAAAAGAAAAAAGCTTTTTTTATTTTCTTCTCTTGGACTATTTTTACAGAAAAAAAATTTCGCAAATTTTATATTATGCGTTCTCGTCTTTTTTCCTTTTCAATGTCATTCATTCATTAAATTTTTATTCTCCACAAATTCTTCATTTCTTTAATGTTTTCTTAATCCTACAGATTCACATTTTGTTATGTTTTACTTTATTTTAATTTCTTCATTTGCTTTACATTTACATATCTACATAAATTATTTTTTAAGTTTCATTTATTCATATTATTTTGACTACTCTTATGCACTTTTTTTGCCTATTTGTTCCTATGTTTCTTCCGCTTATAACCCTTCTGCACTACTCTATAAATGTCCCGTGATTTTCTTCGTTGTCTATTAGTGATGCGACGTTCCTTTCTACGGTCCCTTAGGGGACAACCAGTGAACAGGTGAACAACCGTCACATCCACCGTTAGGTCACAGGTGATGTAAAACTCTTCTTGAGTTTAAACCTTTACTTTGCGTAATTCCGTGCCCCGTGAACATCTGGATCAGAACTGTGTCCAGCTGTAACAGGCAAAGTAGACGGTATGATGAAACGGCGTTAAGGAAAAACATCCGCGTGGCTGAAACCATCGTGCCTCTGGCATACCTCATATTTCATTAACTAAGGAGGTCCAGCATTAGCCGTGTAATTCGAATTTTAAATCTTGCTACCGTTATTGCTCGCATGTGTAAGTGAAGGTAGGACCTGGGAAAAAATACATAAAAATGTATAGAAAAAAACTGAACCAGGTATATAAATGCAAGCACACAATTTTCTAAAATTCATCACAGTTAAAAAGATTGGCAACATTGAAGAAAAACTGAATGGTAAATTCAATACATAGATATTTACCAGGGGTGGCCAAACTACGGGTCGCGAGCTAAATGCGACTCTTTGAACGATTATTTTTAGCTCCGATTGATTGTCGAATTATTTCAATATTTAACACGTTCACTGCGGCTTGAGGTCGATTCAGCCTCATGGTAAACTTTGCACTGGTGCGGCGCGTAAAACTCGTGTTTTCTCTCTAGTGCGGCGGCTGTTTACACTCAACCGTATGAGGTATGACAAAGACAAATATAGCTTTCTTTATGTCGGCGAATCATTGACTCCATATTGTAAAAAAATATTGATGAACATGAGGCAGAAAAGGCCTCAATCGCACTACCTGGAAGTTCAGCTTGAGGCTGATTCGACCTCAGCCGCACCAGCTGCAAGTTTTTCAAAATTGGGCCCGCAGTGAACATGTTAAATTTGTATAACCTATATCAGCTCTTGGAAAACCTGACCAAATTACTGGTGTGAATAATAATTATTATTCCACCATAAAATTAGCGAAATCCAAACACCGATCATAATTAGCTAACCGGCATCTAAAGTATTATTAGGAGTGCTGTCATATACGTGTGCATTTATCTTACTTCAACACACATATTTTGTACTTATGTTTAAATAAATTCAATATGATTTTTGTAAAAAGACATTCTATTGCGTGTTTTAAATGCGTATTCAATTGCGGCTTGCAAAGTGGCTCGCGTTATAAAAGAACTTGGCCACCCCTGATATATATAATATTGTGTTTAAAGTTGTAATAAATAAAGTTTATAATAGTTTACTGTTACGGGTATTGATTTATGTATTGAGATTTAAAAATGGAATTGTTTTTAAAATGTTTGTCAAATAAAAAGATCACCATTGCCACGCTTGTCAATTCAAAACACAAAATATACAGAATTCAAGACAAAACAAAGCATCATTTGTTTTATTGTCTTGTTTTGCTAGACTAAAAAATAGTTTTTATACATATTTAGTTTTATTTTTCTTTTGCATGCATGCATTTCAAATGCATGTTTCACAGCCATTTTGATAGTTAACACACTTAACAATTGTATACTTTTAATAAATACTATCACACACTAAAAGCTATGCTTTAACAAAAATATACTATATAAGTGTGTAAGATTTTTTTGCACCAAAAATTATTCAAGGTTAGGTTGCCCAATAAACAGTTGAGGAAGCTCCGAAACTTCTCCTAGTCCAAAATATCGCAATGTTTGATGACGAAAGTCTTTGATCAAATTTCTGTTACCGGTTATGACAGAGATCTAATACGTGGTCACTTAAGAGGGGCTTCGGAAGAAGATTCAAGAGACCAGAGAGCAATGGAGAAGAATACACTCGGTGTTCAACTATGAGACGCATCAGACATGATGAGGTAAAAGAACCGATATACCCTAGGGCATGGTTGCACAGACTTATTAAGACTAGGGGCCATTCGGGAAAATCATGAACTGATGGCGGGCCGGCCGCCAGAAGTATAGGTAATTAATTTTTTTTGGTTTTAAGAATTCAATATTTTTCGAATGTACGAGAGTATTATTTTTGCTGTCGGCGGGCCACCAGTACTCGACCGGCGGGCCGCGGTCTGAGCATCCATGCCCTAGCGTATTGGTATATTGTAATGTAGTTGGCATGCAAAGTAGCTTGCACAATAGATAGACGCTGAAGCCTTAAGGTTCTGGAATAAAGACCATGGACCAGTAAGACGTTTACCCACATGGTGGACAGGTGACCTTATTTATGGCCTCCGTTTTTGGGGACCAATACTTGTGGGATAGGGACTTTGTTGTTCCTTTTTTCGTGTTTCGAATCTTCTTTAGTTCTTTCACATCACTCTCCTGCTTTCCCAAGACATCAGAGATTTAATTGTTGGTTTACGACTTGCAACCATATCTTCAGTTTTTTGTCGTTTTTTGTGAACACTTTAGGACATAGATGACTTTTAAACTAAGGTAATTAGAAAATGTTGAATGTAGATTTCTAACCAGTACTTGTGAATCTGTGCGGGTCTCTATATTTCGGGCATAACCCTTCCCATGGCTTGTTGAGGGACTGTGGACTTTCCAATGAGGTCTGAAATTTGGACTCCACGTTTCTATTCCGTAGATCAACACTGACAATACACATTGGTTGTAGATATACAGTAGATATTCCTACACAGGTATAAAAATTTAAATTGTTAAATACATAGCTCATTTACTGTTAGTCAATAGTAAAACATATAAGTTTATTTGTTTTACTATTGACTAACTTAACTTTACAGATTTGAGAAATAATACATATCATAATGATATTATAGTAAAGAAAAACGGTTTAAAAATTCAGATAACTTTATTAAAATTATTAGAGCTTGAGATATAACAGGTTGTCAAATATCTCCCTTCCGCTTTTTTGCTCTTTATTCAATGCTTTATAAAAAGTGTTACAGTGATCGGATTTAGTTCAAATATGAGCCGTTTTGTTCGATAATCTGTTTCCATCTAGACGGCAACTTCATAATACCTCCCTCGTAGAAGCCCCCCTCCTTATTTGCGAAGAACTCGGACAGCCACTTTTCACAAACCTCTTTTGAGTTCAACTTTACACCACCAAGGGCGTTCGCCATGGACAGGAACAGGTAGTAATCACTTGGCGCTATGTCCGGGCTATATGGTGGATGTGATAAAACCTCCCATCCGAGCTCCCGTAGCTTCTGACGAGTCATCAACGAAGTGTGTGGTCTGGCGTTGTCCTGGTGGAACACTACACCCTTCCTGTTGGCCAATCCTGGACGCTTCTGGTCGATCGCCTGCTTCAAGCGGTCCAGTTGTTCGCAGTTGATGGTAGAATTAAGCGTCTGGCCATATGGGAGCAGCTCATAGTGGATGATTCCCTTCCAATCTCACCAAACACACAGCAAAACCTTCCTGGCCGTCAATCCCGGATTGGCCTCTGTTTGGGACGATTCACCGGCCTTCGACCACGACCGTTTTCGCTTGATGTTGTCGTATGTGATCCATTTTTCGTCGCCAGTCACCATCCGCTTCAAGAATGGGTCGAGTTCGTTCCGTTTCAGCAGCATATCGCAGGCGTTGATTCGGTCCAGAAGGTTTTTTTGCGTCAAATCATGCGGCACCCAAACATCAAGCTTTTTTTTGTATCCAGCCTTCTGCAGATGGTTTAAAATGGTTTGGTGACTAACTCCCATCTCCTGGGCGATGTCACGAGATGCCACATGCCGGTCTAACTCGATGTAGTCCATGATTTGATCGGTATTCGTCGTCACAGGTCTTCCGTCGGCTGGCTTATCCATGGTGTCGTTTTCGCCCGTTCCGTTTACACGTCTATAACTGTTGAACGCAATATTCAAACTAATCATGCATAGCGTCGTTTTGTAGGTTATGTCAAGACCTTTCAAATTATGTATAGTATTGCCAGATACGAGCTCTGTAGCGCTTTGTACATAGCCGCGAAATTCAAAAGACAAAAAGGCGGAAGGGAGATATTTGACAACCTTTTATGAGGGACTGTCAAACAAAATGGCGGCGGTCCCGAATACCGGTCTCTATTTTATTCTTAGCACCGTAAGAATCTTTTTACTTTATATTTCTCGTGACATGACATCGAATCAATTATCAATTCTTTCAAAAGTTCGGCGGTACTTCAGCTCTGAACAGCTGCTTAATCTTTACACTGCTCAAGTTCGATCCTGCATGGAATACTGCAGTCACCTCTTGGACGGTGCAGCCAAATATCATCTGGAAGCTTTGGACTCAGTTGACCGAAGAGCCCGTAGGTAAATTAACAACGAAAAAATCTCAAATAGCAGACTACACACCCTTGAGCATCGTCGTCAAATTGCCAGCTTATCGGTCTTTTTATTGGATTCACTTTGGAGAGTGCTCGAAGGCTCTTTTCAAACTTGAGCCATCTCCATTCCTTTCTCGGACTACTAGGCGCAGGCAAAAGTTTCATCCATACGTTGTTGACATACCCAAAAGTCGAACTAAACTGTTTGACAGCTCGTTTTTGGTGAGAGTCGCCAAGATTTGGAACGACCTGCCTGGGTCTATTTTTCCTGAGAAGTTGAACTCTGGAGCCTTTACGAGTAGAGTGAACAGATTTGTTTTGGAGGGGCGTATACCACCTTCGTCTTCATCTACACTTTCCATGAAGTGAGATGTGAGACAAACGCCTATTCTATTACAAGTATATAAAAAAGTTTATTAAGTTATAAGTATTAAATAAAAAAATATTTTCTTTAATCGATATATATGTATATATTCACCCTTTTATATATTTTTCATATATAACCAATAACTTTACATTAAAGCTTTAAGTGTACTACAGCCGTTAACATATTTTATATATTTACACAGGTTCATATGTATGTTGACGCATTTAATATAAAAAGGTGTGTAGAATATTATACATTACGAATCGGCCATGTATTATATCAACATGAAACTTGCATTCCTAGTGCTGGCGGTCACCGTGAGTATAAAACTGCATAGTTGATTAATAATTAAAAAGAAATATATTTCCATTTCTTTCTAAAACTGTAATATACAGAATATAAACACTAGATTGCAATTACAAATTATTTGTACCTAGGAATCGACTTATCGTATTAGCAAATATTTCTTTGACACTCTTTGAAACTTTTACGTCGGAGGAATAAGTTTGAAATTAAAACCTCTTTGGTTGCCTAAATTTATAAGCAAAATATTTCGTCTTACATACAATTAAAGACGTCATATTTGACGTTTGATTTTTGGTAATAATCCAATTATAAAATATGCCAGATAGTGTTTAAAAATCTTCCATTGATAGATTTAAAAAAAGAATTTCAAATAACATTTTCGTGTTATAAGTTAGGGGAATAATGTGTTAGCTTCCTATTTCAATATTTATAAAACTATTTATATTTTTTATTATCTGTATTTCTTTCGTCTGTTTTACTAATGTCTGTGGCATTTCATCCCAACAGATGAACTCAACTAGACGTCAAGACATGTTGTTTTTAAATTAAATTACTTTATTAAAAACTAAATAAATTGTAGGAAGAAGCTAAGAGAAACCTATAACAAAGGTTCATACTTCACTTACAAATAGTTTACTGCAGTATTAATAGATATAGGTACTTTGTATAAACAACTGCATTTCTATATACAGGATGTTTGAATATACGTAGTGAAACTTAAAAGAGATATTTTCATTTATTTATTTATCATTATTACAAATTTTGTAAAGTCGGTTTTAATCCCTTAACAACCAGTCTACCCAAAATGGTGCAGAGATAATAAGTAGGCAGGTGACCAAATGTTACAAAAAATTTATTGGTTAATATATACATTTTAATAATCAAACATATATTTACGTATTCTAAATTATGTATTTAAATGTTTCAAATTGGCATATTAATTTTTTTATTTTATTAGGTACTGGTGACTGTAAATGCTAAACCAAGTAAGTGATGTACCTGATTTTGAAAAATTTACCGTTTTTTTTTTAAATATTTTTTACACCACAAGCACTGTGTTCTCGTTGATATAACAGGGGTGGCCAAACTGCGGCTCGCCGGCCACATGCGGCTCTTTGAACGATTATTTTTGACTCCGATCGATTGTCGAATTATTTCAATATTAAAATTTATATAACCTATATCAGCTCTTGGGAAATCTAACCAAATTACTGGTGTGAATAATTATTATTATTCCACCATAAAATAAGCGAAACCAAAACACCGATCATAATTAAATAATCGGCATCTCAAGTATAGTAAGGAGTGCTCAAGTATAGTAACGTGTGCATATATTTAACTTCAATACATATTTTTTGTACTTATTTTTAAATAATTTCAATATGATTTTTTGTAAAAAAAAACATTCTTTTGCGTGGTTTAAATGCGTAATTTTTGGCCACCCTTGATATATATAGTTGACCAAGTTTAAAATGGTACAAGAAGCTTAGATATTTGTACAGTAGATGTTTAACCAGTTTGTGGATGAAGGTTCTACACCGCGCTTAGGGGCACTGCCACTTACCGAGCTGCTAGACTGTCGGAGAGATAACTTAGTTAAGTTAAGAATGACACTTGATGTAAATTTGGTCCAATTGGTCCTAAAACAATATATGGGGCAGACCTTTGACCAAAAGTCATCATCCTACGATAGAAATGTAAATGATAGCCAGTAAAAAGAAAAAAGAAAATCACTGATTTTCTTTTCTATGTAGTCATACAATATATATATATATATATATATATATATATATATATATATGATATGATATAATATACGATTGATTTTTACCACTCCGGCATTGATTTGTATACTAGACGGCAAAAGGTTGATGATAACGAAAGTGAATACATTGTTGTTTAAAAATAAAAACTTGTTAAAAAAGTAGTCGTGTGAATTTAACTTAAGAAAGAAACATTACTTTCTGGTCTCACTAATATATGTTTACAATTTGATATATTGCTCGCACATATATTATTGATAATTATTTATTTTACAGATATCCAGTTACCAGGTACGTATGAACAATCTAAATATAAAAGACACGAGAGGCGACTAGAACGTCTAAAAAAGTGACAAGAGAATAAAAAAAAAATCTTCATGTTCATCACAGAGTAAAGTTAGTAGTCATCATCATCACAAAAGTAAGACGTCTACTGCTGACTTCGCTCAAAGGTTTTCAATAAATTTCAAATTTCTATGTTCAATTGCATCCTTCCTAAATTACAATCATATTTTTCACTTTATACCATCAAAGATCTTATTCACGGAACGATTCAAAGCGATTTTCTTCAATTCACAAATAATATAAAATAAATATCAAAATATCCCACTGATCACTTTTTTGAAAAATTTCTTTCCTACAGACTGTGACATCAAAACAACAAAGACGACACCGAAGCCAACCAAGACCACACCGTGTACTGAAACGACAACACCAAAACCCACAAAAACTACACCAAAACCGACGAAACCAACTAAAACTACGCCGTGTGCAGAAACAACAACAATAAAACCAACAAAACCTACAAAAACTACACCAAAACCTACGAAAACAACACCGAAGCCAACCAAAACTACGCCGTGCGAAGAAACTACAACACCGAAACCAACTAAACCTACAAAAACCACACCTAAACCAACAAAAACAACACCGAAGCCAACTAAAACTACGCCGTGTGAAGAAACTACAACACTGAAACCAACCAAACCTACAAAAACCACACCGAAACCAACAAAAACTACACCAAAACCAACAAAAACAACACCGAAACCAACTAAAACTACGCCGTGTGAGGAAACTACAACACCGAAACCAACCAAACCAACAAAAACCACACCAAAACCAACAAAAACTACACCAAAACCAACAAAAACAACACCGAAACCAACTAAAACTACGCCGTGTGAGGAAACTACAACACCGAAACCAACCAAACCTACAAAAACCACACCAAAACCAACAAAAACAACACCGAAACCAACTAAAACTACGCCGTGTGAAGAAACTACAACACCGAAACCAACCAAACCTACAAAAACCACACCGAAACCAACAAAAACAACACCAAAGCCAACTAAAACTACACCGTGTGAAGAAACTACAACACCGAAACCAACCAAACCTACAAAAACAACACCAAAGTCAACTAAAACCACACCGTGTGCCGACACAACAACGACTACTCCGAAACCAACCAAACCAACGAAAGCAACACCATGTACAGATACAACAATAAAACCAGAACCAACTTATACCACACCATGTGATGAGAAAAAAACTACAGAATCCACTAAAGAACCTTACGACGATGAAGAAGACGATGAAGATGACGAAGATGATGATGAAGATGACGATGAAGATGAAGATGGCGATGACGACGAAGAAGATATTGCCAGCGCCGAGAGCAGTGCAGAGAGCGACGCCACGAGTAATGGAGGAAAATCTTCGGCCGTTGCAATTGCTAAAAGTAAAGCTCAGGCAGGCAAAAGTATTGCAACTAGCTTAGCTAAAGCTTATAGTGACTCCTAATAAAAGGCATTTAGGTAATTAAATAAATGATTGAGCATCCTTTATGAGTTTTTTTAACAAACTTTTTGGGGCATCCCTTTTTAATGGTAACTTAAATTTAACTTAAAATTTAAGTTTTTTTATTAGTTCTAATTTGTTTCGCTATTGTCTTTTTTCACAATATTTTTTTTCGCTTTTACTAAGCGCAGACTGTTGGGAGAGGGTTGCCGCTATTTGATACGGATCTTTCTTCTCCCAGCTGCGAGGCACGACAGCGTTTTATAATTTTTACAGTTTTTCTTACACAATTTTCTCTTATGGGTAAATACAGCTAAAATTTATACATATTAACAATAAAATTTGGGAGTTTTACTCAATTATATATTAGTTGATACATTATTTTATTTTAAATCGCTGCCCAAGCGCTACAGACCGCTAAATGCCTTGAGGTTTAGCTCAATGTGCCGGGCCAACTCATCAAAAGAATCTGCTTTAGATTTTTTCTTGAGAAGGTCCGGTAAGTTGAACGGGGGTATATTAAGGTTTTCACATAAGGTCACGTGGTTACGTCTTTTGGATTCGAATCGGGAGCAGTGTCTGAGTAAGTGATCAAAAGTCTGTCGTCACATAGGCAAGTCTCATTATCGATTATTTTAAAACGGTGCAGGTACTGCTTGCAGTGCCCGTGCCCGCCTAGTAGTTATGTAAGATGGAAAGATGTCTTGATGAGTTTTCGCAGTTTGTTTATGTCGGTGAGTTTCGAAAGGAGTCCTTTTTTTTGTTTCGGTGGGGGAAATCTTCGGGTGTTCAAGATGCCCTACCTCTGTGGAGAGGATAGAAGTATGTGGGATTCCTACCCACTAACCCCCCCTCTCTCCGGTGGTCGCCCTCTGCGCTATACGGGGGACCGCGGTATCTCCCGGTCAGGGTTCGCCACGCGGTCTTCCCGTCGCGGTAGCCCGTCCCGGAGTATGCGTGTATACGCTACCCCCGAAACCCTCGTGGTGCTATCACGATGATTCGAAACCACGTCGAACCATCGTCCGCCTCAGAGTCACCGAAGCTAGTGGGAGTTTAGGGCCCCCACCCTAAATTCCCGTCGAAAGGAGTCCTATGGTAAATCGACCCTGTGCCGAGCTCTCGTATCTTGAAGGTTATGCTAGTAACAGGTCAGTATTTTACAGGTGAACAGCGGTAGCTCAGTGATAGGGGACAGAAACTGGCAATCCTAGGACGCGGGTTCAATTCCTGGAACACAATCTTACACGATTCACATTCTGTTCATTAATTATATTCCTATATACTACTACTGCTTATAAACTAGTTTTCTGAGGATGGGAAGCAGCATGCTCTGCGTACCAAAATATCGATGGCTAGGTTATGTTCCTCATTAGATGTCTGGAATAATAAATAAAGTACTTATATTATAGCAAGAAAACACAATTTCAAAATTCGAATCACTATATATTATAATAAATTATTGTTTACTACGTCCATGCAGACTTTAGTACCAAAGTTATTGGCCCATCACATTGAAATGGATCACATGAAGTTTGAGAGTGATCACTTTCGTGGTGATTAAAAATAGTTGTAGTTTCAAAGCTTTTCGTTGACAATGAGCTAAACATCCATAGTTATAAAGCTTTTCAATAATGCCTGTATAGACAGCATTATTAGTTATATTAGGGGGACCGGAAAGTAATATCGTTTCTGTCGACATATTTTACAGAAAAACCGATTGATTTTTACCGCTCCGGCATTGATTTGTATGCTAGGCAGCAAAAGGTTGTTGATAACGAATGTATATATATATATATATATATATATATATATATATATATATATATGTATAGAATAGAGAGCACTCCTAATAATACTTAACGCCAGTTAATTAATTATGATCGGTGTTTGAAATTCGCTAATTTTATGGTAGAATAATAATAATTATTCACGCCAGTAATTTGTTTCGGTTTCGTAGGAGCTGACATTGGTTACAAAAATTTAAATATTGAAATAATTCGTCAGTGAATCAGAGTCAAAAATTTAGTCAGTTTAGCTACCCCTGGTATATATATGCTTATCGATATCGTATTTTAACAGCCAAGGAAGTGCTCCTTTACTATATTTTTAAAATCTGGCAGCAATTTATCGCGCTTGTTTGCCATTGACAATGTATTCCATAATCTGACATTGAAAATAGTGAAAGATTTGTTCAATAGATATAGTAAAAGGAACTGGCTTTATAAATTTTAGGATCTTCTATGATCTGAGAAACTTATCATGACAGTCATATATAAACAAGTTTGAATTTATATGAGAGAGCAAAAATTCAAAACTCTACAATATGACGCCACACAATAATAAATAAAAGATTATTTTAAATCACAATTAACAATTCAGAATCTTATTCATCTCATTTACAAAGATAATAATTAAATTATAAACCCATTAGGACGGCCTGGTCTTATCTCATAATTATATTATTATCTGCGTAACACTAAACCGCAATCAAATATATTTCACTCCATTATTCTTTTCCCTCCAAATGTTTTGACAGCGCGACGCCATTTTGATAATCGTATTATCACATTTGCAGGGGTCATGTCTACCATATTTATAACGAGAGTTTGAGCAGTTAAAAAGGACGAATATTATCCTTTTATTTATATGTTTTATACTCTTTATTTATATTCAGAAAAGAGATATAAATGCAAAATTAATTCAAAAAAAATTTAAAGGGCGACCATTTTTCTTCCATAAAACCTTTTCTTTTTAAGAAATTATATTATATTTCGTTTTAAGAAATTAATAATTATTTACTAAAACTCATAAAGATAGGCTCTGTATCACAAATATATGTATTTATTTATTTTGAATAGACAACCTATGAATGCTAATATGAAAAAAATTAATGTTAGTAATAATATGATAGCAAGAGATCTACGGACACCAATGTACCACTAATAATACGTCAGATTGGGTATTGCTCGGTTTAGTTTAAAAGGTTTACGAATTGTCACTATGATCCATGGGTTGGCCCTGAACTTTGTTTACCCCTTAATGCCTCTAGCACCAAGTGGCAGAGACTTTTTATGTCCGGTAATAAGGTTTGCTTATTACATTTCTTATTTTCCTAAACTGACCGATTCTTACACTCTTCTTTGTTATTACACATTATACCTTCCATGGATCTAATTTTAATTTCTTATTATTAAATAAATATTTGTGTCAACTGATTTTATATATCATGTATCTTCTTCTTCTAGACTGCTTTCCTTTCTATTGTGGAAAACCATACGGCTTTTTTTAGATCTTATGTGTCATTTATTCTGTATACATAAGAAATGTACTTTGTAGTGATTGTCAATCTTTTAGTTAACCATCTAATATATGTATGTAAAACTACTTTTGTTACTTACTTTGAGTTTATTTTGCCTACAAAGCTTATTTTCACTACATATATTCAAATAAATACTTAATGGAATCAGGCGTTATTTTGCGGAAGTCCATCCTAAGTAACCTCTACTTTCTACACGCATATGAATATACATACTAAGTAACAAAAGGACTAACATATAGCTACTTCCACCGATGCAGTAGCAGTCGTGCAACAAAGTGCACCGCCCGCCAGCTCGCTGTTAAATCCGTATGCGGCAAACAAAGCGAATTACACAACTACCATCGTTAAACCACTCAACACGTGTTTCACCCCTCCGCGGGGCATCTTCAGGAGTAATGTTACACCGATTAGTGCCAAACACAGAGTGATAATAAATACTTCACCAGGGAACTCAATGGGAGCACAATTTTTTTTCATATGTATAGAGTACGGGAATCGAACCCGCGATCCGACTTTTTTATACCTACGTTATCTTATATAGTACCTTAATCTATGTTTATAGAGTTCAATTCACATATGGCTTTACTAGAAGAACCATGGATTTAGTCGAGTTCATGGGAAGAGCCTATCACCTGACATGGTGAAGATGATGTTTCATTTAAAAGTTTATAATAGATTTTATTTATTGATTTTTTAACACTTTTTTGTACACCATAGACAATAAATAGAGGAAAAAAGAAACAATTCATATGGTACAAGAGGCGATGTTATCGCTCGAGGCGATCTCTACTAGACAACCTTTGGATGGAGATGAGAGACGTGAAGGAGACAGTTTAGCATGTACATCCAAATACATACAAGAATACTTACATAGACATATACATAGTATATACATGCATATTTTCGTTTACTCTATATTTTTATTATAATTCAAAAATTTAAATCCAAAATGTCTTTATCCAAATAGGCATTTTAAACGCCCTTTTGAATCGTCGATTTTTTTAACATAAGCAATAAGCTTATATATATAAAGCAAATATAATATATGAGGGTAAGGAAAAAAGATGACATTGACACTTTTTTTTTTTTCGGAAATGAGGTAAATGTCAAATGGCTGTGCACATGGAATATATACATTTTCTTCTTTATGGCCAGTAACAGTTTAATTGTACTAAATTATGTTTTAATTTACGCTGAAATATATTAATTAATAAAGATTAATTAAATATATAAATTAATTAAAATTAAAATCTTAGAAAATAATTTTGATCCTGTACAATGTAAATGTCACCATTTGATTCAATCTGTTTAATATTATAAAATGACGCATTATGAATAAAGTTAACATTTTGATGGTAAAGATTAAAATATTATATACCGTACTTGATTCAATACGGATGTCATTGTACATTTTATCTACAAAAATGACCCGCTTCGGTTCAAAACTCTCAACTACTAATATACTAATGTAAATGTAACCTTTTAAACAGGATACTGCTTTAATTATGCTATTTTCTCTTAAACGGAGTCACCATTTGAACCAAAGGTAATCTTAAATTGATAAAAATCATGATTTTGCGTCACCTTTTGTTCCTAACCTCCTCGTATAGCTTCCGTAATGTTATTTCTGATGTCCCTTTTTTTTTATTAACCCAATAGACAAAGAGAGTGTTGGAGGCCGTAAATAAAGACGTAATTGTGTAAGTGGGCACACGCCCACACTCCGGGGGCTCGTTAAACTGCGCACACGCATTCTTAATTAGCCGATCGCGTTCTGTTTTAAGCGCAGGGTTCCGTGGTAATCGTTTTAAAAGTTTTATTTATACAGTTGTTAGAAATAAATTTTAAAATCTGATATTTTTATTGTTTAGCTGCCTAAATGTCCGCCCCCCTCCCCCTCCTTTTGTTAGGTATCTTCTTCTTTTCAGCCGATGGACGCTCACCATAAGCATAGATCTCTCCAAAAGATCTCCATGATGCCTGGTCTTCCGCTGTCGGAATCCAGCTACTTCCCGCAACCTTAAATATGTCATCGGTCCAGGTAGTGGGGGGGAACCTACACCGCGTCTATCAGCTTGTGATCACGTTAGGTATACGGAACCAAATTTTGTATAAATAACAATTCGCTTAATCGTGTTAACTTTCTTTTTATGGAGGAAAAATTAAAAAGTTTCTATTGTTTAAAATTAAAAAAAAAATAGTAACAAACGTTCAAAAGTAAAGAATTACTACATTGTAAATGACTTCGTGACCTTTGAAATCATTTGTTGGCCTTTAAATTGTGCAATTTTTAAAGTCAGCTGAAAAGAATCGGGTAGAAACTCGACAGTTGTTGATAATAAATAAAATTTAACAATTTTTCAGGTTTAATATCAACTATGTCAATGAGACAGCAAACCTGGTTACTGCACTATAAATGGATTTATAGAAAATTTCATACCACGTGAATGATGTATTTATCAGGCTATTTTAAGGTTCAATTAGAATAAAAGTGATTTTACATATGTATTGGCTCCCGCACCGGATAAAATGGTAATCGCCTGTATAATTTTATGGGTTTTTAAATATTTGCAATCTACCAGCTGCAATACACTTTGTCAAATTTTTTAAAATATTCTGACTTGAAATGGTGAAGAATAGCAATGTTATTTTTTTTAGGTTAGGTTATTAACAAGAATATAAAAATATACAAATGAAAACATTACTCCTGTTCGGCATGTTAAGAATAGATACAATTATGTTCTTATAAATATTTTAACTGCTTTATGTAGACAAAATTTTTGAGACAAAACCAATATTTAGTTTTTAATCTCTCCTAAAAATTTGTTCCTATAACGGAAGAAAGAAAAATGACGATGAACGGAAGGCTGAAAAAGATTTTTGGAAATAAAGCTAAAAAAAAATACTTCAACATTCGTATCGCAATATTCCAGTACATATTATAAAACAATTAAAATGTTAAACTAAATAAATAAATTATAATTCATATATAAAGGAACCCCGAAAACCACAGGCGAAAAATGCAATTCAACACCTCCCGTGTCGCATGACATTCAAATTAGACGCCGGAACGGAACGCGAGCTCCTGTCAAATTTGCCGCCATTTTTTCTGACACTTTTTTTCCCGCCATTTAGTATCCGTGAAATGAGTCCCGTGGTGATTTGAAACAATGTAATTAATATCGTGTAAGTGATGGTTGAAACTTTACCATTTCTTCTATTAACACATACGTTTTTTTTCTATTTTTAATTCTAATTTGTATCGCTTGTGCTTTTTTTACAAATGTTATTTTCGCTTTTACTAAATACAGACAGTTGGGAGAGTATTGTCGCGATTTGATACGGATCTTTCTTCTTCCATCTGCGAGCCACGACAGCGTTTTATGATTATTTACAATTTTTCTTATATGTAAATAAAACTTAAATTTATACACATAAACAATACAATTTAGATTTCAAGTCGCTGCCCAAGTGCTGCAGACCGTTAAATGCCTCGAGGTTTAGGACAATGTGCCGGGACCACCCCTTTAATGATTCTGCCGTAGATTTTTGCTTCAGGAGGTCTGGTAAGTTGAACGTAGGTATATTAAGGTTTTCACATAAGGTCACGTGGTTACGTCTTTTGGATTCGAATCGGGAGCAGTGTCTGAGTAAGTGATCAAAAGTCTGTACCGTGGAGTCGTCACATGGGCAAGTCTCATTATCGATTATTTTAAAACGGTGCAGGTACTGCTTGCAGTGCCCGTGCCCGCTTAGTAGTTGTGTCAGATGGAAAGTTGTCTTGACGAGTTTTCGCAGTTTGTTTATGTCGGTGAGTTTCGAAAGGAGTTCTATGGTATGTCGACCTTGAGCCGAGCTCTAGTATCTTTCCTGCCAAATGCGGTTGCTTAATACATACATGTCAATGCTAGTAATTATATATTATACTAACTGATCCCGCAAATGTTGTTTTGCACAAACAATAAAGTTTTTAATTAAGAATAAAAAATAAGGGTTAATCGTAGAGGAGCGAAAATTTAGGGTTGCGTGTATTTTGCATGCTGTATCATAATAAAATAAAAACCAAAAAAAATTGTCTAAAAAATAAAAATAAAAATTTAGGGGTGGACCACTTAGGGGTATGGAAAATAGATAGTAGCCGATTCTCAGACCTATTAAATACGCATATAAAATTTGGTAAAAATCGGTCAAGCCGTTTCGGAGGAGTACGGTAACTAACATTGTGACATGGAAATTTTATATATTACATGAGTAACGTGAATAATTAAATAAATCCAGAAAGAATTTTGACACCTGACTGGGGCATATAGAACCTCTTTACATTTTTGTTTTTTATACTTTTTATATTGACAGTTTGTGTCGCGATACAATTTTGCGTTCGTTTTGTTCTGTCAATCTATTGTTACGTATTATTTAACTGTTATCTGTTTTTGTAAAATTATATTTGAATTACCGCAATCATTTGAATTAACGTATTCCTTTTATACAGTACAAACGCTAGTTTTAGTCGATTAGAAACAATATATAAAGTTTTTATATCACCGTCATGAATAATTACCTTCCTGGAGTAATAAAACAGATGGCCATTGGAGCCGAAAGGTTCTGTATCAGCACAAACCAATAGACACGGTGAGGACCGAAAAAATAGTCAAAATCACGAGTGTCCATCTTAGGAGGAGACATGTGCCTTCCAGTGGACATAGAACGACTGACAATTGATTTGGGAGCGTGGCACCACGACAATTTAATTTATAATCCAGACATCATTATCATCTCAACCATAGTGGTTCAACTGTTGGACATAACTCATCTTTTAAGCTGATGGATGCCCACAGCTGGGCATAATCCCCAAAGACCGCCACGATGACCGGTCTGCTCTGCCCGCATCCACCGACTTGACATTAACTATGTGTCCACCTAGTGGGAGGCCTAGCCCACGCGGCTTTTGGTCGCCACTCGAGAACCTTTCGGCCCAACCGCCATCCGTTGCACGAATGACATATATATACATGACATGTATATACGTATATATATATATATACGTATATACTTATATATATGTATATATAGATGTGTGTATGTATTTATATATTATATATATACACTAGCTGATAGCAAAAAAAATTAAAGTTTTTCATTAACAAATAAAAAATAAGGGTTCGTCGTAGAGCGGTGAAAATTTAGGGTTGTATGTATTTTTGTATGCTGTATCGTAAAAAATAAAAACAAAAAATTTTGACTGAAAAATAAAAAAAATCAGGAGTGGACCACCCTTAACGTTTAGGGGGATGAAAAATAGATGATGTCCGATTCTCCGCCCTGGCCGATATGCGCGCTAAGATTCACGGTCGAGCCGTTTCGGAGGAGTTCAATCACGCATGTGACACGAGAATTTTATATATTAGATATATATATATAATGGATGCCGGAAGCGTAAATCCATTCTTCGAGATCTTTGAAAGAGGTCTATGTCTTCCTGATGATCCCTTCTCGTGTTATATATACATACATATATATGCAGGATCAAAGTAAATGATCCAATATAGCAAGTAAATTGAATAAATAAATAAACATATAACTGTCATATTGTTGTATCTTTTAACAGTTTACAATTTTCCCAAGACACCTGTGTACATTTTACTTCATGCCACACTGTGTTCACTACTTACATCTGTTTAACACGTTCACTGCGGGCCCAATTTTGAAGAACTTTCAGCTGGTGCGGCTGAGGTCGAATCAGCCTCGAGCTGAACTTCCTAGTAGTGCGGTTAAGGCCTTTTCTGCCTCATGTTCATCAATATTTTTTTACAATATTGAGTCAATGCTTCGCAGACATAAAGAAAGCTTTATTTGTCTTTGTCATACCTCATACGGTTGAGTGTAAACAGCCGCCGCACTAGAGAGAAAACACGAGTTTTACGCGCCGCACCAGTGCAAAGTTTACCATGAGGCTGAATCGACCTCAAGCCGCAGTGAACGTGTTAAACATTTATATAATTAATTGTTAATAAATTATTACACAGATAATAAATGTTATTGTTATTTGTTTATGCCTATCTGCTGTCAATTGTATAGTACACTCTATTCTGGGGATGAGCAGTAGCGCCCTCTACGTATCACTTCATTGCGATCACCAACTCGCTAACCGAGGGTGATGATTACGGTCTACCCCGCAATTATACCTTTGGGGGAGGCCTATACCTTGCAGTGGGCATCTTAAAATGCAGTACATAAAAATAATTAGATATACATGCAATTTTATATTTGGAAGATTAGATTTATCAATCAAGCATTGTAAGGATATTTTTAATGTCTAATACGCAGTGGTGTACCAAGAACTTTTGCCGCCCGGGGCGATCTCCAGTTTGCCGCCCCTTCTATTATAAGTCAATCAAATAGTGGTTTTTTATAAATTAATACACATAAATAAATTATTAAGTTATTTAATCAATATTAATTAATACACAGAGTAAATTTTTTTAGACATATGTGTATGCACTCGTAAACATATTTATATAATATCTACTCTTCTTTCTAGCTTTCATACTAGAAAAGTCGTGTATAATGCTTTCAAAATTATAATTATTTGTAATTTCTTGTTCTATTGGTAATATTGCAAGAGTTTTTGGTCTTAATTGACTCATTGTAGAACGAAGATAATTTTTTATCAACTTCAATTTTGAGAAGCTTCTTTCGCAACTACCGACAATGATTGAAATTGCTAAAAAAATTCTTAACAAAATTACAATGTTGGGAACAGAATTTTAATTTATTATTCAAGAAAGAAAATAAATATGAAATGAATATGTTGCTTTTTACAACTATAAGTAAATTTATAAAATGCCGCCCCAAGGTAAGTGCCGCCCGGTGCGGACCGCACCCACCGCCCCCCCCTAGGTACGCCACTGCTAATACGTACGCATAAATATATGATATGCGTGTCAATTTCATCATCATTATTTCAGCCATAGAAACCGAAGAATAGATAGACGATAAGAGAGAAGAAAAAGAAATTGACATTAACATTTTTTAGTTCAAACTTAAAATGTTAAATTGTCACCTTGACTACTGTACTCATTAAGTACAAAATCCTTTAAAACTTCATATTTTCTTAACACGTTCACTGCGGCTTGAGGTCGATTCAGCCTCATGGTAAACTTTGCACTGGTGCGGCGCGTAAAACTCGTGTTTTCTCTCTAGTGCGGCCGCTGTTTACACTCAACCGTATGAGGTGTGACAAAGACAAATATAGCTTTCTTTATGTCTGCGGAGCATTGACTCAATATTGTAAAAAAATATTGATGAACATGAGGCAGAAAAGGCCTCAACCGCACTACTAGGAAGTTCAGCTTGAGGCTGATTCGACCTCAGCCGCACCAGCTGAAAGTTCTTCAAAATTGGGCCCGCAGTGAACGTGTTAAAAAGAGCAATTATAATAATAAAAAAGATTCTCGTACTAAAACAGAAATAAATATACCAATATATATACCAATGGTTTTTTGCAAAGATCTTAGAAAGTTTTGTGTATAATGCCATTTATTCTACGACTTAACATAACCTCCTTATTAATTAACACGGGTTTTTATTGTAAGATCCACTGTAAACAATTTAATTTATTACAGAAACTTTAAGACGTATGGACTGATGAGGACAAAAAACAGAAGATTTATATAAAAAGGATTTTTAAAAATAGAAAAAAAAAAGAAAATTAAAAAAATATTAAAGACTCGAACCCAAAACAACACAACTTCGAAAATCTAACGACGCACAGTGAAAATTAGTATTAATTAAGCAGCGACGCAACTTCGAATAAAACGCAAAACGAAACGACACAAAGCGAGGTATTGGTGTAGTGTTTTGTATAACTTTAAAAAAAGTCACCAAACAATGAATCACTGAACATATCAGGGCTTATTTAGGAATTTAAATTAAATTTTCCTAGCCCCTACAATTACATTGAACTTTTACTACAATATTGCCTCTTGGAAATTTCCTTTGTATATGTGAAGTGTAAGTACTCACGTAAAACGGAGAATAAAAATCATAAAAACGCTTAATAGGAATTTATTTTTTATTGGGTGTACAATTGATCCGAATATGTAAAAAATCTTTTAATACATAGCAAAAATGAAGGATATATATAACGAGAAAGGTAACGACTTTCTAGCAATGTTTACATTTCTTCGCATGACTGCCTGATTTACTTGATGCTTTACTGCGCGCGTCAGCACTACCCTTGGTATCACTTCTAGCATATGCTACAGCTTCACTGCTAGATTTGTTTTCAAGCCTCTTTTTGTGATGATTCTTTGTACATCCATTATTTCTATGAGAGTGACAGCAATGTTTACCGCTTCCTTTGGAACCATGACCTTTGCTTCTATTATGTTTGCCACAGGAACTACGTTTACCTCTTCTGGAACTCAAATTGGAATCATATTCAAATAAGTTTTTGCTATTCCAATTACTACCACTACGTGTTCTGCCTTTAGTAGCTTGTGCCGAACTCGAAGATCCGCTTTGAGAGCTGCTGTCTGCAGAAGATCCGCCTTTTCCGTTTGTGGCGGAGCTCCTGGCACTGCTGTTCGCATAACTGCTAGCCTGTGCTCCACCTTTCCCAGATTGTGTCGAACTCGAAGATCCGCTCTGGGAGCTGCTATCTGCAGAAGAGCCGCCTTTTCCGTTCGTGGCGGATACTCTGGCACTGCTGTTTGAATAACTGCTAGCCTGTGCTTTACCTTTCCCAGATTGTGCCGAACTCGAAGATCCGCTTTGAGAGCTGCTGTCTACAGAAGATCCGCCTTTTCCGTTCGTGACGGAGCCTCTGGCACTGCTGTTCGCATAACTGCTAGCCTGTGCTTCACCTTTCCGAGATTGTGCCGAACTCGAAGATCCGCTCTGAGAGCTGCTGTTTGCAGAAGATCCGCCTTTTCCGTTTGTGGCGGAGCTTCCGGCATTGCTGTCCGCATAACTGCTAGCCTGTGCTCCACCTTTCCCAGATTGTGTCGAACTCGAAGATCCGCTCTGGGAGCTGCTATCTGCAGAAGAGCCGCCTTTTCCGTTCGTGGCGGAGCTCCTGGCACTGCTGTTCGCATAACTGCTAGCCTGTGCTCCACCTTTCCCAGATTGTGTCGAACTCGAAGATCCGCTCTGGGAGCTGCTATCTGCAGAAGAGCCGCCTTTTCCGTTCGTGGCGGATACTCTGGCACTGCTGTTTGAATAACTGCTAGCCTGTGCTTTACCTTTCCCAGATTGTGCCGAACTCGAAGATCCGCTTTGAGAGCTGCTGTCTACAGAAGATCCGCCTTTTCCGTTCGTGACGGAGCCTCTGGCACTGCTGTTCGCATAACTGCTAGCCTGTGCTTCACCTTTCCGAGATTGTGCCGAACTCGAAGATCCGCTCTGAGAGCTGCTGTTTGCAGAAGATCCGCCTTTTCCGTTTGTGGCGGAGCTTCCGGCATTGCTGTCCGCATAACTGCTAGCCTGTGCTCCACCTTTCCCAGATTGTGTCGAACTCGAAGATCCGCTCTGGGAGCTGCTATCTGCAGAAGAGCCGCCTTTTCCGTTTGTGGCGGAGCTTCCGGCACTGCTGTTCGCATAACTGCTAGCTTGTGCTCCACCTTTCCCAGATTGTGCCGAACTCGAAGAACCGCTCTGGGAGCTGCTATCTGCAGAAGAGCCGCCTTTTCCGTTCGTGGCGGAGCCTCTGGCACTGCTGTTCGCATAACTGCTAGCCTGTGCTTCACCTTTCCGAGATTGTGCCGAACTCGAAGAACCGCTCTGGGAGCTGCTGTCTACTGAAGATCCGCCTTTTCCGTTTGTGGCGGAGCTCCTGGCACTGCTGTTCGCATAACTGCTAGCCTGTGCTTCACCTTTCCCAGATTGTGCCGAACTCGAAGATCCGCTCTGGGAGCTGCTGTCTACTGAAGATCCGCCTTTTCCGTTTGTGGCGGAGCTTCCGGCACTGCTGTTCGCATAACTGCTAGCCTGTGCTCCACCTTTACCAGATTGTGTCGAACTTGAAGATCCGCTCTGGGAGCTGCTGTCTACAGAAGATCCGCCTTTTCCGTTTGTGGCGGAGCCTCTGGAACTGCTGTTCGCATAACTGCTAGCCTGTGCTCCACCTTTCCCAGATTGTGTCGAACTCGAAGATCCGCTCTGGGAGCTGCTATCTGCAGAAGAGCCGCCTTTTCCGTTCGTGGCGGATACTCTGGCACTGCTGTTTGAATAACTGCTAGCCTGTGCTTCACCTTTCCCAGATTGTGCCGAACTCGAAGATCCGCTTTGAGAGCTGCTGTCTACAGAAGATCCGCCTTTTCCGTTCGTGACGGAGCCTCTGGCACTGCTGTTCGCATAACTGCTAGCCTGTGCTTCACCTTTCCGAGATTGTGCCGAACTCGAAGATCCGCTCTGGGAGCTGCTGTTTGCAGAAGATCCGCCTTTTCCGTTTGTGGCGGAGCTTCCGGCATTGCTGTCCGCATAACTGCTAGCCTGTGCTCCACCTTTCCCAGATTGTGTCGAACTCGAAGATCCGCTCTGGGAGCTGCTATCTGCAGAAGAGCCGCCTTTTCCGTTTGTGGCGGAGCTTCCGGCACTGCTGTTCGCATAACTGCTAGCTTGTGCTCCACCTTTCCCAGATTGTGCCGAACTCGAAGAACCGCTCTGGGAGCTGCTATCTGCAGAAGAGCCGCCTTTTCCGTTCGTGGCGGAGCCTCTGGCACTGCTGTTCGCATAACTGCTAGCCTGTGCTTCACCTTTCCCAGATTGTGCCGAACTCGAAGATCCGCTCTGGGAGCTGCTGTCTACTGAAGATCCGCCTTTTCCGTTTGTGGCGGAGCTTCCGGCACTGCTGTTCGCATAACTGCTAGCCTGTGCTTCACCTTTCCCAGATTGTGCCGAACTCGAAGAACCGCTCTGGGAGCTGCTATCTGCAGAAGAGCCGCCTTTTCCGTTTGTGGCGGAGCCTCTGGCACTGCTGTTCGCATAACTGCTAGCTTGTGCTCCACCTTTCCCAGATTGTGCCCCACTTGAAGATCCGCTCTGGGAGCTGCTATCTGCAGAAGAGCCGCCTTTTCCGTTTGTGGTGGAGCCCCTGGCACTGCTGTTCGAATTGCTGCTAGCCTGTGCTTCACCTTTCCCAGATTCTGCCGAACTCGAAGAGCCGCTCTGGGAGCTGCTGTCTACTGAAGATCCGCCTTTTCCGTTTGTGGCGGAGCTTCCGGCACTGCTGTTTGAATAACTGCTAGCCTGTGCTTCACCTTTCCCAGATTGTGCCGAACTCGAAGAACCGCTCTGGGAGCTGCTATCTGCAGAAGAGCCGCCTTTTCCGTTCGTGGCGGAGCCTCTGGCACTGCTGTTTGAATAACTGCTAGCCTGTGCTTCACCTTTCCCAGATTGTGCCGAACTCGAAGAACCGCTCTGGGAGCTGCTATCTGCAGAAGAGCAGCCTTTTCCGTTCGTGGCGGATACTCTGGCACTGCTGTTTGAATAACTGCTAGCCTGTGCTTCACCTTTCCCAGATTGTGCCGAACTCGAAGATCCGCTCTGGGAGCTGCTGTCTACTGAAGATCCGCCTTTTCCGTTTGTGGCGGAGCTTCCGGCACTGCTGTTCGCATAACTGCTAGTCTGTGCTTCACCTTTCCCAGATTGTGCCGAACTCGAAGAACCGCTCTGGGAGCTGCTGTCTACTGAAGATCCGCCTTTTCCGTTTGTGGCGGAGCTTCCGGCACTGCTGTTCGCATAACTGCTAGCCTGTGCTCCACCTTTCCCAGATTGTGCCGAACTCGAAGATCCGCTCTGGGAGCTGCTATCTGCAGAAGAGCCGCCTTTTCCGTTGGTGGTGGAGCCTCTGGCACTGCTATTTGAATAACTGCTAGCCTGTGCTCCACCTTTACCAGATTGTGTCGAACTCGAAGATCCGCTCTGGGAGCTGCTGTCTACAGAAGATCCGCCTTTTCCGTTTGTGGCGGAGCCTCTGGAACTGCTGTTCGCATAACTGCTAGCCTGTGCTCCACCTTTCCCAGATTGTGTCGAACTCGAAGATCCGCTCTGGGAGCTGCTATCTGCAGAAGAGCCGCCTTTTCCGTTCGTGGCGGATACTCTGGCACTGCTGTTTGAATAACTGCTAGCCTGTGCTTCACCTTTCCCAGATTGTGCCGAACTCGAAGATCCGCTTTGAGAGCTGCTGTCTACAGAAGATCCGCCTTTTCCGTTCGTGACGGAGCCTCTGGCACTGCTGTTCGCATAACTGCTAGCCTGTGCTTCACCTTTCCGAGATTGTGCCGAACTCGAAGATCCGCTCTGGGAGCTGCTGTTTGCAGAAGATCCGCCTTTTCCGTTTGTGGCGGAGCTTCCGGCATTGCTGTCCGCATAACTGCTAGCCTGTGCTCCACCTTTCCCAGATTGTGTCGAACTCGAAGATCCGCTCTGGGAGCTGCTATCTGCAGAAGAGCCGCCTTTTCCGTTTGTGGCGGAGCTTCCGGCACTGCTGTTCGCATAACTGCTAGCTTGTGCTCCACCTTTCCCAGATTGTGCCGAACTCGAAGAACCGCTCTGGGAGCTGCTATCTGCAGAAGAGCCGCCTTTTCCGTTCGTGGCGGAGCCTCTGGCACTGCTGTTCGCATAACTGCTAGCCTGTGCTTCACCTTTCCCAGATTGTGCCGAACTCGAAGATCCGCTCTGGGAGCTGCTGTCTACTGAAGATCCGCCTTTTCCGTTTGTGGCGGAGCTTCCGGCACTGCTGTTCGCATAACTGCTAGCCTGTGCTTCACCTTTCCCAGATTGTGCCGAACTCGAAGAACCGCTCTGGGAGCTGCTATCTGCAGAAGAGCCGCCTTTTCCGTTTGTGGCGGAGCCTCTGGCACTGCTGTTCGCATAACTGCTAGCTTGTGCTCCACCTTTCCCAGATTGTGCCCCACTTGAAGATCCGCTCTGGGAGCTGCTATCTGCAGAAGAGCCGCCTTTTCCGTTTGTGGTGGAGCCCCTGGCACTGCTGTTCGAATTGCTGCTAGCCTGTGCTTCACCTTTCCCAGATTCTGCCGAACTCGAAGAGCCGCTCTGGGAGCTGCTGTCTACTGAAGATCCGCCTTTTCCGTTTGTGGCGGAGCTTCCGGCACTGCTGTTTGAATAACTGCTAGCCTGTGCTTCACCTTTCCCAGATTGTGCCGAACTCGAAGAACCGCTCTGGGAGCTGCTATCTGCAGAAGAGCCGCCTTTTCCGTTCGTGGCGGAGCCTCTGGCACTGCTGTTTGAATAACTGCTAGCCTGTGCTTCACCTTTCCCAGATTGTGCCGAACTCGAAGAACCGCTCTGGGAGCTGCTATCTGCAGAAGAGCAGCCTTTTCCGTTCGTGGCGGATACTCTGGCACTGCTGTTTGAATAACTGCTAGCCTGTGCTTCACCTTTCCCAGATTGTGCCGAACTCGAAGATCCGCTCTGGGAGCTGCTGTCTACTGAAGATCCGCCTTTTCCGTTTGTGGCGGAGCTTCCGGCACTGCTGTTCGCATAACTGCTAGTCTGTGCTTCACCTTTCCCAGATTGTGCCGAACTCGAAGAACCGCTCTGGGAGCTGCTGTCTACTGAAGATCCGCCTTTTCCGTTTGTGGCGGAGCTTCCGGCACTGCTGTTCGCATAACTGCTAGCCTGTGCTCCACCTTTCCCAGATTGTGCCGAACTCGAAGATCCGCTCTGGGAGCTGCTATCTGCAGAAGAGCCGCCTTTTCCGTTGGTGGTGGAGCCTCTGGCACTGCTATTTGAATAACTGCTAGCCTGTGCTCCACCTTTACCAGATTGTGTCGAACTCGAAGATCCGCTCTGGGAGCTGCTGTCTACAGAAGATCCGCCTTTGCCGTTTGTGGCGGAGCTTCCGGCACTGCTTTTCGCATAACTGCTAGCCTGTGCTCCACCTTTCCCAGATTGTGCCGAACTCGAAGATCCGCTCTGGGAGCTGCTATCTGCAGAAGAGCCGCCTTTTCCGTTTGTGGCGGAGCTTCCGGCACTGCTGTTCGCATAACTGCTAGCTTGTGCTCCACCTTTCCCAGATTGTGCCGAACTCGAAGAACCGCTCTGGGAGCTGCTATCTGCAGAAGATCCGCCTTTTCCGTTTGTGGCGGAGCTTCCGGCACTGCTGTTCGCATAACTGCTAGCCTGTGCTCCACCTTTCCCAGATTGTGTCGAACTCGAAGATCCGCTCTGGGAGCTGCTATCTGCAGAAGAGCCGCCTTTTCCGTTCGTGGCGGAGCCTCTGGCACTGCTGTTCGCATAACTGCTAGCTTGTGCTCCACCTTTCCCAGATTGTGCCGAACTTGAAGATCCGCTCTCGGAGCTGCTATCTGCAGAAGAGCCGCCTTTTCCGTTTGTGGCGGAGCCCCTAGCACTGTTGTTCGAATTGCTGCTAGCCTGTGCTCTACCTTTCCCAGATTGTGCCGAACTCGAAGATCCGCTCTGGGAGCTGCTATCTGCAGAAGATCCGCCTTTTCCGTTTGTGGCGGAGCTTCCGGCACTGCTGTTCGCATAACTGCTAGCCTGTGCTCCACCTTTCCCAGATTGTGTCGAACTCGAAGATCCGCTCTGGGAGCTGCTATCTGCAGAAGATCCGCCTTTTCCGTTTGTGGCGGAGCTTCCGGCATTGCTGTTCGCATAACTGCTAGCCTGTGCTTCACCTTTCCCAGATCCGCTCTGGGAGCTGCTATCTGCAGAAGAGCCGCCTTTTCCGTTTGTGGCAGAGCCTCTGGAACTGCTGTTCGCATAACTGCTAGCCTGTGCTCTACCTTTCCCAGATTGTGTCGAACTCGAAGATCCGCTCTGGGAGCTGCTATCTGCAGAAGAGCCGCCTTTTCCGTTCGTGGCGGAGCCTCTGGCACTGCTGTTTGAATAACTGCTAGCCTGTGCTCCACCTTTCCCAGATTGTGTCGAACTCGAAGATCCGCTCTGGGAGCTGCTATCTGCAGAAGATCCGCCTTTTCCGTTTGTGGCGGAGCTTCCGGCATTGCTGTTCGCATAACTGCTAGCCTGTGCTTCACCTTTTCCAGATTGTGCCGAACTCGAAGAACCGCTCTGGGAGCTGCTATCTGCAGAAGAGCAGCCTTTTCCGTTCGTGGCGGAGCCTCTGGCACTGCTGTTTGAATAACTGCTAGCCTGTGCTTCACCTTTCCCAGATTGTGCCGAACTCGAAGAACCGCTCTGGGAGCTGCTATCTGCAGAAGATCCGCCTTTTCCGTTTGTGGCGGAGCTTCCGGCACTGCTGTTCGCATAACTGCTAGCCTGTGCTCCACCTTTCCCAGATTGTGTCGAACTCGAAGATCCGCTCTGGGAGCTGCTATCTGCAGAAGAGCCGCCTTTTCCGTTCGTGGCGGAGCCTCTGGCACTGCTGTTCGCATAACTGCTAGCTTGTGCTCCACCTTTCCCAGATTGTGCCGAACTTGAAGATCCACTCTGGGAGCTGCTATCTGCAGAAGAGCCGCCTTTTCCGTTTGTGGCGGAGCCCCTAGCACTGCTGTTTGAATAACTGCTAGCCTGTGCTTCACCTTTCCCAGATTGTGCCGAACTCGAAGAACCGCTCTGGGAGCTGCTGTCTACTGAAGATCCGCCTTTTCCGTTTGTGGCGGAGCTTCCGGCACTGCTGTTCGCATAACTGCTAGCCTGTGCTCCACCTTTCCCAGATTGTGTCGAACTCGAAGATCCGCTCTGGGAGCTGCTATCTGCAGAAGAGCCGCCTTTTCCGTTTGTGGCGGAGCTTCCGGCATTGCTGTTCGCATAACTGCTAGCCTGTGCTCTACCTTTCCCAGATTGTGCCGAACTCGAAGATCCGCTCTGGGAGCTGCTATCTGCAGAAGATCCGCCTTTTCCGTTTGTGGCGGAGCTTCCGGCACTGCTGTTCGCATAACTGCTAGCCTGTGCTCCACCTTTCCCAGATTGTGCCGAACTCGAAGATCCGCTCTGGGAGCTGCTATCTGCAGAAGATCCGCCTTTTCCGTTTGTGGCGGAGCTTCCGGCACTGCTGTTTGCATAACTGCTAGCCTGTGCTCCACCTTTCCCAGATTGTGTCGAACTCGAAGATCCGCTCTGGGAGCTGCTATCTGCAGAAGATCCGCCTTTTTCGTTCGTGGCGGAGCCTCTGGCACTGCTGTTCGCATAACTGCTAGCTTGTGCTCCACCTTTCCCAGATTGTGCCGAACTTGAAGATCCGCTCTGGGAGCTGCTATCTGCAGAAGAGCCGCCTTTTCCGTTTGTGGCGGAGCCCCTAGCACTGCTGTTCGAATTGCTGCTAGCCTGTGCTCTACCTTTCCCAGATTGTGCCGAACTCGAAGATCCGCTCTGGGAGCTGCTATCTGCAGAAGATCCGCCTTTTCCGTTTGTGGCGGAGCTTCCGGCACTGCTGTTCGCATAACTGCTAGCCGGTGCTCCACCTTTCCCAGATTGTGTCGAACTCGAAGATCCGCTCTGGGAGCTGCTATCTGCAGAAGATCCGCCTTTTCCGTTTGTGGCGGAGCTTCCGGCATTGCTGTTCGCATAACTGCTAGCCTGTGCTTCACCTTTCCCAGATTGTGCCGAACTCGAAGATCCGCTCTGGGAGCTGCTATCTGCAGAAGATCCGCCTTTTTCGTTCGTGGCGGAGCCTCTGGCACTGCTGTTCGCATAACTGCTAGCTTGTGCTCCACCTTTCCCAGATTGTGCCGAACTTGAAGATCCGCTCTGGGAGCTGCTATCTGCAGAAGAGCCGCCTTTTCCGTTCGTGGCGGAGCCTCTGGCACTGCTGTTTGAATAACTGCTAGCCTGTGCTCCACCTTTCCCAGATTGTGTCGAACTCGAAGATCCGCTCTGGGAGCTGCTATCTGCAGAAGATCCGCCTTTTCCGTTTGTGGCGGAGCTTCCGGCATTGCTGTTCGCATAACTGCTAGTCTGTGCTTCACCTTTTCCAGATTGTGCCGAACTCGAAGATCCGCTCTGGGAGCTGCTATCTGCAGAAGAGCCGCCTTTTCCGTTTGTGGCGGAGCCTCTGGAACTGCTGTTCGCATAACTGCTAGCCTGTGCTCTACCTTTCCCAGATTGTGTCGAACTCGAAGATCCGCTCTGGGAGCTGCTATCTGCAGAAGAGCCGCCTTTTCCGTTCGTGGCGGAGCCTCTGGCACTGCTGTTTGAATAACTGCTAGCCTGTGCTTCACCTTTCCCAGATTGTGCCGAACTCGAAGAACCGCTCTGGGAGCTGCTATCTGCAGAAGAGCAGCCTTTTCCGTTCGTGGCGGAGCCTCTGGCACTGCTGTTCGAATAACTGCTAGCCTGTGCTTCACCTTTCCCAGATTGTGTCGAACTCGAAGATCCGCTCTGGGAGCTACTGTCTACAGAAGATCCGCCTTTGCCGTTTGTGGCGGAGCTTCCGGCACTGCTGTTCGCATAACTGCTAGCCTGTGCTCCACCTTTCCCAGATTGTGCCGAACTCGAAGATCCGCTCTGGGAGCTGCTATCTGCAGAAGAGCCGCCTTTTCCGTTTGTGGCGGAGCTTCCGGCACTGCTGTTCGCATAACTGCTAGCTTGTGCTCCACCTTTCCCAGATTGTGCCGAACTTGAAGATCCGCTCTGGGAGCTGCTATCTGCAGAAGAGCCGCCTTTTCCGTTTGTGGCGGAGCCTCTGGCACTGCTGTTCGAATTGCTGCTAGCCTGTGCTTCACCTTTCCCAGATTGTGCCGAACTCGAAGAACCGCTCTGGGAGCTGCTGTCTACTGAAGATCCGCCTTTTCCGTTCGTGGTGGAGCTCTTGGTACTGCTGTTCGAATTGCTCCTAGCCTGTGCTTCACCTTTCCCAGATTGTGCCGAACTCGATGATCCGCTCTGGGAGCTGCTATCTGCAGAAGATCCGCCTTTTCCGTTGGTGGCGGAGCCTCTGGCACTGCTGTTTGAATAACTGCTAGCCGGTGCTCCACCTTCCCCAGATTGTGCAGAACTCGAAGATCCGCTTTGGGAGCTGCTGTCTACAGAAGATCTGCCTTTTCCGTTCGCGGCGGAGGCTCTGGCACTGCTGTTCGAATTGCTGCTAGCCTGTGCTCCACCATTCCCAGATTGTGCCGAACTCGAAGATCCGCTCTGAGAGCTACTGTCTACAGAAGATCCGCCTTTTCCGTTCGTGGCGGAGCTTTTGGCACTGCTGTTCGAATTACTATTAGCCTGCGCTCTACTTTCTGCAGATTGCGCTGAGCTAGAGGATCCGCTTTGAGAATTGTTGCTTACAGAATAACTGACTTCGTCGCTGCTACTGTAGCTGTCGGCATAACTGCTTGCGCTACTGCTAGCTTCTGCTGCACTTTCGTAGACTGCACTGGATGCTTGATTTTGAGAGCTAGTACTTGCATATGAATTTTCCTCTTCTTTTTCGATGTAACTCTCTGATCCATTACTTGATTCGTTTTCGTATGTTTCGCTATTTGTTTTATAACCTGAATTCAAATCTCTTGAATAACTCACGTCACTGGAAATACTATCGGTGTTATCTCTCGTGTAGCTATTTTGAGATATTCCGGAATAACTTACTGTTTTACTGTTGCCTGCGTATTCTTCTTTGCTTCTTTCGCTTCTGTTGAAACTATTGTAATCGTTTTTTGATGTGTTCGAACTGTAAGAATCGCTTTTAGAGAATGAGCTGCTTTGCGCATAATTAAAAGCATCTCTTTCGGAATATGTGTCACTTTCGTCATCATTTGTAAATATTTCCGTTGTCGCTACGAAATTCTTCAACAGCGTCTAAAAATACGAAAGAAGTAAGTTAACATGAAATAAAGTTTAGTCATTATTTGTAAATGTTTCCGTTGTCACTACGAAATTCGTCAACACTACGAAATAAGTAAGTTATCTTGAAATAAAATTTAGTTTCACCCTCTACAAGGTGTTGACTCGCTGGAGGCGTGCAACGCTAGGCCAGTTATTGTATTCTTCCTTGGAGAAGGCCTATAGAAGTACCTGTTACTTCAACAGCACCTCGAAATATTGATCGCCTGAAGCAGTGGGCAGTACATATTCCTCGGGCACCCGACGGTAGATGTAGCGCAAGTAGAACCCAGACTAGATGGACCGAAGTCTTATTCAAAGTCCCGGGAAATCCCCGAATGCGGGCACTGCAAGACCTGTCTACTTGGCGATATTTAGGGAAGGCCAATACCTTGTAGAAAGTGTCTATTGGCTTATATGATGATATTAAAATAAGAAAAAATTTTAATATTTGAATGAAGTTAATTTTAAGATCGATACTTGGTAATTTTAGTTTATTTAATTTTTGTACTTTCATATTCTTTATACCTTTTTATACCTTTGGATTTTCATGACATGCCTGGTCTACTGGATCCAACCGCCTTCGGTTGTACGAGAGCTGACATAGTCAAAAAAGTGTCTAGAAGCATGCAGTGTAAGACCAGGCCTTATCGCAGTCTTTTTGTGAGTACTATGCCTTGCAGTGAGCATCAATGTGGTGATATAATGATGATGAAAATGATGAATTATATAAACAAATATCTTACCACCGCAAAAACGAATACGACAATAGTTCGCAACATTTTATAAGTAATTTGCTACTTGCAGTAAAGGCAATTATTTTATCATTTTATACCGATATATAACAATAGATATTGCAAAGCTGTTTAAATATAATGTAAACGAATTGTTACTAATTCAAAGTTATAGTCTGTAACTAATGGGGTACAGGAGACCAGATGGCAAGGGAAGACCAAAGACCGATAAGTGAAATAGAACATACACTTGTAAAAATGACCTTGTTGAGTTCAGAAGATAGAAGCAGACTGCTTACAACTTGTTTTATTTAAAATCTTTGTGAAGCCCTATGTCTACATGTGGATATCCTATTGCTGTAATAATGATTTTTTAACATTTAATATCATTATATGTATTAAATTATGATTATAAATATATGTATATTATTGTAACTATATCGTCTTTTTAGCAAATAATTTAGATTGCTAAAAGCAGCAGTGATAGGGACATGCGAGTATTTTGTTTTATTTTCCCGACCTCTTAAAGCCGAATAAATTCAAATTTTCTAAGTAATATTTAATAATTTTCAGTTTTATTAAATTTGTATTTCAATGTATTTGTGATTATGAATAAATACATTTAAAAAACTTTTAAGTTAAATGGTTTTTTGATACCCATATTGTGGTGGTTGTTGAAAAATATGTACCTAGTCCGCCATATTGGAACGGCGTCCATCTTGAATTTTAAATTTTGACATAATCGTCGTGTTTTACTAGTGTAGCCCTTTTATTTGATACCCATATTGAAGGGGTTAGGAAAAATATATAATCCGCCAATTTGTATCGGCGGCCATCTTAGATTTATAATGTTATTGATTTTATTATATTCTATTGTCATCTAAATTAAATATGTGTACCAAATTTCAGATCAATCTGACAACGGGAAGGTGCTTAAATTTCAATTTCTAATTTTGACCCATATAAACAAATTCCGTACGGGTCGAACTAAATAAAACCGTTTAAATACAATATTTATAATGGTCGACAAGTTTCTTTATATAACTTTTGATATCTTAGGAGATCTAAAGATAATTTTAACTAAATAAACTAACTGTATAAGTTGATATTTAATAATGTATTGTCATAGTTAATTTGTATCTAACTATCCTAGATTTTGAAATACATAATTTAAATATCTTCGGAGCTTAGTGAGAAGAATCTAATAGTATAAACAATATTTTGCAATGGCAGCCCTGCGGTAGAGGACTGAGAATTGAGATCGTAGGTCGCATGTTCCATTATTAGGGTAAAATCTTATATAATTTACACTTTGTGCACTAATTATATGAAATCGCCATTGTTAAACAAGTTTCCACAGGATAGGCAAAAGCGTACTCTGATCGCGAACCAGGCGTGGCAATTATGACATATTTCCCATCAATATCTTCTTCGGAGGCTGTTAATCTTTGCATTAGGCATCACATACATGTATCTCTGATTATAGTAAAGGTAAAAAGAAATAATACTTATGTAAAAAAACAAATTAACAAAAATCAGGAGACAAGAAAATACTATTTTCACTCAAATCTATATAGGAAAAGATTTTATATACATATATATGTAGTTATTCATATTTGACTCGTTCTTATAGTTATTACAATGTTATTACATAAAATACAGGGTGATTAGTTACAGGTCTTAAAACTTTCTTAATATTTTTTTTTCAATTAATACTCTTTCTTTTAGTTTATTTTTGGAACAGGGATGTATACCTTTATATTCGTGAAAAAATCAATAAAGAAAATAAATGACCCCATTCTTCCCAAAGATAGGGATGCGATAGAACTCCAATAGCGGCTATAAAAATAAATAATTTAACTAATTGTGAATCTCTTTAAATATAAAACCGTTTTGCTTACACTTTTCAATATGGGAAATACTAGGTTTAAAAAAAATCTTAATCGTTTTATAAAAATCGCATCTACTAATTCAGAACTGTTGAGTACTTCTATATATTTAAAACAATACCTTCCTATTTTCACCGTCTCTTTCTCTCTCTTCAATTTTTCTCTTTCTTACCTCTTTCATTCTTCATATTTTTATCACTTTCACAGCAATCACCCACACTACATTCAATCATCGCCTCCCATCATATAAGTTCTCAGTGTTGACATGTTTACATATAGTTTGATAACATGTAAGCAGAAAGAACTAAACATCTTCTCATTCTATATTCCTCATCACCTCATGAGGAAACGCCCAGACAATGGTCTTACCAATAATGACTTATTACAATGAAACGTCATCTCTAATTTTGAATCTATAGGTGATGGGATCAGTGGTGAAGAAATACAAAGTTGAACAAAGTTTCAGATATAACCAAGAAACTTACAACTTAGATAGTGAACAGACTACATTGTATGTAGAAATAATAGCTGTTGGTACATTAAGGTTTTCTGGACTTGCCACTGCTCACAAAGAAGTTTCCAGAGGATGGGCGGCAGCGTCTGCGTACCATAATACCACACTGCGATCGCCAACCCAGCCTACCAAGTGTACCGATGATGATATATCCCAGATATATTTGGGATTGTCATATGCCGTTCAGGGTGATTGGAACTCGCGACTTACAATCGCAGGTCTCAATCTTTTACCGCTATGCTATCACTGCTGGACATTACAGCAATTTAACAGCTAAACAGATATCTTTTTTTTTTCAATTTATAAATAGGATCCAATTTAAAATTTCTTTTGTGGCGGTATATTTGAACGTAATGTTAAAATTTTGTTAAATATTATATAAATTTAGATATCCTTTTAAAACGAACTTTATGACATTCCTCAACGTACTTTCGCAGCCAAAAGGTCCGCACCATGTTTGTATATAATAAGAGACGATAAGTTGGTATAAGAAAGAATAAATGCTCTTTACAAGTTAAAGGTCAAATTTTTTCAACTCCCATGTACATCTACATATACATATATATATCTATATATACATATATAATTGTGTGTGTCTGTGTGTGTATATTGGACATATTTATTCTATATATATGACAGAATTCTTCTTTTTTTTGTATAAGTGACATCTCTTTTTGTCAAATGTCAAAATGCTTTCGCTTATCTGTCAATTAATTTCGAATCAATGTTTAATATTTACAAATGAGTAGAGAAAGTTTTATGTAAAAATTATTTCAATCGCATGACAAATTATTTATTACGGCGTTGTTGTATCTGAAGTTGTAGGCGGATGACTTTTAAAATAAACTGTGCCTATCTTTCATCCAAGCGTTTTAATTTTTGTGCTCCAGCTCGTTGGGTGATATCTCTAACATTGCCTACCTTGTTAAACTCCACCACAAATCTTTTTCAATACATCCAAAGATTATCTGTAAGATATCGGAACATAGTGATACGCAATTGTAAATCTATAATAATATTATAAATTTTTATTTTTTCTTTAAAATATTTGGAACAAAGTATAATGCTTTATTATCATCATAACAGCTGATAAATATAAACACCTTATATAAACACCTACTGCACGGCAAAGGACTCCCCCAAAGATGGGTTCAATGACCGGTCTTGGGCCGCCCGTATTCGGGGAATTCCCGCGTCGGTCAACTGAGCGAGGAATCTACCTGTGCCGCATCTACAGACTAGTGGTTGGTACTCGAGAATCTTCCGCCATCAATAGCACACATCCCTCGAGTACTCGAGGAATGTGTACCGTCCACAGCCACTTTAAGTGAGCAATTCTTCGAGATACGGTTATGTTTGTTCTTCTAAGTAGTAACACATCCCTCTCCATTGGAGAAATCATGTCTCAGCTTATCTGTTATTATTATATATTGGTAAGTAAAGTCAAGCCAACGCTACAATCAGCAGTTCTTCACGATGGAAAGCGTATAAAGTTTCGTGGACCTCTTAATAACTGTGAACGCCTATTTATTTAGCACGTAAACTTCTGTCCGAAACTGTAGGGGTCCACCTGGACTATTTAAGAATCTAAAGGCTTAGACGGGTATTCCATGAAGTGACTGGACCCTTGGAGGGAACCTCAACTTGAACTGTCACGAAACACGTTTTGCCATACTTATTCGATGTTGCGTTAGATAAGAGTTCCTCAAACTTTTTTGTGTCGTAGACCCCTTGCCATGTTTTTCCGTGTTGGGTAGACCCCCTATTTACGTGATATTGATTTCCTGTAAATTTCTAACTGTAGTGAAGTTCAGTGTTAAAAACTTAAAGTAAACACAATGTTAATTTATACATTTATTAATTGAATTTAAAATTAAACTACTCAAAATAAAATGTTGTATCTGTTATATAAAATATATGTAACATTAAATAAACATTTTTTTTACTTCATAGGTACTTTTATAAATAATGTAAATGTTTTGATATTATAAGATAGTATGATAAAATAAACTATAAATAAAATAACATAAGTAATAAGTCAATCTTTTTAGTGAGAAGGATGAACCTGATGCTTTAATAATAAATTATCAACATTTGGCGTCAATTTTGTAAGGGTTAATCTTAAATCTCCTCGGCTAATGATGTCCAGTCTGTTTCTTTTTTTCGTTGGGAGATTGGTAACAGCGCTGAACCCGCTTTCCACTAGGTATGACGATGGAAAGGAAATTAAAAATTTTCTGATATTATAAAATGTATGATGTAAGTAAATAGGTACTATCAGTGTATGTGTTGAGATCCACTATCGTGGGCCCCCATTTTGATTTCATGGACCCTAAATTTTTTTTCGTTGACGTAGACCCCTTGCAGGTTGTCATAGACCCCTAGGGGTCGATATAGACCACTTTGGGAATCACTGCGTTAGATTTTAATTTACTATTGAGTCATAATGCTGTGTGATTGTCTTTTACAATTGTAAAAAGGCTATTTACATGTCATTTAAAGGATATGAGGTCATTGTAAGGTAATATGTTCAACAGAATATTTGCTTACTTAAGTGGTTTAAATAACAATTAATCATTTATACAATTAAAATTACATGAAAGCAAATATTTTGCGTAAATATGTATTGATATTCGATATAATGAAAGTATTCTCTTAAGGTTCAAGTAAAGGTGACTTTCATATGAATAAATATTGTTTTAAATGAATGTTTTAGGGGTCAAGAACGCATTTGATTTGCACTAATCAAGTTTTGGACTAAGTCAACCGTGGGACGATTTAGATGTCCAAAATACTTGGCCTGGACTTCTGACAACCTTGGGTCATCTGTTTGCCTTATTTCAGAACGTGCTAAGCATAACTTGGTGAAACGGTGCAACTAAGTTATTACATTAACAAAAATAAAAATGTTAAGTAGCAACCATCTTATAACAATTGTTTTAACTGCGTTTGCTTTTCATAATATTAATCGTAAAAAAAATATAGTTTTTCTTTTAATATCCAAGTAATCCAGGTAAATAAAAAAATTGTAAAAAAAAATTATAAAACGCTGTCGTGCCTCGCAGCTGGGAGAAAAAAGATAGAAAAGAGATACGGATCTTTTTTCTCCTCTCCCAACTGTCTGCGTTTAGTTAAAGCTAAAAATAAATATCGTAAAAAAAACACTAGCGATACAAATTAGAATTAATAAAAAAAAAATATCCAGGTCGCGTTTTTAACTCGAATTTATTAGTATAATAAACTTAAATAGGTTGAAAGATGTCTTCAAAGTGTAGCACGATTTGATTCTAATGTTCAATGTTTTTAAATCGTAAACAATACCAAGCTGGTACTAATATAGCGTTGTATTAAAAAAGTTACTAACCTATCAATGGCATATATGCCCGAGATCAAAATAGAAAACAGGATATACAGAAGAATTGGTTCTTCTGTATATCCTGTTTTCCGCCATCAAGACCTTGGGGTCAACATATATCCAAACGGTGGTCGTAGCTATGACTTCACAACGTTGTACAGTAGAATCACTTTTTAGTGCCATTCCTCACATTGTATCATATAATCATGTATTCTTCATAATACCAATGTATGTATTTTTTTATGGCCCCCGCTATTGGGGGCCTCACGTACCCCTCTTCTCATCTTTGGTGGGACAGGGACTTTACGGGCAATTTATTTTTTCACATAAATATTTATTATTTCCATTCTCTCCTTTCGTTCTTCACATATTCTTTCAGTCCATTCTTTCATGCCACATTTCTGCTATCTTTCCCTTTTACTCTGTGACTTTTCATTCCTCCCTCATTACATGTTACATTTTATCTTTATTTCTTTTCGTTTACATTTATATCACATTTTGAGTTACATTTTATCACATTTTTCCTTATCGTCTATTTAAAATTTTTCTTATTTTCTTTAATTTTTATTTTTTTGTATCACTTTTTTAATTATTTCCTTGCAGTATGAGAGGAATTATTTCCTAGTATCCTTTCCGCCTATCAGGGAGGCTATTGACTCCTCCCTGATTTTAACGCCAGACCGGCACTCAAATTCGAGCCGGAGTCCCCCGAATGCAGGACAATGTATGTATTATTTATAAATGTCTACGTGTTCCAAAATTAAATGCTTTCAGGACGCCATCGCAGCCTATCACGCGTTCCGCAGCTTCGAGGTGGACGCAGTCTTGGTCCATCTCTTCACGGGGCATGGAGGATTCTCTGAATACCTTCACCAGTTTTAGCCCAGGGAGGTGAAGTGCTTCTGTGAACCGAGCGTATACCAGATCATGGTCCACCTGGTCGCCAGATACATCGTTCTGATCACCTCTGAGTTCAGACCCCGAGATACCTTAGCGACCCGGCACAGCTGACGACATAGGCCCTGGGCCTTCCTGCTCACGTTCTTCACATGAATGTTGAACATGAGTTTATCATCATTGTGAGGCCTAGTATCCGGATTTCCCTAGTCAGGCCTAGCGGCTCACCACCCATACTCAGAAGTAGGTTGTCGTACTTCAACTTTTTGGTTAGCACCATCACCTTTGTTTTGTGAGGGACGAACATAAGTTTGTTTTTGACTCCTCACCTATCTGCAGGAGAGTTGTAGAGTGCGTTACGGAAAGAAATAAACCTAAATAAATAAAAGGTTAAAACGATCGACAAATATTAAATAATAATAATGTAATGTAATGTAAAAGTGAATAAATAATAAAATAATAAAACAAAACAAATGTATTTAAAACACTAAATGATAGAACTGGAGATAAAAATTATAGAAATATATATCATAAATAATCTAAGTAAAAATGTAATACATTGTGAATAATAAAATAAACCCAAACTGTAGTGACTGAGGATAATATGTAAGGTGATGAATAAAAGGTATAAAGATAAATGAATAACGTAACAGAACAAATGTTAAAAAGCGAAACAAGAGAAGGATACTGTACAAAAGTAAAAAGAGACCTGAAAAAAATTATTGCCCCAACAAAACCCTGATAACAAAATAGGGGGTGGAACGATAGGTCCCTAATAGACAAAAGGGCCAAAAAAACCTAAATACTACACTATCCGATTCCTTGAAATTTGTTAACATTTTTGTATATTTTACAAATGCTTAAAAATATTGATTATTAATATTTAAACTAATTATTATATTTAAACAATTATTGATATTTAACTAATTATTGATATTTAAACAATTTTAGTAATTAACTTTTACTAATATCACTGCAGCGAAATTATACAATATTGATATTACGTGTTATGTTTATTTGTATATATATTATCTTCTAGGTAGACAGATGTTAAAGTCAAGGTTGAAAGAAGTAGCGGGATGCAGTGCACGACAAGTCATCGTAGCGATCTTTGGTGTTAACCTGTGATCCCTCGGTGACTTTTTATATGACGTTGTCGCCTTTCACATCAATACAGACGCGACGCAAACGCGACATTGTTACGACTATTCTAACGCAATTCAGTAACATCCGTTCTATCCTCGTCGTAATTCAGTAGCGCTTCCCTCGGCGACTTTTTATATGAAGCTGTCGTTCTTCACATCAATACAGTTGCAAAGCAACGCAAACGTGATATTGTTACGACTATTCTAACGCAATTCAGTATCATCCGTTCTATCCTCGTCGTAATTCAGTAGCGCTTCCCTCGGCGACTTTTTATATTAAGCTGTCGTTCTTCACATCAATACAGTCGTAAAGTGACGCGACGCAAACGCGACATTGTTACGACTATTCTAACGCATTTTAGTAAGCTCCGTTCTGTCCTCGTCGTAATGCAGTAGTGCTTTGTAAATGCGACTAACACGCGTTAGAAGCGACGCTGTAAACACTAGAAAAAATGGGCGTGGCCGAAGGGTCTACTTGTTGTGGGCGTTTATCTTTTAACATGATGAATCTACTTATGTGATGATGCAAAAATAAACCTGTTATTCATCCTAGGAGGCATCTGAAAACAATTTAAAAACATTTTCACCTTTATTTCACTTAGTAATTACTCGAAGTGCATTAATCTCAAGTGAAATGTTTACACAGCTTTCCTTTTGTGAAACTTTAGTATAAAAACGAATGAAATTACTTTTTAATCAACATACACATTACTTATCTTATATCGCATCTGACAAGGCTTATAATCAAAATCAAAAATGTTTCGATTCATTTTGGCTTTTGTATTTATGGTAAGTGAACTTTTTTGGAGTTTTTTTTATTTAAAATTTCTTTATTCAAGTAAAATTTGCATGCACTTAAATCGATATCTAATCTAATATATAAAATTCTCGTGTCACGGTGTTCGAACTTGAACTCCTCCGAAACGGCTTGACTGATTTTTACAAAATTTAATATGCGTATTCAGTAGGTCTGAGAATCGGCTACTATCTATTTTCTATATCCCTAAGTGATAAAGGTTGTTCACACTTAAAAATTTTTTTTTATGTTTTTAACGAAATTTTTTGTTATTATTTTTTTACGATACAGCATACAAGAATACATACAACCATAAATTTTCACCCCTCTACGATCAACCCTTATTTTTTATTTGTAAATTAAATTATCATTTTTTTTTTTGCAAAACAACGTTTGCGGGATCAGCTAGTAATATATAAAAATATTAAAACACCTAAGGTAGGTATAGTATTTCATTTTTTTCCTATATCGTTTTGCAGTTGTTTTAACGTATGTATGCATACACATAACTAAAAACTTTTTAATACAATTTTTATAATTTCTGTTTACAACTAGACAATTGGCAAATTGATATAATATTTTAGTGTTGCAATATTTTGATAATTTTTTATAATAATAATAATATTTTATTAAAATGTTTGTATTGTATTGTCATATATTATATATAGACATAACTATGTGTTAATATATATTTATAGGCATATATTTCACGTTACATTATACTATATTTATATGCTAATGTCTTCAGGTGACCTGAATATTGAGAATTTCTTCTCTGTAACTAGTGATGCTACGTTTTCAAGTATTATTTATATATATATATGTGTATATATTTATATTTATGTACATCCTAAACTGCCCTCTCCTTCATGTCTCTCATCTCCAGAGGTTGTCTGGTAAAGATCGCCTCGAGCGATAACATTGCCTCTTGTACCTCTATATGTATTGTTTCTTTTTGTTTTATTTATTATCTATAGTGTACAAAAAAGTGTAAATAAATAAATGATATTATCATGCTTCTATTTCATTCTTCTATATATCTTCCGTTAATTTCTCTTTATTTCTTCTCAATATCATTTCTTTTCTTACCTTTCTTTTCGTATATCACTTCCATCGCCTTCACTGCTCCTACATTTATATTTTTAAATTTTATATTTATTAGCCTTATTTTATTTTCTTATTATGTATATACACATACACAGTTTATTTTTAATTGACTTTTTAAAATAATTACAGTTTATTTCACTTTTCTTTGTTTATTTAAATTGTCTCTTTCGTAGATCCTATGACTTTACTAATGAAGTCTAGGAATGTCTGATGACTTTTGTTTTTGATCACCAGCAAGCCGATAGTTCTCTTATCGAACCTCACTTGCAACAAAAACTGGTAATCCGCTCTTTCTGCACCAAATACGGGACAACCACAACAGTCTGGTGAGGTGGTCACATGTGAACAAGGAAATCTTCTTGAGCTTAAACCTATAAACTTCCGCAAAGACAGACTGTGATAATTGAGATGATGAAAGATGATGTAAAGAGGGATGTAATGAAAGAGAATGTTAGATGTAAGTCTTTTTTCCCCTATAAGCTATGGATGTACAAGAGGCCTTTAAAAAATTAGAATTAAGTTCAGGTCTTCTTCAGAGACTTCTAATAATACCAGGTGGAAGCTGACTCCATTCAGCGTCTTTTAAAGACTTTATCAAGGTCATCTGTCCTTGTATGTGGAGGTTCTACATCTCCACGGACCGTGGTCTCTACTCTTAAAACTTTGAGGTTATCTGTTTCATGTCATTATATATCTTGTGAAATAATTATTTTTTTTAACTTTCTTTCAGTCTGTGGCAGTAACTTACGCAATTCCCGGTAAGAATAAAATATTTATAATCTTTAATTATTATATAATCTGTTATGGTGATGTTCATCTGAGTGTAACATAGTGTTGTTCAGTGATCAAAAGATCTTTTTTTAAATAGAGACGTAATTTTCATCTGCAATATGTCACCAATTCATGTGTAAAACGGAATCAGATTTTTTTAAATAAAATTCCGCATTATATTATCGGACTACCATATACAAAATTTAAAGCTTATATTAAATGTAAATTGACAGAAAAGTCTTATTATTAAATAAACGTATATTTGGCATGGCTTTTGTACAATATTTTATCTATTATATACTTATCTAGTTAAATTAATATTAACATTTTTATTTCACTTACTTATCTGCAACTTAAGTTGACTGTTTGGCCACAAGTACATGCATTAGTTAACAACTTCAGTGTATTAAGTGATCATTGAAAGTAGGCTGTCGTTTTAAGACACTGAACTATGTATGAAGATATGTTAAATTAAAAATATTAGGGGGACCGGAAAGTAATGTCGTTTCTGTCGACATATTTTACAGAAAAACCGATTGATTTGTTACCGCTCCGGCATTGATTTGTATACTAGATGGCAAAAAGTTGTTGATAACGAAGGTGAATATATTGTTGATAAGAAATAAAAACTTGTTACAAATGTAGTCGTGTGAATTTAACTTAAGAAAGCGACATTACTTACCTGTCCCCCTAATACTTTAACATATAATACATTCTAACAATGTTTTCCTCTTTTCAGATCCAAACCTTGTATCCGGTAAGTGATAGTGGAGAGTAATGCACAGTGTTAACATAGTACAATTTTTTTTTAAATTTTAATTTTCATGATTTGATTTAATTGATTAAAAACATTCATTTATTTAGACATACACGCAGTATATATGTTAAAATGCAGTACAGTTTAAACGAAAGTTTTAATATGTATTCCTTTGGTAGTCGTGAAACAAAGTGCACCGCCCGCCAGCTCGCTGTTAAATGTGCATGCGGCAAACAATGCGAATTACACAACTACCACCGTTAAATCACTCAACAAGTGTTACACTCTTCCACGGGGCATCTTCAGGAGTTATGTTACACCTATTAGTGCCAAACACAGAGACTTGACTCTCGTGGAGGGGTGAAACACGTGTTGAGTGATTTAACGGTGGTAGTTGTGTAATTCGCATTATTTACCTTATGTATTCCTTTGTAGTATATATGTATGTTTCGTCTGCCTGTTATTTATGCTTCTACTGTTTCCATAATATGGTTGTCTCTAAGAGACTGCCTCATATGATAAGACCGACCATTGTATTTTTGTCTGTACTATTATGGAACTATGTATATATTTTCTGGCGTGTACTATGAAGAATATTAACTAACTAAAACAAGTTCTGTTATGTATTGTTACGTGACAAAATAGGGCTCGAATCAAAATGCCAAATATAATCAAAACATGTGTTTATTTGCGATATCTAATTTTAAAAATAAAAATAGATAGATACTGATTATTAGCGTACAATTACGTGACAATGTGATCACTAGACTAGAGTTCAGCGAACACTAAACTGTATCTCCGCGAACACCCTCTGTATTTATACCACTAAATATTCTTTTATCCGCGGTATGAGCACGCCCCCATCGCTTCATTTCGCCCATCTTCCGGGTCAGACGAGCTACTCCTGAGCTTCCTCGAGATCCATCCTTACGTACCGCAGGCAAGCGCATACGACATGTGTATATATATATATATATAAAAATATATACATATGTATATATATACTACTACTACTACGCTAGCTCAGTGACCCAAAGTGGGTCTTGGCCTCCGAAGCGAGAGACTTCCACTTTCCTCTATCTTGCGCCATCGTCTGCCATTGGTTGACATTCAATTCGCGCAAGTCTGCCTCAACGCGATCGATCCAGCGATACCTGGGTCTACCCACTGGTCTTCGACCCCTCGGTTTTTCCAGGTACGCTACCTTCACGCTCCGATCCGATCCCATTCGCTCCAAGTGACCAAGCCAGCGGATTCGTTGAGCTTTATATTCGCCAATGATATTTGGTTGTGCTACTAAAGTCTCAATTTCGGCATTTTTTCGGAGCCTCCAAGATCCGTCTTGATTTCTCGCTGGTCCCAAGATCTTCCGCCCGATTTTGCGTTCCGTCACTAGCAGTTTTTGTTCTTCTTTCAAAGTTAGCGTCCAAGCTTCACAGCCATACATCAATATTGGTCGTATTACGGTTTATATATATACATCTATATATATATATATATATATGTCGCATGCGCTTTTAAATGTATATGTGTGTGTGCGTGCGTGTGTGTGCGTGCGTGTGTGCACTTACGTATTCTGTCTAAAAAAATGGTGCTAGGCGGGTTACATGGCGAGGTTCACTGATAACAGGTGGACACAAATGGTTTTAAAATAGACGGGACCACGAGGTACCAGAGCGTGAGGCAGACCTAATGCCAGATGGGCTGACGAGATCGTGGCTATGGCAGGTCACAGGTGGCTCCAAGTTGCCAAAGATAGAGAAAAATGGAAAGTTTTGGAGGAGGCTTTTACTCGAGGGGGTGGGGGGATATATGATAAATTAAAATTATATATATATATATATATATATATATATAAAATTATACTATCCATGTCATAAACAAAACGTTAAAATGAATTATTTTTTTTTGTTTCAGGCTTAATATCCGGTATGTATCATTTCATATTCTTATTCTTTTTTTCTGCTGATCTACTCTGACCAGCGCGCCTTTGGAACACTTTAGCATTAAATTGAAAGGGTTCTGACACAAAAATAGATTATTTACAATTGACTCCACTTCAAATTCTGTATAGTATAAAATTCATGCCACTTAAATACATATGGACATATAAAAATAAACAAAAACCAATTTATAACAAACCTCATTACAGTTAAACTATATTTATCGTGATTATCATCATTTTAGCTGTCTTCTACTGGACATAGGCTTTCCACCTAGATTTCCAATACGACCAAAATATCTTTATTCTATTTGCCGTCTTTTAGAAAAAAAAAAGAAAATTAAAAAAAATTAAAAACTGGTACCCAAAACAACAACCTCGAAAATCTAACGACGCACAGTGAAAATTAGTAAACGATGTAAAGCGAGGTATTGGTGAATGCCCTTTTAGATATATTTGGGGGAAACATTTGCCTTGCAGTCTAGAAAATATTGATATAGAACACCAACATATAAGGCAATGCGAATGACAGATAACTTAAGATCTCTGAATAAAAATAGCCCGCGTGCTATACGTGACAAAATTTCATTTCATTTTCAAAATATCTTTACTCTAGTTAGCATTTACATGCGCTTTTAAATCTTCCATTATTTTAACATTATATATTATGTAGTAAGCTGCCACCGTATCGGAATGTTCTGCTAAGTGTCTTTCGGAAACTCAACAAGTAAATTTTTCATGTGTACATTACAATATCAACCAAGTAAATCAAGTTATACACATTTCAATCAACTAAAAACTATTGAATTGTATAATAAGATTTATTTAATAATATACTTTTTAATATAGATTTAAAACTAAGTAAAGGAAGGTATAATGGTGTATGAGAGAGAAAGCATATTAACTCATCGATGGTTCTCTTTCTATAATATCTTATATATAAAAAAACGAAAATGCTATGAGGTTTTTTAGCTATACAGAGTGATTCGTTATAGATATAAAAAAATACGGAGATATAGGTCATTTGCTGTCAATTAATGTATGGTAAGTCCTAAAAATCAATGGTTTCACAAATAATTAATAAAGTAATGATAATATAGTAATAAAAAAGCATTTTCAAAATTCGTATTACAGCAGACTACTCTGCCAGAGGATATTGGCCTGTCGCAGAGTTCCCCAAACTTTTTTGTGTCGTAGACCCCTTGCCATGTTTTTCCATGTTGGGTAAACCCCCTACATTGATTTCCTGTAAATTTCTAAATGTAGTGAAGTTTAGTGTTAAAAACTTAAAGTAAAAACACATGTCAATTTGTACATTTATTAATTGAATTTAAATTAAAACTACTCAATATAAAATTTTGTACCTGTTATGTAAAATAAACGTAATATTAAATGTTTTGATATTAAACTGTCGGTACTATCGGTGTATGTGTTGAGATCCACTATCATGGACCCCCATTTTCATTTCATGAACCCCCAGTTTTTTTTCGCTGACGTAGACCCCTTGCAGGTTGTCATAGACCCCTAGGGGTCGATATAGACCATTTTGGGAATCACTGGCCTATCGCATTCCAATAGAGAAAATAAAGTGACATATTTCATAGCGATCACTTTATACATGTTGATTGTAAATACAATCATCTATTTACAAAATCTTTCACATTTATAACCAATCATCCTATATAACACGTATTATTAGTAAACAATTTGATGTTTCTGGTGTAAAAAAAACTTTCTGTTACAGGTCTGAGTAACGACGAACCGAGTTGTGAAAAAGAAGAGGAACCGGAACCTTGTGATAGCGGCGAAAACGGCCACGGTAATAGCGACGCGTCCGCAAAAGCCGTCAGTAAAGCCAACAGCAAAGGAAACGGTAGAGCCAAAGCCACAGCGAAAGCTGTTGCAAATGCCGACAGCAATAACAACGACAGAGATAATTGTGATGATTAGTTTATATATGTGATTAAATGTAAAACATAATAGAGTTGATATCAGATATTTGGTTTATTTTCTAACAGATCTTCCAAATGTTTTCAAATACAGTGTTCACTGATCCTTTTTAAGTTGCGTTAACAAAATCGTCATGTTCCATTCGGACCCTGTGGTCTTCTCTTCTGCGAGTACATCCTACTCATTGCATCTTAAACTTGCCATTCCATCGAACTATGTTCAATTACAATTCTATTTACTTTAGAAAATAGATTTGTAACTTTATGTGACGAAAGAAAACACAATTTATTTGAATTAACATCAAAATCATTTAATGCTTATGCTCACATCATACTTGGAAGTCCATCGCTGGGCATAGGTCTCTCTCGTAGATTTCTTTCTTCAGATGAAAGTGGTCTGCATCTAGTATCTTCTAGAGTTACGTTATATCTTAACAAAGTCCTGCTAGCGGATGAACCTCCTAGCTGCAATTATTATATCAGATATTTAAAAACCTAGATGTGTTTGTATACGAACCTAAATTTGTATCAAAAGGATCAGTTTCTATCATTTGTACCTTTATATGTTTATTCATAATACTTTTAAATCAATTCGATTTTAAAATTTCACCTATTATGTTTGCTTTGTATAAAAGTTATTTTATTGTATGTATGAAGTTTTAATAAAAGAAACGAAGTATAAATGATTTTGAATGTACTATGATTTGTTTGAAATATATATGAAATATATATTGATGTGAATAAATATGTTTAAAACTAAAAAGTTAATTTATTTTAAAACAGGACTTGTGGAAACTTAACAATTTTTGATGTGTACATTATAATATTAACAATATAAATGAGTCACCAAACCGAGTTACACACATTTCGATTGACTTAACTATTTTTCATTGCTATTATAAGATTTATTTAATAATATACTATTAAATTTAGAATTAAAACTAAGAAAGGAAATGTCTAAATTATCTTTTGGATCTTATATATGAGTACAAGATCTGAAACCATGAAGAATTTTTTTACTCTCTGAAGACAAAATTCAGGCATTACGAGATATTATTTTTATTTCTTGTATTTATCATAATTATTACCTTAAAACGTCTTTAAAGAATCTCTAGCTTTTTAATTATAAATATATAATTAAACATAGATCTTCTTTACATAGATTGTTTTGCGCCAACGCTAGTACAAAGAGAAGATTTAATCAGAAAACCTTATAGTTATTTCATCGCATTGGACGCCAGTTTTGTTGTTACATTTTCATAAATAAAAGACATATTTATCAATCATCATCAACGATTGTTCACTGCCACCACCGTTAAATCACTCGACACGTGTTTCACCCCTCCACGGGGCATCTTCAGGAGTTATGTTACACCGATTAGTGCCAAACAGACAGAGTATTCTCTCTTCTACCTCTCTTGTTTGACACATGCGCAATAATCAGCGGGCTGGCGAGCGGTGCACTTTGTTGCACGACTACCACTGCATGTGCGGAAGTGGCTAAATATTGGTCCTTTTCTTACTTAGGATGGACTTCCGCAAAATAACGCCTGATTCCATTAAAAAATATATAACTATATTAGTTTATAATGCTTGATTAACGAAAGCAACGACAAAATAAGGGAATTGTGTATATAAAAATAGATACATTGACCGCTAACATAGTTGAAATCACGAGAAATCGCTGAAAGCGGGCAACGCAAGCTCAGTCATCGTGCCTATGTTTTAAAGATATAGTTAATATATAGATTTTTCGGCACCTATACCCAATTTTAACCTAACTAGTCACTTTCTTTGTATCTCTATAAAGAGAGCTATGTTTAATTTCTTTTAGAGAAATATGTTTCAGAAGGACACGGTCGCTTTATTTTGTGGTGGTGAAATGAAATAAACGGATGCAATTGAGAAAATCCTAATTTATTGTACACACAACCACTATACAAAGATAGGCGCGTCGGAGCGAGAGTTTATTACGGCGTGCTTGCGCGTGCGCTGATGTGCGGCCGGACCGAGAATGAGACGCGCGCGCCGAGCGACCGGGTATCCGGGCTGTTAGCTTACGTCAATGCGCTAGGGTGCGCATGTTGCCGCCGCGGGCAGGACAGTCCGACGTAGTGGGACTGTCCGCCATAATTTCATTTAATATTTTTAACATAGTGCTTTTATTTGCGCGCTTTTCTTGCATTCTTCTTATAATCATTCGTACTTCATCTTTCTTTCCACATTTCTTCTGCCTTTCTCTTTCATTCATACCTCAGTTTTACATTTTGTTCTAAAGACATTTCATTTTTATTTTGCCTTATTTTATATTTTATTGATTACACTTATTCTTATTTTTAACTTCTTATTACTGATTGATTTTTCTGCAATTTCCTGCAAAGTTTGAGGAATATTGGTCTCTTTTAGTCCTCCTTTATTAGTGGAGCCATGAACTCCTTGCAGATCTTCATGCCTAACCGGCATTCGGAGTTAATCCGGAGTCCCCTGAATGGGGGACAATGGGCTACCAGGTGCACAAGGGGTCCTCCTTGAGTTTAAACTGGTGAATGTACTCGGACAACCCTCCCCGCGAAGAGTGCCTCGTGAAGAGATGGACCAAGTCCGCGTACACCTCCATACTGCGGAGCAAGTGATAGGCTGAGACGGCGTCCGGGAAGTTACGTTCGCGATTTCTTGATATATAATTATACTCCGGGACTCGAATCCTCAACCTGCCATCGCAAGTGTCATTCCTCTACCGCTATGCTATCACTGCTCAACTACATTATATATTTAACATTATTATATATTTACTAGCTGATCCCGCAAACGTTGTTTTGCAAAAAAAAAATTAAAGTTTTTAATTAACAAATAAAAAATAAGGGTTAATCGTAGAGGGGTGAAAATTAAGGGTTGTGTGTATTTTGGTATGCTGTATCATAATAAAATAAAAACCAAAAAAATTGTTTAAAAAAAAATTAGGGGTGGACCACCCTTATCACTTAGGAGTATGGAAAATAGACAGTAGCCGATTCTCATACCTACTGAATACGCATATAAAATTTGGTAAAAATCGGTCGAGCCGTTTCAGAGGAGTTCAAGTTCGCGAACACCGTGACACGGGAATTTTATATATTAGATAATTGACAAATCATATTCATTCTTTTACAATTAATTATTAAAATAAACTGTTTTATTTTGATTTAAATAACAAAGTTGTTACTAAAAAATCTTTTTTATTATGTTATGTACATTAATGTAACGAAAATTAGTTTATTTAATATACCGTTTCATAGTAATTTTATATTAAAGGTCCGTTACATTACTGAAATTAGTAATATAATTTAAATCTTTATTATAAATCAAGACAAAATAATACACAACGATGGTGTCATGGGAAACGGCAAATGAATTATGAACATATAGATCAGAGTTCCCCAAACTTTTTTGTGTCGTAGACCCCTTGCCATGTTTTTACTTACCTGATATTGATTTCCTGTAAATTTCTAACTGTAGTGAAGTTTAGTATTAAAAACTTAAAGTAAAAACACATGTTAATTTATACGTTTATTAATTGAATTTAAATTAAAACTACTCAAAATAAAATTTTGTATCTGTTATTTAAAACATACGTAACATTAAATAAACATAGAATAAACTATAAATAAAATAACATAAGCAATAAGTCAATATTTTTAGTGAGAAGGATGAACCTGATGCTTTAATAATAAATTATCAACATTTGGCGTCAATTTTGTAAGGGTTAATCTTAAATCTCCTCGGCTAATGATGTCCAGTCTGTTTCTTTTTATTATTATTAATAAATAATGTAAATGTTTTGATATTATAAGTTAGTATGATGTAAGTAAATAGGTACTAACAGTGTATGTGTTGAGATCCACTATCGTGGACCCACATATTCATTTCATAGACCCCCAAATTTTTTACGTAGACCCCTTGCAGTTGTCATAGACCCCTAGGGGTCGATATAGACCACTTTGGGAATCACTGGTATAGATAATTTAACAAAAAAAAGCAACAAAATAAGTCTACGTAGTCCGTTGCTTCGAGAGAAGAGAAACGAAGTGAACTATACTCGGAATTTACGAGGTCGAGTCAGAAATAATATCCAAAGACGAACAAGAACAGAAAAGTAACTAGCAAAGGCTAATTAATTTGCAAGTTGAAGGTACTGTTTTAACAATATTTTGTTTGCATTGCCTCCATGAGCCTTATTCCCCCTGCAAAAATTAGTTATTCAATTTAAATTCTACATTCTCTTTTTTACTTCACATTATCTCTATTCATTCCTTTTACGCTTCATATGATGCATGTCTTTTCTTCCTTCGTCTATATTCTTAGATCACAGTTTTTTACTTTAATTATCACAGATTATTTTTTTTGGATATTTATTTATATTTCTTTTGATATTTTACTATTTGACATTATGTTAGTACTTCTAAAAACTACTTTTAATATTATTAAACGGTTTTATTTAGTTCGACCCGTACGGAATTTATATGTTTATTTATTTGGGTCAAAATTGAAATTTAAGCACCTTCCCGTTGTCAGATTGGTCTAAAATTTGGTACACATATTTAATTTAGATGACAAAACAATATAATAAAATCAATAACATTATAAATCTAAGATGGGCGCCGATACAAAATGGCGGATTACATATTTTTCCTTAACCCCCTCAATATAAGTATCAAATGAAAGGGCTACACTAGTAAAACACGATAATTATGTCAGAATTTAAAATTCAAGATGGACGCCGTTCTAATATGGCGGACTAGGTACATATTTTTCCACAACCACCACAATATGGGCATCAAAAAACCGTTTAACTTAAAAGTTTTTTAAATGTATTTATTTACCTATGACTAAAATAAATTATATAATTTTATTTATCTTCTTGATTTTTGCAAGTCTTACCCTCTTTTTTATTTCTGAGTCTGATTTCCTTTTGCTGCAGTCTGCACCATTTTCTAACGAATTATAGGAATAATGGGCGAAGGATGTCATCGCCCGCGAAAGGGGCGATACTTCCTTGTTCTACCTTTTTCCCTAAACCCCAAAATCAAGACGGACTCCTTTAAATGCAGGGCAGATGGCGATAAGGTGCACCAAGGCCTGGTCTTCCGCTGTGGTAAGTTACTGGATTGGAAACTACGAATAGGCAAACCCGGCGTCAACCATGATGTCCACCTTCAAGATTGAAAGATAACTTTAAGATAGAACTATTTAATCAGGAATGAAAACATTCATTGACGAAAGTAAGTAAATAACATTACACAGCTGATTGGCAAGTTTAATTATCAGTAGGCTTGCCACATAACAGGCAGAAGCAGCCGTTAGAGCCAAAAGGTTCTATAATTGACTCCATAGATATGCAAGCGAAGAAGTCTACAAGGTGAAAAAGCCGTGTTGATCATCGGAAGATGCTTGAAGCGCTTCCATCCGGTCCAATTGGTAGTATATGGTAGACCTATTACCAGCAGTGAACAGTCTTGTAGCTGATAATAAAGATGATAACTAAATAACATTTAAAATTATATATTTTAATTACCTTTTTAATACATAAAACACATTGATTGTCTGTAATAAAATATATTATCTATAAACGTGTGATTCGTGATGAAAAGAAATGTTTAGTATTAAATTTATGTGCATATTTTCGATATAAATACAGATAGATTCCACATCGAAGGCATGAGCTTCTTCGAGTTCACGGTAGAACATACATAGTTTTGAATAACCCACAGTTATTTTATAAAAAACCATTATGTCGAAATTCAGCCTGTTTGCCGGTTCCATGCTTGTGTTGGTGAGTAATATATATACATATATGTATTTATTTATTTTTTATTTATTTTATTGGAGATAAACAGTAACAAAAGACAGAAATAAAGTACAAACTTAGAAGCTTAGATATATAAAATTAGTTACAATTGTTACCTATATATCTCACTAAGAACATTTAATGATTTATAGTCAAACAATGACAGAACAATTAAAAACATCACTAAACAGGAATCAAAGATTATGGTTTATATACTTAAATTATGTTTGTTTATATATCTAAATCATATATTTATATTATGGTTTAAATTGTATTGTGTGTACTCAATAATTTCGAACGAAATTGTCTTTTAAAAGATACGAGAGAGCACGAGAATATATCAATATCACTAATATATGAATTGTGGAGGTCACACATTCTATATGTATATATAGGGTCACTAAGTATTATTATGTAGATGTATGTATATATTAGATATATCATCATTATTTTAGCTGTAAGACGCCCACTGGTGGACGGCGATAAAGCACTGAGACTTGCGATCATAGATCCCGGGTTCGTTTCCTAGGATACAATATTAAATTACTAACATTTTATGCATAGACAAGTTTCTAAAGGATGTATAGCATTTCCACTACGTATTATAATACAATACTGATCGCTAACTCGCATGCCAAGTGTGGCGATTATGGTATATCATCCCATAGGAGTATTTTGACGACGCCTTTGCCCACCAGACGTGTTTTGTGAAAAAACTGAATTTTTTTTTTTCAAAAATAGCGTGCGTTTTTTTATATACACTTTTTGAATCAAGGCTTCGATTTTTTTCGAACAATATATAGACGCCATTTATAACATAATATACTTAATTATAGAGATACTAGCTGTTCCCGCAAACGTTGTTTTGCAAAAAAAATAGGGTTTTAATTAACAAAAAAAATAAGGGTTGATCGTAGAGGGGTGAAATTTTAAGGTTGTATGTATTTTTGTATGCTGTATCATAATAAATTAAAAACCGAAAAAATTGTCTAAAAAATAAAAAAAATAATTTAGGGGTGGACCACCCTTATCACTTAGGGGTATGAAAAATAGATAGTAGCCGATTCTCAGATCTACTGAATACGCATATAAAATTTGGTAAAAGTCGGTCAAGCTGTTTAGGAGGAGCTCAAGTTCGAACACCGTGACACGAGAATTTTATATATTAGATATAGTTTGTGTATATTTCTTTTATACTAAACATATAAAACCACTTGTTATATGCGTGTAAAAATATAATATACAGGGTGGTTGAATTTTAACTTTTATGTTTCAGGTGGCGTTCGTTGCCTTCAATCCAGTGGAAGCCGCGAAGAAACACGACCGTGGTTCGTATATGTATATATATATGTAACAAAAACTTTGCTTCGTATATCTTATTCCGTAATTAACATATATTAGGTTTTATCTTGCAATGTTATAAATAGGTATTTGGTTTTTCAAAATAGAACAAATTTATTAAAACTATAATAATAAAACTCGATCTATTTCTTAAGAAAATTATTGAGGAACATTATCTTAGCAATTGATTATTTATTTATTAATTTAGTTTTTTTATATTACTCTTATGCAAGTGCCATATAAATGTATAAATGTATGTACGTTTGTACTTGGGAGAAATTGCCATCATATTAACAATATTACATTTTTAATTTTTGTACAATTAATAATTTATTTTTGAACGCGTACAATAAAGAATATTAAATAAATAAATAAATTTGAGATTGATAAGCAGTTTAATAAAGTCAAACATTCTCTTTTAAAAAATTTTATATGGAGTTATAATACCACACTGCGATCGATTATCGTATATCTGACTGAAAGGAAAATACGAAGGGAATAATCATTTCTCTCTCTCTCTCTCATCTTTTTCACTTTATAAAACTGTTACTGTCATTTGTATATAATCGTTATTAATTAAAAAAGATCGGTGACCTATTCGCAGATAATTTGTTATAAATATCTTTGCTCTTATTATGTGTTATATAATTAAAATAATAATGTTCTTTATTCAAATAGGTAAGCTCTTCCGACTAGCTAATCACGAAAATATCAAATATGTTTAATATATAAAACATGTTTTATCAAAATTTCGAAATTCAATTTACAAGATAACACAGATTTATATAATCAAAATGCATGCTTATAATATTGATTGACTTTGCCCCAATTGTTAAAAAAAATATATATAAAAAAACAATGTATTTGTTTACAGATATCGCAGAAAGGCTTGAGGAATTACAAAAAGAAGTTGGTGAGTATTTGTCCCCAGCCTTATTCCACAGAGGCGCTTTTACTTTATTACTTAGTGCACTGTAGTTTAACACTTAGGGTTAGCTAAGTCTAGCTAAGTTAGCAGTAGGTTAGCTAAGTTAGCTGTCAAAAGAAACTTACAAAACGATATAGCAAAGAAACACATTTATTAATAATATAAATATACAAAAAAAACTAATTAATACAAACATACTACACTATTTTACGAGATACGGTATCTGAAAGAGAGAGTGAATCGAATCGGTATACAAGTCTATCATCTGCGCCTGCGCTGGTGATGAAATCACATCTTGTCGTTTCGGGAAATCTCTCAAGTCACAAGTCTTGGGGTTGAGGCTTCACATATGCCCGTCCAGCGCAATGACAATCATCACATTTTTATGATTTTAACATCACCTGACTTCTTTATTATCATCATTTTATCTGCCCATTGCTGGATATAAGCCTCATTCATAGATTTGTAATATAATTAGTGACACAACAAGATCGATGGGGGCCTGTATTTGATGACTTCCTATCTCAACAAAGTCGTTCATTCATCTTGTTGGTGGATAGTAGTGTTGGCACACTGCTGTTTCCGTATCATCAAGCATTAACAACAAAGTATTCTGACGTCAACAACAAAGTCATTGTACGTTGGGTTCGTTGTACGTTGGCTTCCGTGATCTTCACTTCAGAGCCTACCATTTCAACTTGCTATATCGCCGGGATATGTTCAATTAATTCTATTTATTTAAGAAAATAGATTTGTGTTTTAAAGAGTCAATAGAAAACACAGTTCATTCGTATTAATATTAAAAATAATCGACTTTATGAAAACCTTAATAATAAGTGAATCATTTCCACTTCTAGACATGGACATTTTCCACACACTTTAATTAGTTGAAGGCCATTTTAAACTAGTCGAAAGCGGCTTTCAACTAACGTCTTAGACTTTAACAATATCGTCTTTCCACATTGTTGGTAAACGCCATGCGCTGTTATTTCATTTTCGTGGTCTTCCAGATCCTTAAGACAACTGTGGTCATTTGTACTTATATTACAAAGAAGTAATTTAATTTTGTTTCGATAGGTAAGGTAATCCACCTTTAGTTCAGTCTCATCAACATAGTTATTTATGACATGCCCATAGCTGGACATAAACCTCCATAGATTTCCAATACTGGTAGGGAACAGCCTGCATTTGACGACCATAACTAGGTCATCTGTCACTTTCTGGGCGAACGTACTGTCTAACCTGCCGAGCCGTGATCACCACTCTAAAAGGAGAAGATAAGCGCTCATTGCCATTTCAGTATATTATATAGAAAGATATGTTATTTAAGTGTCTTACATTACCTTTAGTTTTATTTTCAAATCACATTTAAATAAAATATAACACGGGTTAAATTTTTTACAGCCAAAATCCTCGAAAATGCAAAGGAAAAGGCGGAAGAAGCTGGTAATTTTATCTATATATCATGTTTATAGTTTAAACCGCCCAAGCGTCGTTTTGATATAGAAAATTCTCTCTTTTTTCCTCCAAAGTAAAAAGATATAGTTCTTTTAAAAATACCATTATTAGTAATAAGAAAATATTCATCATTTATATGGTGTTAAATAATTATTACCCTTTCTATTACACTGTACAACAGTGTACCAATTATCTCTGCACCTCCATGACTGTTATAGAATTTTTATAAATCATTGAGTCTGTTACAAAAGTTGTTAAAAGAGTGAAGAAGTAAAAAAAGGTTCATCTGAAACCAACACCTCTTACTTCTCTATATCTAATGCGGGCAACGAATCCGTCAAGAGGACAAGGAGAGAGAGAGAGAGAGAGAGTACTTATAAGTGAAGCCCCTTCTCAACGCACTGCGGTAGATCTAACTCTTTCGCACACTTTTTTAAGGGATAGATAATGTCTTATCCAGTATCTTTGAACCATTTATGTGCCATGACCCACTTTAACCTTTTTAAAATTTTTACGCCACCCTATTTAACATATATATTTCTATATTAAAGCAAAAGTGTAAAAATCGTGACAATTCTACTTTCGAAATGCCTCCCTGTGGGGCGTGGGTTTTTAATTTGACCCCACTATTGAGGATCTATCGTTCCAACTCCTATTGTATTGGAACAGGGTTTTGTTGGAGCAATAATTTTTTTCAGTTCTCTTTTTATTTTTGTACAGTTTCTTTCTCTTATTGGGGAGTGGGTTGAGAAAGACTACTCCTACAGACCCATCATCGTCGGATACAAAACGGGACTTTATTAAGTCACGGAGTGTAGAAAAGTTGTTTGACATATGAACTATGGATTCGCTCTTTTACAACTTTTATACTTATAACATAGGATCTACGCTCTCTAACAATAATGTTTTCAAATTCCATATTTAAATGAAATTCATTTAAGTCCACAAATATGTATCATCTACAATTAAAAAAACAAACTTTTTGAAAACAGAATTTTAATATATTTTTTTATAATTCTAGCAAAGAACATTGCGGCCAGGGCTAAAGGTAAATACATGCTTATTTTTTTATAACTTTAACGTAATAGTTTATTAATTTAGAAAAAAATACTTAAACTTACTTTTTCGAATTTTTAATCAAAGTTAAAAAATATCTTTTATCAGATCACTACGCATTTTGAATTATCTATATTTAAACATAGTTCCAAATAATAACCACAGATAAAATAAATATTATTGTTGCATCAGAAAAACTTAATTGCATCATAAAACAGTTCAAGCTAAATTTCACAACAATTTTTAATACCATCTTTTCCACCAACAGAACAAGTGGCAGCAGCGATCAAAGCAGCTCGCGATACTTTGGCTGGTGAGCTTTTTATGATATTTACTGGTGATGGTAATATCATCATCATTTCAGCAGTAACACCTCCACTGGTGGAAAGAGAACTATCTTTGAGACCTTCAAATCAGCACCTTCACTGGTGGAAACAGGACTACCTTTGAGACTTTCAAAAAAACCCGGATGGAATAGGCTTACATCCAGTGTCTTTAGATGACCTTCACCAAGTCTTCATTCCATCTTGTATATAGACGACGTATACTTGCCTGATCATGGGCACCGTACCTGGCATTGTTCAGGCGAGTTAAGAAAGAAAATGGGAAATATTGAACGTAAATATAAAACAAAGACAGAGATGCTAATATCTGTGGAATATAGATAATAAAAAAAGAACATTAACCTCCCAGCGGCTTCCTATTCTGTGCGCTGTGTTCAATGCTAATTGAACTTGCCAATCCTCGATACCAAGTCGATTACTTTCGTTAGCCTATATATCCAGCATAGCCTTATCTTAACTTAGTTTTTCCACCAAGTACATTGACGTAAAAAGCCAAGCTTGCTTGAATCACAGCAGCCATTTTTTCTGACCAATGTATGACCACTGACATTTCCACTTCCACAATGCGCTATATTATTACTTCTATTCGTGAAGGAGATCCGTCTTCTTTTATAATTAGATCTTCCTAAAAAATTCCATCCTTCTATATTGTCTTAAATTCTTTTAGAATAACGGCGAGGCCGTTAGGCGACATCCATCCGTAGTCATAATTTGAAAACCTTCAATTTTTCACAATAATTAATGATCTTTTTAATATTATTATTAATCTTCAGCAATGTATAAAGAAAGGTATTCTAATACACTTTCCTCTTAAAATAGCGTCTGTCTTATGATACTTCCTTTCAACAAAATATTTAGTTAAAATTAAAGTGTCTGTACCTATTAAAATAACCTCTATTTGCTCCATGCATATGAATATACATACAAAGTAAGAAAAGAACCAATATTTAGCCACTTCCGCACATGCAGTGGTAGTCGTGCAACAAAGTGCACCGCCGGTCAGCCCGCTGATAAATGCGCATGCGGCAAACAATGCGAATTACACAACTGCCACCGTTAAATCACTCAACACGTGTTTCACCCCTCCACGGGGCATCTTCAGGAGTTATGTTACACCGATTAGTGTCAAACACAGAGAGAGCAGATACATATACCAAAATAAAATTTTTGTCTGCTTGTCTGTCTGTGTGCTCCAGCTAATGTCTGGACCGATTTTGACAGGACTTCTACTGACAGATATCTGTTGTAATAAAGAGTAACTTAGGTTACTTTGATTCTAATGAAAATTCAGAAACGGAAAAAAAAACAATGTTTTTTTAATAAATCGGACGAGGTCGCGAGCACAGCTAGTATTATTAATAATTTTAATATTTTGCAGCCGCCGAAATGCTAACGGATAGGATTGAAAAGACCTTGAAGGGTTTGTATTAGTTTTTTTTTTTTTTTATAATAATACTCTTTCGTTTCATGTACGAAATACAGTCTTTAAAAAATTTTAACAATACAGGTTGATTGGTTACAAATGTAAAAGCTTAAAGTGATGAATGTATAGCTTATTTTCTATCAATTAATATATGGTACACCCTATATAAGATCAATGACTTAAGATAACAATAAATTCCGTTGTCACAATTCTGATTGCTACATATTTAAATTAATTATTGTTTAGTTTTCTCCGGACTTTGAATTGCAAGAGGTTATTGGCATGGTGTTTTCATTTCGTGATCACTTTATACAGGGTGATACGAAATAAGTGTAAAAGCTACAAAGTATTTTTGAATAATAAGCAATACAACCTATAACTTTGTATATTTTAGACTAAGCAGTTAATACAGAATGATTAGAAACAGTCTGTTAATAATAAATAAATTCTTTAAAGACTGTTGCTTACAAATGAGCTAATTGTTCATATTTATAAAGATATTATATAGCATATATATAAGATATTACTTTGGAGAGTGCTCGAAGGCTGTTTTCAAACTTGAACCATCTCCATTCTTTTATCGGACTACTAGGCGCAGGCAAAAGTTTCATCCATACGTTGTTGACATACCCAAAAGTCGAACTAAACGGTTTGACAGCTCGTTTTTGGTGAGAGTCGCCAAGATTTGGAACGACCTGCCTGGGTCTATTTTTCCTGAGAAGTTGAACTCTGGAGCCTTTAAGAGTAGAGTGAACAGATTTCTTTTGGATGTGCGTGTACCACCTTTGTATTCATCTACACTTTCCATCAGGTGATATGGAAGATAAACGCCTATTCCTTTACAACTATATGAAAAATTACATTTTTAATCTGGTATATTGATAGAACCTAAACCATAGCTGGATAGACATAACTAACAGGTTTTCTTTGTTACAGAATTGGCTGAAAAGGTTGAAAAGATCGTCGAGAAAATCACTGAAAAGGCTTAAATCGCGTTCCAAACAGTAACGTTGTATTTATTCTAATTTATTCCGAATAAAGCATACCGCAATAAACCTTTCTTTTTAATTTACTAATCCTTTTATTAAAAACTGTATTAAAAGTATATCCGGTTGTCAGCTGTTTTCCTAGTGAGTGGAAAAACGGCGACCAGGAGGCCGTAGCGCAATGTGCAGACGGAATACACAGATGGCGTGACAATCGCGCACAAATTTTACAAAAAAAACATCACGATTTTCAGTAGTAAGGCATAGGGCACATTACGAGAAAAAAATATTTGTTTAAAATATCATTATTTACCATAACTTCAGTCTACCAGTTCTGATAATATATTATTTTATTTAATATTCTTTATTGTACACATTAGGATACATTTAAATAGTTATATAATAATAAACAAAAGAGTACAACAGGCGATCGTATCACACGAGGCAATCTCTTACAGACAACCATAGTATGGAAAAGGTAGAAGTATAAATAATGGGTAGTTGACATGTAGAACATAATACATACATATGTAAGTAAATACCATATATATTTATTATAAATAAAATATTATACAATAATAAATAAAAATATTAAACTGATTTGGATCACACTTACCTCAGAAAGAATAAAGGAACAAAGGAAGAAAAAGAAACCAATCAACGGATAAATAAGCTACATCGATGACAAACTTCATTAATATTACTCTTGAACAAACACACAGCTGCTGCACCATAACCCAGGTCTCTTCAGGGTCAGAGGGAATAAGTACTGAGTCTGTGGACTTCACCTTCGACCATATTGTCGCTTTCCATGCGAGTTGGTAGACAAACGCAGACAAGAATCCGTTAATACAAAAACAGCAACCAAAGTCATACATATATCGACAGAAAGCGTCAAATCTAAACATTAAATTTTCCTCAGTTATTGCAAAAGAATTATACAATATGCAATAGAAAAAAATAAAAGTTAGGCATCAACAAACAAAAACAAAAACAAAAAAGATATGTAAAAATAAATAATATTAAACTGTGATAAAGATAAAGATAAAAATGTGATACAACAAAACTAGAAATTAAGAAAATGTAAAATGAAAAGAGGATGAAAGAATGGTAAAACAGAGCAAAAGGGAAAGAAAGCAGACTTGTGGTATAAAAGAACAGAATGAAAGATTATGTGAAGAATAAAAGAGAAGAGAATGAAAATAAAATAATTAAGTGAATAAATTAAATGCTAATAAAGTCCCTATCCCACCATAATTAGGGGTACGAGAGGCCCCCAATAGCGGGGGTCATAAAAAAAAAACATTAAATTTAGGTCTCTAATAATGACGTTCTTTGACGAGAGTTGCTCTTATTATAAGAATAGGTTATAACAAACCTAATAGGATTTTATTTTGATCACATTTCAAAGTCGCATAAATACAATAATTATTAATTCATTTTAGTTTTATATAATCTGAGTAATGGCGGACTTATTGCTTATTATGCAATATCTACAGTTAATATAATGCGGTGCAGAGATACCTGTTAACAGATATCTAAATGTTATATCAACATTAATTATTTAAATAAAAATAGGCTATATATGTAAACACTATGCTCATTGTATAATTATTTATAAAGAGATATTTAAATAGGAAGATATGATATACACATATATATTCTCATATTTTGTTTATATTAAATCATTGATTGTGAATATTTCTGATCACCAAATTGTTTACCGGAGCTGAAGCAAAGAAAATTATATTTTTAAGAAACCAATCTGAATATGCAACGCAAAATTGAAATCCACTCTACTATAAATATGTTAATCGCATCGATAATATTTAAAATGGTTCATAAAGTGCATCTGTTTTAAATAGAAAATTCGATAAATAATTGACCATGTTGAAAATATAATCTATTGCCTCTCGTAATTCAACGTGAGCTAGGCGACTACATTTTTCTTAATAAAAATTCTCAAAGATGAAATTTATTGTTCCGAACTATTAAATAAGCTCTATATAAATATCTCATTTCAATAATCAATTTAATATAAGTTTTACGACACTGTTGAATATACCACAAGCGTATTCGTATTATAGGCAAAACAATTATATTATTAGTGCAAATGCAAGTAAAATAAAATGTTTCAAGAGAGTAATTATCTAGGGCCTAGTTTACCATCATATATATATATATATATATATATATATATATATAAATATATATATATATATATATTTATATAAATATATATATATATATATATATATATATATATATTTATATATATATACACACACAGTTACACAGTTATATATAGCTCCTGATTATAAGCAGAGTTGTAAGAGTGCTAGAAGTGAACTTGCAGCTCTAACAATCAACTGTTTAATGTAATAATATTAAATCAAAGTAAATAAATAAAAACACTAAAATTATTTCTTAATGACAAAATTGCAGTACTTTATTTTTGATCCAAAATTGTAATAATTTCTTTATACATCTTACAATTCATTTATACAATGATTATAATAATACTATCAGTGCCCGCGACTTCGCCCGCGTGGAATTTAATTAAAAAGATATTTTCGTTTAACAATTTTTATTACATCAGCTACTTGCCAATATAAGACTCGTCAAAATCGGTCCAGTCATTTCAGAGATAAGCTTGAACAAACAGGCAGACATACAAGAATTAAATAAAAATGTAATTTTGGTATATTTATTTAAACGGATATAGTAAAAGGTGATTATTTTAATATCACAAACAGACACTCCAACTTTATTTATTTATATAAATAACACTTCTTTGTAAGATGGTATTATATAAAAACTAAATTGCGTTTCTGAAAAACATAAGAAACAATATGCAAAAATCTTATCTTCAGGGTTCTTGTAATTTTCAACTGATCATGAAAACTTCTCAGTTTACCCTCTAATTGTTTTTTTTACCAAAAGTAAACTGTCTGCTGTGATAAAGTCTAGAATGTCCGATGATAACTCGGAAATTCAATAAAAAAAAACGCGTATAGTGGTTTTCTTTACACGTATATATATCTATGTATATAAACTAGTTGAGATAGAACACGCTGGGTGTTTCGGAGTCGAGGGAGTTTAGGGTGGGGGCCCTAAACTCCCACTAGCTTTGGCGACTCTGAGGCGGACGATGGTTCGACGTGTCTCGAACAATCGTGATAGCACCACGAGGGTTTCGGGGGTAGCGTATACACACATACCCCGGGACGAGCTATCGAAAAATAGCACGGCGCGAGGGAAGACCGCGTGGCGATCCCTGACCGGGAGATACCGCGGTCCCCCGTATAGCGCAGAGAGCGGTTTTAATGGGTAGGAATCCCACATACCCCTGTCCTCCCCCCAGAGACAGGGCATCTTGAACACCTGAAGATTTCCCCCACCGAAAAAAAAAAGAACACGCTGGGTGCAGGACCCTTCCAACCGGTCCAATGTAAATCCGGACGTACGGTTAAAATGATAAATACCAATAAATTTAATTTTAATATAACACTGATGTTAGAGGGCAGACGAAATTTTTACATAGAAAACTATTATATTGAGATAGCTATTATATTGGCGATTTCTCTACGAATTATCGACAAAAATGAGGAGACAAGTTGAAGTAGCAGCAGGCAAGCTTCATTGCCTGCGGACCTGATAGCCGCTTAGGCCTCAAGCTTTTGGAGTGATGACCACGACCACCAGCTAGACCAGCTCTGAACATCTGCTCGTAAGATGGACAGGCGACTTAGTAAAGAATGTCGGAAGACTAAATATAGTAAATCAATTATTTTTAAATGTTTTGATAAGTATTTTCAAGTAAATAAATACGTATTCATAAATGTCATTGTAATATTAACTTACAAATAATTTTTAACAAAAACTGACACCTGTCAAATTTGGCGCCAAAAGTTTGACACATTTGTACATAGTACCAAAGATGTAAATAAGAAATAAAAATAAAATGATAAGCGAATTATATTGTTTTATATATTTATTTTAGGACGTCGTTGAGATATATTAAGACACTTAATTTTTTATCTATCCTAATTTTATTCTATTTACAAATGTAGCTGTGTTATAGATGTACCGAATATCAGCCCTAAATTTATAACACATAAATGTTCGAAATTTGAAAATAGATTCTACTAAAATGAACCTAATTAATAGTACTTATAATATATACTTATTTCATTAAATTTAAATTAAGTAAAACAACAAATATATAAACTCCACTAATACTGTCATATTTATTTTGGCTTCTACACCTTTGATCCTAGTGGACAATCGTTTGAGCCAAATCAAAACCAGAAAATATTTTTTTTTTCATTACATCAGATTTACATTCTAATATATAAAAATGTAACCTTTAACCGTCTATTCATATATTTCAAAAGGCATAAAAGCTAACTTCCAAATTATATTTAAAAACCTCGTCGTTCAGATAGACAACGGGGCCACGCGGTTTTCTTCCATGTGCGTTTTGCTTATATCCCAACGCTGGACCCTCGCCTCCAAGAGTGAAGTTTGATTTTTAAGGAGAACAATTCGAAAATATATTAGACATGTGTTTAATCCTTTTGATCCTGGCCATTTGAATACTATGCTATATTTCTATGTCGAATTTAATTTAAAAACCAAATTTGGAATATTCTGGAATATTTGTGAATTTTACATTAAGGGCATAAAGATTTTAGAAATGCTAAGGTTGGGCATGGTACCAAAAGGGTTGAGAAACACTGACTTTTAACACGTTCACTGCGGGCCCAATTTTAAAGAACTTTCAGCTGGTGCGGCTGAGGTCGAATCAGCCTCAAGCTGAACTTCCTAATAGTGCGGTTGAGGCCTTTTCTGCCTCATGTTCATCAATATTTTTTTACAATATTGAGTCAATGCTTCGAAGACATAAAGAAAGCTATATTTGTCTTTGTCATACCTCATACGGTTGAGTGTAAACAGCCGCCGCACTAGAGAGAAAACACGAGTTTTACGCGCCGCACCAGTGCAAAGTCCTACCATGAGGCAGAATCGACCTCAAGACGCAGTGAACGTGTTAATGGTTAAGTAAGAGATGACTCACATATGAGCCGCGTGGCATATTTGAAAATATTTGACCATTTTGAACAACACAAACTTTGATTTTCAAAATCCCGGAGAGTGAAGTATAAAATGAGTGAAACATAAACTATATATGACTTATATTATTAAATTTATATTGGTTTTAATTAGCTCCGAATTGAAAGGTAAAAGTGTAACCGTTACAAATCTTTTTCTTTAAAAAATTCTGAACAATTAAATTCATATTAAATAAAATATTTATATATACCAAATAAATACAGAATTGTGTATGTATATATAAAATATTAATTGTTGGTATTAATTCAAAATTGATATAGCATATCACGATTATGTTGTTTTTATGAAATTGATAAAATTTTATGTGAAATTTAATTATCGTTTTTCTGTATATATAGAATGTTTTTTTCAACTGAAACTATGTTCTGAACAAACACGCGCCTTGCGTTATTCAGTATTTTCTCCACAGCAGTCAAAACAAACAATCAACAAAATGGTGAAAGCTTTATTTACGGGATCCCTCGTCTTCTTGGTAAGTGTTTTATTTTATTCACTATTAAACCTATCAACCTTTTTCTTATTTAATCTGTGACGTATTCAGAACACACTTTTCGATTATTAAAGAACTTAACATAAAAGAGAAATTATTGTCGACTGTGCTAACACGAATCCTCAAACTTAATAAATAAGTATAATAATTTTTATAACTATTTAATTAAAGTCAATCAAGTCCAATGTATGAAGTCTACCCGGAAGTTGGATGGAATATAAAAGGGATTCCCCCTTTCATATTCCATGCAACTTCCGGGTATATCATTATCATTTTACGAAATAAAGATAACGATTTAAATTACTATTAGTTAGTAACTTTAATATATTTTCGTTTGTTCAGGTTGCCCTGGCTTTCTTCAGCCCAGTGGAGGGAGCAGCACGAGGATCCTCAAAGAAACGGGAACCCGGTGAGGATACTTTCTAAACACTTTACTTCTTTAGTTCATCAGAAGAGAATGCATGTCAGGTCCAAATGGTTCTCTTGGAATTCTGATGGAGACCTAAATCCAGGAGTAAACTGTTGGTCGCAGCAGTTCTTTCAGATGATTCTTGTCACAGTCTCCGATCTTTACAGTTTTCTATATGAAACTGTTGGCTAAAGCATAGTTCTTCTCAGCAGCTTTCAGAGCTTCACATATGATGATGAACGATGTCATCCATATGTTTATTTGTTTCAAGAATTTTTTATTTATTTCGGATAGAGAATCTACATATATAAAAGTACACAATTACCTCGCCATATCCCCTTATCTCCCCCACCCCCCCCCCCTTTCAATTAAATCGGTAAAGTCCTTCGTTGTTGGTAGAACAACAGATACCCACAGGCAGTATAACATTGTCCACCAGTGATAGCAATATCACGACACACACGTGCGTGTATATACGGATGTGACTCAAGACGCGATCGCGAGGTTCACTAGTGTTGCGAATACAGCAACCGCTGAACATACTGGCGCAACAACCTGATGATGCCAATATGGAATAAGGATGAGGAAGTGATCGCATGAAACGTAATTTTTTAACTGGACATTGTTATGGAATCGTTAAAATAGATTGAAAGACGCACTTTTTTACTTAAACAGTGTAACAATTAAGAACGTGAGCAAAAGTAAATGTAAAAACAAAGGCACGGGCGCTAATGTAAATGGAACATATATCCTAATAATAATAAAAAATCCATTAAGTCCTTCTTAGGTGGTATCGCCAAAAGAAATAGGGATTTATATGTGTATATATATATAAAATTTCCATTTGATTTTCCATTCCATGGCTTGACCGATTTTTACCAAATTTAATATGCGTATTCAGTAGGTCTGACAATCAGCTACTATCTATTTTCCATACCCCTAAGTGATAAGGGTTGTTCACCCTTAATTTTTTTTTGACGAAATTTTTGGTTTTTATTTTTTTATAATGTGGCATTAAAAATACATACAACCCTAAATTTTCACCCCTCAACATCAACTCTTTCATTTTTTTACAAAACAACGTTTACGGGATCAGCTAATATATATATAGATTTTTATTGTTAAGTTTCGGTGTTGAAACGACCTATTGCGGTTCAGTGCGAATATATAAATGTCATATATTTCTTAATTTTACACATCCCGGGATTTATTTCAACATTTGTGAGCATCCTAACACTGAAAATGTCTTTCAATAATCGTATATTCAAACGTTTCCTTAGTCAAAGAGACATCTAACAAGATACTAGGTCTGTACAAAAGTTCGTTTAATAAAAAACATTTTTATTTCCAGTCGACATCGCAAAGACTCTAGAGAACTTGAGCAAGGAAATAAGTAAGCATTCATTTTATTTACTATATCTATACAATTCTAACCAACATATACACTCACACAACATATAAATTCCAAATACACTTTGTGCACAAAATCAAACATAACAAAGATTTTTTTTAAATATAAGATATTTTTATTAAATTATATCGAATTGATTTATTAAACAATATATACAGGTAGCTTCAAAAAAAAACTTTCTTAGCTATATAAACATTTCAGTAACATTTTAAAATTTTTTGTCTAAGTCTAAAATAATTTAAGCAGTCATCACTTGATTCTAACTTATCACTGTCTGAAGAATTATAAAAAAACTGAAGCAGGAAGACTTTTCACCGATCTAATGCAATAATTTCCATCATCGTTAATTTTAAAATCAAAATTTAACAATGAATTTTATTAAAATCATTAAAGTTTTTATTGTAATAAACAGAATAAGGTTAGCAATTATAAATAAGGAAATTTACTATGCAAATATTAATTTCTAATACGTATATATATGGATTTAAAAATTGACCATCACACTTTTACAAAATGGCGGGAATTTTTGGTAATGTCATTATAGAGTTATATGTCTGCAATTTATTTAATTTCCTTTATCAGGAATTTACCTTTAACATAACTCTGAATAAAAATGAGGAGATATGTAAAGGAACATAAGAACTCGACATAGTCAGAAGACAGTGGATGTAGGAAGCTTCTAACCGGACCTATTTCAAATCTTTAGAAGGAAGTCCACCAGTGGACATCCTGCCGCTGAAAATATGATAATAATAGTTTGATATTCATAAATAAAGTTATATTATTTTACAAAACTTTAGTGAAAATCAAGCTTAACAAACGAAAATCATTTAAATTGTTAATTAAATTTTATCATTAACAGATAAGATCCTCCAGGAGGCTGAAGAGAAGGCAACCAAGACTGGTAATTATTCTATTTATTTAACCATACGTTTATTTTAAACAATTTAATTATTATTTATTTTAATGTCATCATTATCTATATACGACACGTATAAAAAGTATATCTTCGTGATGTTCTGTAATATTTTTATTTAATCTAATGGCTGAAAATAATGACCAGTGTGCAAAACGTAATTTGTGAATGTGAGACAGATATACCTATTAGTGAGACAGAATACAGTTTCATTTATAAATATATCTACTAGAAATTCGTTGAAGACGCTTTCGTATAATAATCATATTAACAAATATGTTTCTGTCCATATGATCTCTTTTAATGTTGGTTTATGAATGGGAAATAAAATATAAGAATAGGTAAAATGTTGACTTGTTATAGAAAACGCTTTGTAATAGAGAAACATCTTTATCAAAATACCGCAATGCATGAAGGCGAAGGTCTTTGACCATTGTGTGTTACCGGTGATGACTTGCGGAACCCAGACGTGATCACTTGAGCTCGGGCTGAGGTCTTTCGACTCTCCCTACCGACCGGGAGGCACGAGTTCATTGCTGGTTTTTTAAGCCAGAAAAGGCGCTCACTAGCTTCTTCTATGGGCTGCTGTCGAGCCCCCGGTGATTGCTGCCCAAACTCGTCACCTTGGCATTCACCATTTACCATCAATTCGGCACAATGCGTTTTACGCTTGGAGAGTAAGGGGACTTTGGGCGCTCTCCGCGGTCCGTGATGATTATAAACCACGTCTACTAAGGACGGTGGCATCATGATGGTGTACGCTGAAGGTTGGCCTCATAATAAGGATCTAAGTTTCGCTGCGAAAACAAATCAGAAATGAGAAAATTCGCAGAAGTTCACTGTCGTTGTCACGTAGTTCAAAGTATCGCTTGGGCAGACTATGGTTGTTGGGTCAAAAGGTGCTAAAGTCTAGATTAGGCGGATCCACGGCATAGTAAAAGTCGCGTGAAGTCGAATGAATGCTGTCAAAGATTGGTCATCCTAGTAACTTTAGGAGGAAGTCTATGCTTCGCTGTAGCTATCAGTCGGTTAAAAAGAGAAAAAAAGAGTCAGTTCGAACTCTTCTAAAATGACATCTCGTCTCATCTCAACTGAATGAAATCAATTAGTAGTCGTTTTTCATTCAATCGTTCATTTTAGTTCATTCAATATAATTCATTCAATGTAATATACAGTATGATTGATTATAAGTGTGTAAACATTAAAAAGGTAAAATATACCTCGTTTACTTAATAAAAAGCCTTATATCTTTTACATCTATTTCCAATTATACAGTTTAAAGTGATCACACTGAAACTTCATTACAAATTCTGCAAGGACAAATATTAAACAATAATGTATTATATTAATGCGAATTTTAAAAATAGTTTTTATTATATTACATTTTTTATATATCTTAAATATTTCATATTTATAGTATGCGTTTATTGACAGATAAGATACATTCACTCAATTTAATGTTTAGATTACCAAATATATTTTAAATAATATTTCGTACATTTAGAAAGTTGAATCTCTTACTAAATCCGGGTCTACTTCATACTACACCGATATAAGGCATAGTCCACACAATCATGATTGAATATTAAAATTAAAAAAAAAATCGTTTTTCAGCCAAGGCTATTGCGGAGAAAGCTGGAGGTATGTGTTTACAATTAAATCAAAAATAAATTCTAATTAATTTTTATATATTCGTACACTTACAAAATGGAATAATGATTTTGAAATAGGAAACATTTTATAAATGGATTTTACTGTAGTGTTCTATATTTGAATCTACACGCGTTTAAATTTATGACATAATTTTCTTACAGAGGAAATTAAACGCGCCGTGAAGGACGTCCACGATATATTAGAAGGTAAATATATCGTATTATCGCATATGTGATTGTACATTTGTATTTATTTACAATGGTGGCACTTATGATAATTTTAATATTATTATTTGAGCGATGGTAGCTCAGCGGTGGAGGTGTGAGGATTGCGACAGTATGTCGATCGTTCGATTCCCGGGATACAATCTTATGGCCACTTCACACATAAAAGTTTGCTGGGGATGGGCAGCAGCTTCCTATGCTTGCGATGACACCACACTGCGATCGCCATACGTAGCAATTATGGTATATCCCCCCATAGATATCTTTGGAGGAAATCTATACCATACGTTGATCTATCAATCGGCTAATATCTAAATATACTACTCAAAACAAAATAGGGCCCACCATCATTTTGCCCCTTAATTTATGTGCATACATGATTATAAATTTTTACAATTAGTCGATGTTGAATTAGGGTTTTACACATTAAGTTAATACAAAATAACGTTTGAATTGTTTAATTTTATTGCAATACACTCAAATACACGTTTTTAGAGAAAATGAGCACTAAGTAGACTGTCAATAAAAAGTTTTATAGTCACTGTTAGTTTTTAATAAACTTGCCGGGAGCTTTTCTTTAGTATCGAGTAGGACCTCCTTTGCTCCGTATGCACTCTCTGAGCCTATCTGGAACACTCTCAATCAGATGAGTGATGTTTTGGTCGGGTATTCGTTCCCAATTTATATAAATACGCTATATCCATAAATTTGATAGATAATCATTATATTGAGGGATTCTTTCTAGGACTCGATGAAGTCAGGTCTTAGAAACAAGTAGTTTTTTTTTCTTCTGAAAATTTTAAATAGCCCCCTTTTTGTTTCGTCTCGTTTAACTTCTATCATGCGTGGATACGTTCTTTATTTAAATAATATTTTTTCTCATCCTTAGTCCTTTTCAATGTCTTTCATTATCTCTAATTATCTTCACAATATCTCTCGTTACTTTCCATACTTTCCGTACGTCGCATCACTTTCTTTGTCTTCCTCCAGGGTTAATTATTTTTATTTCTTTATAATCTAGCCTTCATATATTTCTTTAGTATTTAAATTGTGTATGAACAATTGCTAGGATTATCTTTAATATGTTTGTCTGTGTAATAATTATTTTTTTTTCTTAATTCACAGCCGCCGAGAAGATCAATACCAATGTGTCTAAATTCATTGATGGTAAGTAACAATATATGATTATTTCTACACATACACATACACACATTTAACAATTAAGTCGTTTCCGGGCATAATTTCGAAAGAAATCATCGCCGAAAAGTCATTCACAAGCCCCTTGCAAGTATAATTCAATAGATATTAATGTATCAAAGAAAAATGTGTAATACAGACCCTGGTCTGCCTCCTGTTCAAGCCTTGATAGGGATTGAACAGGAGACTCCAAAGACGACGCCATATTAAAAAAAAATGTGAAATTTTAAAGTTTAAATATTTATTGTTAATCTGTAAGCTTGCCTGAAACTATAGTATATATAATAATAATAATAAAACTGTTCAATTAATGTGATTACGGTAATACATTATACTAAATAATGAACATATATCTTTTCACTAAGTAATATATTATTTTTTTACAGAACTGAGCAAGACTATTGAAAAGGTCGTGGATGAAATAGTCGGTAAAAAACCAGAATAATAATGTATTTACATTATCTGTGTGATACTTGAATAAAATTTGAAAATAGAACAGTCGTTTGTTTTAATGAAAGAGACCAAAGAGTGTTTATATTTTACAAAGTAAGAAATCGACAGCTTGAAAGCTAGTTATTCACTGAGAGATGTTTTTTTTAAATATGTATTCTATTTGTTGCAAAAATTTATATACTTATATTAAAAATAATGACATAAATGTAAACACACAAGGCCTTAATTTCGTGTTCAAGTTAAAAATGCTTCATGTGTCTAAGTGTACACATATATGATATAGTTCCACAAGATATCTTAGACATTCCTTTTCGTTGTTTTAAATCTAGATTTAAAAATAAGTCATTAAATAAATTTTATTACACCATTCAAGAGTTTTTAGTTGATCTAAATGTATGGAACTAGGTTAGTTGACTCATTTACACTGTTAAAATTATAATATACACATCGAACATTGTTAAATTTGATTTAAAAAGAGCAACTGTTGAATTTCTCTCCTGCTCTTTTCAACAGATTAGCGTTCCATGCCGGTCGTAGCTTACTACTTACTTGAAAATTCAAAAATGCGTGTAAATATCTACTTGAATAAAGATATTTGGAATTTATATTTACCTATACATGTGATGCTTTTTAGATTTTATAATTACGTTGCTAGGCCCTCTCTTCTGTCACTATAAACACCTATCAGAGTAGTTACAATCTAGTAAAAAAACTAGTAAGTTGAAATGGTAGTAGGCAGTTCGCAGAACGCCAAGAACAGATGGTGTGGTCGTAAGATATTGGAGTGAGACTAAAAACCGACAAGCGCAGTGTACAATTTCCTCCCAACGCTGGGCGCAAAAAAACTCTGGGCTTACCCGCTGTCATTGGACCTCTTACGGTTTAAGTACACCTTTCCCCTGATTTACACGGTACTTGTTTTACACGTTTTCGCTTTTACACGGTTTTCCAAATAAGTTTCTTTTTTGTTTTTTTAACCGATTTTTTTACCATCTCTCATGATGTAAATATTTCTGCTTCAAACATCGAATCGGCACAAATAACTTCGAGTGATGAAAGTGAATTCGAACCTTCGATTCCGAAAAAAAGAATGAGAGTAATTTCTTTTTTGTTCTTCTGTTTAATGTATATTGTAATTAAATTAAAAAAAAAAACAGTTTTTCCGTGATATATTAAATATTTTAACTTGTCAGTGCATTTTATTTTTATTTTTATGTACACCTAAAATTATTGAAAAAAATCACAACTATTAAATAGCAAAATTATACGTTTTCTGCGAGTTATTCGATTTACACGGTTTTGACTTGAAAATTTTTAATTTTTCGATTTACACGTTTTTCTCAGGAACGTATCTACCGTGTAAATCGGGAGATAGGTGTATACACAATTATTATCAGAAAATAGCTGAACGAACATATGTTATCATGTCTTAACTACAGATATTCAATTTGAACCTCAAAGTGAACTATCAAATGCGCAAAGTCTCAAATGCCTTTATATTATCTGAAGTTTTTAATTTTTTTGCGCAATTATCTAACTTTTTTATTTCAATATTTTCACGTGAGAATCTTCTAGTATATATTAAATTACTTAAAATGGTGTTGTCTGTATAAAATATAAAGATTTAGACTTTTAGGAATATATTTAAGTATTAAAAATACCTAGCTTATTATAGTAAATGTTTTAAAAGAAAAAAATCTATATAATGCAACTCTAAGAACTATAAGCACATAATATAAAATGGAATTAAAGACTACCACTACATGTGCGGAAGTGGCTAAACATTGGTCCTTTTCTTACATAGTTACCTCCGGTTGTATATTTACTCCTGATCCGTCCTTTACTTTTATTCATTAATATCACTTTTTTAAAAAAAAAACAGCAAGAATAGGCAGCGACACGAATCTTCCTTCTATCTTCTTTCTTCTTTCGATCTCAGTAGTAGTAGCCTATTAACTGCCACTTAAACTTGCCTATTCGCTGAACTACATCGGTGTATTTAAAAAAAAAAAAACAATTAAATATTTGTCCTTTACAAGGTTTTGTCAACAAAATGTTAGAAGGAGACGAGATTTAAATATACCTAGTACAATTAGTACAAGAATGGTTTATATATTAAACGAAATGACATTTTTATTTCCCGCGTATGTATCTATTTATTCATGTTTTACTCACTTGGCATTTATAGTAATGACTTGTGTTTAAATAATGCCAAAATAGATCAGTTTCAAAGAAAACAGGATCATATTAAACTCGATTATAATGCTTACTTAAACCCCAATAGACTGAGACGAATTAAAATCGTTTTTCTATTCGTTCCTTTACTGTCATGTAGATGTTAAGATCTTTCTAGTTACTTTCATAAGAGTGACAGAGAAATAATATAATTCAAAGGTATTTCAAAGTCATATAAGTTTTTTGACTACATTATTATCATTTTTAAACATTTTTTCAGTCTTTTGGGTTTTCTCCGTGAGATCAAATCAACAATGACGAGTACCGTAGTCAAAAAAGTGAAGTAAATATTCCAGGATTGAAAAGTTTTTTTTTTATTGTTATGCAGTCGCTACTATCAAAAATTATGCGTCCGAGTTTGCCGTATTATGGATTGTCGCGACAACTCAAGTCAGGCCTCGCATTGGGGGAACTAGCTTCATGACGACGATATACCCTACGACAGGTAACTATGGAATCAGGCGTTACCTCGCGGAAGTCCATCCTAAGAAAAGGACTAATATTTAGCCACTTCCGCACATGCAGTGGTAGTCGTGCAATAAAATGCACCGCCCGCCAGCCCGCTGATAAATGCGTATGCGGCAAACAATGCGTATTACACAACTGCCACTGTCAAACGAAAGTGGCTAAATATTGGTCCTTTTCTTACTTAGGTAACTATGGATTTACAAGTTGAAGTGAGATTGTCACAAAGCGAACAGAATATATAGCCGATATGATATTTAGATTCTATTTTCAAAACCTCGAACCAGAGTCGACACAAAAGAGGTTTAAATGGCTTCTGTTATATGGGAACCTCGCGTACTAGCATTTTCTTTTTTTTTACTAATTCTTATCACATATTTTTTTATTCCTTTACTCTCCTTTTATTCGTCATATGATACATATAATATTTATATTTTTAGTATATGTAGATATTTAAATATATTTATTATGGTAAGTTTATAAATAATTATAATATGTAGTAGCCATTAATATATTTATATGAGGTGTTTTATTGATTCTTTTCTTTTATTGTTTTATTTATCGTATTTTATGATATTAACTAGTTTCACGTACTTTTTATTTATTTTTTCTTATTTATACTTTTTATTTATTAATTTATCTCTGCACCGCCCAAACGGTTGACTGGCAGATAAAGCCTTAGGCATTAAGTTCGCCGTTATTTAAAAATGTATAAATAGTATTTAAATAAAAATAAATAAATTATAAAGTTCTAAAAGATATCTAAGACCTTTCTTTTCTTAGTGTTAAATATAAAATTAATTGTTTATTATTAAATAATTCTTATTATAGCATTCAATAGTTTTTGGTTGATCTAAATGTGTGAAACTTAGTTTGTTGACTCATTTACATGGTTGTTATTATAATGCACACATATAGAATTGTTAAATTTCATTTAAAACAGCAACTGTTGAGTTTCTTGTCGGCTCTCAACAGATCAGTGTTCCAAGCCGGCGGCAGCTTGCTGTTTATAATGTTAAAATAATCGACGATTCAATAGCGCATGTAAATGTTTACACAAATGAAGATATTTTTGATGTGGGAAGCCTGTCCCCAACTGTGGACGCTTTGGTTCCCTCTCCTTTACCGTCAATATTTCTGTGCCGTAAATCTACACTGAAAACACTTGAAATGTCTCAGCATAGAATATTTTAAAGTCTTCAATACATTATATAGGAGTTTGAAAGTGATGTCATTTAAAAATCAAAATTATATGACATTCTAACGTGACTTAGATAATGTTTTATTAGTTCAAAGTAAAACACGATTATTTCACTTCTTTATTCAGTGTTTATTAAACGTACTCTTTTAAATACGTAATATATTTGTGATGATGAGAAAAATTAATTTGTGTGTATTCGTCGGTTTTATGGTAAGAATTTAAAAATTACTTTATACATTTCTTTATTAAATCCGTGAAAATATTTTTTCGCAAATACTATGCAATGAAATCTCTTCGGTCGTACTATATGTTATCTGGTTGATTTTGATGATCATTAAAAAGGTTATATATAACTACTAGCTGATCCCGCAAACGTTGTTTTGCAAAAAAAATTAACTTTGCAAAAAAAATAAGGGTTGATCGTAGAGGGGTGAAAATTTAGGTTTGTATGTATTTTTGTATGCTGTATCATAATAAAATAAAAAAAAAACAAAAAAATTGTCTAAATAATTAAAAATAAAATTTAGGGGTGGACCACCCTTATCACTTAGGGGTATGGAAAATAGATAGTAGCCGATTCTCAGACCTACTGAATACGTATATAAAATTTGGTAAAAATCGGTCAAGCCGTTTCGCAGGAGTTCAAGTTCGAACACCGTGACACGAGAATTTTATATATTAGAAGTAACAAGTTAGTAAAATCGTTTTCAACGTATTTGATTTTCATTTTGTCATAATTGGTCAATTTACTTATTTATTTACACTTTGTTGTACACCAAAACTATCTATAAAAAATGAAAAAAAAATGTAAAAAAAAATAATAGATAATAACTAAAAAAAACAATTCATACATAAAAAGGAAAACAAATAATTTATATAGTGGTACAAGGGTCGATCTCTACCATACAACCTCTGCATGGAGAGGGCAGTTTAAGGTGTACATACACATACAAATACATATATATATATATATATATATATATATATATATATATATATATATATATATGTATATTACTAAGAAAATTAAGTACATAATTAGTAATAAATAACAAATGCTTCACAATATCTTATTTTAGAAATTTAATAAAGAACACGTTTTAAAATTTGAATTTAAAAATGGAAAACATGCAACGAAAACCACGAAAAAAATTACGTTCATAGAACTATACCTTGCATGTTCAGAATTCGGTTTGATTCAATCTGTACTAAATTCTTCAGGCAGTGTCAGGTGAATGAATAGAAAGCTGCTAAAACAAGTTGTTCCGTTTTTTCATCAGAAGATCCTAATTTTGTATAGCAACAGCAACATCATACAGGCCGCTTCCAAACGGTCCTATTGTAAAAGAGGGGGGAATATGTCCAGCCTTGGACCCAAACGTTGATGATGAAGCTACGGTCGCTTAGGGAAACACTCTGAGGAGTGACTGAAAGTCCCAAGAGGGGACCAGAATGTTCTGATCATGGCAATATTAAATAAAATATTTTAATATTAAAAATTTAACGGCATGATATTAGACCAGAGTTACCCAAACTTTTTTGTGTCGTAGATCCCTTGCCATGTTTTTCCGTGTTCGGTAGACCCCCTACTTACCTGATATTGATTTCCTGTACATTTCTAACTGTAGTGAAGTTTAGTGTTCAAAACTTAAAGCAAAAACCCATGTTAATTTATACATTTATTAATTGAATTTAAATTAAAACTACTCAAAATAAAATTTTGTATCTACTATACTAATTAAACCAATCTATAATACCAACATCCTACAACTTACATAATTTTATAAACATATATAATAAATATTTTACTTCATAGGTGCAGGTTGTCATAGACCCCTAGGGGTCGATATAGACCACTTTGGGAATTACTGAATTAGACTGTGACAATATTTTTCAGATGACGTCACTTCCGGCACATTTCAATGTAGCAGCAAGACACATAGCTAAGGACGATTTGGACAGAGAGGGAGATTGTACGTACTTGATCTCTTATTAACTCATTTTTATGGACCTTCTTTTTGGGTACCTCTCACTCCTCCTGCAATGCCTAGGGCAGGAAAGTTACATTTCGGGTAAATGAGTTTTTTAGGTTTTTAAATATTTATTTAATTACATACTCCTTCCTTCACAATGTGTTTTATGTCTTCCTTTCGTCATTCACGTGATCTATCTTTCATATATACAAATATTCTTCCATGCATCGTCGATCTTCCTGTACATTCCCTGATCACAACTTTACATTACAAATAACAGATTTTTGACCCATTTTTAGATAATACATTTTATTTCTTGTAAAAAACCAATATTCCTTTAATAATTTGATTACATTGCCTGTATTGCTTTTTATATGATTTTTATTACAGTTTTGTTTATTTCCTGCGAGACTTATCGACCCTTAGTATCTAGGGTCGAATATTATTCCTATTTATTGTGATCTGCATCACTTTCTTACAATACTCAAGAAGTGTATGCCGTCGCCCATTAGTGAAACGATGCTTGCTCCCTCTACAACCTCCACCTCCAAGTCACAGATGCAGAAGGGATTCTCCTTGATTTTGAACCCATACAGGTACTCAAAGAATCCTCCGTGCCTTGAACTTCTGGACCAGATACGTGTCCAGCTGGACTTTCCGGAGTGCTTTATAGGCTGATACGGCGCCTGTGAAGAAATTTCTCCTTGTGGATACCGTACCTTCCATATACCCTCTATTTTATTCGTAAAGCGTTACAAGCCTAAGCTTTCGCTTGATGTAGAAAATATGGCATCTCTCGTATTCTGGTCGATCCCACAGGGGATTTCCCCGAGTGTGCTTTTATCAAAAATACCTTTACATCCTTCTCCTTTGCTCTTACTTCCATTATATTCTCTTTAACTCTCTAAGGGATGCTGTGTATCTGATACTGCGACAGCCTGGAGGACGGAGCAGGAGTCGTTTAAGATAATTCACGCCCGTACCGACTCCTTGGCCTCATATTCTATCGCTTCTGTAAATGCTCGCAGCACTGCCTGATATACATTGCAGAAGTTGTCCAGCTCGAGCTTTTTACCCTACAGCTGTACAGCTTCTCACGTGACGCAAAACGCTGCACCTATCTTGTTCTTTACGCAACTTCGGTATAAATTACCAGACCCAGGCAGGGAAACTCCGCATCACCCTGACCAAATGGCTGTGAAAGAGCGACAGGACAGAGACAGGTCTTTCAAATGGAGACAGTCTGTCTCCATTTGAAAGAAGCTACCATAAGAACTGTAACCTCAGTGACTATTAGATATATATCGACAATTAGATGTTCAGACGTGCAGACGAAATAAGACTTGTGTGTGGCGCTATAAGCGTGAACTTGTTTAGTTCTTCGTCAATACAAATACGAATGCTAAGAATAAATGTTACTCATTTATTTGAAGTGCATGAAGGTCGAATAGAACCAGCTATGTTTTGCCAAACAGCCTTCAAACCAGCTATGGTTGAAAGCCTCCCCTTTAAGGCACTAAGTATATATAAACATTAACAACTATATCCTTATCAAACAGATACTTTTTTATTAAGTTATTCTTTGTTAATTGCAGTCGACGTGGCAGCTATGATAGATGAATTTTCCGAAAGCATAGGTAAGATATTAAATTAATTATAATTGACTTACTATAATAATAATTATAATAAAGCCTGTTCATTTTTGATCTGCAATTTTTGTTGCGTACACAGCAGGGGTGAACAACCTTTTTAATCAACGGGCCGATTTAAATTACAAAAATTTTTGGCCAGTCGCACATAATGTAATACTTATTACAGTACCCGGCGATAAATATGGCACATCGACCTTTGAAAAGAGACAATCGGCTAATTTCGGCTTCGTAAAGCGTGACTTTTGTCAGTCGTTGTATTGCGACAATGATAACGCTCTGTAATAATTAACAAAGACTTATTTATAATAAAAACTAGCATTAAAATATGTATAAATTAAATCTTTGAATATAAATTTTAATTTAAAACAAAAATAAATAAGAAAATAAAAACTAATTTACTTGTAATATTATAAGAAATTTGGCAATGTTCTTTTGATACAAGCTGATCAATATCAGTCGGAATTGTTGAGGTAACTATGTAGGCAGCATTCTAATCTTGCCTCAATTAGTCTTGATCGCTGGATATTTTAGATTATACTTAATTTTATAACAATATATAATAATGAAAGAAAGTCGATAAAATAAACTCAGAAATACTTGGCGTGCCGCGTGTTGTTCATCTCTGCGTATAATATATTTTACAATTACATGACTTATTACTAATGTAATAGTTTTTAAATATATGTTTATTTATAGTTTCATTTATTATTATTTCATTCGTAATCTTCATTTTCTATCCGTTGTCAATCTCATCTCACTTCTTTGTCAATCCTCTACCGTTGGGCTAAAAATATTATTAATAATTAATTTATTTTACAGTAATTCTAATTTTGAAAACGATTTTTACATTTTACATCATTTGGCATTTTTAAAACCAATTAGCTTTTCCATATGGTGTACCATATATTAATTGACACCTAATTTGAAACAACCTATATATATCACTCTGAAATATTTAACATTATCTAAAAGAATGCGATTACTGACAGTAATGTCTGCAGGGACATATAGAAAACAATAATTAATTTTCTAATGAATTCAGGCGTTACTTTGCGAAAGTTCATCCTAAGTAAGAAAAGGACTAATATATAGCTACTTCCGCTATGTAGCAGTAAGTAAGTACTGTAGTAAGTAAGTACTGCTACGTAGCGGAAGTAGCTATATATTAGTCCTTTCCCTACTTAAGATGGACTTCCGCAAAGTAACGCCTGAATCTATTATATATTTAAGATCAACATGCGTAGATGAACAGGCGCGTTTGTTTTAATACTTTCTTTTTTTAATATTTACAATTGCTATTTTTATTATCCTTTGTTTTATTTTTTATTATTAAGTTTGTTATCATTCTGTATATTAGGTCCATGTACAATTTTACTGATCCTTAGGATATACAAATTTTGATATATTTTTTTATGCTTTGACTTAGCTGAAGTGTGATTTAATGATTGGTCTTTTTCCATCCCTTGTTGTCCAGCCGGCTTGAAAAATGTTTGGTAAAATTTTTGTTTTGTAGCTTATTTTTATTAGCATCTTCATATATCATTTACTGTGATCAACAAGTAAGGTAAAATTGCCATTTAAAACTCCTGGGTATTTGTAAGGCAGGTACATTTTTTTTCGTAAGTTAGTAGGACTGCTTATAACATTTTCCAAGAGTCTTTCAGGCAAAATGTTTTATTATCTCAGAGTTACCAAGTTTTGTCAAGTCTAGATTGGTGCTACAATTATTTAAAAATTATTTGGAAATAAAACTTCAATAACTCGACTCATATCGTTCTGCAACCAACGTTTTCGTCTGATTTAGCCCTGTGACGTCTGTCTATTCAGCAAACTCCAAAGCCAATTCGGAGACGCCATTTCGTCATGATTGAGGAGTTTACAACTGAATCGAAGAAGGTCTTGAAGGCTGTACTGGAGAAAAACCGTTCTGACTGTTTCTAGAATGACTTTTAAGGGAATGAAATTAATTCCGAAAAATAAATAAAGAATTTAAATTTTATAAACAAATTCACCTTACTTTTTTGATCACAGTATAACGCGCCTGTAAATTTTAAGCATACATATTCTCTGATCATTTATACAGATTAAATATAATATTGTAATGATATCTTCCAACAGCTAATATATTCAAAGAGGCCAATGACGTCACTGAAAATTTTGGTAAGCGCCAAACTCATTATAAACAATATGTTTAAAAAGCTTCCTATGTTCCTTTTATAATAAACATTATTACAGATCAGCTGTTAATATCTATTGTTAAATTATGTATTTAAACTTAAATTTAATCGTAACTGTGTAACGGGGATTCCCTGCGAGATCGAATAAGAAATGGGGAGATGTGCAGAAGAATCAAGATCACTGACCTAGCTCTATGAATGGTATGAAGTGGCAGGAGGAGGGACCACTTCGTTCTGGCAACCGATTGGCTTTCGAGCCGAAAGGTTCCACTTTATCCCGAGCTGGTTGAAAGGGCGTGAATGGATCCCTCACACTATCTACTCGACGAAAGGAATATTTCTTCTAAGTTTTATCGTTCCAGAGAAATTGTGATGAGACATTACATAGCTGGAAGCGTCTTAGATATGTGACGGTGCAGTCGCTCTAGTAAAGGCTTCGTCAAGCACCTACACGCCCTTTGCAAGGCATGGGTCTCTGGGGGAATATACCATAATCGCCATGTTAGACAGGCGGGGTGGTGATCGTAGTGTATTATGGTACGTCGAGGACTCTGCTGACTATTCTCTGTAAGCTTCTTTCTGAGCAGTTGCAATTGAATCTAACACGCGACCTGCGATCCCAAGTCTTTTTTTTTATAACACCCGCTATTGGGGGCCTCTCGTACCCCTTTTTATGGTGGGACAGGGACTTTATTTGCAATTTAATTTTTCACATGATTTTTTATTTTCTCTCTCTTCTTTTATATTTTACTTTCTCTTTCGGTCTATTATCTATCTTTCATGCTACATTTCTACTTTCTTACCCTTTTGCTCTGTTCATCTATCATTCTTTCCTCTTTTCTTATTACATTTTTTCATTTTACATTTTTACTTATTTTCTATAATACATTATATATCACATTTGAGTTTTATTTTATCACATTTTACCACATTTCTTATTGTATATTTGGATTTTTATTTTTTTGTATAACGTTTTTAACTACTTTCTTGCAACAAGTGAGAAATTCTTTCCTAGTTTCGATCCCAAGTCTTAATCCTCTACCGCTATGCTACTGTTGAAGTAAAGGCTTAATGCAGCGTTTCCCAACTTGGAGTCCACGCCCAATATAGGGGCAGTTCGAATATTAAGGATGCAATTCGAGAGTAGACTCGATATGAGTTTAACCCTTTCGCTTTCATATAAAAGTTATGTATACTACATAGGGAGCTTAAGAATTTTAGAAAGGCTTAGGTGGGGCATGGCACAAAAAGGTTTGTAAATACTGTCTTAACCCTTTAACTGTTTAACTGTGTTTTAAAAAACTTTTTCTGATTGCCTATTTATTTTCGAAGACGAGTATACTCGACATGAACAGAGTTAAATATCTCTGCTTATAAAAGTAGGCGAGTATGATTAAAAATCAGACGTTGCGTGCTAGTTTTTTAGAAAATATTTATTTTAGGTAACAACGTTAACAAACAAAATTTATTTTATTGATAAAAAAAAATCATATAAAGATAAAATTAAGGCAATATAGGAATGAAAAGACGCAACAAAAGACCAACTGAATTTCAATAAATCTTTACGAAACTAAAAGTTTAAATTAAGGGCAATGATAGTTTTTAGAGCAAGGTGCAGCACGTAATGCTACCTTAAATATTAGGTACCAATATCAGGAATCTCTTCTAAAATTATTTTTCTAACGAATATTGTAAATGTCACATTTTCTTAAAGATCTTTATTATCCCTTTTTCAGGGAATGATATCCCAGTTGATTCGTTTAATAATAATAAGTATACAATTTTCGTTTCAATCTGACGAGTATACTCGACGCGAACAGTTAAAGGGTTAATGATATTCAATCTTGAATAAATTTATCATCACATCCATCTCCTTTCTGACAGCTTGACTTTGTTATAAAAAGTTAAAAATACATATAGAAACCAAATTTTGAATATATATATAAAAGTGTTCGCTTTTATTTTTCAGCAAAATCCATGTTGTCGTCAGCAACTGGTAATGTCTTTCACATTCACTACCGCATTTCTTTGAATAAATCTAGCAAGAAATAACAATATAATTTACTAACCGGCTATTTTTAACACTGCTATATAACAGTGCTATTATAGTTTCTTTTTTTTAATCTCACAAACCAGCCAATAAAATAACTGGATCTCCCTTACACCGAAATGTTTGTTATTTCTTTATTATATAAAGCGCACTGCAAAGTGATAACGAGTGTCCCAGCTGTGGGCTTGTTGTTATAAAAAAATATAAAATCATTAATCAATTACAGATGACATGTCCGTGGCGAACGAAGAAGCAGACGGAGTTTTTGGATGTGAGTTTTGACATTAAAAATATGAAAGCGTGAAATTCAATAAAAAAAGGGTTTTTATTCACTTATCTAATTATAAATTATCTAGTTTTTAAACGGTTTTATTTGATACCTATATTGTGGTGGTTGTGGAAAAATATGTACCTAGTCCGCCATATTGGAACGGCGTCCATCTTGAATTTTAAATTTTGACATAATCATCGTGTTTTACTAGTGTAGCCCTTTCATTTGATACCCATATTGAGGGGGTTAAGGAAAAATATGTAATCCGCCATTTTGTATCGGCGGCCATCTTAGATTTATAATGTTATTGATTTTATTATATTATATTTTGATCTTAATTAAATATGTGTACCAAATTTCAGAGCAATCTGACAACGGGAAGGTGCTTAAATTTCAATTTCTAATTTTGACCCAAGTAAACAAATTCCGTACGGGTCGAACTAAATAAAACCGTTTAAAAATAATATGTATCTTAAATTTAAGATATACCTTATGTGCATGCAATATGAAAAAAATAGTCAAATTAAAAACTAATATCATTTATTAGGTAATATCGGTAATTAGTATTGTTCATCTGAAGTGATAGTTGACGTTTTCAAAAAGTTTCTTTACGACTACAAGTCAAACGCAGCCTAGATAGGCTCTCTATTGAATGGAGGCCTATGGAGGCATACAATTTACTTCACTTAATAGTAAATTTTCTCTAACATAGATTACTTCTAGACTCTTCTACGATGGTTTGAGATTTGTCGATACTCGTGGCTTGACAATTAGGCGATTAAATATACATATTAATTTTTTACAGTTGCCGATTTGTATCAGACAAGATTAGAAGAGTTTGTTGCTGGTAAATAGCTCTTATAAATTAACATACAGTCTCTCTCTTTCTCTGTGTCTCCATTTTAATGCTCTAGAGGTAAAGAATCAATAATCTATAAGATCGAAACGCTATTAAGACTTTGGAGTAACAATGAATCTCATCATAATTTTAGAAAGTCCATAGATTTACAATTGGATCTGTTCTGGATTCTGGATATGGTTTCTTCTGAACCCCTCATCTTTCGAAGACCATGACATCGTCGTTTGTTCACCTTGTGGGTTACCTAAGACCACCGGTGGGCTGACCACTGCTAAGCTACGATCCAACTGGTCTACGCTAGTTATTTTCGTTTATCTACAGTTCTCAATCTTATACATATATCCCGAGCATAGCTCTCTTGATTATTATTTGTCAACAAAATAGCTTTAAATCTTATGAACATATTTTCAATTATTCTTTATAAAATAATCACAAAGAAATTTGTTTGTTTTTCTATTTAAATGCGACAGTCTAATAACTTCCGGTAGTACAAAGTTTCCAGGGACAGATAGTAAACAAATATCAATTTTAATACACCAATACCTCGCTTTGCGTCGTTTCGTTTTGCGTTTTTTTCGAAGTTGCGTCGCTGCTTAATTAGTACTAATTTTCACTGTGCGTTGTTAGATTTTCGAGATCGCGTTGTTTTGGGTTCGAGTCTTTAATGTTCTTTTTTTTCCAAAATATGGCAACACTCTTGTTTCTAATTGCGCCATGCCATCAAAACTCGGGGATTCCCTTTTTAACTAAAAATAAACGCAATTTTAATAGTTTTATTTTCACTTTGTTTTGCTAATTTTGAAGTTCAATTTTAATTACGTAGTGTTTTGTAATGTAGTGTTGTGCTTTTTTTTAAAGAGAATAATAAATTTATGTAAATTTTAAGGTGTTGTTTCTTGCTACTCAAAAGGTATATATTTTTCCAATTTATTTATTGGCAGAGTTTTATTATTTTTGTTTTTTAAATGTTTACTTTGTTCAATTTTCTTTTGATAAAGTTGATTTTCGTAACCTTGGAACCTATCTTCGATCTTTACATGGTCTGCTATAGAAAATCTTAATTCACTTTGCGGCGTTTCAATGTGCGTCGTGTTTTTTTGGAACGTAACCACGACGCAAAGTGAGGTATTGGTGTATAGCAATACGAATTTCGTAAAGGCTTTTTCTAACTTTTTACCATTAGGTTATTTATTATATCTAAAACATTTTTGGATAGTCTACACCATAATTTAACTGTCTGCAAATGAACTATACTTTAAGCAGTGATAGCTCAGCGGTAGAGGACTGAAACTAACGATCAAAAGTCGCGGGTTCGATTCTCGCGATACAATCTTATATATTTCACACCTTGTGCATTGATTATATAGTATTGCAACAGCTCCTTTACAAGTTTTCAAAAGATAGCAGCTGTTTACCATAATACCACACTGTGATCGCCAACCCGCCTGCCAAACGTGGCGATTATGGTATATATACCCATAGATATATATAGCTTAAATGTCGAGCTATGCAATCACAAATTTATAGCTTTTAGTCCCATAATCAACTTGTAAATACATCGCTGTGTTATTACTTTAATGTGCTTTTCATTTCAGATTTAAATTCGCAAATAGACAAAATATTCAATAATCTATTGTCAATGGAAAATAATCCCATAGCATACTTTCTGTTCGTTATGGATTAAATAAATAAACGTTATTCTGTTGTTTTATTGGCAGAGGCCTAACTCCTTAGCATTTCATGGACTTATCGTGTATTTAGTGATTAAGGTTCTCAGGGCTGACGGCCACATACCAAGTTTAATCCCATGCAATGTTTTGGCGTTCACCTCCATGGACTAGACTCCTACCACTATTTAATCTAATTTTTAATAATTCTACAATTGTTACTATAGAAGCTAGTTACAGAAATAAGCTGGTGTTGGCTTTTGACAGGACTGAATCTTACAGCAGGTTATATTTCGCTATCATACTTTTCGCTCCTACCTCCACCGCATTAGTTATTTCGATATTTAATAGAATCAGACGTTATTTTACGGAAGTCCATCCTAAGAAAGAAAAGGACCAATATTTAGCCACTTCCGCACATGTAATGTTAGTCGTGCAACAAAGTGCACCGCCCGCCAGCCCGCTGATAAATGCGCATGCGGCAAACAATGCGAGTTACACAACTGCCACCGTTAAACTACTCAACACGTATTTCACCCCTCCACGGGGCATCTTCAGGAGTTATGTTACACCGATTAGTAGTCACTCTGTGTTTGTCACTGCATGTGCGGAAGTGGCTAAATATTGGTCCTTTTCTTACTTAGTTATTTCGTTGGCTAGGTCAGTGCTTGCATATCCTAATAATGTAAAACAATTACTTCCTATCCCCAAAGGAAACGAGAAGACCCAAATAATTACAATAACATGCCATAAATAAAATGTAAAACAATAAGGATACATATAAAATTGTAGATATAACAGTTTTTTTAATATTATAGTTGTGTTTAAATTTAAAATACGCAATTTTAATTTTATATTATACTCTGTGATTAAAAAGTAAGGTGAATTTCTCATTTAAAACGCCCGGGCATTAATAAGGCAGGTAATTTTATTTCCTAGGTTGGTAGGACTGTCTATAACATTAGTCAAGCGTCTGTTTGTCAAAAGGTTTATCTCAGAGTAAGTCGTTCAACTACCGTATTCGCCTAAATTGACTCCGAGCAACGTCTGGCTATTCGGCAAAATCAAAAGAATTAGCGGGGATGTCATTTCGATACGATTGAAGAGATAAAAACCAAATCAAAGGTTTTAAAGGCTGTGCCTAAAAAATACTATTGCGAATGTTTCAGAGACTGAAAAAAGCTTTGGCAAAAGTGTGTTTTATTTCACGGGGTTCATATTGAAGGTGATGAAATTGATTTGGATGAATAAATAAAAATACGGTTAACGTTAAGCTTAACTTTTGGTGAAAATTCAACGTCTCGGCAAATAAAATTCAGTCTATTCTCTGCACACGAGTTTTACTTTTAACCCTTTCCTTACCGCAGTACGTTCCACGAAGTGACGCTACTGAACCGTGCATGTGCGCTGCGAATTGCACATTGCATGGGGATAGGCTGATGTTCGAATTTTCTCATTTGTGTTACATATTTAAATATTTCACTGGTATATTAATTAAAAATACAAGTTAGGATAATTGTTAGTAATTTATTTGGCTGTGATAAGTCCACATTACAAGGTGGATGCCGGCTAACTCCGGTGCTGATACGGAAGGGTACTCCAAAAACATAGTCTCCTGAACAATTATTTTATTTAAGATATTACTTTGTCAAATCGAGAACATAGGTGACAGTATCATTTCAAAACTTCAAAACTTTCAAGTACCTATGATTAAATTTTACTTACTATAGAATAATCTGAACATATTGCCATTAATCTTCTCAATTTCTCTTTCTAATTCTTTATTCAAATTTGGAATGCTCATTTAAAATGCAATATTCTTTATATGAATATTCACCTGCTGTTCCACCGAGACGTTTTCTCTCAGAGAAAGTACAAGACTTATTACACCACACGAGTGTACGCCTAGCGCGTATTTTAACCCTTAGGGGCACTCTGGTATTAAAAATGTCCCACATTTTTGATGCGTAATAACGCATGGTGGGACATTTGTTGACCCACCTGGAAATATTGGAATAGTTGCTCATACATTTTTTTTTAACTTTATTATTTAAAGTAATTGGCAACACCATTAGCAATTGTTAATAATATACTCGATTGCGCTGGCAAGGTTTATCATATGACAGGTTCATCAAGTGTTGAAACCGAAAATTTTTAGTAGTTAATATCAGAATTATTTTTTTATATCATTGTATATCCTTATCAATAATAACACACCCATTTTATTAAATTATGAACGAAATAAAATTTCTGTGCAACATGGGTATTTTTAGTTTCTAAAATTCCGTGCCTCAAAGGGCCCAGCTTTCACCCACAAGGTGGACAGGCTTCCTTGTTAATACATTCCATACCATATGGGGCGTATACCACCCTCGATGCACTTTCCGTTCAGGCCATTTGCAGTTCTCATTGAAAAACAAAGGATTCTTAAACAAATGAATTGTAGGCTCGAATATAGATAACTTCACATCACATACGTAATGCATATTAAAATATACAATGCGATTAAAATAAGAATAGGACGGGCTCTCGGCTAACTTCACTCATAAAGTACGGTCAGCATTAAATATATAAAATAAAAAAATAATAATAATTGTTTTTGTTGATTGTTTAATTTGTTCTACAATGAGCAAAAGAGGTAGTGTTTTACATCGGCGAGCTCCAGAGATTATCAGCAATGTTGATAAGTACTTCGAGGAAGAGAAAAAACGTGCCATTATGTTGTTGGACCAGTTAAAACAAGCAAGAATTGTACCAGGGCCAGATGGCAATATTCATATATCGCGTGATGTATTTGGAAGTTTCATTAAGCATTTGGAAACTGCTTCGAAGGTAACCGAGCGAGTGACTAGCCACTGGTATTATTTTTTAACATTGCTTTTTTTGCACACTATACCAAGTTCCCGTTGTGACGTCACAACATGGCGCTAGGCCGGTCCTATTCTTATTTTAATCGCATTGTATAACTTTTTCCCGCTAATTATAGATTTGCAGTATTGAAAGTGTAAAGCATACGTCTTAAACGACTTTTAATTTTTAAAGTGCGAGTCGTGTGCACACCACGCGGTATGAATGGAAAATCTTCAAAAATTGCCATAACAACGGAACGTGTTAACCCTTTCGTCCCTGAATACTAAAACATAATTTTTTTCAAAAAATGCCTACCAAAACCACGTGCAGACAATGGAAATTAGCGCTAGACTAGCTAGATGCGATTTTTGTACATAACCTCGAAGCCAACGCATAAACAACGGCCTGGTACAATTTCCACTGAAAACGTGCGATCATTTTAGGTTCCAGGGGTTTTCACACATTTGAGGTACACATATGTACCATCCGGGACGAAAGGGTTAATGATCGACGTAAAACGCTGTATGAAGACATTTCCAACCGAACATAGTCTAAATCTTTGGGGATACCAGCAGTGATCATACGGCTTACATTTCTGAGTTTTTCTTCACATTTAATATACAATATAAAATAACCAATATAATACTACTACTACTACTACTCCGCTAGTTCAGTGACCAGAAGTGGGTCTGGGCCTCCGAAGCGAGAGACTTCCACTTTCCTCAATCTTGCGCCATCGTCTGCCATTGGCTGACATTCAATATAATGAAAATTAAAAATATTATACCACAGGAAACGAACCTGCGACAGTCGTAACTAACGTAAAATCTTACACCACTACATCAATGACTCATTTCTTACACATATCGTACAATTTATAAATAAAACCAAAAATATAATTTTTAATAATTTAATATTAATTACAAATTCAATACAAAATATTACATTAGCATTGTTTATATCAAGGCTAGCTGTGTATAATGTGTCGAAAAACAAATTGCATATATAACACTAGATATTAATAATATATCTCAATAATTACATCTAGCGAATGCGAAATTTTGACATGAAAATATAACACAAACACGCATTGACTCGCCAACGCTTGGCAAACATTTACTTATACAGTTATACGTATTTAAAGAGGTATGAGAAGTATTCATAAAAGTCTGAAACGTATTCGTCGGCTATTGACGTGTATGAGTCGAAGTCTGACGGGTATTTAGCGAATACTGATGTGTATTCATAAAAATACGACGCGTATTTGTCGAGTACGATGTATAAGCATCCAGGTCTGACGAAGCTATCTGATAAGTCATCTCGCGTAGACATCGAATACTGACACTGACGTGTATGTATAGGGAAACAACGCATATTCATCGAGTACTGATGTGTATGCATCTAGGTATGACGCGTATTCGTCCAGTACTGACTCTGACGTGTATTCATAGGAATACGACGCGTATTCATCGAGTAGTAATGTGTATGCAACGAGGTTTGATGCGTATTCATCATCGTGAAATGTTGTGTATTCTTTTCAAATAGCAGTCAAATTATTACACAGTCATTACAATCTAATATATCCTGGCGAGGAATCTTGTCATAGAATTAATATACATATATATATAAAAGAACATTTATCTTAAAATAAAATAAGATTAAGTCTTTTTATAATATATAGAAATATACATTATAATCATAGCAAAAACATTTGAAACATTTCATATGAAATTATCTAAAAATCTAATATTTAAATTACTTATACAATAACAAATGATCTAAATTTCATCATACATCGATACCTTCAAACCCTTGCCTTACCACTGTTTGTGATAGACAGGTTCCATATAAAATTACGCATGTTCGAACAAAAAAAAATTAAATACATTTAATTTCACAATCCGGTGGTATCTTTGTGATATTTGTTAAAAAATAAATCTAAAAACAATTGATATAGATTTTATCGAATCAATATCTAGATAGCTCTGGATCATCTAGACTTGTACCGCACTGAATCTATATTTACTTTCAAATGGTTCTTATTAAGAAAAATCCTTATACCTCAATTAAAATCACTATACATTTAGTACTGTTGATCCTAATAAGCAGTGACTTAAAATTGGATAAAAAATGCGCAAATTTGTGCCTCTCATTTTCCTTCTACCTGCCTATTGCTCTCATAGGCACTAATAGGCACCAATAAGTTTCGACAGAAAACAAATAAACTTTGTGTGGTACCAGTGGACTGCGATAAATACCAATAGGCACCTTGAGCGCCTATAGGCATCGATAGGGACAAGTGGATTTTGGAATGGCACCAATAGGCACTAAGAGTTGGCAATAGACACCAATAAGCTTCAAAACGAAATAAGCTTTGACCTGAACCGATAACATTGAAAGACTTCAATAAGCACCAATAAATTTTGACAGCAATTACCTTTTGTTTGAAAGCGATATGCTTAGACAAAAACCAAAAGGCATGGATCGGTACCAATCGGCACTAATAAGCAACAGTGTACTCAATAGGCACTATGGTAGTCCTACAATCATTCCGATACAATAAACTTAGGAAGTCATGGACTCCGAATATCAAAGATCGCTACTTATATGCAAAAATCAACAAAGACAGCAATCAATAGGCACCAAAAGGCATAACAAATTTGAACAACAAAGCAAATACCATGTTAAAACAACAAGCATGATGTAAGGATGTAATTAAATCAAGTAATAACGAAACAAATACTTAATGTTTTACCATAGAGCTGCTAGGTATATATGAAGCGCCTGGATTAATTACTAAGTTTATACATTGGAAGAAATTATGTTTCAGATGGGTTCTGGAATCTCTACGAATATGCAATCACAGGTAGACAAACAACCTTGGTCGAAAAACACCGCTTCCAACCGATATTGGAAGTCTACGGACGTAGAGGCAGACAGGTAGACGCAGGTAGACGTCCAGTGCTGGACATAGGAGGTAGAGGCAGACAGGTAGACGTAGGTAGACGTCCACCTGTCTGCCTCTGGCCTATCCCACAGATTTCAAATAGTACATGTCTTATGTAGGTGTTTATTAGGTACAAAACTAGATGACATCATCAACCTACCATTCTATATCATATACAATACAAAAATTACACTAAAGTAACACAACGGTTAGTTATAACGAGGTAAGGATGTGTTTACATGTGAAAAAAATACAACACATTTAAACAAACAGAACTGATTTTTATTTCAAATTTCTTAAGCACGTTACCTAGATAATTACAATAGTAAACTGTTACTGCCTCAAGTTCAATAAAAATAGGTACATGTAAACGCATTTTCAGAATATCCATTTGATGAAGCATGTTTAAATCAATGTAAACACACAAATCAAACACGATAAGTAGGAATAATCTACTTTTACCAGAGAACCTGTCTGAATCGTGCAAACGACTAGTATAGATTGCCTTTTTACCCCGTGTAAACACATTTTTACATCGCCATCATTAGTCAATAAAGTATAGGCTTTAGCACGTTACCTAGATAATTACAATAGTAAATTGTTACTGCCTCAAGTTCAATAAAAATAAATACATGTAAATGCATTTGATGAAGCATGTTTAAATCAATTACCCCGTGTAAACACATTTTTACCTCGTCATCATTAGTCAACAAAGGTATAGGTTATTTTCACAAAACTAATATACAGATTGTAACTAACATTAGTTAAATTTGTAGCCATGTAGACGTTTCCTTACATTTTAAAATTATTTAGAGACAATTAAAATCCTGTGTCCCTTTCACTTACAAAAGTGTGAGTGAAAGGGCGCTTTATTAGCTGTCAAAGAATGTAACTAAACTCACTTCCGTGAACTTGTATATAGGTAATCATTTTTATAACTGAAGCTAGTTGAGCAAAAATCGTCACAATCTAAATTATTGTATTTTATTTATACATGTTTACATGATACTCTGTGTGATGAATTTAAAATAATATTAATGTGATGATAAAACACGTCTGCTCCTCCCCTTCCCCCACTTAAAATAATCTTACATTTACAATTTCAATATCGCAAACCTGTTTTTGTGCGATTAATAGGAATCGCATAAAAAAGAGTACCAAAAATATAGTTTTTTTGAATTTTCTAGAATAAACAAAATGCGACGTTATGGTAAAAAGATTCAAAGTCTCTTTCACACAAAGATACTATCTCTTACTCGTTTAAGAGTTGATTTTCTATCACCCTGTATTCAGCCATCACTTTTTACGATGACTGCCGTTTCAACAAACGTTTATGACTGGTAGCCAGTATATATAAGATCCTTCTTACTGATTTTTCCATTTAAATTTTTTTTTATTAAAAAATAGCACAAAAACAAGTTAACATCTATAAACAGTATATATTTCATAATACAAATATAAATAAATACATACAGTCGTAAGTAAGATTAAAGGGGGAAGGGAAAGGGCTTTCTCCTCCTCAAAATGACATAATTTAATTTTTTTTTAAAAGAACATACATGTCAAGCTTCGGATATTAAAAAACATTTTCTCTTAAAATTAATTACAAATTAAAATCACCACAGACATTGTTCAAACATGTTCAACACTGGCAATGTTACAACGAAATACCACCCGTTGTGTTTCAAATGATTTTTCTATACCAGTACTTCCCAAAGAGGTCCAGGTGGGCCCTCGATCCACAGATAACTTAGAGGTCTACATGGGTGTGATGGAACTATGGATGGTCTAGGAACCAGCTCCGGGGAGATATTAGATCCTACCGGGCTCGATGTATCCGCAGATGTCGAAGTGCACAGCGCGCAGCTGTTCCTTTAGCAATGCGATAGTTTCTGCCTACTCCCTTGAAGGCACCACGGCCGAACACCTCCACACAGACCCTCACCCTGCGTCCATCGGCTAGGCGCTCCGGTTTACTGAAAAAATAATATATGTATATATATGACTATTTGCTACGATATATATATATAAATATATATATATATATATATATATATATATATATATATATATATATATATATATGAGTGTGTATATATATATAAATATATTTATATACAACTTTATATATCATAAATATGTATTTAGATGTATATATTTATACTTTTGAAAGAGAGTCAGCTTGCCGACACTAATCTTCGACTTGATTCGAATCAACTTCACTCGATCAGACCAAAAGGATATTGTCGACGTGGCTTTTAACCGCCCACTTGCCCTACAATGAGTAATTCGTAGTTACCTAGTTGTCTTCAAGCGATATGGCCAAAAATTGGTAACATACAATGCACAGACGCCCTTGTTAAGATTGTCGGAAGACACTGGATGTAGACTAATTCTAAGCGGTCCTACCGAAAATCTATGGGGAGAGGTATGTCCAGCAGAAGACGGATGATGATGGTGAACATGTAGTGAAGATCGTAGTAACTCACCCGAATTTCGCGGTATCCGGTTCAGCTTCCAAGAGCTCCCTCACGGGGGACTTGGGGGCGGCTGCGCTGAAGGCTTCTAATTCAGCACCCATCAGTCGTACATACGACCGCCATACTGCACCCAGCGACATTCCTGCAAAAACAAAAATAAATAAATAGATAATTACTTGCCAGCTTTAAATATTAGTTACATATAAACGCATCTTTAAGAGTTTTTTTTACAATAGTTGCGCTACTGCATTTTGCACCCGTGTAAACACATTCTTACTTTTTTATCACTAAACCATGAAATACGTAGTACATTTACACACAAAAGTATCGTATCTTGCACATTGTAAGTAATACATTTATAAAGTTTTAGGAATGTAAACGCTTCTCTACATTTCTTTACAATTGTTTAACATTCATTAATCCACTCCAAAACGATAAGGAGAATAAAAATTTTAGATTCAAAACATGCAACCGGGCTCCCAGACAAGTAATTTACTTTTCAGGCAGCATTAACACGTTGCGTGCCACGACAGTTTTTGGAGAATTTCCCTTCAGACCACGCATTATTTCATTATTATTTTTAATACTTATTTTTTAAATGAAATATCAGTGACGATCTTGTATATCCTGGTTACAGAGTCATATGAACGTCTACCGAAAGGACAGTCATCATTTATATTTATAAATATTAAGCTTTATGCCTCTCAAAATGATAATCGCAATTTATTTCTTTATTTAAAAAACACATTACTTTTCAAAATTCGGACAGTAAAAGTCATTTTGTTTACAGTGAAATTTAGCTTAATTAAAAATAATTGATGATGATGTATAATAATACATACGATTGCTACAGATGATAAAAATAATATTATATGCATTTTAATTGTCTTTTTTAACTAATTATAAAGCCACCACTGCCACCGCTATCATTGTGAAGTTTAAAAAGTTTTCACGAAAATATTTCATTTTTTGTGCAAACCAAGCTTTAGTTGCGGATTGATGGGTCGAAGTGGCAGTTGGTTGGCCAGAGGGGCTTTAAAGTTCTGGGGAACGGAGATCACGGACCTACGCAGCGTAACATAGACCACGGAGTAGACAGACCGCGAGGTAGACAGACCACGAGATAGACAGACCGCGAGGTAGACAGACCACGAGATAGACAGACCACGAGGTAGACAGACCACGAGGTAGACAGACCACGAGGTAGACAGGCCGCGAGGTAGACATACCACCTTGTTAGTCGTTGGATGATAAAAGGTCCTATTAGAAATCTATGGGACTGGCTTCCAGCAGTGGACGTTCTGTTTAGCTTTATCGTACCTGAATCCAAGAATATAGCACCAGCGATCGACTCAAACAGATCACCGAGTGCTTTTGGCACCTCCACGTCTTCGGCTTGCTCCATCTCGTCCTCGTGTATCAGATAGTGCTGAAACACAAAAATCATTTAAGAATATTTCTATTCATTATTCTCCACTTCGGATCATATATCTAGCACGTGTACATGATAAGAAGAATGATAGAAGAACTAAATTTGAAATTAGAATCATACAGAATACTCCTATATATAGCATCCGATGTCCTAAATGAAGGTTCTAAGCGTCTATATGGAATGAGTTAAAATTTACTAAATCGTTTTTTTTTTTTTTCCTTATATTCTTTTATCTCTCACCGACACGGCTTGGACAGCAAATTACGCCTTTTTTTCTCGGCATAGAATAGAACGCTTTAAAAATTTCTTATAAGACATCAAGGCAAGTAAATAAAACGACAACGACGTCAGTTTTAGAATCAAATGATTTTAACGAAAAATAAACTTCTTAAAGGAATCAACATAGTTACCTCTTCGCTGATAGAGTGCCCGTTCTCCTCCTGTATCTTCACGTACTTGGTGAGCACCTCGTTCAGCCCTGGAGACATGTGGCGAAAGTATCTGTAAACAGAACATGAGAGTTTCAATTTCGTGTACTGAAACAGCATACTAAAGAAGAATCTTAAAATATTCAGCACTAGCACTAGCACTAAAATGGTAAATTTCAACAGGAAATGTATACATATATATATATATATATATATATATATATATATATATATATATATACAGATTTTTTGGCACATATATACCAGAGAGTTTATCATTAAAGAAGTTGTCTAAATAGTCTTCGTTTCAGCCCATAAACGCTCACTACAAAGAATAGACCTCCATAGATATCTAGGGGGGGGTAATGTAAATATATAAATATATATATATATATATATATATATATATATATATATATATATATATATATACAGATTTTTTGGCACATATATACCAGAGAGTTTATCATTAAAGAAGTTGTCTAAATAGTCTTCGTTTCAGCCCATAAACGCTCACTACAAAGAATAGACCTCCATAGATATCTAGGGGGGGGGGTAATGTAAATATATAAATATATATATATATATATATATATATATATATACACATATATATATATATATATATACACATATATATATATACACACACGGTACGGTATATATATGTATATATATATAAATACTTGATGAATGTGAATGTCAATTTGACTGATTGTAAACCTGAGCCTAAAACTCAACCAAAACCGGACTCTCATGATGAATGTGAATCTAAATTTAAATGTGATCGTGAATGTAAATCTGAACCATAAACTAAATCTCAAAATGAATATCATTTCGAACATTATGAATCTCTATGTTAATGTGAATATAAAAATTAATGTTGATGTAAATATAAATATAAATCTACATACACTCAACTATTTATACATGGGTAACGAACATTTGCAAATGAACTATGTTCACTCTTATGACCAATCAACCTTTATATGTACACATATACCACATTGTCTGAAAATTAAGTACTATACTTGTATATATTGCATTTATACATTAAAACACATAGCTCTTTGCAATCTCAAGTAACATAAGCTTACTTCAGGTACAAAGTAAAACGTCAATGACAGATATTTTTGTCTATGGTCAACAATGAAAGGAGACCCTTTTACAATAACATCTCAAATAATATTCACAAAGCATATTAAGGCAGCTATGCAGCGACTTCCAGCGACCTTTATTATGTCATTGGTCCACTTAGTGGGGGGCCTGCCCACGTGTCTACCGGCTGGTGATCACCATTCATGAAGCTTTCGGCTTCAAAGGCCATCACCTCTCCTCCTGCCACTTCAAAGCTATTCTTCTGGCTGCCTTGGTTCTTCTGCGGATATATATTGCTTCCAGGTTGACATTGAGCCTGCATATACGGACCTTCGATACGCAAATCATCATCGGCAACACACATTGTTCAAAGACCTTCGTCACCACACCGTAAATGTCTTGATACAGGACTTTTATTAAATTATGTAATTTTAGATTGTTTGAATAAACACATAATCCTGATAAGTTCTTTTAAAGAAATAAAGGTTAGGCATAGACAACAAATAAAAACTAACAAGACAAGTTAAAAAAAATAAAATAATATAAAACTGTGATATAGAGTAGATAAAAATGTGATACAATAAAAATAAAAATTAAGAAAATGTAAAATGAAAAGAGGATGAAAGAAAGGTAAACAGAGCAAAAGGGAAAGAAAGCAGAATTGTGGCATAAAAGAATAGAATGAAAGATTATGTGAAGTATGAAAGTAGAGAATGAAAATAAAAAATAATTATGTGAATACATAAAATTGCCCATAAAGTCCTTGTCCCACCAAAGGTACGAGAGGCCCCCAATAGCGGAGGCCATTAAAAAAAATCCTGGTAAGTTAGTTCCACCTGTTCTCCAGGTGTGAGGTTTTCATCTGAACAGCTGGTAGACTTGACTTCATCAAGAGATGTAATTCATACTTGTTGGGTTTCGATATACAACAAGCACATTTAGTTAATTATTTAATGTTAAGAAATGAAATATGTTACACTTGTAAAATGTCCGTTGATGGTAGATGCAAAAAAACTCTCGGGTACAATAATAAAAAGTGTTACGTTCGGATACAATATCGAACAATACTCACTTGTGGAAGCCGTGACGTGCTGCTAGGGTAGCGAAGATGGTGTTGTTGACGAGGGCTGATCGCAGGTCCGTGAGGGCACCCGGAGAGTGCCGCCGGGCGTCCTCATACAGATGGCGCGTGATCAGATAATCTATAAACATAATATTAAAATTATATGTAAATCATTTAACCCTTTGAGGCACGAAATTTTAGAAACTAAAAATACCCATGTTGCACAGAAATTTTATTTCGATCAAAATTTAACAGAATTAGTGTGTTATTATTAATAAGGATGGTATGGAATGGAATGTATTACAAGGAAGCCAGTCCACCTTGTGGGTGAATGCTGGGCCCTTTGAGGCACAGAATTTTAGGAAATGAAAATACCCATGTTGCACAGAAATTTTATTTCGTTTAAAATTTAACAGAATTGGTGTGTTATTATTAATAAGGATGGTATGGAATGGAATGTATTACAAGGAAGCCAGTCCACCTTGTGGGTGAATGCTGGGCCCTTTGAGGCACAGAATTTTAGAAACTAAAAATACCCATGTTACACAGAAATTTTATTTCGTTTAAAATTTAACAGAATTGGTGTGTTATTATTAATAAGGATATACAATGATAAAAAAAAATACATAAAATAATTCTGTTATTAACTACTAAAAATTTTCGATTTCAACACTCGATGAACCTGTCATATGATGATAAACCTTGCCATCGCAATCGAGTATATTTTTAACAATTGCTAACGGTGTTGCCAATTACTTTAAATAATAAAGTTTAGAAAAAAATGTATGAGCGCGCAACTATTCCAATATTTCCAGGTGGATCGAGAAATGTCCCACCATACGTTATTACGCATCAAAAAGGTGGGACATTTTTAATACCAGCGTACCCCAAAGGGTTAAATGTTCTTAACCAGTTGGAAATACAAGAGAGAAACCTATTCCCAACAGTGGGCGCATTCCTAACTGAATCAAAGATGATATCTGAACTGTAAAATTAATTGTGCTACGAAATAATTGTGTAAATGATTATATATGTCGGCGCAACGACTAGCACGGATAGTCAATTGACTCTCGACGCACCTAAGCGTACGGATAGTCAAATGACTTTCGATGTAGTGACTTATTAATTAATCACATCTTAATTTAACTTGTAACCCTATAAATGGTTACTTATTTCATTAACAACGATATATCTAATATATAAAATTCTCGTGTCACGGTGTTCGAACTTGAACTCCTCTGAAACGGCTTGACTGATTTTTACCAAATTTAATATGCGTATTCAGTAGGTCTGAGAATCGGCTACTATCTGTTTTCTATACCCCTAAGTGATAAAGGTTGTTCACACTTAAAAAAAAATTTTTATTTTTTAACGAATTTTTTTTTTATTTTTTTATGATACAGCATACAAGAATACATACAACCATAAATTTTCACCCCTCTACGATCAACCCTTATTTTTTATTTGTAAATTAAAATATCAATTTTTTTTGCAAAACAACGTTTGCGGGATCAGCTAGTATATTTACAAAAATCGGTCTTGACGTTGATTTATGGGACTATTTTTGTATTTTAATGTTACCGAAACGGCTACACCGTGCCGTAGATTTCTGTGAATTTTAAGAAAAACAATTACTATCCCACGGAACATTCAATAAACAATATCTTGCATTTGTATATACACTAACCTTTGCCTTTAAAAATTGTACCTTCGATGGTCACTGTGTTAATTCAACTTTCTAATTATAAACTATTCTATTATAAAGGGCGTGGCTAAACCGAGAGATGATGACGATTCCCTACGTTATACTGAACGAGCTAAAAGTGCAAAAACTTACCCAGGATGGCATCGCCCAGGAACTCCAGGCGTTGGTAGCAGTCCGTCAGTCTGTTCTTCTGGTGCGACGCGTGCGTTAGAGCCTGCAGGAGTAGCGAGCGATCCTTGAACCGGTATTGCAACGTCCTCTCCAGCGCTTCATATCCTGAATAGAAGGATATTTGATAAAATATTAGATACTATAGTAATGAACCCTATGCTGATTTATTAATTCTATCATCATCATTATTTCAGTCCAAAGACTATCAAGACAATACTGGACATAGAACTATCCAGAAATTTCCAATAGGATCGATTGGAGGGGTCCCTTTTCTTTTAACAGCCTTAACATAGTCTGACTACAATATAGGCGGAAGTTTTACCCTACGCATGCCGCTCTTTGGTCGCCACTCTAGGAGAGTGACTACAGCGGCCTTAAATAGTATAAAAGAATTATAAAAGTTGGGAAAAATAAAAAGATATGTACAATGGGAAATAAAAACGTACAATAGAAACAAGAAAGAATGTGTTGAAGGCAGACGAAAGGAAGTGAACAAAAGAATGAGATGAGTGAAAGGAGATGTAGTAAGAGAATTTGTGAAGGACGAGAAAATAGAATGCAAATGAAAAAACATACTGAAAAAATCATTACAGAATAAATGCATAAAACATGATATAAGGAACGAAAGGTCCCCCAGAAACGGGGGCCTTAAAAAAAGGCTCCAGCGGCAATCTGTTTAGCGCTATATGGCCTGCCCACTGCTACTTCAGCTCGCCAATTCGCTGGGTTATGTGTTCTAAGGGGAGACAAATCTCTCTTTCTCTTTCCAAGGAAGAATCTACAGTTGGTCTATTGCATGGATGCACAGACCGCGGCCCGCCAGCCGAATACTGGTGGCCCGCCGACAGCAAAATAATACTCTCGTACATTCGAAATATATTGAATTCTATTTCAGAATAAAAAAAAATATATATTACCTATACTTCTGGTAGGCCAGCCCGCCATCAGTTCATAATTTGTCCGAGTGGCCCCTAGTCTTAAGAAGTCTGTGCAACCGTGGTCTATGGTATTCTTCGCATAACATTAATTAAAATGACACGAATTAGATGAATAACTATTTCTTCTGTCGGAATCATAGTGACCTCACCTGAAAGCATTTGCTCCAACTCCCCTTCTGGATCCTCGATGTACCTCAGCAGTGGAGACGGTGGAGCTCTGAGCTCACCGAAAATTGGCTACGAAGAAGTAAATTATACAAGTTTATTAAAGAAGACAACAAGAAGTTGGGAATAACTCTGCAAGAGATTCACTACATGTCCCTTTACAAGAAAAACATATGTTCTCTATAAAAAAATACACCAATACCTCACTTTGCGTCGTGGTTACGTTCCAAACACGAGGCAAATTGAAACGCCGCAAAGTGAATTAAGATTTTTTATAGCAAACCATGTAAAGATCGAAGATAGGTTCTAGAGTCACGAAAATACTACTTTTTGAAAAGAAAATTGAACAAAGTAAACATTTAAAAAACAAAAATAATATAACTCTGCCAATAAATAAATTGGAATAATATACATTTTTGTAATCAGAAACAACACGTAAAAATTAATATAAATTTATTATTCTCTTTTAAAAAAAACACAACACTACGTAATTTAAGCTGAACTCTTGAAATTAGTAAAACAAAGTGAAAATAAAACTGTATTCAAATTGCGTTGATTATTAGTTAGAAAGGGAATCCCCGAGTTTTGATAGCGCTATTCGAAACAGAAATGTTGCCATCTTTTAGAAAAAAAAAAGAAAAATTAAAAAAAAAAACTCGAATCCAACACAACGCAACCTCGAAAATCTAACGACGCACAGTGAAAATTAGCACTAATTAAGCAGCGACGCAACTTCGAAAAAAACGAAAAAAGAAACGACGCAAAGCGAGGTATTAGTGTAGTTTAATATACCAATTGTAAAAGCTGTTTATTCGCGGGGTATATGTTCCATAAATATGCCGCAAATACAGACACCGTGAATACGGAATGGTAATCTATATGGGATTATAGTGGATTCGTCACCTAGGAACGTGGTGACGAAATTATAAAAAAATTTAATTGAAGTTTTTGAACGTTTTTATTAATTATCTCAAGGCTTAAACAATTGTTTGAAGTATTTTGTAATGTTTCTTTAGCTTGGCAGTTTTTAAAAGCTTCCATACAGACTGATATGCAGCAGTCGCGTTAGCGATTTGCCTCTCAAACATAAGACTTGGTTCCGCAGACGGGTCAATGTTCATAAAGAAATTGCAAAGCTCATTTGCCATTCTTAAACCTTCGCTAAGACTTCAAATCAAATGTCATGTTTCCAGTGCTTGTTGAAGCCATAGATTGTTTTTACTATAGAACGGTACAGCGACATTTAAAAATATACCTTATCAGTTGAGGAATAAGGTCGCTTTCATTCTGTTTGTATTCTAAACCTTCACTAAGATTTTTCGAATCAAATATCATGTTTCCAGTGCTTGTTGAAGCAATAGATTGTTTCTACCATAGAATGGAACAGCGACATTTAAAAATATACCTTATAATTTGAGTAATAAGGTCGCTTTCATTTTGTTTGTTTACATTATTTATTTTTTGTGGCCCCCGCTATTGGGAGCCTTTCGTACCCCCTATCTGGTGTGGGACAGGGACTTTTTTACCATTTATTTAATTTTTTCACAGTCATTTTTTTATTTGCTTTCTCTTCTTTCACGCGTCACATTATCTTTCGTTCGTTTTTTTCTTTCCACAATTCTACTGTCTTTCTCTATCGCTCTGTATCGCCTTTCATTCATTCCTCATTACTTTTACATTTTCTTATATTCTATTATTATTCTATATCACTTTATTTTGCTTTTATTTTTTGTCTTTGTCAGTCTTATTTGTTTGTAATTTTTGATTTTTGTTTTTTTTTTACATTTTTATTAGCTTTTATTTTTTTTCTCTATTACAATTCATAGTGTTTACATTATTAAAAACACCGATGTCATCAAAGGCAGCTTATGTCAAAGTCCTCAGCGAAATATTTTTATTTAATTTTTTATTAATCCATTTGCCGGCATATTTAGAGGATTTTGGCTTGGATGCCTATTGGAATCCTTTTATTATTATGTATGTACTTATTACATCGGCGAATAGTGAAAACACGAATGAAGGAAGCGCGAATAATCTTTTACTTTATACAAAAAGTTTTACTATGAAAACGGAGATTAAATAAATTTTTCACGCCTTATCCTTCATACCCGCTATCGTCTCCTTGAACGACATTTATTTTGGGTGGTACCGCCCGATTGGAAACCTAACTTTTTATTAAATAGTTAGATTTAGTAATCCGAATTTCGAAAATGCTCTTTCATATAATATAGTAATATTATCATCCCTTCATTTATTATTTCTAAAAACATTTTGATAGTGTACTATATACTAATTGACAGCAAATGAGTCATACATTGAACAGTGGTAGTTCAGCGGTAGAGGAATGCGACTTGCGATCATAAGTCGAAGGTTTGAATCTCGGGATACTATCTTATATAGTTCAGACTTTGTGCACTAATTATATGGGATTGCCACTGCCACTAGTAGCGTTTCATAATACCACACTGCAATCGCCAACCCACCTGTGGCGTGGCGATTATGGTCAGTGGGTATGTATAGGCTAAAACGACAAGCTAAACATTCATTTTAACTCTAATAACCAATCACCCTGTATAGATATAACCTACCAAGAGATCAATGTGATAAATTTAGAATCATACCTGATACCAGCTTCCATCCTTCTTGTAAGGCTTCAAGGATCCAACAGCACGCCCCGGCCAACTCCAGTTCTCCTCCTGCCACGACTCCTGCTGACTCCCTTGGTCTCCTTCAGTCTCTGTCTCCTCTTCTTCCTCTTCGTTCCAATCGGAATCCGAGTCGGATATCCTCGGCTGGCGTTTCGGAGACGGTGGCGAAGGTGACTTCTGAAGATGTATAACATATATACGCGGTTTAAATCCTAATCCTGGATGTAATGTCGTTGTAATGTGATAACCAAAAGCTGTGATAGTAAGGAACATGATATGTATCATACTTCAGCATGGAAATCATGGAAATAATAAAGAAAAGTGAATCATAATAAGATAAAAACGTGTCTACCCCATAAATAAGATAGGGAAACGAAAGGCCCTCAATAGTAGAGGCCATTTAAAAAAAATGTAATGTCGTTTCTGTCGACATATTTTACAGAAAAATTGATCTTCCGCTCCGGCATTGATTTGTGTACTAGATGGCAAACAGTTGTTGATAACGAAGGTGAATATATTGTTGATTAGAATTAAAAACTTTAAAAATGTGTTATAAATATATATATATATATATATATATATATATATATATATATATATATATATATATATATATATATATATAAAGAACTAATTACTTAACATACCTCAACAACAGGTGGCGTTGCTTCCTCACCATCGTCCTTATGCGCTACTACATAAGGGTGGTTTTCAGGTAATGGCAGATCGTGGCGCGGTAGAACTCTGATACCCAACCAGGACATGAAGAGCAACGCTCCACGAGGACCGCACTCCAGAAGGTAGGCTCCGATAAGCGCCTCCACGCAGTCCGCGATCGACTTATCTAAAGATAAAAGCTTTAATCATAATACAGTAACACCCCGCTTTACGCGAGGGATACGTTCCAAAAAAAATCGCGTTAACTGAAATTCGCGTATAACGAGGTTTATGATTAAAAAAAAATTATTACAAAAAAAACACAAATCATTTTAATCAATCACTTTAATTCTAGGAACACATTATGCAATACATACTCTTTGTTTTTTACGGAAAAATACATCTATTGTCTTTTGGGTAACGTTTTGTTTACGTTCTTGTAAAATACGTTCATAACACCCAACACTGTTTTTAATTGTTTGACAGATGGTCAAGACACCATAGAGAAGTTGATGATTACATTATATTTATACGCACTCTTTCGCGTAATTCGAGGCATTTGAGCGCGAAATTGCGATTCGCGTTATAGTAAAACCGCGTATAACGGGGTCGCGTAAAGCAAGGTATTACTGTAGCAGGCTATATATAACAGATAACCCTTACCTAGTAAGCCCACAAGTTTTTTTTTTACCCCCGCTGTTAGGGACCTCTCGTAAATACTCTATTTTGAGTATACAGGTAAATTATTTTTTATTAATAATGTTATTTTTATGCCCATCTTTTTTTTATTAGCCACAATTTTTTATTCTATCATTCCTTTCCTTTATTTATTTTTTATTACATCGCTTTTCCCTTCACCTCCAACCACAAGGTGGACATATACAGTATACATCCAGTAGCTGGAATAATATTACCCAAATACTCCGAGAACCATTCCTATAAGCATTGTAACTTGATGAACCCAGTGAAATCGTAGTATGATTTTCCAAGAAGTCCTATAGCTTCACCTAAAAGACGTTTTAGACCAGTGATTCCCAAAGTGGTCTATATCGACCCCTAGGGGTCTATGACAACCTGCAAGGGGGGGGTCCACGATAGTGGATCTCAACACATACACTTTTTTACATTTTTAAGCAACGCTGTTATCAATCTCCTAACGAAAAAAAGAAACAGACTGGATATCATTAGCTGAGGAGTTTTAAGATTAACCCTTACAAACTTGACGCCAAATGTTGATAATTTATTATTAAAGCATCAGGTTCATCCTTCTCACTAAAAATATTGACTTATTGCTTATGTTATTTTATGTTTATTTAATGTGACGTATATTTTACATAACTGATACAAAATTTTATTTTGAGTAGTTTTAATTTAAATTCAATTAATAAATGTATAAATTAACGTGTGTTTTTACTTTAAGTTTTTAACACTAAACTCCACTACAGTTAGAAATTTACAGGAATTCAATATTAGGTAAGTAGGGGGTCTACCCAACACGGAAAAACATGGCAAGGGGTCTATGACACAAAAAAGTTTGGGGAAATCTGTTTTAGACTAAGTTTCATTATTATCGCGAGGTATGAGAAATCTGCAAATGGCATTGGAACAGCAGCAAAACCCAGATCAAAAGACCAGGCAAATCTTCCAATGTGGTAATAAGCCAGGGTTCGATTATGCCAAAATCATACCTGGTATGCTGTGCTGGGTGATCAGGTTGTATGGTATGAAGCACCCGGAGTTGTCCACGGTTCCGTCTCCAGCGTAAGGCTGCTCCTGACCTTCACCCTGGAACATCATCGGTTTACAATTTCTTATGATATAAAGACAACTATATTAATTCCATATATTATATTGAATTACACTATTATTAATAATATTACATTACTATTTTATTTAAACTTAATGCTACTACTGCATCATCTTTATCATCAAGTCACTCTGGTAGACGTCCAATTATAAACAAAATGTGATGTGAATGTGAATACCTAAATGTGATAAACTGTTATCATATCTACAAATTTAATTAATAAAAATGGTTTAAGCAATAAATAAATTGTGATAAAAAAAAAACAAGAAAAACCAATACCTGTGACATTTGAGAGCTAAGGTGAAGGATGAAAGGTGATAAAAAGGAGAAAACTAAAAAAGTATGTAAGATCATATGAAGTATGCTAGAAGACCAAATGAATGATATTAAAAAGACTGAATGAGGAGTAAATAATTAAAAAGAAAGATGTGAAGTAATTGAACAAAAATTATTTAATGGAATCAGGCGTTACCTTGCGGAAGTCCATCCTAAGTAAGAAAAGGACCAACATTTAGCCACTTCCGCACATCCGTGCAACAAAGTGCAAAAAAAAAGACTATTGCCAAACACAAAGACACAAATCTTGGTGTTTGGTAATCGGTGTAACATAACTCCTGAAGATGCCCCGTGGAGGGGTGAAATACGTGTTGAGTGGTTTGGCGGTGGCAGTTGTGTGATTCGCATTGTTTGCCGCATACGCATTTATCAGCGGGCTAGCGGGCGGTGAGTTCAGCTTTATTTGCACGACTACTACTGGATGTGCGGAAGTGGCTAAATATTGGTCATTTTCTTACTGGACAAAAATTGTAAGTTTCCTGTCCCTAAACAAGATAAGGGAGAACGAGAGGTTCCCGATAACGGGGGCCTTAAAAAAGGCTTAGGCCTCCCCTCAAAGAACGCCACGATGACTGGTCTTGCGCTGCTTGCATCCAGCGACTTCCAACGACCCTAATGTCATCGTTCACCTAATGAGGGGCCAACTCACGCCGCGTCTACCGGCTCTTGGTCGCCACTCGAGTAGAATTCAGACCCGAGAGTCGTCGATTGCTCAAACGATGAGCATCGCCCATCGTCACTTCAGAGGAGCAATTCTTCGAGCTAATTCAGCAACTACAATATAGACAACAGTGTGGACCAGATCTACTAGATGTCATACTCACGGGGCGATGGTGCAGCGTGGGCGGTGCTCTGTGGCAGGGTGGAAGCCAGTTGTCGTGGGGCTCGAACTTGGAGGCCGTCATTCTGGCTCCGAGACGCTTGCTCCGTCCCAGACGGTACAGGTTCAAATTCGACACCTATTCACAAAATTAAATTTGTCATATAAATATTTTATACATATAATCAATTACTTTATGTGGGTCTGTGATATATTTACGCTTAAAATTATTTATCTATGACACATAACTCCACTACTACTGCAATAAAAAAAAACAATTACATATTCTCTCTTTCAGTTTGTAGCACTCTCTTTTGCTACCTTTGAAATTTAAATAAAAACTCTCAAAGATATACATAAGTGATATTAGCAATTTTTGTCATATTTGTTCTGTGTCAAAGAAATATAAAATGAAATAACTCCTCCGTTTCTCGCTTTCTCTTGTTTTGTTTCCATTTCGCTCTTTCTTTCTCTCTCTCTACTCTCAAAATGAAAAATCTGTCTCACATATAAGAACTACGATTTAAGCTGTCGTTGATAATACAAGACATTTTAACAACTTATAGAAATATTTAAATCAATTTTACCCATTATGTATATTCAACATTTAGTTGTTTAACCAAATATTTAAATTTGAAATTGAGTCTGCTTTTAAAAATATATATCTCCTCCCTTTCTCTTCTTCTTCTCTCTTTCTCTCACTCTTCCTTTATCTCCTGTTATTTATTTTTCTTGTTAAATATAATTGTTTTCGCCTCCTGTTAGGAAAGCCACACTCACCTGTTTGCTGCGCATGTGACTGAGTTTGCCCTCGTGGACGGTCGGATGGGCGCAGTAAAGATATGCTGTGATGGCGAACTTGAGGAAGCTGTCTCCAATCGTCTCCAGACGTTCCAGGTTGATGCCATCGTTCGCGTTGGACATCGTCAGAGCCTGCCAGAATATTTTATTTATTTATATCTATTTCTATTGTTCAATGTTTTTGTTAAAACTGTACATTAAATATTATTATTTTTTCTAGTTTAAAAACTTAACTGCCACCTAACACCGTGTACAAATCACTATCAAATAAATAAATTATCCTGGAATACATCTTTGTAAAATTTTATAGTGTAGATATATATATATTTATATATCTACACCATAAAATTTTACAAAGATATTACTGGAGATGAGAGACTTAAAGGATTTCGTTTAGGGTGTACATACATACAAATCCATACATTATTATACAAACACATATATAATATATATATATATATATATAAATCTTTAAGTCTCTCATCTCCATCCAAAGGTTGTACTGTAATCAGCCTCGAACGATAAGACCGCCTCTTGTACCTCTATATCAATTGTTTATTTTTTTATTTATTATCTATGGTGTACAAAAAAGTATAAATAAATAGATTGTATATCCTATCTATCTAGGATAGGATAGATTCTCACAATAAGCATAAGACACACACACATACTGGAGACGGACAGAGGATGGCAAGATCGTTAAAAGTTGGATACAGGTCGTTTCAAATAGGTCCCATTTTCTTATACCTATGAGGGAGACCTATGTCCAGTACTGACATCTTAACCTATTGTTTAAATTTGTCAAAACTTTAAAATGGCGTTATATTTATATTCAATTATTAATTTTTAATCTTATTGTAAGGTTAACGAGTGTTATAAATAAACTAACCTGAAGAATGACACTAGGACTGGGTCCAGGGTGACCTTCCAAAACCGGCTGGTAGTCGAAATCGAATCCTTTTTCATTTTGAACTTTAACATCTTGATAATATGGTTGAAATTCGATCTTCCCGCCAAATTTTTGAATTTTCTCTTTATACGTGTCTTTGTGGTCGAAGCCTACGTTAACTAATTTTTCATTCACGTAATTAGGAGAATCAATGTTCACGTCTTTCATGGAGAAGCAGTTCATCTTCTTGACTTCCTTCTGCGGTAGTATACTCTTGAGTTTTTCTAGAAGTAGACGCTTGTTCTTCTCTACACTTTCTATGGTTACTTGGCCGTCTTCAAAAGATATAGCTTCAGCGCCGTAAGGAAATATCTCTTTCAGGTCGGGCGACTTTTCAATCGATTTGTTCGATTTCGTTTTATCGATGTCCCGCGACGTTTCTGGCAACAAATCCATTATCGGTCTGTCCTTGTCGAAAAGGAATCCATTATCGATTATTTCCTTCTCGTGTTGCTTCACCGAATCTCGGAATTTTTCGATGTACTGCAAAAAAAACAGATAACAATAAGAATCGATTTTAATTACATAGATATCTCGTTTATTTGTCTAACGACAGCCGCCATCTAGTGGTGGCAAGATGACATTTTTTTTATTATTTACTTTATTGGAGATAGACAGTAACAAAAGGCAGTAAAAAGTACAAACTTAGAAGCTTAGAAATATAAAATTAGTTACAGTTGTTACCATATAACTATCTCTCTGAGAACATATAATGATTTATAGTCAAACAATGAAAAAACAAATAAGAATAAAAACATTACTAAACAGGGATCAAAGACTATGGTTTATATATTTATATTATGTTTGTTTATATATTTATTTTATATTTGCGCCATCTAATGCCGAAAAGTGGTAACTATTACGTTTATATCATCAACGGTGTTGCTATTGTATAAATACTTAAAAGGGTTTACGTTATTTATTTTAAATAGCAACATTTGTATTGTAATAGATATCGAAGTGAACACATGTCTCATTTTTTTCTAATTTCCCTTTGCCAGGCCTATAAGATACGTTGAGTGCTTTGTAACGAAGTGATTGTAAAACCCTCCAAGACTTCTGCTCTGTGACCCAGCGGTGGACTAGAGCGTGGGACACGCAATTACTTGATGTCCAGTATATGGAGGGCTTAGAGTGTGTGGAAAGTGGAAATGGGTCGGAGCATTGCCTGCGGCAAGATCAAGGCAAGCTTTTCTTGCGTAAGAGGAGGAGAAACGCCACACTTTCTTGCGGTTTTGTTGCCACCACCCTGGTGGGTCGCGTAACTAGGCTAAGCAAAACCGTGTAACATGAAGTATGGCGATAGATGGGAGGCGATGCGTGAATGTAATGTGGTTGAATGCTATATATTGAATGTATGCTGAATGATGGAAAATGTAAAGGATGAAAGAGGGAATAAAGAGAGAAATTGTAAATAATAAGAGAGGGAAGGTGAAAGGGTGTATAACCCTGTTCTGAAGGAAGATGGGGGAAAAGGTATTTAAAAAAAAAACTTCTCACAAATTGTATTATGGTGGCCGGAAAGTAAAAATATTGTATCTGTTGCCATATTTTAAAAAAAAACGATTGATTTGTTACCGCTGCGGCTTTAAAAATTTGTATACTAGACGGCAAAAGATTGTTGATAACGAAGGCAAATATATTGTTGATTAGGAAATAAAAATTTGTTAAAATGTAGTCGTGTGAATTTAATTTAAGAAAACGACATTACTTTCCGGTCCCCCTAATATATATATGCTACTGTCTACCATATATACACATACTATACCATCTCTACCTATAGTGTACCATATATATAGTCTTAGGATTGTAAGTTTCTTTACTCATATAAGTCTATTGTCAGCAGGCGAACCAGTAAGTTTGGGTGAATTTTAAGACTTTTTCTGTGACGTAGACTATCATAGGAGATCTATTCAGAAATGAAGAAATTACTAGGAGAGATACTAGGTGGCCACTTAGACCTGAAAGTTCCGGAGTAAGTACCACGGAGCACAGCGCTTGGACGTCCATCGACAAAGTAGATTTGTCAAGGTGAATGCATGCTTTCAATCGGTCCTACTGAAGATCTAAGAGGGGGGGGGGGTGCTATATCCTGCCGTGGAAGTGTTATAGCTGAAATAAATAAATATATATGTATATACTTACTTCCGGAGGTGCTTCAGCGGCTCGAAGGCAGTCGCGGTGTCTGATCAAGTCGAGGGCGTCATCATCGCGCGAGGGCTGCGGCGCAGGAGGGCCGCTTCTGACCCTCTCCACGTCCACGGCCTCCGCTTCGTGTGCTGTCTTATATTCAATGCGCACTCCCATAGCCGCTGTAATCATATACATATATAATAAAATCCGTCCTTCGGTTGTTATACGAACCTAATAATGGCCCCCTAAAACACCCTTGCTGGTGAATTATTGTTAACTCGAATGACTCAATTTTTTTATTCAACCTGAGATTAATGGAAGGTGATCATATTATTATCAAGATATGCTATCTTATATATAGTCATATAATGAAGTGACCCTTAACACATGTGTTCTTTGGCCATTTTTTTAATCTAGCAATATAAGCTTTCTGTCTTTGTTAACATTATCTGCGATTCTATTGTGAAAGCGTATAAATTGCCCATAGTTAGATTTGTTAACTCGATGAAGTAGAGTGTTAATTTCAAAAGAAATGTTTTTGCTTCTGTTATTTATATCGTATACCTTACAGTTTCTGTATAGTTATTTTAACCCAAAAAGCCTATCTTATACATAGCCGATTACGATTAGATGGCCGCTTGTATCTGGAAGTCTTTGTTAATTTTATAGCATTATGTTATACCGTCTATTGCTTTAGGGCAGTGCCGGTGACGTAATTCCATTTTGCGCCAGAAACGGGCTACTGGAGTTATTTACGTAGTCCACGGGAGTCAACATAAAATATATTCAATGGAATGAGGCGTTACATTGCGGAAGTCCATCCTAAATAAGAAAGGACCAATATCTAGCCACTTCCGCACATTCAGTCGTAGTCGTGCAATAAAGTGAACTCGGTGTTTAGCACTAATCGGTGTAACAACTCCTGAAGATGCCCCGTGGAGGGGTGAAACACGTGTTGAGTGAATTTACGGTGGCGGTTGTGTAGTTGGCATTGTCTGTCGCATGCGCATTTACGAGCGGGCTGGCGGGCGGTGCACTTTCATGCACGACAACCACTGCATGTGCGGAAGTGGCTAGATATTGGTCCTTTCTTATTTAAAATATATTCAAAGACGAAAAGTGTAAATAGATAAATATTTTATCTTCATATATATGCACTGCCTGCATCTGGCGACTTTCTGCGACCTTGACTATGCCGTAGGTTTAGACGGGGGAGAGGGGTTGGGGGAAGTGTCTTCCTGCTCGTTATTGCTACTCGAGAGCAGTAATTATCGTGTTTTGCCAGATTCTTCTCTAATAAAATCAACATTACAAATCTGGAAATAAGTGTATTTTTTTGAATTTTTTTTGGTTTATTTGCAGTGACAATGTGTGAGTATATATATATACTTTAGCAGCAATAAGCCGTAAATGAGCCCATATAAATAACCAATAACCCTACCAATAACCAATCACGCTATACATCAATCACAGTTTATGGTTACCGTTCGAGTTCTTGCTGCTGCTGAAGCCACCGGTGTCTGTATCTTCATCGCTACCCTCGGAATTCGCGTCGGAATCATCCGTATCGAAGTCACTGTTGAAAATAAACAATGAATTATCTAAACGTAATTTATAATAAATAAAAAAAGCATCAAAAAGACTAGATGTCTTAAACCATTTGTATCATATGGAATTATAAAATTATACCCATAGAACATACGTCTACCGCAAGTCATTTGCCAGCCATGCCATCTCTACCGGCTTATTGTATTGTCAATTACCTGAATCATTGAATAAATAATAATTATGAATAAAGAATTTTTAATGGATTCAGGCGTTATTTAGCGGAAGTCCATCCCAAGTAAGAAAAGGTCCAATATATAGCCACTTCCGCACATGCAGTGGTAGTCGTGCAATAAAGTGCACCGCCCGCCAGCCCGCTGATAAATGCGTATGCGGCACACAATGCGCACAGAGTTTATGTTTGGCACTAATCTGTGTAACATAACTCCTGAAGATGCCCCGTGGAGGGGTGAAACACGTGTTGAGTGATTAAGCGGTGGTAGTTGTGTAATTCGCATTAGGCGGTGCACTTTATTGCACGACTACCACTGCATGTGCGAAAATGGCTATATATTGGTCCTTTTCTTACTGTGAATAAAGAAAACAAATAAACATACATTCCAAAATAAGAAACCAATGTAATTAGGAATATGGACGAGGAAACAAAGGCGACGTGAGAATGAACATCATAACGTAAACAATGATACGATATCGTGAAGTGTGCGAGGAAAAGAGAGAAGAGAAAAATTTGTGAGGAAAAGAAAGAGAAAGAACAATAAAAGTAAATTAATTAAAAAAATTATTTACACCCGCATTGTAACATCCCTGTCAATAAATATACATGATTGTGCAGCGGCAGAGAACTGAGACTTACGATAGTAGATCGCGGATTCGATTCCGAAAATACAACCTCATATAATTCACATATTATTGATTATATAGGATTCCAACACAAAGTTTCGAAAGGATGGACAGCAGCGTCCTCTGCGTACCATAATACCACACTTCGATCGCCAACCCGCCTGCCTAGCGTGGCAATAGTATATCCACCGCCCCCCCCTAAAATATCTTTGAGACCCATACAAGAGTGGGTGTCTATGGGCTGAAAGAACGATATACAGTTACCTTGATGGGACCACTCTAGCTTCGTTAGCTTTAAAGAACTTTTAAGCCTGGTGCCCTGCCACTTCGAACCGGAGAATCCACTGCCATTTGGACATCAGTGTGAACATGGTCAAGAAATATATTATCAATAAAGTTACCTAGACAGGTAAGAGCAGTCACTATCAGCGACGGAGAACGTTCTAGATGCCCCGTAGTGGACCTTCGGCTTCTCTATCGGCTCCCGCCAGTTGGTTCCACCTGAAGAAAAATAACAGCAATAAGCAGACGTAAAGGTCTCATCTCAGAGAGGAGACTGTAGCTAGGAATACATACAAGGATATTCCAGTGTGCTGAAACCGTAGCCGATGCATCTCAAAACATATAAAACTTACTAGTTGATCCCGCAAACGTTGTTTTGCAAAAAAAATTAAAGTTTTTAACTAACAAATGTAAGATAAGGGTTGATCGTAGAGGGGTGGAAATTTAGGTTTGTATGTATTTTTGTATGCTGCATCATAATAAAATAAAAACCAAAAAAATTGTCTAAAAAAATTAAAAATTAAATTTAGGGGTGGACCACCCTTATCACTTAGGGGTATGGAAAATAGATAGTAGCCGATTCTCAGACATACTGAATACGCGTGTAAAATTTGGTAAAAATCGGTCAAGCCGTTTCGGAGGAGTTCAAGTTCGAACACCGTGACGCAAGAATTTTATATATTAGATTTGGCATTTAGATAACGTATTAACAAAATTAATTCCGCATTTCCATTTCATCGTTCAGTGCTTTTATTAACACTATACGTAAAACATTACAATTTCTATTAAATTTTCAAAACATAAATCTGCCACCAGACATCCCGTGTATGATATAAATATATATTTATACCGCTGGTGGCTGATTTAGGAATGGACAAAATATACCTCCACCCAGAAGGTGAAAATATAGCCTTTAGCGTCGTCAGAATAAACTGCCACTTGAACCAGCATTGAAATGAATTATATTCTTTTACTACTGTTTTCTCGACTTACCTTTTTTGTAGATGTCCTTGCAGCCTTAATTTAAAAATACGCAATTATTATTCATTAATATTATAAATAATCAATTACTTTTAACACATATTTTAAACAACACTCTTTCTATCGTAATTTTATATGGTTCTGTGTCCCAACAGTGGGACACTGTAAAGATTTTTTCACTTTTTTTACTCTATAATTTTCGGGTCGAATTTAACTTATCTTTGGACATGTCAACCCCATTGTGGCCATCATAAATATTCTGTAATGCGACTTTCAATAATAATTATGGAGTACAAGACGCTAATCTGAAAAATCGTTTAGTCGCTTCCGACTTAAGATTCCGGCAAAATAATACTGTGATCAAAAAGTGAGATGAATTCATTTATAAAGTGTAAATTGTTTATTAATTCTTACAAATCAATTTCATCACCTTCAAAGTAATCACCGTCTGATAAAACGCACTTTTGCCATGGCAATCGAAACGTAATTTATAATAAATAAAAAAGCATCAAAAAGACCAGATGTCTCAATACATTTGTATCATCTGGAATTATAAAGTTATACCCATAGAACATACGTCTACTGCAAGGCATAAGCCGTGACATCTCTACTGGCTCATTGTATTGTCAATTATCCGTAACATCGAATAAATAAATAAATAAAAATTATGAATAAATTAAACGAATAAACATACGCTGCCAAATAATAAACCAATGTAATTAGGAATGTAGACGAAGAAAGAAAGGCGACGTGAGAAAGAACATCAGAACGTAAACAATGAAACGATATTACATACATTTTCTCTGTAGAAGTAGTTGCTGTTAGCTCTAAGGTTTTTACAGATCCATCTGAACTGAATTCAAGGAGCGAAAGGGTCCGTGAACTTAAAAAAAATTATCTTTTTGGTACCGGGAATCGAACCCAAGCGTCTTGAGTGAGAGCCAGGTATCCTAGCCACTAGACCAGGGGTGAGCAACCTTTTTTGTTCGGAGGGCCGCAGTTTCAAAAACAGTTGACCATGAAAAAAAATAAAGTATATATTCAAGGTTCAAACCATGTTCTGAACGTAATTTATGTCCGAAATCAACCGATTTACAACTAATTAGACGCTTTTATTATCTTTAAAGCCTTGATTCTAACATTTAAAAAAAATTAAAATTTACTTGCCTCAAGGGCCGCATGCCTCCCGCGGGCCGCGGTTTGCTCATCCCTGCACTAGACCATATCGGATGCAATACTTTTACCAGCTTGATTCCAACCATCAATACAGTTGGAATAATCTTTTCCCGGTACAGCCTTCAAGACTTCGATTTTTATCTCCTCATTCGTGTTAAAACGGCGTCCCCTCACAGGCCTTTTGAGTTTGCTGAATATCCAGAAGTCGAACTTAGCCAAATCAAGCGAATACAATGGTTGAATGACTAACTTGGAAATAATTAAACCTTTTGACAAACAGTCGCCAAATGTTATAAATAGTCCTACCAACCTAGGAAATAAAATTACCTGCCTAATACTCGGGAGTTTTATATGACAATTTCATCTTACTCTTTGATCACAGTAGTAAATCGTGCGGAGTTGTTACAACGATACTTCACACATTACATCACCACATGATGAACAACCTTCTTCACACATTACTGCAATAATAAGAGTCCGAATTTTGCATCAAATAAGATTTTATAATGGAATTTTTTTATATCCCCGGCTATTGGGAACCTCTCGTACCCCCTATCTTGTGTGGGACAGGGACTATTCAACATTATTGAATTTTTTCACAATTTTTTTTATTTTCTTTATCGTCTTTCATACATCGTATGATCTTTCGTTCTTTTCATTCTTGTCACAATTCTTCTGTCTTTCCCTTTCGCTCTGTAACGCCTTTTATACATCCCTGATTACTCTTTTACATTTCTATTATTTTATTTCTATATATTTCTATATAGGATTATTTCAATATCACTTGGTTTTACATTATTTTTTTTGTTTGATTTTTGGTGTTTACATTTTCATTAGCTTTTATTTCTATCTATTACTATACTTATTATTTTTCTACAGTAGGAGGAACTCTTTTTTGGTTTTTTCTTCTCTTATCAGGGTACAACTGTAACCAATCAACCTGTATATTAGCTTGCCAATTCATATCTTACCTGATGCAGAAGTACAGAAGGTGAGGTTCGAAGGCAGAGGTTCCAGGTATTCGTCGTAGTCAACCGTCTCCGGTATCGACGAGGCCATGTCGTTGCTCCATGTTCCAATTTCAAATCCCTGCACCACCAACAAAAATAACACGTAATCATTTACATTTTAGGAAGTTTCCTAAAAGATAGTTTTAAGCCTCAAAAACAGTCATTTTTTGCAAAAAAAATTAAAGTTTTTAATTAACAAATAAAAAATAAGGGTTAATCGTAGAGGGGTGAAAATTTAGGGTTGTGTGTATTTTGGTATGGTGTATCATAATAAAATAAAAACCAAAAAATTTGTTTAAAAAAATAATTAGGGGTGGACCACCCTTATCACTTAGGAGTATGGAAAATAGATAGTAGCCGATTCTCATACCTACTGAATACGCATATAAAATTTGGTAAAAATCGGTCGAGCCGTTTTAGAGTTCAAGTTCGAACACCGTGACACGAGAATTTTATATATTAGATTATAAATTTTCATTACACCTTACAGTCATTTTAACCCAAATTTATCTTTCCTGCCAGCTCTAACTCAGTATTGCAATGTAGACAAATGTAAATAGTTACTGCTTACTACATACAGTACACATCGACCTTTGGAAAGAGACAATCGACTAATATCGAGCTCCGTAGAGCGTTATCTCTTTCGCACGAAACACAAATAGTCCGGTATCTATTAGGAGCTGTTACAACCAGTATCATTTGCTTCTTTTGTTAATTATTTTTATTCTTTGTATAAAATACACCAATTTTTTCTATAAGCGGTGGCTTTAGGTTGGGGTAAAATTAAAGAAAATTTTAAGAAAACGGTTAAAAATTATTTACCAGATCTATGATTATTTATACCTTCATTCATTACTTTTTCTTCCTCTGTTTCTTTATTTTATCCGAGGCAAGTGCGATCCAAATCAGTTTGATGTTTTTATTTATTATTGTATTATATTTATAATATGTTTTAAACCTTTTTTATTATAAGTATATATATTATATACGTATGTTTGTATGTCTATGTATGTTTATGTATATTTATGTTCATTAGTTTGTGAAAGTTTTTGTACACGTGAACTACCCTTTATAAGTACTATTATCTTTTCCTTACTATGGTTGTCTGTAAGAGATTGCCTTGTGTGATAAGACCGCCCATTGTACTTTTCTGTATATTATTGTATCTGTATATTATGTATCTTATCGTGTACAATAAAGAATATTAAAAAAAAATGGTCACGTTATGTTTACGTACCTATCTCCTTAATCATGGTAAAACGGCGTCCCAGGATGGACCTTCTGAGTTTGCTGAACAACCAAAAGCCGCAAGGAACCAAATCAGGCGAATATGGTGGTTGAACTACCTACTTTGAGATTATTAAACCTTTTGACAAACAGACGATTGCCTAATGTTGTAGACAGTCCTACTGACCTAGGAGAAAATATTACCTACCTTCCTAATGCCCGGGAGTTTTAAATAACAATTTCACGTTACTTTTTCTATCACTGTATTGTTTTACTAATACTAATAAAATCTAAATAAATATCCCATGACACTCACACTTTCGGCGTCTTCCTTCTCTTGCAGTATGTCATTTATTGTCTTCTCTTTCACTTCTATCGTCTGCTCTACTTCCTTCTCTTTTTCTTCTAAATCCCTAAAAGAAATATGGATTTTAAGACGAATTATTTTTATACTACTGTAAGTTACCATTGCCCGAATACATTTTTTTAAAATACAAAACATGGTTTTTCAGGCAATCTAAATAAGTAGTTAGGTTCACAACCTTTTACGAAATATATATGTATAATAATAAAACAAACATTCTAGAAGGTTAGATATAATATTGCACGAATTACTATAAATACTTTTTGTGAAAACTTTATTTTTATTTATTACTACGTTTACTTAGGGTAAATATAAAATAGGGTCTATAAATAATTTAACATACAAAATATTGTTCATGTCTTACGTAGAAAGCTTTTGTCATTTTGTTTTTTGTTCACATATAAGCCAGAATGATTAAGTACAAGACTGTGTACATCTCCAATAGGAAAACATATTTAAGTAGTACTCCTACTATAGGCAAACATTTTTATATAATACAATAGGCCTACTTATATTTGTAGTACATCTACAATAGGCTAACCTATTTATGTAGTATGCCTAAAATAGGTAAACATCTAATAGGCCTGAAATAAGCAATCATACTTATGTAGTAAGTCTATAACAGGCAAACATGTTTATGCAGTACACCTACAATAGGCCAACCTATTTTTGTGGTACACCTAAAATAGGTAAACATTTATGTATGGGGCCTATATACCTGAATTCAATCTGTTCTTTAGTATTGGAGTCTTCATCTTCTTCCGTCTTCTTTTTTTCACTCTTTTCGAAATCGGCGCTCAATACCTGAGAAGAACATAAATTGAATGGTATAAAGATAAAATATAGTACTTACACAATTAAGACACTATATTTAAATATCTTTCGATCATACAATTCGAAAGGTCAGCGCGGTCAGCTTCTTATGCTGGAAAACCATTTATTCATATATCCATAAAAAATCTTAAAGTAGTACAACTTGATTGAAACTAGTATCAGATTGAACTCCTCGATAAGGCATCTTCCGACTTAAAGCTATGAAGGTTTTAATCTCCAGTAAGTCGGCTCAGATAATCTCGAAGCCTTATTCCGATCTCGAACCTTAAGTTAGCACATATCTTTTAAAAAGAAAAACGGCATTCAGCTGTAGTGAATCAAGGTAGTGGTACTTACCTCTGCCAAGCTCCAGCCGAAGTCCAGCGGTGGCCATTGAAAGCCTGGGCAAGTGGCCTCGTCAATCTTCGGTATTCCCAGCCCAACGTCTATAGCCACAGCCCTCCGGATCTCATCCGCTATTAACAGAGCATTGATTCTGGAATAAAAAGTTAAAATTTAGTTATCTCTATATATATACTAGCTGATCCCGCAAACGTTGTTTTGCAAAAAAAAATTGATATTTTAATTTACAAATAAAAAATAAGGGTTGATCGTAGAGGGGTGAAAATTTATGGTTGCATGTATTCTTGTATGCTGTATCATAAAAAAATAAAAACAAAAAATTTCGTTAAAAAAATAAAAAAAAATTTTAAGTGTGAACAATCTTTATCACTTAGGGGTATAGAAAATAGATAGTAGCCGATTCTCAGACCTACTGAATACGCATATTAAATTTGGTAAAAATCGGTCGAGCCGTTTCGGAGGAGTTCAAATTCTAACACTGTGACACGAGAATTTTATATATTAGATTACCTATTATTTATACTACTACTCTTTCCATACTGTGGTCGTCTGTAAATAATTGCCCAGTGTGATAAGACCGCTCCTTGTACTTTTGTGTTTATTATTATGAACCTATTTTTATTTCGTAGCATGTATTACTACATTAAATTAAAAAAATCTGTGACACAAAAAAATCAAAGGCCTAATTTTACAAACGAGCAAGTCGGGGCTGACGGTGCGACATCAAAAAAAGTGCTGATGGAGTAATTACAGCAACAAATTTATTTAAGCTTTATTTTGAACCTATCGCTTTATTTAATGTAACTGGTTAACTAAAATAAAATAAATTACTGACAACAATATAGGCTCGTCCATCAGGAGGCTTTATTGCTTCTTTACCTCACCTTGCCACTCCGTATCGAACTATCCATAAATTACCTGCCAATGATATTTAAGGAGTAGTTGCCAGAAAGGCCGGAAGTTTTTCGTCAGACATATCCTCTTCAATATGAAGCAATAGTCGACATATTAATGGGTATCGAAATGTAGTAAAATTCGCGGCGTGAACACAGTGTTCGCGGAGATACACTTGATATAGATATGATACAGATAATTGTGAGCGAATAGTCAGTTTATTTACATGGGTCTTATTATTGCAGCGCGATAAAAAAACATATATTTCGAGTACAAATGTCTGTACAAATGTGCCTATACATACATGCATATATCCAAAAATACATTTATTTCCAAGTTTGAAATGTTCATTCTATCGAGAAGAATCTTGTAAAACACGATTACTGCTCTCGAGTAGCAACAACAAAACGGAAGACACTTCCCCCAACCCCCCACCCCCATCTAACGGCATCCTACGGCATAGCCAAGATCGCAGCAAGTCACCAGATGCAGGTAGCGCAAGATCGGTCATGAAGAAAACCTGTATCAGCTGACCACTATCGATGAATAAAATTATCATTAAAAGTTTAAAAAGTAATATTCTCTTCTCTTTCTCTCTCTCTCTCGCTTTCTCTCTCCGGTTGAAATATCTGTATGTTACCGGTTCAGGTATACCTGTAGAGGACACATGGGAGGGCGACTGTGGCGAACCAGAGGGGAGCGGCGAAGGGATGCACCCTGCACAGCTCCGGCACCAGGATCTGCTTCTGGTCTAGACGGTCCCTCTTCGCACGCCTTGTTCTCTCTGACGACACCGGTAGAGCTACGCCCTTTCGGTTCACGTATCTGAATCAATTCAAATAAGCATTTACAAGCAATTTCGAATAGTCAATTATGTTGACATTATAACTTCCTAAAAGCCGAATTGAAACTCAACAGTTAATCTATATTTAATGAAATCAGGTGTTATTTTGCGGAAGTCCATCCTAAATAAGAAAAGGACCAATATTAAGCCACTTCCGCAAATGCAGTGGTAGTCGTTATATATTAGACTCTGTGTTTGGCACTAATCGGTGTAACATAACTCCTGAGGATGCCTCGTGGAGGAGTAGAGCACGTGTTGAGTGATTTAACGGTGGTAGTTATGTAATTCGCATTGTTTGCCGCATGCGCATTTAGCAGCGGGCTGGCGGGCGGTGCACTTTATTGCGCGACTACGACTGCATGTGCGGAAGTTGCTATATGTTGGTCCCTTTTCTTAGTTAATTTTTTAATCCCTTGCTGTGCTTTACCGAGTCTGACCCGTGATGAGAATTTTGGCCGGAACATGAATATGAGGAGCCAGGTTCGTGAATAGATCGTCAAGCCATACAAAAACTTCACGACCTGAGATTGTATAAAGATAGTCGAAATGTAATGAAGGGCATTTTGGAACCTATCATGTCATACTGTGACTACTAATGTATTCCTCACCTGGGAGTCAATAGGTTCAGACGAGCGCTGGTATGGTCAACATCGAGCAGCGGCTGGTTCGGTTGGGTGAGTGTCACACCGTATTTCGTACTGTAATAGTCCCGGAATGTGGTGTGAGTAGCGGACGGGAACGCAGAGTCCGGGGTAAGATTCCAGCAGATCTCTGCCACCAGGAAGAACTGAAAATGCACGGTACAAATACAGAGTAACCTTTTGTAACTCTTCCTAAACATTTGCTGAATTGAAATAAAACATTCGGGGGGAAAATGGTGACTGTTATATTAGTAATTTGCAAGCATGTTTTTGAAAGCCTTTATGTTCGTTTCAAAGAATGTTCTTGAAGTTCTGAAGACTGTCTTGAAAAAAAACTAACCTATCATTCTGTACACCAATCACTGTAATCACAACATCAAAGGCAAATTTTTCGAAATTTTCGGCGAGCAATCACGAACAATTTCATAGTTACTAATAAATACATTAACAGACTAATTAAAAAAATACATTTAAAAAACTTTTGAGTTAAACGGTGTTTTTAATACCCATATTGTATATTGTGTGGTTGTAGAAAAATATGTACCTAGTCCGCCATATTGGAACGGCGTCCATCTTGAATTTTAAACTTTGACATAATCATCGTGTTTTACTAGTGTAGCCCTTTAATTTGATACCCATATTGAGGGGGTTAGGGAAAAATACGTAATCCGCCATTTTGTATCGGCGGCCATCTTAGATTTATAATATTATTGATTTTATTATATTGTATTGTCATCTAAATTAAATGTGTGTACCAAATTTCAGATCAATCTGACAACGGGAAGGTGCTTAAATTTCAATTTCTAATTTAAACCCAAACAAATAAATTCCGTACGGGTCGAACTAAATAAAAACAAATCTAATCAGAAGTAAGAACGAAACTAATACAGTTGACCGTTATGGCCTTATGGTGGAGTGGAGACCACGGAACGGCAAAGACAGGGAAGAAACTCCACCCAAAAAGTGGACGACTTTATTGAGGTCACCAGAACATACTGGATGGAAGCCACTTCCAGTTGGTACTATTCGAAATCTTTGGGTGAATAAGCCTCTATTATTAAATATGCACTTAAATAATATTGTGTCAAGTAAGAAAAGGACTAATATATAGTTACTTCCGCTATGCAACAGTCATATCTCACTGAACACGTGTTTTACCCCTCCATGGGGCATCCTCAGGAGTAATGTTACACCGATTAGTGCCGAACACAGTGTTTGACACTAATGGGTTTAGATTTAACGGTGGTAGTTGTGTAATTCGCATTGTTTGCCGCACGCGCATTTATTAGCGGGCTGGCGGGCGGTGCACTTTATTGCACTACTACTGCTACATAGCGGAAGTTGCTATATATTACTTCTTTTCTTACTTAAGATAGACTTCCGCAAAGTAACGCCTGAATCTATTAGATAAATATTTAATTTTCAAATTGTCTCTGTCAAAAAAATATAAAATGAAATGACTATCCTCTTTCTCCCATTCTCTTGTTTTGTTCTCTTTCCCTTTCGCTCTTTCTCTCTCTCTCTACCCTCAAATTAAAAAAAACTGTCTCACATATATATATTAGTCCTTTTCTTACTTAGGATGGACTTCCGCAAAGTAACGCCTGAATCTATAAGATAATATTGTGTCATAATAAAAATTTACCAATTATATATACCTGCGGTTGATCCTGATTCCTGTACCATGGCGTAACAACTGCCTCTTTATACTTCTCCGGGTCAAACACGAAAGTCTCCCCTTCTTTTAACAGCGGATTGTCCATCCTCTTCACCTTGCCGTCTTTCTCCCTTCTGCTCTCCACTTTCTTCTCCTCTATGTCTTCCTCTTCTTCTTCGTCTTGCTGGAACAGGTTCGGTTTCTCCACTTCAACGTTTCTCTTTTCCTCTGTATGGTTGTATATCAATTCTAGGAAACCCCAATCAATATCTACTTTCGATGTTCCGTCTTCATTATTTACTAAAAGAAAAATAATTTGAATAAGCACTTATATGCATTTTTGTATCGTCAATTATTAGGTGGACCAATTAGACAATTGTGTATTTCTAAAGGTCGATGTAATATTCATCGCCGGGTCCTGTAGCCTATAGATACAAGAAATAAAAATACATGCCTACCTAACGCCTAAATTTCTTCTTATATATTATAAAGTTCCATAAGATATCTCAGACCTTATTTTTCTTAATTTTCAAAATTAAATTAAAAATATCTTTCAAGAGTTTTTTGTTGATCGAAATATATTAAACTTTATTTCTTCACTCATTTCAATAGTTGATATTATAATGTACACATCAAAAGATATTTTAAATTTAATTTAAAAAGAGCAACTGTTGTATTTCTGGCCAACTGTTAGATCAGAGTTCCGAGTCGGTGGTAACTTACTATTCATAATATTTATATATTAGGCGAACCGGAAAGTAATGTCGTTCTGTCATCATATTTTACAGAAAAACTGATTGATTTGTTACCGCTCCGGCTTTGAAAATTTGTATACTAGACGGCAAAAGATTGTTGATAACGAAGGTGAATATATTGTTGATTAGAAATAAAAACTTTAAAAATGTAGTCGTGTGAATTTAACTTAAGAAAGCGACATATATAATAATTATTACACATCGACCTTTGGAAAGAGACTATCGGCTAATTTCGGCTTCGTAGACCGTTGTCTCTGTCGCACACTACCTATGTGACGTTTTGTAAGTCGTGCGTATTTATATACAGTGTCCATTTTAAATTTCGCCCCAAACACAACCAACCAAGTGGAGTGATTATCGTGGCGATCATTGAAGGCTTATGCCTTGCAAATAGCTTCTATTGGTTGTTATGATAGTGATGATGACATATGCAATGCATATGCATGCATACGTACAATAAGTGATAGAGGACTGTGACTTGCGATCGTAGGTAGCGAGTTCGAGTCCTGGGATGCAAAGGTATATAATTGACACTTCGTGCTTTAATTGTATAGGATTGCCATTGGTCATAGACAAGTTTTCAGAGCATAGACAGTAGCGCCCTCTACATACCATAATACCCGCCAAGCGAGGCGATTATGGTATATCACTGCAAATATATCTTTCGGTCTATGCCTTGCATCGGAACTCTATGGTCTGAAAAGAAGAAATATATGTGTTAAAGACAATTATGAATCTTACTTTTAACAGTAGGCACTATGTAATAGTTGTTATGCGTGGTCCCTTCGCTCTGTAGCTTCATTCCACGCCTGCGCACGCGCAGAACGTCCGAGAATACGAACCTCATGAACCTGTCAAAACAAAATATATATTAAGTCCATAATTTTTAGTATCGACCTCCCTTTGACATTAACTACTTTTTATTGAATTTCTTCGATATTTGATCAATCCTCCTAGTATGGTATTATGGTACTATTACAATATTTAAAATCTTCCATACGCTTTGTATTAGTCAGATGTTTATGTACCTGGCTATAGGTACAATGAAACCTAATTTATTTGTGACAGAAGAACATCTGACCGTCCACGTAGCGTTCGTACGAAAGAGGTGATCAAAACAGTGATGAAAACGATTCGAGTGATGAACCCCTGGATCAGCTTACCTTCGCACCAGACGAGCTCGTCGTGGAGACAGACGGACATCGGCATCTGCAGCACGTTCCACAGAAACTCGCACCTCCCCCGACCTCGTGTACACTGGAAACGCTGGGATTTGTAATCTGTAATAAATAAAAAAAACTTATGTAAACCGGCATACACTATACAGGGTGATTAATTATATGTGCAAAAGCTTTAAATGGATAAATCCTTTATATATGTTTATCATTTAATTAAGAAAAGGACCAATATTTAGCCACTTCCGCACATGCTCTCCACGGGGCATCTTCAGGAGCTATGTTACACCGATTAGGGGTGAAACACGTGTTGAGTGGTTTGGTGGTGGCGGTTGTGTGATTCGCATTGTTTGCCGCATACGCATTTATCAGCGGGCTGGCGGGCGGTGCATTTCATTGCACGACTACCGCTGCATGTGCGGAAGTGGCTATATATTGGTCCTTTTCTTACTTAGGATGGACTTCCGCGAAGTAACGCCTGATTCCATTAAATATCATTTAATTCATTTCTTTTTCTTTCTGTTTCTTTACTATTTCTGAGGCAAGTGCGATCAAAGTCAGTTTAATGTTTTTATTTATATATACTGATCTATTATATTTATAATATGTACACCAATACCTCCATTTGCGTCGTTTCGTTTTACGTTTTTTCGAAGTTGCATCGTTGTTTAATTAGTACTAATTTTCACTGTGCGTCGTTAGATTTTCGAGGTTGCGTTGTTTTGGGTTCAGATCTTTAATTTTTTTTTTTTGAAATTTTCTTTTTTTTTCCATAAGATGGCAACACTTGTTTCTAATTGCGACATGCCATCTAAACTCGGGGATTCCCTTTCTTACTAAAAATCAACGCGATTTTAATACGGTTTTATTTTTAATTTGTTTTGCTAATTTTGGAGTTCAATTTCAATTACTTAATGTGTTGTAATATGGTGTGTTGTGCTTTTTTTAAAAGAGAATAATAAATCTGTATAATTTTTAACGTGTTCTTTCTGGTTACAAAAAGGTATATATTTTTTCCAGTTTATTTATTGGCATAGTTATATTATTTTTGTTTTTTAAAAGTTTACTTTGTTCAATTTTCTTTTTAAAAAGTTGAATTTTTGAAACCCTGGAACCTATCTTCGATCTTTACATGGTTTGCTATAGAAAATCTCGTGTTTTTTTGGAACGTTACCACGACACAGTGAGGTATTGGTGTATTATACCTTATTTATTATAAGTATATATGCTATGTACATAAGGATATAAGTTTATGTATGTTTTGTGCACATAAACTACCTGTTATTTATACTTCTACCTTATCCATATTACGGTTGTCTGTAAGAGATTGCTTCATGTAATAAGTCCTTATATTATTATAACTATTTAAATGTGCGTCCTAGCGTGTGCAATAAAGAATATCAAATAAAATAAAGTGTAACCAACTTGTCCGGTTGGTGACGTGCCATGAGGATACCAATCGCCTGGCTGGCGTGCTGGGGTGCATGAAGCCTTCGCCCCCGCGTGTTGTATCTCTCAGGCAGAGCACACCATAACCGCGAGTCGATAGCATACAGGGTGTTCTGTTTTTCACCTGTGAAAATTAAGAAAATAAAGACTCCAGATTGATGGCATTCCAAAATGTCCACTACTGGACATAAATCTCCCACATTTATTTCCAGTAATACTGTTTGGATTCGATCTGCATACAACATATTTGATGTATTTACAGTAATATTAAAAGAAATAAAAAAATTTACAGTTTCTTCTATATTAATGTCCTTCCACATAAATGTATATATACATACATGTGTATGTATGTATGTATATATATATATATATATATATATTTATATATATATTTATACATGTCCCGCTACGTATCGTCGGTTTTGTGGTCAATAAGAGTATAATACTAATAAATAAATACTTAAATCTGCGACAAATATAAAGAAAATAGTAAAGTAAAATAAAATTATAAACGAATGTAAGAATAAAGCAAAATAAATAAACATATAAAAATAAAGCAAAACAGAACAAAAATGCAGATGAATGTAAATGTGATAGAAAATTATGACATTGAGAAAAAAAATTATGATAACGCAAATAATATGATGATTTATATATCACACACACGCACACGCACACGCATACATATATATATAAATAATATGTGTAGGACGAAAGGATTAATAATTAAACGGAGAGCAAAATGAAATCTACACGACGCCTGTATGAAAGAGATTGATGAATGCAGGAATGTAGCTCTCTCTCTCTCTCACGACGATGCCGCCATTGTGACGTATCAAGATTTTTACTCAATTAAAATTAGTTATAATACTAAATTATCGCCTATCAATTAAACCCACTTCCCACATATATATTGTAACAATATTCCCTGTCTGCCCAAGATAGTAAAGTACGAGAGGCCCCCAAGAGTGGGGTGCCACAAATAAACCCTCCACTTCTGCGAATGTGTTTATAAAGATTCAAATATGTGACCTACAAAAGTAAAATACAATCCTGTTCTACTAAACAAATGGTATTCTGGTACGTACCTGGTTTAATCTCCCTTCGTTTATGCTGCTGTCCAGTCGTCGACTCTATCTCGGAGTCACTCGTGTCAATTACAGGTTGACAATCAGTGAACGCCAGGGCTGTCTGCGGAAGTGAGACAGATGTATGTAAAGAGCAAGATAAAAACTATCAATTATATCACGTCATCATTGTCATATCAGCAGCTGGATGCCTACTACTGGAGTTTGTTTTTTGAGGTCTCTGCTTTTGGAGACCTCTCGTACTGCATTAAATTTTTCACATAATTTTTAGTTTTTCGCTCTTGTATCATTCCTCTTAAGATTTTCTTTTCTTCTTCTTACATTCTATAATTCCTCTACCATTCTATTCCATATCAATATCGATACTTTGATTTTATTTTATTATTAACTTATTTTAGATTTTTTTCGATTTATCACAGTTCATATTCTTTTACGACATCTATATTATTGTCATTATTTTTATTATTTTAATATTAACTGTATTTCTACATTTTTATATTTGACCTTGAAAAAATTCTTAGTTTTGGCTTTCGTTCCCGTTTATTATTTTCAAATAAAGTTAAGATCAAATAAATTGAATTGTCTGTTTGTAATATTTAAAATAAGGCTTTTTATTACATGCTTATGAATTTATATAGGGTACTACATATATTAAAATTACATATTTTTAAATATTTGTCTGTACGTCTGATTGTACCGGCTAATATCCAAAATGACTGGACCGATTAAGAGTCTTATATTAGCAGATAGCTGATGTAATAAGGAATAACTTAGGTTACTTTAATTTTATAAAAAAAATTAACTAAATACACTATTTTTTTTTTTTGTTAAACTCCACACGAAGTCGCAGGCATAGCTAGGTATTTGCATAGATTTAGTAAAATTGTAGTGAAATAATCACAGTCGTCAAAATGCTTTCGCTCATCTGTCAATCTATCGGTCTGCGCTTGCGCAAAAGATAAGGACGCGCGACGTATGATTGGTAGGCGGTTGACAAAACCGCGTCTCACGCCAAAAAATATAATGAAAAATAAAAATGATGAACGGCGTCAAGTGATGCATGTGTTTGTTATTTGTAAATTTGTACTAAATCTTTACTGCTTAATGGAATATTGAATTAAATACTGTCCTATATCAATTTTGAATTAATGTGTAATATGTACAAATGAGAGGTGAAAGTTTTATGTAAAAATTATTTCATTCGCATGAAAAATTATTTATTACGGCGTTGGTATGTCTGAAGTTGTAGGCGGATGATTTTGAAAATAAACTGTGTCTATCTTTCATCCAAGCGTTTTAATTTTTGTGCTCCAGCTCGTTAGATGTTAAACCGTACATGTTAAACTCCACCAGAAAGTAATTTTGTAATTTGATAGAAAAAATGACAACTACATATATAGTAAACGGATTTCTGCCTCCTTTGTCCATATCGTATTAACCCTTTCGCTACCAGCGCCGGAGTTAGTCGGCATCCACCTTGTAATTTGGGCTTATATGTAGATCCCTGTTTTAAGATTTATCACAGCCAAATAAATTACAAACAATTATCTTAACTTGTATTATAATTAATATACCAGTGAAATCTTTAAATATGTAACACAAATGAGAAAATTCGAACATCAGCTTACCGCCATGCAATGCGCAATTCGCGGCGCACATGCACGGTTCAGTGACGTCACTTCGGCGGAACGTACTGCGGTAAGGATAGGGTTAAATACGAGGCCTATATAGGCATATAAGCAGAGGATATATATATATATATAGGCAGAGGGTGGCTATCAGCTGATATAATTATAGTAAGTACTAAGTAAATAATAATGTAGTAAGTGAGTTGTAAGTGTTATATAAGTACACATACCCTTTTGAAGTAATACTGTCGTCTCTTGGTGGTTCCAGGTCGCGCAGAGTCATTGGGGTCGCTGGGTTCGCTCGCTCCGTTGCCATTGGCGATTGCTCCAGCGCTTTCCAGTTCTACTGCTTTAAAATTTTCTTTGCCTGAAAAATCACATTATTAACCTTCTAACTGCCATGCTGTTTTGGCCATGACTTCCCCAGGTGCCAAATGGAAATATCAAGTGTAGGCTTTCCTTATGTGAAAATTTGGGATCTTTACATTCTATGAATGAATATAACACATTATGTATATCATTATGTACTAAGACCGCCGGCGATCTTCATGGCACTTAAAGGCAACAGAGTACTCGGTGTGCCATGAGGTCGCCGGCGGGGTCACGTTTTTGTAACACAGAAAACACGATAGGTTTTCAAAGCCAGCTTTGAAATATGAATAAATTGTTAATTCAATACAAAGAAAGGTTTCTATATAAATATTCTAATGTAAATTTTATATAGAAAGTGAGGCCGCCCGCGGTCTCATTGGCACCCATGGTAACCGCTTCTAAAACATGCTGCAAATCTTATACCATCCCGTGATCCAGTTGCTAGGTGCCTAAGGAAGCTAATAATTACCGGAGGGTCGGAAAAAAATAATATTCCTTAGATGTACAGATGAAAAATTGTGAGGTAGCCGGCGGCCCTCACGGCACCTATTGTTGGGTATCGTGAGGTAGCCGGCGGTCCTCATGGCACTTAAAAGGTTAAAAGGTTAAAAAAAAACTTCATCTGTCCACTTTGTGAACGTCCAACGCTGGGCATGCATTTGAATTTCTTCTTCACTTCGGGTTACAAAGCGCATTGTTCTGTGAAGAGCCAACATACCGGAAAGGTTTATTTTTGTAGTCACTTATATCCTTAATACAGTTGTAGACCAACTTATTCAGAGGCTTTATTATGACTTAAAAACATCTTTCATACAATAAAAGTAATTTTACATGTGTGTTATGTATTGTAATACGGATGAGAGTGAACCAAAACGTGGTGCACCTGGTGGCGAACTGTCCCGCATTCCTAAGACTACGTGGCGATTTCGAGCTCCTACTAGGAGAGAAGATTTGTAAAGATAGCATCGCCTCTCTGATGAACAGTGACGAACACAGGCCTGCGTTCATCAAATGTTGCAGAGCAATAATTGAGGACTTAATTAAGAGGAATAAAAGCGAAAATACTGTACTATTAGTAGTACTATACTATTAGTAGTACTATACTATTAGTAGTATTAGTAGTACTGTAGGGTAATAAACTAAAGTAATAGAAGAAAAAATAAAACATTAATATAAAAAATAAAGCTAAAACAAAAAAAGAAACTTATGCAAAAGTTGTTTAATTACGAAATTATTAGAGGAACCAAAATATAATGTCAACAGAAAGCCGATTGATTTGTTACCGCTCCGGCATTGATTTGTATACTAGATAACAAAAGATTGTTGACAACGAAGGTGAATATATTATTGATTAGAAATAAAAACTTGTTAATAATATAGTCGTGTGAATTTAACTTAGAAAAGCGAAATTATTGTCTGGTCCAAATAAATACATACTTTAATTAAAGATATTATAAATAAGATCGTAATGCCCTGTCAATACGACAGGGGAGAGTGTGGCCCCCAATAGTGGGAGCAATAAAAAAATTTACTGTAGTACTATACATGGTTGTCTAGAAGAGTTCAACAACTTTGATACATTAAGTAAGAAAAGGACCAACATATAGCTATATCCGCACATAATTACGCACTTCCGTTACTTCCTCATATATATTGGTCCTTTTCTTACTTAGGATGGACTTCCGCAAAATAACGCCTGATCCATTAAATATATTAAGTAATATAAGTAATTAGGTTAAAAATCTTACCAATCGGCATCAACTGGTTGTCTAATTCACCAGACTTGTGCAGTATCCTGCAAGCTTGCAGAGCCACCATCCTTCTTGCCAGAACCCTGGTCGGCATCGGATGTCCCTGATGATTATCACATAATTATAATATAAACAAACGGAACAACCAAGATCACTGACATAGCTCCAATAATTGTCAGTCTCAAGTGGCAGTTGGAATGTTTGGTACCATATCCAAAAATTAACGATTTTAAAAGTAATAATCAAAATGATAATATAGTAAAAAAAACCGTGTTTAGGCTTGGTATAGTATCACTAGGCTCAAAGTTTCGCTGCGAAATAAAATCAGACATGAGAAGATGCACAGAAGAACCAAATACCGACGTAGCTCGAAGAATTGTCTAAAGTGGCAGTAGGCGGGGCACATCGATGGCCAAGGGCCGAATGGTTCTCTAGTGGCGACCACAAGCCGGTAGACGCGGCGTGGGTAAGCTTCCCACTTGTTGGATCGACGACATAGTTAAGACTTGAGGAAATCGCTTGATATGAGCAGCGAAGACCTGGTCATGGTTGCAATGTTTGAGGAAGGCTTATGCCTTGCAGTGGCCGTCCATCAGTTGAAAATAATAATAATAATAACTGCTATCCAGTACAATGCGATTAAAATAAGAATAGGACGGGCTCTCGGCTAACTTCACTCATATAAGTACGGTCAGCATTAAATATATAAAATAAAAAAATAATAATAATTGTTTTTGTTGATTGTTTAATTTGTTCTACAATGAGCAAAAGAGGTAGTGTTTTACATCGGCGAGCTCGAGAGATTATCAGCAATGTTGATAAGTACTTTGAGGAAGAGAAAAAACGTGCCATTATGATGTTGGACCAGTTAAAACAAGCAAGAATTGTACCAGGGCCAGATGGCAATATTCATATATCGCGTGATGTATTTGGAAGTTTCATTAAGCATTTGGAAACTGCTTCGAAGGTAACCGAGCGAGTGACTAGCCACTGGTATTATTTTTTAACATTGCTTTTTTTGCACACTATACCAAGTTCCCGTTGTGACGTCACAACATGGCGCTAGGCCGGTCCTATTCTTATTTTAATCGCATTGTATTTTAAAATACTAAATCATGACGCCATAAACTCTGTTATGATGTTCATCAACCCCCTAAACCCACATGCGAGAGGAATTTCGTGAATTTCTTTCTTAAGAAACATCTACTCAGCGAAAGAAATATTCCTACCAAATTTTAAGTCTATAAGCCTTATGGTTCCAGAGATATTGTGACGATTAAGTATATAGATAGATTTGTTATAGGTGTCGGCTTCAAAGATTTTCCAATCACCATATATAAAGTGATTACTCTGAAAGGTGTTACATTAACTTATATCTATAAGAATACTACAGGCTAACAAATTCTGGCAATACAAAATCTGCAGATACAGATAGTAAACAAAAATTAATTTTAATATATAGCAATCCAAATTATGAAAACCTTTTTTCTTACTATATTATCATTACATTATTTATTATTAGTAAGAAAAGTACCAATATTTAGCCACTTCCGCACATGCAGTGGTAGTCGTGCAACAAAGTGCACCGCCCGCCAGCCCGCTGATAAATGCGCATGCGGCAAACAATGCGAATTACAAAACTACCACCGTTAAATCACTCAACACGTGTTTCATCCCTCCACGGGGCATCCTCAGGAGTAATGTTACACTGAATAGTGCCAAACACAGAGTGAAACACTGCATGGCGGAAGTAGCTACATATAGGTCCTTTTCTTACTTAGGATGGACTTCCGCAAAATAACGCCTGAATCCATTAGATATTATTTATTATTTATATAGGGTGTATATTAACTTGCAAGCAGTAGTAGCCCAGCTGTAGAACACAGATAGATACAATCATAGGTCACATGTTCGATTCCCAGATACATTATACATACATTCTTATATTATTCACACTTTGTACATTATTTGCCACTGCTCACAAACTAGTTTTCAGAGGATAGGCAGCAGTTTCCTCTGCATACCATAATACCACACTGCAATCGCCAACCCGCCTGCTGAGCATGGCGATAATGATATATACCCCATTAGATATTTTTGGGGAAAGCCTATACCTTGCAGTAGGCGTATATGGGCTGAAACTATGAAAACTCTTGAACCTATATCCAATTCCCCTGTATATATTTTCCAAAATTCAAGATATAATTATCTACTTTATTAATGATGTTAAATTTACTCACAACTATATTATACTTCACAGGACAGTTTAGAGGTAATCGAAGGGTGCAGATATAGGCCTTCCTCATGTCACCCTTTCTGTCAGGAAGTTCCACCTCCTCCATCCACCACTGCGGAGCCAGTCGTGTGAACGTATCTGATGGCAGCTTGCCGCAGTACCTATAACATTTAATTTTTCCAAATAATAACACATATATAATAAAAACGTGTATAGGCACACTAGATGGACCGATGATAAGTCCAGTCCAGGTCAAAGTGATTTAATTTAACCTTCTTGGTTAAATGAAATCACTTTGATGTTTTTGATAACACTATCAAATGAACTATTTGTTCTATATTAATTCTTAAGTTTTGTAAGAAAACTATTCATGTTTGGAACTGAGCCACAAAATATTTTCCATATCTAATCCTCCTAGAATTTTGGTAACATGGTAGAAATGTAGAAACTGCCATAAACCTACATAACAGTAAAAATATCAAAAAATTACCTATTTATAAGTGCAATTGCTGTACTTAGATCTACACTTGCTATATCAACATCACACTTTTTAGATTTATCACTTTTTTCACTTTCATCACCTTCTGTAGCTGTTCTTTCAACTTTTTCACTCTCCACAATCTTTTTTACACAATCACCGACTTTAACTCTATCTACATTAGTATCTATTTCACTTTGTCTATTATCTACAATTTTACTATCAAATTCATTTCTATCTATATATATACTGTCTATTTTTTCTACCAACTCTTCTATTGTGTTATCTGTGTTTCTAATACCTTCTATACTGTCAACGATATCTTTTATACCTATTATCTTTGAATTGACATTCTCTTCCTTAACACTTAGGTTTTCAAAGTCCTCATTCAAAGTTATGGTTGTATCTCTTTTTCCATTTACTGCATTTTCCAGCAAATCCTTCAAGATTTTAATTATTTTATTAACATTATCCTTATCACCGATTTTCTTTTCTGATATTATTTTAATCAATTGTTCTAGATATTTGTTTGATGTTTTGTCTGTATTGAGATCAATTTCTGTTTTCTGGTTGTCTACAGGAGAGTATGGTTTGATGGTTGTGGTGAATCCATCGGCGTGGTTCTCTTCTTCTGGTAGTGGTTCATCTTGTATACCGCAGCCACATTTTCTTGTTATTATCTGAAAAGATATTTGATATCGTATAGAGATGATACAACACTACAATTCATCACCATCAAAGAAGGTTTCAGACCTATTATCGGACGATTTGACGTGATTATGTTCTATTCATATATGTATCTATAAGTATTAATTTAATGGGTACCACATAATATTTATTATCTACTGTCGATCAGCGGTACTCTATGAATAGAGATAGGTCGCGAGTCCAATTCCCGTGACACAATCTTATATAGATCACACTTGGTGCACTAACTAGATATAGGATTGCTACTGTTAATAAACAAGTTTCCAGAGGATGTACATCGTCCAATACCAGCCTGCGATCTCTGACCGACCTGCGACGATTATGGTATATCTTCCCATAGATATCTTTAGAGAAAGCCTATGTCTTGCAGGAGACTTCTATGGGCTGAAATGGCGATTATATATCTATAGTATACAGGATGATTGGTTTTAGGTGTTAAAACTTTAAATGGGTGTATGTACAGCTCATTTGCAGTACCCAAAAACTGAGCTGATCTCAGTATTAATAAATAACGTAATGATATTGAAGAAAAAAAAAGCCTTTTCAAAATTGATGACCACATATTAAAATTAATTATTGTTTGTTATCTGCCCCTGCAAATTACTGGTCTGTCGTATTCCAACTTAAAAAAAATTCTATAATAGATCTGTTTGATCACTGCTTCACTAATAAATGAGCTATATCACCCAATCACCAATACACCTATCCCTTTTTTACAAGGTAGATATGTTCCTTAGAGAAACGTACAAAAAAAACGTGTAAAAAATATAACATATAACATATGGAAAATTTGAGGTTATCTCAATAATTTAAAAAAAAAACAGCGTGAGATGAAAAAAATTCTGAATATTTTTCCAAAAAAACCATGAAAGGAAAGTAATAATTGAATCGACATTGAAAACGTACATATAAAATTAAAATAGTCGATTTTTATTACAATAAAAAATATTTGCAGTTAAAATTCAATATGTCCTATATATAAAAAAAAAAAAAAACAAATTTAAATTTGGAATCAAAATAAATTTTGAAAAATATTCATCTCTATTCATTTTGACAGGTCAGATATGCAGATTTCTACCACAAATGTAGGGTTTAAACGACATTGTATTCTTCCAATCGTATTTTGTTGCTTCAGAGAAAATTTTGTATTATGAAAATTATAAAAAATCTAGTAAGGATTTGTGTTTAATCCTTTTGGTGAACTTCATATTTCAAAATTTTGGAAAAAAACTAAATATATATATATATATATATATATATATATACATATATATATAAATATATATACACACACATATATATGTGTGTGTGTATATTTATATATATACATACATACAAAGTATCAAGTGACTTCCCTCGATGACTATGTCATTGGTCCACCTAATCAATGGCATCCACCAGCTCCTGATCGCTACTACCAAACCTTTTGGACCCAACGACAATCGGTTATGAGGGATTTCCCCCACCCACTGCCACTTTCAGACGAGCAATTCGACCAGCTATGTAGGGGTGGGTATCTTTAAATATATTTAGTATTTATTATGTATAAAAATATTCTTACTTGATCCAGTTCTCTATAAATTGCCAAATGATTTAGCAACAGCTGGCTGCAGTCTGGCGCTTTTGCCAGTAATGCCAGTGAGGAGCGCGGTGCACGGGCCCTTCCTCTGCATAATGCATGTGAGCGGTATCTGTGAAGAATTTTTTTTATTCAAACATTACTTTTAATTACAGTTTTTTTAAAAGTTATCTTGGGTATCATTACTTCTGCTGAGGATAGTAGAGGACTGGATAATACAGAAAGAGCTTGTCGTCAATTTCATCAGTGTTTTAGATGGACTTGGATTTACTAAGAAGGTACTTCTTGCAATGACCGCTGGGGGCTTAAGGTTCTGAAGTGGAGATCACGGATGCAGCAAACCTAGCACAGAACTTCTACTCACAAAATGGACAGACAATCTTAAAGTCAATGAAAGTCGCTTACAACCAGACCTACTGGAGAAAGATGTAAAAAATTGGCCATCCTGAAATTTTTATCAACTTCATATTTTGGTTTTTTGGCTATATATTAACTCAATTTATCAAGTCAAGTCAATAATACTCTGTAATACTACTGCTTTTAGAAAATCAGAAGATAGGATGGCATTTAAAGAGATTGTAAAACATTCCACCAAAGTGAGAAGAATTAATTGTTATTTATATATATATATATAATATTTAGAATAGATAGTACATCTTTTTTCTTCTATTTTTTTTATCTTCTTCTTTCATTAGGATAGACACATACTGCAAGGCATAGACCTCCTCCAAACACTGCCATGATGATCTGTCTCACGCTGCCCGCATCTAGTGACTTCCGCGAACTATATCATCGGTCCACCCAGTAAGGGCCATAGCCAAGCAGCGTCTACCGGCACGTGGTTGTCACCGCCTACTGCCACTTTAAACGAGCATTCATTCGAGCTACATGTTGTTATATGAGTCTTATTTCTGGTGGACATACCGACACGATAAAGTTGTCGTCACTTAAATAGCCAAAAGATGGAGACACATATATTGAAATATATATACATATATATATATAAACAACTTACGATGCCGGTACATCCCAACGAACCACAAGATTGCACCGTGGGAGATCTATTCCTTCCTCCAAAGCCGATGTAGCAAGAAGAAGATTGCATTCATGCATACGAAATCTGTTGATAAATAATAAAAAATACATAAATATTTTTGTAGACAAATTTCTTTTATTTTTTAGATACATAAAACAAAATTCAGTGTTGCCATATACTTCATGTATGTTTACCGTAGTTACAATAACTTGAAATTAATTACTTACCACAATAAACTCTTACAATTCTATATTATTTAATATTCTTATCATAGCCCACTGAACCCCTGAAAACTTGATATATACATAACTAGGCTGCCAACAAAGCTACATCTGTTCAATATCCTAGTGGTTCAAACATCAATCATTTATACATGTGACTATGTCGTGGTATCTGCATATTTACTATCAGAAATGTTTGTATAGGACCCGACGATAAATATTGCACATCGACCTTTGAAGAAACAATCGGCTAATTTCGGTTTTGTAGAGCGTTATCTCTGTCGCACGAAAAACAAACAGCCCGGTATCTATTAGGAGCTGTTAAAACAAGTATCCTTTGCTTCTTTTTATAATTATTCGTATAAATTGTGTATTGTTTTAACAATAATATATATTTAAGTATAACGGTTTATTATGTACAGTTGTAATTTTCCTAAATAATTGAATACGTAAAATTAATATGATCATGTTTTTTTATTACATTTAATACCATCCTTAAAACACCACTTATAGAAAAAATTGGTGTATTTTATACAAAGAATAAATGATTGGCATATGATTGGATACCCGAATAACTTAAGTTTATAAGGATACCATGGTAGAAGAGTTCAATCTAATTCTTCTTCTTTTTAGCCACTAATCGCCTTAAGCTTCCTCCTATGTTATTGGTCCAGATAATAGAAGGTCTCGCCACTGTCATTAGAGACAAGCACCTCTTAGAGCTATATGTCTGATTGATTGATGATTCTAGCATCTATCAAATTGAGCTCCTATTGTATTCTTGCTATGACATACATAAGTGATATATGTTTATTGCACAAGCTAAAATGTTACCAAGTGAAAATTATTAAATAACTAGGTATAGCATTAAAACTCACTTCTTTAGCACATCTTCTTGTTTCCTACTCTGACGTTGGCACTCCTGTATTTCAGTTCCGGTTACTTCCACCGCACAGTATTGAGCACAAATGTAGTTTAAAGATGGCCGAAATCTAGACATATCCTAAAAGTAATATAGACCTCTATGATAATAAAATATATTAGTTGCACACAATAATTAGGAGTAATTTAATTAATGTAAAAACTAAACCAAAAAAAGAAAAAAAAAGTTTACTAATTAGAAATAGACACACACATGAAAACATTTCTTAATTGTTGTGAATGGAACAGTATCCTTATGTGTGCGTGCGTGATTTTCGTGTGCGTGTGAGGGTGTGCGTGCATACGTGCGTGCATGTACGTGCGTGCGTGTGCAAGCATGTGCGTGCATGTGTGCGTGCGTGTACGTGCGTGAATGCGAGCATGCATGCGTGCGGTCGAGCAAGCGTGCATGCGTGCGTACCATATTTCACTGTTTCTGTGCTATAACACTTTGTATTAAAAGAGTAAATTCCTACAAGAACAATCCAATGCAAAAACATCGTAACCCTGGACATTACTAACATATTTAAAAATTTATTCTTAAAAATTTTAAAAATCTTTAAAAATTTATTCTTAATTTTTTTTATTTCCATTTCTTGAGGACTCATTGAAAATCTTTGTGGGAGACCATGTCCAACATTAGACATGCTACTACTGAAAAGAAAACTTCCAGTGCAATAAACTAAATTGCATTTAATAAATAATACATAAATATCCACCAAAATTCAGATCTACGACAATTAAATTAAGTATAATAACTAAAAATTAAAAATCATACCACAATCAGCATAAACATAATCTTCGCCATCAAAGGTTCCTTCAAGAACATAATCCCGCACAATGCATCAGGGTTCTGTTGATTCTGTTGGACTCTAGCCAGGTTGTTACGTGAAACCCTGACTCTTCCTCTGACCCTTTGCCTTGAACCCCTCAATCCTAAACTTCTCACTTCATCAAGTCTCATACTATCCACCACAGTTCTGTCTTTCACTTTACAATCACTTTTATCACTAATTTTACTATCACTAGTCTCTGCCACGGCTACTTCTTCTTCAATCTCCTTTAAATTCAACTCATATGTGTTGACTCGATCTTCTATTCTGTTACCCAGAGTTGTGAAGTCACACTCATCGATTATGTTCAACATTTCTTCAGTTTTAAGAGTCTTTGTCTCGCTTTTGCTCGTTGTGTTCATACCTGCAGGACTTCCTTCAGTCTTCTCTGCATCAGTAGGTCGGAACTGCTCTAATATTTCAGCAAATCGTACAACTTTGGGCGTACAGAATGTTATTATTTTATCCCAGTCGGTTGAATACTTGGAGAATATATAATCTGCATACCCTCTTATCTTAAGTAGGGTTGTTGTGCACATACATAGGAGGAGAAAATGTCTTTCATATGGAACTTTAATTTTGAGTTTTTCCAATTTAGTTAGCAAGGAGAACGCAGCCTTATCTGCAGCGTATGGACCTGGAATTTAAAGTGGAAAGCATCAAATTTATTGACTGGTTGAATTTAAAATGAATGAAATATGAACCGATAGAGTGAATGAAGGAACAAATCTGGTTGGACATTAATTCTTTCATGCCTATTCCAATCGATTCATGAACTTAGCTGCCGGTCTCGCGCCGGTGCGAGATGCCTACGAATCAACTTTTATAAACCGGTATAGCGCCGGCATTGTAACATGGTAACGTGTATGCACTGCGCTTGAACTTAACTTAGTTGGCAAACATTTTGAGTTATCTTTTTATTTTATTATGCCTGCAATATGAGGACGAAAAAGGGTCCGCCGCGTGTCGAAAAAAGCGCATCCAAGCACTGATAGAGAGAATTCCTTTCGCAGTACTAGTCTCGCTCCGGTGCGTGATAAATTTGATTTAGTTTTTTTTTATTTTGTTTACCTTATATACGCAAATGGTACTTGATAACATTTGAATCCTAGGAAAATAAACAACAAAAAGGAAACTTTGCTTCTGCCTGACATGGGAATTTAAAACACTGGTAGTGAAGTTACATGCAATTGACTCTATTTTTAAAACAGTAGATATGTTGCTTAAGAAAGCGCTGCTTTTTTAAAAAATATCGTGTACAATCAAATACACATATCCTCAAATGTTCAATAACTTGAAACTTTCATATACAAAAAACATATAGTTTTTTCTTTCTTTCACTGCACCAAAACAGCTGATAATGGTTATTTACATCTCTTTCTGATGAATATAATTAAACATACCTAATTCATCCAATATATACAGGAACTGATGAAAAATCTGTTTAGGTTCCATTGTAGGGTCTGGTATGTTCATGAATTCTTCATACAAATCATCACCGTAGATTTCTGATGGATCATACCTGGAAAGAGTAGTAATATTTAACCTTTTGCACTTGAGAGGTGACTGACCCTCGCCATTTGGTACACTGCTTTTGTTTAATTTTACGAAGTTTAAATATGTCCCTTTAAATGCAGAGGAGTCTCTCTTATAAATTTCTACGTAACCAAGAACCAGATGCGTTTTTGTTATCACTATTAACTTGACAGCCGCAGCGAAGAGTCTAGGAGAATTGAAGTTTGAATCTTTGACATGGTGGCGTAAACCATTTGCTTTTTTTTTGTATTTCAGATTTCTAAAAAATTTGCTTAAATGTAAAGCTGATATCATTCTTATAGGAGTCAGACATCAAACAACATGTTACTGTAATACTAGTCCCAAAAGCCCAGGCATACATCTCGGCAATTGTTTTTTTCAGAAAGACAACACCCTCCCAAATCTACTAGCTCAGCAGCTGACAATATATACCAATAATACAAATCCTGAAATGGATACCACAGAGTATAACTATTTTTAGTCTATAGATGTCTACTGCAAGGCATAGGCCTTACTCAAAGATATCATAATCACCATACTTGGTAGATGGGTTGGCGATTGATGTACAATGTCATGGCATGCAGAGGATTCTGCTGCCTATCCTCTGGAAACTTGTGACAAATGGCAACCCTATATAATTAATGCACAAAGTGTGATTTATAACATTGCATCCCAAGAACTTGTGACCTATTGCTATTCTCAGTCCTCCACTGTTGGGCTACCACACTATAATAACTGATTATTTACCAATAATTATTTTATGTATTGTGGTGGACCAAAAAGTAATGTCTTTTCTGTCAGCACATTTTACAGAAAACCAATTGATTGACCCCTCTGGCATTGATTTTGTATACTGGACGGCAAAAGGTTGTTGATAACGAAGGTGAATACATTGTTGATTAGAAATAAAATTGTTAAAAATATAGTTGTGTGAATGTAACTTAAGAAAGCGACATTACTTCCCAGTTACCCTAATATATATGTAAATATCTCTACAGACCTATGTTCATTGATAAAGTCCATGGCATCTTGCACTGTTGCCCTCATGAACTCGTCCAAATCCTTATACATCTCCGGAAGATCATCCAGGGGCACCTGTTTCCCATACTCAACTATTACTTCTCTCGGTTTTGACACAGTTGCCGATAATCTGAAATTTCAAATAGACAAACCGCGTTATTAGTGGTATTTTAATTGTTGAACATTTAGTACAGTCAGCAAAAAAAATCAAAGTTATTACACCTATTTTAATGCATCCCTATATAAAGCATATATATTTATATAAGTATGTGTATAGTATTGTATGTACACCCCAAACTGCCCCTCTCCTTCATGTCTCTCATCTTATCTTGTTATCTAGGGATCGCCTCGAGCAATATGTCCGCCCCTTGTACCTCTATACAAATTCCTTTTTTTGTTCATAATCTATGGTGTAAAAAAGTATAAACAAGTAAAGTTTTTTTAAAATGTATGTGTCCATCTGCCTTTGTCTAGAGCCAGACATGTCCACAATGCAACTCCTAAAAAATTCAAAAAAATAGAAGAAGAAAAATCTCACCTTTTCCCACCATCAATGTCTTCAGCCAAATCCATTTCACAGTCCAAATCCTTCTCCAACTCTTCAATCTTCCATCCCAATTTTTCGTACATTTCAAAATCATCGAAATTCTGATAAACTCCTATGCTTAATTCAACCTTGGAATCTTTAGTTACTTCTTCTACTACCTCTTTCTTTTCTTCAACATTATCATTCACATTAGTTATTTCTTCTTTTATTTCCTCAACAGCATCACTATCATTAACTTTTTCTTCTTTCTCTTCAGTTACTTTGGTTTCCTCTGCAGCACTATTGCCATTACTTATTTCTTCTTTTACTTCAGTTATTTTTTCTGCCACAGCATCATTTTTATTAGTAATTTCTTCTATCGCTTTATTTTTTTCTTTTTCTTCCCCCACATTACTATCACTAATTTCTTCTTGTGCCAATGTTTTCTCAGAAATTTGCTCAACTGTGTCATCATCGTTAGATTTTTCTTCTACTATCTGATCTTTTTCATTTATTTCCTTAATGGCATCATCATCACTAGTTATTTCTTGTTTTAAGTTTGTTTTTTCATTTATTAGTTCGTCTGCATCTTTATCAATGTCATTTGCAATATCTGTGGTGATGCTAATTTTATCTACTTTATTCTGTGTCTCAGCAACATCTGCTGGATTTACTGTTTTATCTGTAACATCGTCTATATTATCTGTATCTTCTTTGTTAACATCTGTGGGCGCATCAATAGTTACTAATTCTTTATTATTTTCTAAATCAGACTTTTCTTCTCTCTTTATATCATCTAGGTTTTCGTTGTCCGTGTTAATGGAGGTGAACAATGGGTAGGTTAGGGCTAACAATCTAGGCCGGTCGATTTCCTTGCATTGTTTATAGAGTTGCATTACCTGAAAACATTGATAAAATAATTTAAAACCTGGTAGACATGCGTTTTCTTTTACTGGACTCTCATTGCTGCCCAAATAGCAGTTCTCACGGTTTTAAGGCGGCTACTGAAGGTGCTTTGACTAAGAGCTTTAATGTTACAAAGCTCAAAGGCTCCCGGGGGAGCTTCAGCTCGGGCAACTACATACAACCATTTCTGACACTTCATGGAGTTACTACGCCCAAGGACCCCCAAAAGGGGACCTCGGCTTCTACTGTCCTCGATAATATCCGCTTACGATTCTCACACAAGGACACCCGACAAGGAAGTTAATACAATAGCTTTGCGGTCTTCCACTCTGGGCTTCATTGACAAGCTGAGAATAACTCAACAAACCAGGTGAACCAAGTTGGGATTACTCAATTAAAATAAATCAGAAGGAGATTCATACTTGAACGAAGGTCAACAAATCAACATGGTCTAGAAAATTTGCAATTTAAGTGGCAGTGGTAACCCCCTAGCCAAGGGTGGCATTTATGGTATATCCCCCCCACCCCCGTAGATATCTTTGAGAATGGCCTATGCTATATGCTTCATTTTTTAATTGGAATACAACATTCTAATAACTTCTGGCAACACAGTATATCAGGACAGCTAGTAAAATAATTAAAAAATAAATAAAAATAACATAGTTTACTTACATATCTCAGGTTATCGTCTGTAGATATTAAATGGCAACTGTCTATAATCAAAACATTTATTTGCGGAACATTCAAAAACCCATCTTCCAATATACATTTTAATGTATTCGATGTACATACTAGAACCTGAAATTAAAATGAACATATTTATTATAGCCCTATTTTAAACTTTTACACGTATTTTCAAACATCCTATATAAAGTTGATTACTCTGAAATTATACATAAGTTAATTATTTCTATTGGAATGTAACATTCCAATAACTTCTGACAGTTCTGCAAGGATAGGGATACTAAACAATAAGCAGTTTTATTATTAAAGGGAACGGAAAGTAATGTTGCTTCTGTCGACATATTTTGCAGAAAAACCGATTGATTTGTTGATAACGAAGGTGAATATATTGTTGATTAGAAATAAAAACTTGTTGAAAATGTAGTCGTGTGAATTTAACTTGAGAAAGCGACATTACTTTCCGGTCTCCCTGATATATAGTAATTATAAAATTATTATTATGTATTATCATTACATGTTTATGTAATTGTTTTTATTTTTGTACAGGATGTACTGTATTTCATTAATTAATGGATTCACCCTTTTTGAACTGGAGCACTGGAACTCAATGCCAGGAAGGCAGTTTTCTGATATATCAAATCCAAAATTGACAATATCCCAGCAGAATGGCTTATAGTGTATCACAAATTGCCATGTTGCAGAACGGGAAAAAAATAAATACGTTTAAAAAAATTTTAAGTTAAACGGTTTTTGATACCCATATTGTGGTGGTTGTGGAAAAATATGTACCTAGTCCGCCATATTGGAACGGCGACCATCTTGAATTTTAAATTTTGACGTAATCACCGTGTTTTACTAGTGTAGCCCTTTCATTTGATACCCATATTAAGGGGGTTAAGGAAAAATATGTAAACGGCCATTTTGTATCGGCGGCCATCTTAGATTTATAATATTATTGATTTTATTATATTGTTACATCTAAATTAAATGTGTATACCAAATTTCAGATCAATCTGACAATGGGAAGGTGCTTAAATTTCAATTTCTAATTTTGATCCAAATAAATTCCGTACGGGTCGAACCAAATAAAACCGTTTAAAAATTGTAACATGAATTTTGAAAATGCTTTTTCTTACCTTATTATCATTAGACTATTTATTATACCATTGATATACAGGATGTACAATATATTAATAGACAATAAATGAGCTATACATTCACCCCTTTAAGGCTTTTACACTAATTACTGATCAATCTGATAATGATAAAAATATTTACTATTTCATGTATACAAATCACAGTATAAGCTCCTTATTGAACTTCCTTCATTCCCATTTTCACTACTTAAAAATGCGACCCAATTCCTATATTCACCGCTTCAAAAATTTCTTTATTCGGATCTTATATGTACATACATAGTAACAAAAGCATTCCAATAGGCATCCAACCCAATGTCTTTTACAAATGCCGTTAGATGGACTAATAAAAAAAAGTAATGTTAAAATGTTGAATTCGCAGCTCATTGAAGAAGAGGCTTCAACAAGAGCGGGAAACGTGACATTTAATTTAAAAATCTTATTGAGATATAAATATATACATATAAATGATATCGCTGAGGACTTTGACATAAGCCGCCTTCTCCGCGATCGGTTTTTTTGAGAATGTAAACAAACGGAATAAAAGCAACCTTATTACACAAATAATAAAGTACATTTTTTAATGTTGCTGTTACGTCTATGGTAAAAAGCCTTCAACAAGCATTGAAAACGTGACATTTAATTTAAAAATCTTATTGAGATATAAATATATACATATAAATGATATCGCTGAGGACTTTGACATAAGCCGCCTTTTCCGCGATCGGTTTTTTTGAGAATGTAAACAAACGGAATAAAAGCAACCTTATTGCACAAGTAATAAGGTACATTTTTTAATGTTGCTGTTACATCTATGGTGAAAAGCCTTCAACAAGCATTGAAAACGTGACATTTAATTTGAAAAATCTTAGCGAAGGTTTAAGAATTGAAAATGAGCTTTGCAATTTCTTTATGAACATTGACTTATCTGAGGAACGAATTCTTATGTTTAAGAGGCAAATTGCTAATGCGACTGCTGCGTGTCAATCTGTATTGAAACTTTTAAAATCTGCCAAGCGAGAGAAAATTACAAAATTCTTCAAATCATTGTTTATGCCTTAACATAATTAATCAAAATGTTCAAAAACTTCAATTAAAAGGTTTTTCTTTTATTTTGTCACCTAGGAACGTATCCTCTATAATCCCATATACATTACCATTCCGTATGTACGGTTTGCCTGGCTTATGGAACATATAACCCGCGAATAAACAGCTTTTACTGTAGAAAATCGTACATTTGACGTTAATTTATGGGACATGTTTTATAATTAAACATACTTCCTTCTCTTCAAAATATCCTTTCCAGTCTTCTATGTCTTCATATCTGACCGCCTGACCTACAGCCAAGTCGGTCAGGATACCCAGCTCATATGCAACATATGCTATTCTTGATTCTCTGGTCAAGAATACTGAACGCTGATGACCTTCGCTGAATAACCTGAAATTAATAATAAATAAAATTTATAATCTCTCAGGATAAGGCAGTCATATCTTCTAGACTGGACTTATTCCTTTCCTCAATCAAAAAGACCATTGAAACAATTATTACTTCTGGAGGATCAGTTTCTACAGATTACTCCATGTACGGAACATTGTTCAGAAATAAAATTTAGCATATTCCAGAAATACTTTATTTTTGTATATTTATTCTAAAACAATGCCTACTTATATATAAAATTTCCTTACTATTAAAGCCTACCTACTTGCTACATTCACAGAATAAAGCCTTCATTATGATTAGCTATAATGACTCGGGTAATTTTCAGGGAGCTGTCTGATGTTTTACACATATTTCTCAGCTACTATGTTCCTTACCACACAAAGAACCATGGTTTACAATATACCATCACATACCAATGAACCTTACTTTTATGGGTTTACTAGAATATGGCCAAGGTATTCCCTGCCTGTCGTAAGAGGCGACTAGAAGTACATCGGGTCCGCGAGCATTGAGGTATGGGGCCTTCACCGTCCAATGCACACATGTCAAAAATGTGTGCTATCTTACTCAAATAAACATATTTTGTACTTTTGTTTAAATAATTTCAATAAATATAATTTTTGTAAAAAACATTGGTTTGTGTGTTCTAAATACGTATTCAATAGCGGCTCGAAAAATTTTTTAATTTCGAAAAATGGCTCACACTATCAAAGAGCTTGGTGACCCTTGATATACAGTATAATACAAAATAATCCTAAAACCAGTATGGATTTGCCAGCTTGCACGCAGTGAGGAACTGGAACAACTCCAACCTTAACTAACTCCAACCATTTCAATCACGTCATGGTTTATAACCAACACAGAGATCCATGAAGCACAAAACATTAGAACGATTAATGAGAAGTTAATAGTAAAAAGGAGTAAATTAAACAACACAGCAACATTAAACTACTAAAAAAACTATAAGATACAAAAACTTGGCGAAAGATGGTTAAAGAAAAAGAAACAAATCTGCTTGCAGTCTGAGACTGATTCTAGATAAACACAGAAAAAACATCTAATTACTTGAGTGATTGCAATTTTAATAAGTAAAAAAATAGTAATTTTGTGCTCAACATGGGTAATAAATTATTGATTTTTCAGTAATTATTAATTAATTAAAAATTCTACTGATATTTGAACATAAAGACATATTCTCAAATAACAGCCGAATTATTAATCCAACAGTTGTTACACCCTGTATATAAAAATTCTTCTTACCCGCGAATTTTGTATGCATCTTCATGGAGCAATCTGGTGGCCACAAATGAACAGTGTTCGGTTATGATTGTATTCTTTGCACTGACGACTGCTGCCAGCCTCGCCCCACCTTCCGCAGCTGTAAACCTTGTACAGCATGCTTCCATATCCTGCAAAGTAATAATAATAGTAATTTGCTAGATTCCTCTCTTCAATAATGAAGATTAGGTATCATCTTCATCAATGTTTCAGCGGTAAGATATTCACTGTAAGTCACACACATTTTCTATAGGACTAGTTGGAAGTGGTCTATATCCAACTTCTTATTGACATCTATAGGCTAAAAATAGTTACAGTATTATAAGATATTCAAATTCAAAATATCATTATTAAAGTAAGCATTTACATCTGCTTTAGAATCATCAATTATTTAAGCATTATAAGTAGCACGCTACCACAGGCTCCGAATACCAATCTTTTGAGAAGAATCAGAAAAAACTGTCACTCTTTTAAATTAAATTCAAGAATTTTTATGTGTAAATTATAATATCAATAATGTATATATTAACAAACCAAACTAAAAATATTTGAATGCCATAAGATTTATATAATATACATTAAAATTTCAAACAAAGAAGCAGAAAGTCTAAGATATCTTATGGAACTTTATTATATATACATACATCCAGACCTGTGAAGAATTTTTAGTTATCTAATACCAAATTTATGCCTTGAATTTTTATATTTGTCTTAAGTATTGACAATTCACATTATGATAATAAATTAAGTTGCAACACTTCAAAAAAACTAACAGGATAAGTTGTTGCGACAAAATACATAATTGTTACAACCTCTTTTTTGGATAAACAAGTATATTTTGCCCCACCTTAGTCTTTCTAAAATTCTTACACTCAACATATATGCTCCACACATATTTATGGCATCAATAATTTTATATAAAAGTGAAAGTTCTGTTAAATCCATTTATGAATTGTCCCTCTGTGGGACATGGACCCTAGTTCTGAAGCACTTTTTTAGACCATTGTTAGTAGTAATGATGATTTAATTTAACAAATTAGATTTCAATAAGCTTTATATCTCCTTGTGCAAATAATTAACTGTATTTATATTATAACATAATACAGCTAACCAAAGAAAAAAAATGTTTATAAATATTCAATTCAATTCTTAAATGAAATGTCAATTTAGAAACCTCTATCATTTTGAAGGTATAGAAATATATTTTATTAAGATACTATAGCAACTAAACCAAATCACACCTTTATTGAAAAGCATTCTAATTAGATTTATATTTTAAACAATGCAGGCAATAGTAACATATCCAGTTACCCATGAAAGAGACGAGAACGAAAAAGATTGTCTTATTACAGGTACAATCAGGTTTTTAGTTAAATAAACTTGTATAAAACTGGAAATTTCTTTTTTAGTTATACACTCCAATAGCGTATGAATTTGAGATCGAATTATTGGCTAATGCCGGTAACATAAATCAGTAACAACGTTCCAATAAATACTAGAAGATAAATCGTTATTCAATAACCAACCCTAATAATAGTGATAAAATATTGTAATGAAACTCTTGTAAGTTGAGCGGTTAAGTCAAACAACAATACATCTTTATCAGTTAAAAAGAAGTACTTACTGCTACGATACAATCTTCAGTTAAAGTGTAAATTCAATCGTATAGTAGATCTGATAATTGCGAGAAACATTTTAAATATCACGTTCAACTAAACATTAAATTTAACCGCACAGATATATTATTGCAACGCTCCAATATTAAATTGATTATATTTTGGCACATTTAGCGAAATTTTAAATAGTACAATGAATGCCAAGTATATTCAAATTTGAATAAAATTAATAATTTTGTTTTACAATCAGAAAACGATCCGTCGCCAAGAAGCGACAGTAAATATACAGTGTTGCCACTAAACAGAAAAATGATTAACCGATAACGTTGACAATATGTACGAAGATATTGAGGATTAATTTATTTAAGAAATCTGTTAACATGAACCTTTATTCACAAAATATTTTATATTAAAAAATAATTATGACATTTCGCATCTACAAAGAAAATTATTTTTTACAAGACATTCCTGTCGCTTTACATGACTCTTTACTGACCTCCATGAGACTTCATTCTGGATATATCATGAGGGAACACTACTTATCTGCCCACTTGTGCTAACAATACTCCTTAAGTCATAACATATGATTATTCTCGTTCAGTTCAGAGTTGTGGCATATTTTAATATTGTTTATATTTCTCTAATTTACTTAGGGTTTTGTAACGTTGCATGTCAGCGTCCTATATATCTTAAGTAAGAAAAGGACCAATATTTAGCCACTTCCGCACATGCAGCGGTAGTCGTGCAATGAAATGCACCGCCCGCCAGGGCATCTTCAGGAGATGCCCCGTGGAAGGGTGAAACACGTGTTGAGTAATTTGGTGGTGGCGGTTGTGTGATTTGCATTGTTTGCCGCATGCGCATTTATCAGCGGGCTGGCGGGCGGTGCATTTCATAGCACGATTACCGCTGCATGTGCGGAAGTGGCTAAATATTGGTCCTTTTCTTACTTAGGTTGGACTTCCGCAAGGTAACGCCTGATTCCATTAAATACTATATATCTTAGTTAAAATTTTAACAAAAAAAAATATAAACACGAGAAATATCACATAAATCGCAACACTGCAAAAAATTGTTAAACCCTTGACGGGGAACGATTAATTTCAAATGGCGTGAGATCGTGCTATTGGTTCAGCGGACCTTTGTTTATATAACAACATTCCAATGCGCCTGCGCACCAGCCACAGCAGTTTACATAGATTATCCAGGAGAAGGACCCTGGCCTCGGTCGCATTCATTAGCTAGGTAACGTCTCACGCACCAACGCACACTCTTTGTGTCGGTTGCGTTCACCAGCTACATGACGTCTCATGCGCCGGGCCAATTTAAATTTACGCTATTAATTTACGTTGTAAATTCTTGTTTTGGTTCTTTTGATTCTCGGAGCATCTGTAAATTCACGCCACAACCTTTATATCGCCTCGCACCCCAAAGGCGTAAGTGTTGAACAAATATTACAAAAACATTAATATTAAGTAGCGTTTAGCTATAAATTATAGCTCAACATTTTTTCTGTGTTCATAGTTCCAACATTATATATTCATTATTATTTTTCAATTTGTTTTACATTGCTTTAAGTTTTATAACTCCGTCCTGACAGTAAACAATCACATCAACTGCTTTCGGCTTCTTCCCTTCATCGCAAGCCATCTTGGGTTTTACAGTCAGCGGTGCAAATTGTACATATATTTATATATGTATATTATAACTGTGACTTCTATTCACAGGTGCGAGTTTTATACTAAAAATAACCTACGGTCATTGAGATTGAATCCATTCGTACCTCGCACCGGAACGAACACATCCTGTCAACTACCGACGCTCCCTGCTCTCGACCTGCTGCCGCCTGACCAGTTCTGGAAGATCATGGCTGCTTGCCATCATCAGGGAAGTACCGGGCTGCGGTGTAAAATCAGACCAGGCGGCTTCTTTGCTTACCACCTTTTTGATTTAAATATATTTTTCTTCTGTTGCAGAGTTGCTACATATGATACAGTTTGTATCATTATTATCTGTATAGGATTGGAGACTGAACGCATTTATTGTGGTGGAGCGGCCGAAGATACCGCTCCAAAGTTACTCCTTTCGATTGCCTTGGACAAAGTCAGGGCAAAGGTGCGCTTCGGCGTCATCAGGAGTGTGGTTTCCTACCAGAAATAAGGAGTCTCGGATTCAAAGAGCTCCGCCTATACCACCACCAGCTTCAGCGACTCTGGGGCGAACGATGGCTGGCGTGAACACAACTGTGACAACCTATACATTAAATAATTATGCTAAAGTGAAGAAACAATGATGAATATATTTTTTAAAAAAATTAATAGATGTTGGTTTTTCTAAAACAAAGTTGTATCGAAAAACAATTCTCGAAAAGTAGAATGCACAGAAATCAGTTCTGTGTATGTCGTTAAAATTTAATTTAATATTTTTTAATAATACTCCTAGTATTTATTTAAAATAATATTATATAATGAACAGTTCATTTATTGAAATTAATAATTTTCTTTTTACTATTTACAATTGCGATACATTTTTTCAAACAATATATATGTTGATTGGTTACATGTGTACAACCTTTAAAGGTTTACCCATTGCTTCTTTATTTATTACTGTTAATTATGGTACCCTTTATCTAAAAATCAATGATTTTAGAAGTAATAAATAACATGATAATAATTAAATAAGGTAACTTTACGAAATTCTAGTTACTAAGTTTTAAAATTATTATTAGGGAGACCGGAAAGTAATGTCGCTTTCTTAAGTTAAATTAGCACGACTACATTTTTAACAAGTTTTTATTTCTAATCAACAATATATTCACCTTCGTTATTAACATTTTGCCGTCTAGTATACAAATCAATGCCGGAGCGGTAACAAATCAATCGGTTTCTCTGTAAAATATGTCGACAGAAACATTACTTTCCGGTCCCCCTAATATCTGTTCTTGTTATAAGTTATTTTTGTGCCGCATTCCAATAGAAAAATAAATTATAATAATGTAACATATTTCAGAGTGATCGCTATATACAGAGTGATTAGAAATAGATGCAGCTAAACGTTTTTTTAAAAAGCTAGTTACTATAGCTATAGAGAATCGGCCTGTATAATGTTATCGCTGGGATTAACGGCGAGATTTAAATGAAACTTTTAACTAAAAACTTTAGGGTTGTACTTTAAATTGTTAGATTTTATATCAAATAATTAATTGTAATGTTAATGTTAAATTTAGTGTTTAAATTATAACTAATACAATTAAATAACAATACATGATAAACTGGTTACTTGATATAAAAACTTTGTGTATTCTAAATAAGAAAGGACCAATATCTAGCCACTTCCGCACATGCAGTAGTTGTCGTGCATGAAAGTGCACCGCCCGCCAGCCCGCTCGTAAATGCGCATGCGACAGACAATGCCAACTACACAACCGCAACCGTAAATTCACCCAACACGTGTTTCACCCCTCCACGGGGCATCTTCAGGAGTTGTTACACCGATTAGTGCTAAACACCGAGTCCACCACATTGATATTGACGTTACAATGTTTCTCGTACTTTAAAAGCACTATCGAGAAACCAAATAATAAGTTTAATTAATTATATATTAGTCGGCAAATTTTAAGTTGCTATTTGGTTGTTTAATTTAAAAAAAGCGCATATTTGTTATGTACCATAATTGTAAGTAAATTCATAAAATAAATTTACATGTACTTATACTTTAAAAACGAAAACCATTTTAAGAATCTGTTTTAAAATGATTTTGATATGTTGCAAAAAATTATAATCTGATTTCCTTGGTTTCTTATATTCGTAATAAAAATTTTAATCTTTTCACATTGTGGTTTATGGCATTACTTGTTAGTACTATACACCAATACCCCGCTTTGCGTCGTTTCGTTTTGCGTTTTTTACGAAGTTGCGTCGCTACTTAATCAGTACTAATTTTCACTGTGCGTAGTTAGATTTTCGAGGTTGCGTTGTTTTGGGTTCGTCTTAAATTTTTTTTTGGAAAATTTCTTTTTTTTTTCAATAGATGGCAACACATGTTTCTAATTGTGCTATGTATCAAAACTCGGAGATTCCCCTTCTAACTAAAAATTAACGCAATTTTAATATAGTTCTATTTTTAATTTGTTTTGCTTATTTTGTAGTTCAGTTGCAATTACGTAGTTTGTTGTATTGTAGTGTGTTGTGCTTTTTTAAAAAGAGAATATTAAATTTATATAAATTTTAACGTGTTGTTTCTGGTTGCAAAAAAGGTATATATTTTTCCAATTTATTTATTGGCAGAGTTATATTATTTTTGTGTTTTAAATGTTTACTTTGTTCAATTTTCTTTTTAAAAAGGCGTACTTTCGTAACCCGGGAACCTGTTTGGTGTACACCAATACCTCACTTTGCGTCGTGGTTACATTCCAAAAAAACACGACGCAAATTGAAACACTGCAAAGTGAATTAAGATTCTCTATAGCAAACCATGTAAAGATCGAAGATAGGTTCCAGGGTTACGAAAATAGTACTTTTTGAAAAGAAAATTGAACACAGTAATAGTTTAAAAAACAAAAATAATATAAAATTTTATAAAATACTTGCAAAAAACAAAAAAACACGTGTTCAATTGAAACAAAATAAACTATTTAATTAATTTATGATAAACGAAATTAAAATTAATTACTGTCTGATAAGTCCATAGTGGTTGTTAGTATGTCGGCTTTCTTTCACAAAAAATTGGTCCAATGTTCGTTGAATAGCTTTTTTCCAACCTAACCCTTAATAGCCTAGAGTTTCAATTTTGATACCAATCTTTTAAACCGAATGTTCACATTACTATTAGTTTTTTTTTATAGGTTGGCTGTACGAATTTTACTGTTGTATATTATTTTTTTCAACGAAATTTAAAAAAAATCTATTTTTCCCATCATCTAGACCCACAAGCGAACACAGTAATATTTAAAAAAAAACACTTTCGTAAATCGGGCTATTAAGGGTAAAAATAAATTTCCTTGTAGCAATTGATATTCGTAGCTACCGCCTGAGACACTAAAACTCCTTCCGCTGTCAGAATCGATTTTTAAAAAAATCTCCATAGCTTTATCAAACGCATGGCTTTAGAAATTTGTTTGGAGGTTAAATTTTGTTCTCTGGAGATTTCTATGGAACGGTCACTGTTATCTTTTTCATTAGCAAATTGCAATTCCAGTTGCAATAGATCTTCATTAGAGAATTCTTGTGCATGGTTAGCAATTTATTTATGTCTGTCTCCTCCATACCTTCAAAATTAGATTCTCTAGCTAAATTAGAAATATCATGACGAACAGCTGGTGTACCATCAACTTCTGCAGTTCCGTGAACACGTTCAGGCCATATTTTGCGCCAAACACCATTCATGCAAGATGATTTAACCTCCTCCTACGAATCGGAAATAATTTTTGTGGCTTTCATAATGTTGACCCTTTTTAAAACTCTAGCATGGTAGCCTTATCTTGTCCATCACTCTCACTTAAAAGAAGTTTAAATGTTCCTCGGATCCATCGGCTGAATAACTGGTGTCGTATTAGGCAGCAAAAAAAAAAAACAAATTTCACGTTTTCTGACAACTCATCAACATAAACTGGGTGGCCAGGAGCATTGTCTACAAGAACCAAAACCTTGAAGTTTAAGTTTTCCTTGTTGCAATAAGCTTTAATTTCTAGAATAGCACAAGTTGAAACCCAGTTTTGAAATAATGATGTCATCCATGCTTTATTTGCTCGTCAGTGGACAGGAAGCAGATTCTTTAAACAACCTTTCATAGCTCTTGGATTTTCTGATTGATAAAAAGTTTAAATTTGAAATCACCATTCGCATTACCACCAAGAAGAAGAGTCAGTCTATCCTTGGTAGCTTTAAATCCTGGCGCAGATTTTTCTGTTTTAGATATAAAAGTTATGTTAAGTAGACGTTTCCAAAATAACCCAGTCTCGTCAACATTACAGACTTGTTTTGAATCATAGCCACCTTCATAATTTAATGCTTTTAACTCTGTCGGGTAGCGCTCTGCAGTTATATCAGCGCTAGCTGCTTCGCCTTTAAGATCAATGCTGCGCAGATTTGAACGAACCTTGAATCTCTCAAACCAGCCTTGACTAGCTTCAAATGTTTCATTCTTACTACCATTAGCATTATCGTTGGATACTGCTTTACTTTTTATATCGTCGAATAAGCCTTTTGCTTTCTTTTGAATTACCATTTCACTTAATGGTATTCCCTGCGCAACTTGATTTTCAATCCAAATAGAAAGCAAGGACTCCATTTTGATCACAAAAGCACTCCTTGTACGGGTCATTGTTTTAGCATCTAATGATGTTGCAGATTTTGCCGCCTCTCTTATTTTATCCCCATCTCGATCTCTTATAGTTCTGACAGTTGTTGCAGCCAGACCTTTGCTATCTTTACAGCCTTCTCTCCCTTATCAAATCGTAGGAGAATATCTCATTTTGTCTCCAAGCTGATAGTTTTTTTTTTTTGGTAATTCTACCAACAGCGCCCTTTTCCCTCATTTAGCTAAATGAAAATTTGCTGTATGTAAAAAAATAATATAACTTTGCCAATAAATACATTGGAATAATATTTACCTTTTTTTGTAACGAGAAACAACACGTAAAAAATTATATAAATTTATTTTTCTCTTTTTAAAGAAAGCACAAGACACTACGTAATTAAAACTGAACTCTAAAATAAGCAAAACAAAGTGGAAATAAAACTATTAAAATTGCGTTAATTTTTAGTTAGAAAGGGAATCCCCGAGTTTTGATGGCATGACGCAATTAGAAACAAGTGTTGCCATCTTTTAGAAAGAAAATTTCAAAAAAAATTAAGACTCGAACCCAAAACAACGCAACCTCGAAAATCTAACGACGCACAGTGAAAATTAGTACTAATTAAGTAGCGACGCAACTTCGAAAAAAACGCAAAACGAAACGACGCAAAGCTGGGTATTGGTGTACATTATGTTTTAAGTACATCTTAAATAGAAGAAATACACATCGTAGTTTAAACTAGAACATACAAAAAGCAGATATCGTTATTATGCCACCATATAAATTTATTCTAACCTCATTTTAATTACGAATGATAGATTTCCAGTAAACTTTTTACCAGCAATACAGTGTGATTTTAGACAATATTTTTTATTATCATAATTTTAAATGAAAATTTGATTAATTACTAGCGTTATACAGCCTTAAGCTAAATATTCGAACGGTATAGTACTTCCCTAGACGTAACACTTAACCATAGATTATATATTGAAGGAAGGAAAGTTTTAGATATACAAATAATATATGTTATGTTTATTTCTAAAAGTCAGGTATGCAGGAACCTATTGATATATACCAATATATATTAAAACTAACTTTTTGAGGCAGATTTATATTTGTTACATAGTATTTACAAGCGCCAGATATAAATATTAAAAACAGTAAAACTAAGAAAACTTTGTTATAACATTGGTAAGTTTTTCTATTACTCATACGTAGATAATCAGTATCTTTTATGGCTTTTTTATCAGTCTTAGAGTTAATGTAGTTGTAAAAATTAGTTTTCATATACACAGTTTTTCATCATTTGCTACAAAAAGAAATAATAATATTTAATTAAAAATAGGTATAAACATATTCTATTGCATTACCGATGTCCTAACGATTTATTAATCTTATTTAATACAGGACTCTGTACAATTCAATTTGAATTAAAATAGTTTTTGTGTACATAAAGTATTTTTAGTTATATTGTAAGGTATTGTAAGTTTCCAAGATAATAAAAGTTTTTCCAATGTTGTTTGTGTTGTTTATGCTGCTGTTGTTGAACTGTTGCATTGAAATTAAAAAAAAAATTATAACATATTTTAGAGATATTACTTTATATAAGGGTGATTAGAAATAGGTGTAAGTATTAAAACATTTAAACCTTTAAATACATAACAATTCATCCTGTATAACATAGATAAAAATATTATAATTGTATTTCAGATATATTAGATTTGAAGCTGATAAAATTGGTGGGTTATACCACTTTCATTTCTTGCAGTGGTGGCCCAATGGTTGAGGATTGAGATTTGCAATCGTAAGTCGCGGATTCGATTTCCAAGATACATATAGGATTGCCACTGCTCACAAATAAGTTTCCAGAGCATGGGCAGCATCATTCTCTGCATACCATACTACCCTGCGATTGTAAACATGCTTGCCAAGTGTAGCATGGTTTATCCTGCTGTAAATGCCTATGCCTTGCAGTGGACATCTAGTCTACCACCGAGATTCAATTTGTTATCTTCTTTGCAGTATTTTCATCACTGAAACATAAAGATATATGAAGTTAGTAAAGCTGATAAATTTGAATCTAGGACAGCGGTTCCCAAACTTTAAAACCACTTTTAAAATTTGGATGATCTTGGTGGACATTCAGCAGATACAATTGTACCATATTCCTACAAAGTACTTAAAAAAAAAGTGAGAATTGGTTGATTAATTAATTCAATATACTGTGCAAGTCTCAATGCAATGTACTCAATATGGAATGTACAAGTTATTACAAGTAACAGTTTCTGCATTTATTAAAAAAAATGTAACTGCCTACATTGCAATGTGAAGTTGAGCCAATATTTTAAATGATGATAGGAGATCAAATTTTGAGGACACCAGCTTATGAAGAAAAAACCTAAATTTTTTTGTCAAGCCAACATAGACTCCGTCGATTCTCTGGACCTCTGTAGGTCGCAGATTAAGATACATAACTATATATAAATTAATAATTATAATAACAAACGTAAAAATAAATTATGGTCAAAATTTTTATCACACAGGCCATTCAACTTTGGAATGATTTACCTCTGAATATTATTATTTATATATTATAATATTATTTACTCACAACCTTCTTTGAGAAAATGGTTAAGAACTGTTTACTAGACCTATGATTTTTTATCTGTTAATTAACTTTTATTAATTTGTTTCTTTATTCTTTCAAAGGCAAGTGCGATCTAAATCAGTTTGATGTGTTTATTTATTAATGTATTTTATTTATAATATGTATAAGGCATTGTTTATCATAGATATATGTGCTATAGACATATGTATGTATGTCTATTTATGTTTATGTATGTTTTGAACACATTAATTACCAATTATTTATAATTCTACTGTTTCCATTCTATGGTTTTCTGTAAAAGATTGCCTCGTGCGATAAGACCGCCAATTGTACTTTATTTTTAATTATAATGGAACTACTAAATTTATCATAGCATGTACAATAAAGAATAATAAATTTAAATTAATTAAACAAGGTTAAAATTTGAAAGTGGATATTAATTATTTAATTAATTAATATCCACTTTATATATTATTAATTAATTGATATTAATGGGTAATAAACATTTTATTTTGTGATCAAATTATAACACACAAGATTAGCAACACTGTTCATGAGATGTGTGATTTATACATATATATATATATATATATATATATATATATATATATATATATATATATATATATATATATATATATATAATATACCCTGATGGGTAAAATGAAAAGGATTTTAGTTCATATTATGTATGCATTTTCATCAAAGATTTGTCAGAAAATGAGTCTTTCAGTAATAGAATCAACCCATTATCTCATTTACAACTACCTTGACAGTTGCTAAGATTTTTAACATGATTTTTTTTTCAGGTATAATCTTAGTTTAACAACAATACATGAATTTGGGTTTTATTAAAAAAAAATTGTTATTTAAAAATGTCGACAGATGCATTAATAGACATGACAGACAAAAACCAAGATAATAATGATACTATGAGAAATATAATAAATAACTTTGACCCATTTAAAGTTTTGCAGCCAATCAAAAATAAAATTAAACCTGAAAATCTTTTAGTCGATCTGACCAATTCAAATCTACAGGAAGCAACAAATAATGACTTAAATGGTTCATTACTAGAAACAACCACGAAGAACAAATTCGACGTGATAGATGTATTTCAAAACATGTTCATAAACCCACAGCATGTTACCCAAAATGATAAAGAAACAGAACTAACAGAGACGGAGAGAAATAGAGATTGGATTAAAGATTTTGAAAACTTTAATTATGAGAATAACGGAGAAGTAGATGTTATGGAGGATTTAGCATCTGTCTTTTTACGAACAGAAAGTAAACCAAACACAGATATTGAAAGTGAAATAGATGATGATGAAGACAGACTTATTGATGAAGTGTTTGCTATGAAAGCAGTTCAAGCAGGATCACATACACATTTTCAAACTGAAACAGTACCACCAACCCAAAGGTCAATTACTGAACATACACATAAACTCATAGCACCAAAATTAATTGTAAATAAGGAGATCATTATAAACAGTACACAACCACATATACCTAATTCAAAAAGATTGTCACATGAATTCTCATCGGAAAGCATTAATTTAAACAAAACAACAGAAGCGAAAACTTTAGATGATTTAAATATACCAAATCCACAATTAGATTCAAGTACTGTAGTACAAACAGTGAAATTTGACAGAAAGAAATATAAAAAGAGACAAATTCTCTCAGACGAAGAAAAAGTTGGATACACAAGAGGTCCAGATCTACTGGAGAAATCTATTTACTTACCATCAATGGTTGAACGTATAAAAGCGAGGAAACAGTATCATGATGAATGTAAAAATCTAAGAAGACGGTTGGTTTGGGAGCCTGAAAACATCCACCCATATGTCCACAAGACACCTTCTATATCCGGTTTTAAAAATGAAAGTCCAGGAGGTTTAAATCCAATCATGTTAACCGAAGACTAATAGACAAAGATTGACAGCGTTTAAAATAAGGACATCATTTGAAAAATTTGATCTAGAACAAAAGTCTTAGTGGATTGCTATGGATACAGTGGAACTTATTACCCAGCATACCATGGGTTTAAAGCTTCTGTATGCTAGGAAATTATACATTAGTACTAACATAGTATGTATTTATGTATGTACTTACATATGCAGCAAATACATGAGTAAAATTTTAGACTGCATTTATGCAAGTGATAGATTATGGGCGCAAAAGCCTTAGAGATGTGAATAATTCATTTGGCGTCATTTAAGTACACATTATTAAAAAATCAATCGTTTCAGAAATAATAAATAATGATAATAGAGTAAAGAAATGTTTTCAAAATTTGTATTGCTATGTATTAAAATTAATTATTGTGTAAGTATTTGACCTAGGAGCATTTTGATACCAAAAATAAAATAATGTAACATATTTTAGATAGAAAATTTTGTACAAGGTGGTTGCAAGTAATTGTATTATACCTTTAATATGTTATGTCAATTATTGTTGTATATTCTATCTCTATTTACTTAATGTATGCAAAATATAGATAATAAAAGAATTTTAATTTCCTTCCCAAAGTATGTATATACTTATATGTGTATGTATTCATTTCTCTCTTATCTTTTGCAATAAAAATAATATTAAATTACCATATTGCAGTATCTATGTAGCATATTATTGTAAATAGGTTTAAAATATTTAAAGAGATGAATTTGTAGTTTATTTTTAGTCAAAGTAACGAGATCATTACAATAATTTATAATTGTCAGCATAAAATTAAAGTTTACGTTACTTCTTGACGTGCCATCTACTAAGAGAAACTTACGCGAAAGTTAACAATTTTCTTTTTTACTTAAAAATAGAACAATTCAGTTCCAAACTCAGAAATATGGTAATATACCTTTTAGCAGAGCATGTGCCTGATAAATTTCCTAAAAAAAATTCTAATTTCCTTAAATTTACTAAGAGATAAATTTTACTTGTCATTTGGTACTTTGTAATAAAATCGTTAAGGCTGACCTACTAATTAGTGAGACATTTTATGGAGCCTAGTAGGGGATTTTTATTTTTTACATAATGTTGTTTAAGATTACTATCATATCTATTTTGTTGAAAATACTTGTAATTAGTTCCTAGTTAAACTACACCAATATCTAGTACATACATTACCTGAAACTGTAGATTTCTATACAAATAAACTTCTCTAGTAATCTCTGCACTAAAAAATTAAAAACATCAATGTATCATATCAAGTGGAAATGACGTTAAAAGATTTATACCCTACTAAACAAAATGATATTTATTTATTTATTTAATGTTCTTTATTGTACACGTTAAGATACATTTAATAAGTTTTACAATAATATACAAAAAAGTACAATGGGCAGTCTTATCACACAAGGCAATCTCTTACAGACAACCATAGTATGGAAAAGGTAAAAGTACTAATAAAGGGTAGTTTACGTGTACAAAAAATACATATTTACAAACAAATGAACATAAACATAGATACATATGTATATAACATATATACTTATAATAAATAAGGTTTAATACATATAAATATTGTACAATAATAAATAAAAAACATCTAACTGACTTCGATCAGTATTGGTTCGATCGCACTTGCCTCAGAAAGAAACTAAATAAATAATAAAAATATTGTGAATTTACAATGTATAATAGATTTCTCTAGCAAATAAACACTATGTAAGGTCGAAACAAGTAATATAATCAGTTAAACATTAAAAAATAACGGGCCGTAGGATATCTATGTCAAAATTAATATTACATCATTAAAATACTAAGTTATATAAATAAAGTAACAATGAAACATACATTTCGTTATATCAGTTTTAGTTATCTCACAAACAATGGTGTGATTCATAGACTTAGTATCGTGTTTACCTTCGATTGAAACGGGAGATCCCCGCGTATAATGTAAATAAAACGATTTCATTTTCGAACCATTAGAAGTATTTTTTTTACTTTCCAGACCGAATTTGCTTTATTTAGACAATAAATTAAAATGTGTATTGTTCAGCGAAAATAATTTCGTACATAAAATATAAAAAAATGACAGGTATAAATTATTGATAAATTACAAATCAGATATTGATACTGCATTTGTAGACTAAAACCTTTTTGCACATTTTTACTTTAAAAAATCTACTTTTTTAGAATGTGTCTTTCATATACATTCTTAGAGAATGATTAATTTATTTTTATCAATCTCTACCTATATAGAATAATTTCATAATGTAAAATTTAGGGTGTGGTTGAAAACAAAACTATCGTTTGACTGTCGCATGAAAATATTGAGAGAATTTGAACTGAATATTACTAGTAGTTGTAAATTAATAATAATTGAACAATTGTAATTCGAAACTAACATCAAAACAAATGTATCGCTCACTTGAGAACGCTCTGTATTAGGGGCCACCAGTGCTACAATGTCTTATATTTAATTTTCATACGCGTTCGAATTCGAATTCATATGGTTCCATCAGCGATGTACACCTAGAATGTAAAGAATATTTGTATACACTTACTATAAACTACACATAACACACCTGGTAATATTTTTCTTCGCCATCATGTCTTAAAATATTTTATAATTGTGGGATCCGTATCCAAGACAGATAGGCAAGAATTTATAAGTGAATATAATTTATTTTTGACCAATGACAGTAATCAACAACTTGGATTGACTAGTAAAGTATTTCTAAGCAATAAGACCGCTATAACAAAAATTGTAAAAAGGATATAAATAAATATTTATCAAAGTGTATTCAGATTATATTTCGGAAAATGTTTTAAGTGGCAATACTGATCATATTTTTAATTATCTGTTGTAAAAAACGAGATGTCAATATGACAAATACAAAGTGTGCTCTATAATCTATATTATAGAGGTAAATAAATAAATGTATAAAAATTTTAAATATTTTTGTTGAATTACAAGCTGAAGTCGTGCAAACATGTTGCCGCTCTCATTGCTGCGGACAGCGCAGAACCATCCCATGTTAGTGGAATTGAAAAACGGTGAAACTTATAACGGTCATCTAGTTAGTTGCGATAATTGGATGAATATTAACCTCCGAGAGGTGATTTGTACGTCGCGCGATGGTGATAAGTTCTGGCGCATGCCGGAGTGTTATATCCGCGGGAGTACTATCAAGTATCTGCGGATCCCAGATGAAGTTATCGACATGGTAAAAGAGGAGACGCAAGTGAAGGCGAGGGGACGAAGCGAAGTGTCTAAGGGTAGAGGCGGTTCACAAAACGCTCGCGCAGGTCGCGGTGGCGGACGTGGAGCCTTCGGAAACCGCGGCCGTCCCGCCCCACTCGCACGAGGCGGAGCGCCCGCTCGAAACCCTCAGAACAAGAATAAGAAATAACTATAGGATCATATTTAATAAATTAAGGTTATTTTTAAATATTGTGTTTTATTTTGTTGCCACATAAATCTTTGTTTCACCGACTTTTGCTGATCTTCGAATACCGACCGACGTTAAAATAATTGTTTTGTTGACATACATTGGTCTTCAGAATACAGTTAAAATACAACAGAAAAAAAACTTCAACACGACTATAATATATGCACTAGTGACGAGGAACTTTTAAAATTCGTGCATACATATAAGTAGCCAAGTAGCTTTGACAAATAAAAGTATTCTGTAATGCAGCCTATAGAATGGCCATGTATTAGAGTAACTGGAAAGTAAAGTTGCTTTCTTAAGTTAAATTCACATGATTACATTTTTTATTTCTAATCAACAATATATTCACCTTCATTATCAACAACCTTTTGACTTCTATTATAAAAATGTTCAATTCTGGAGTGGTAAAAATCAATCGGTTTTTCTGTAAAATATGTTCATTGAAACATTCATTTCTAATCTCACTAATATATAGCGCACACACCATATGCTTTCATTTCAATAAGGACAGGAAACTCTTATGCCTTGGGTTCTCTAAGCCTAAAGTTCGAGAATCATGTCTTAGTAATTAAGTTTAAAGACTTATTTTGTATTATTGTCTTATGAATAGCATTGGGAGAATTGTATTGTTGATCTTTCCAGATAGTACACCATTAGTCAATTACAAGAAAATTCTTTGGAACTTTATTACATTGGAAGTGTGTTGTAAACTCTGAATTAATGTTAAAAATGATAGAATTAATATTCTGATTTTAATAATTAATACTGCATAACATATTGCTGAATTAGCCTTCTTTAAAGATTTCTAATAACACCAGTTAGAAGTAGCATGAATCATTTTTCTACCATGTGGGTCGATAAACTTAGCTGAATTGCATATGAACAGTCTATGTTTAACCAGTTGACATAATATGGTATTATCCAACAGTAATGACAAAGTCAAGGAGTGCCTATTTAGTGTTTTGACTGTTTATTTTTAATGACAATTAATTGCATATTATTGTATGTAAATTTTTAAACAAATCATTTTAGATTTGAAGCCAAGACACTGGTCAAAATCTACTAGACCAATGTAAATATAGGCCTTAATTAATCAGATTGTGTGCACAGTAGTCTAGCATAATTTGGTATATATTATAGTGAGTGATTATTATATATCATGGGTGTGCAAGCTTTTATAGTGTGAGCGATTTTTTCTAAATTAGAATTTTTGGAGCTGCAATTGTATACGCATTTAAAACACGCAAAAGAATGTTTTATTACAAAAATCATATCTATTGAAATTATTTAAATAAAAGTACAAAACATGTGTATTCAAGTTAGATATTTGTTTCGATTTTCCAGGAGCTGACATAGGTCATATAAATTTAAATATTGAAATAAATTGACAATCAATCCGAGCTAAAAATAATTGTTCAACGAGATGCAGTTTGGCCATCCCTATTATATACACATTTTCTCCATAGAATTTACTGCCAAAAGTTATTAGCCTGCCAGTCTGATAGAAAAATAAATATACAAGCTATTTATTATTTATTATTTTATATTCAGAGTCATCACATTACATATGAGTCAATGTTAATTACAATGGTAACTTAGCTTTCTATTACTTATGCTGCTAGCTTTTAATATGATGATCATATTTTCAATATGAATAAAAAAGAAGTAGAAACAAATTTTGTGTACCCTCAGAAACTTGACTTCATTTTTTTATTTAATTTATTATTATTTATAGCACATGCTAGGATACATTTAAATAGAATCATAATAATAAACAAAAGAGTACAATGGGTGGTCTTATCACATGAGACAAACTCTTACAGACAGCCATAGTATGGTGTTTCCTTAGAAGTGTAAATAATGGGTAGTTAACATGTACAAAACATATATATATATATATATAGACATACAGACATATATACTTATAAATAAGTTATAATGCATATTATGGTTAGCAAATCTTTTTCCAGATCCCGGATAGTGTTCAAAAAGTTTTTATTTATGAAAATTATTAAAGAATATTTGTTTTACTATATTGTAAATGATTTCATAGTAAATAGTACACCTTGGCGTGATCACCTCCACGCTATTTCAATGTTAGTTCTTTTTAGTCGATGGACGCTCCATACAAGGCATAGGCCTCTCACAAAGATATCCATGATGACAGGTCCTGTGCTGGACACATCCAGCGACCTTAAGTAAGTCGTCAGTCTACCTAGTGGGGTGGTCTACCCACTCCACGTCTACCGGCTCAGGGTCACCACTGCAGAACCTTTACACCCCAACGTCTAATGATTGCACCAGCGGTGTACCCCTCCCACTGCCACTTCAGAGAAGTATTCTTCTTTTTTAATATCTCGCATAGTTACTTACCCTCTTCTAAGGTCCTAGGGATAATATCTGAAGAGATCATAGATTTCACTCGACATAAAATCAGATGTAATCTATCCTATGTTGATTTTTTAAATTTGTATTTTAGTATTTTTTAATACACATAAGGGCAGGTATTTTAATATATTGTTGTTTTTAGAAACATATAATTTGTTTTCTATATAAGAATTTAGCTTGTGTGTTATGTGAAAAAAAATCAAGTCACAACTGTCAGGCTGTTCTATAATTTTGCATTTTTGGAAATAATTTTAAATAACACACTTTAATTAAAAAAAATTATATTTCTCTGTAATATGATTCCTATTATAGAGGGAATAATAGAAGAAAAACATCAATAATTTCTAAAAAAAATCCATATATTTTCTTTTGTCAATGCCTTCAAACAATGTTCTGAACGATATTCAAGGGCGGCGGTTGGGCTTGAACCATGTTCTGAACGAGATTGTTCGCCAAATTCTGCTGGAAATACTGCATCCGGTTGGCCAGGTCTATTTCCGGGTACGGCTCCTGTTTCTTCACAGCTGGTATAGACCTGGTTTGCTGGAAATTAGATATTTAAATTAAAATACTCATTTTAACATATTGTTAATAGTCAGGTCAACTCGAATTATAATGAGATTTGTCCTCAAAAGATTTGTATATTCACGGCGCCGATATAACAAAGGTAACCGGAACACATACCTATAAGAGAATTCATAAACAAAAATCTGTGATAAACTGTAATAAAAAGACCAAACTGTAGTGATGAGGATGGATGAATGGAATAGTATAGAAGAGAAAGATTCTTCTATCTAGAATTGTAGAGTAAAAGAACGGAAAGGTAGATAATGTGATGCATAGAAGAGTATGGTAGTAAAAAATGAAATGTGAACATATTAATAAAAGAAATATAAAATCCCTGTTCCCATACAAAAAGGGGTGGAAAGAGAAGTAAAAACCACCGAAACACCAGACTGTCACTCTGCGAACCCTGCTTTACTTCGACATTTCTTCATCAGGTAACTTCTAGACGGTTCGAAGCCTGGTGGGGAGTTGAGGTTAAAAAAACAATAAAACCCAAAGGACGAGCCTTTATTGTAAAGTACACACTTTATTCCACCACTAGCAGTGGAAGTTGCAACAAATCGACGGACGAGCCGTCAGCCCCGATTGGCTCGTTCGTGGAATTTGTCTTTTGTTCCCGACGGTCTCTTTTTCTTGAATTTAGTATTTTCTCATGTTGACATGATTTATTGTAACTCGTTTGTTTATAGTGTAATAAAAAGAAAACGGGGAATTCCACAAAAAACAAAATATATTCACGAAAATAGGTCGAGCCGTTTCGGAGGAGTTCAATCGCGTACACCATGACACGAGAATTTTATATATATATATATTCTCTTCTATATATATATATATATATATATATATATATATATATATATATATTTAAAAGGAAGTAGAAAAGAGATTGTATAGGAAGTAAGTTGATTAAAATTAATAAAAAAAATCTGAATTATGTTATAAAGTCGTTAATGTATGGATGTATGATTTACCCCCATATATAAGTGGGATCGGAAAGTAATGTCGCATCTGTCAACAAATTAAAAAAAAACCGATTGATTTGTTACCGTTCCGGCATTGATTATGTATACTAGACGGCAAAAGATTGTTGATAGATGATGACGAAGGTAAATACATTGTTGATCAGAAATAAAAACTTGTTAAATATGTAGTCGTGTGAATTTAACTTAAGAATGCGACATTACTTTCCGTTCCCGCTAATATATTAATTATATTGTAACCGCTGAACGTCTTGTTATTTGATATATGTTAGATATACAGGCTGTACTTTTTTGATAAAACAATTATAGGATGATTAATAAATATAGTATTTTTTTTTTGAGATTTCGTTTGACTTACCTTCGTCCGCTTGCATATGTCATGCATCATCTTCATGTGTTTGTAAATGGATGTTTGCCACGTGAATGTGGCGGGACACAGTTTACACTTGAAGCTCTTGCTCGCGGAACGCTTCGTGTGCATTGCCCACACGTGGCCCTTTAACCTCTTCACCGTCTGGACATACCGTTCAATTGTGAATTAAAAACTATATTTACTGATGGCTATTGGAACTGGTTTTTTTAATGGCGCCTACAAGCCACGACTTCTGGCTTGTGGGCAAGCCTATCGTCGTGTCGATTTTTGAGGGACATAGCTTATCTCGCTCTTACAACCACACTTATACATATAAGTGAAAGAGACAGATGGTATAAAGAAGTGTTCACATGTCAATTTTTTTTAAAGACGTGAAAATTACATCTTTTATAAATTTCTTTGTTTTATTAAAATCCACTTACATTATTAGCGCCGTTTTTTTTTTTTAATTTATATTGCTTGTAATATTACTACACAGGAGATGAGATAAAGGTTCATCTTTGTATTGGAATAACATTAGATGCATGCAGCTTCGAAATGGTTATATTGGAAATCTATGATAGAAGCCTGAGTCCAATTGTAGTGACGATTTTATTAGTGATGATATTTAGGTAAGGATACGTTTATATGGCGGCAAAATATAATACGTTGTAGAAGTACGAATAGGTTTAGTTTTGTTTGTGTTTCAGTGCATTCAGTACTTGGACAATCTATAATTGATTCAAAACAAAGATACCGACGCACACGTGATATTTCAGAACAGATTTGTCCAGGGCAGGACGTTAGATGAATGTTTGAGTTCGAAGTGTCTCCGAGAGGAAACAACGCGACACGTTGAAGAACCGTGCAATTACAATAAGGTATAATGGTACAATATATTAAAGTATCTCCCTTTGGAGACTATCGGGACATATGTGACCCATGTTTTTTTTGGGTTATGTCCCACCTAAAATGTCTAATGGGACACATGTGTCCCAGCCCTTAGCTTAAAAAGGGCGTAACCTGCATTCATAAAACTAACATTTCTTGATATAGTATCCCCATTTACATTTTTTTGACCTCAGATATAACACAAGTATAAGAAAAATAAATCAGACTCGAAAGTGTTAAATCCAGTAAAAGCTCCTTATTCGTGTTTCCTTCATTCGCGTTTTCACTATTCGCGGATCTAATAAGTTCATACATAATATTAAAAGGATTCCAATAGACATCCGGCCTAATATCCTTCGTAAATGCCGGCAAACGGAAACATAAAAAGTAAAATAAAAAATATTTCGCTGAGGACTTTAACATAAGCTTGCTTTTCCCGACATCGGTTTTTAAGAATGTAAACAAACAGAATGAAAGCAACCTTATTACCCAACGCATAAGATATGTTTTTAAATGTTGCAATACCGTCGAATAGTAAAAAGCCTTCAACAAGCAGTGAAAACGTGACATTTAATTTGAAAAATCTTAGCAAAGGTTTAAGAATGGAAAATGAGCTTTGCGATTTCTTTATGAACATCGACCCGTCTGCGGAACCAAGTCTTATGTTTCAGAGGCAAATCGCTATTGCGACTGCTGCACGGCAGTCTGAATCGAAGGCTTTTAAAAACTGCCAAGCGAGAGGAACAATACAAAATACTTCAAACAATTGTTTAAGCCTTGAGATAATTAATGAAAACGTTCAAAAACTTCAATTATATAGATTTTTAATAATTTCGTCACCTAGGAACGTATAAGCTATAATCCCATATAGATTACCATTCCGTATTCACGGTGTCAGTATTCGCCATATTTATGGAACATATACCCCGCGAATAAAGGGCTTCGTCATCGACCTTTAGAAAGAGACAACTGCCTAATTTAGGCTTTGTAGAGCACTATCTCTGTCTCGCACTACCTATGTGACGTTTTTTCAGTCGTATTTCGTGCGACAGAGATAACGCTCTCTCGAAATTTGACAATTGTCTCTTTCCAAAGGTCGATGTGTAATATTTATCGCTGGGTAGGGTAGTGTACTTGCAATTTGACTACATCGGTACCTATGTATATATAAATATAAGTAGGTAGTCTGATAAAACTACAACTACCCACCTTGTATGACTTGCCGCAAATCTCGCACAGATGCTCCCCCTCCGGTTCCTTATTCTTCCTTCCCTCGTGTATGTTGTTCATGTGCGCCACCATTATCTTAGCTGTTTTGAACGGCTGAAATGTTATATCAAGTATCCTGTTTGTGAACAGAGGTAGGTGGAACAGGATATAATGTGAATTTACACTGCCCACAAATAAGTTTCCAGAGAATGAGCAGCAGCGTTTTCTACGTACCATAATACCACACTGCAGTTGTGAACCCGCCTACCACGTGTGGCGATTATGGTATATCCCTCCATAGATATCTATGGAGGCCTATGACCTGTTGTGAGCGTTTATGGGCTGAAACGAAGACTCTATTTAGGCAACTTCTTTAATGATAAACTCTCTTGTATATATGTGCCAAAAAATCTGTATATATATATATATATATATTGGATCAAAAAGTAAGACGAAAATATTTTAAATTTAATATAATTCCCTTCAAAGTAATCTTCGTCTGATTAAACGTAATTTTGCCAACGCTTCTTCCAGTCTTCGAAACAGACGAAAAGGTCTTTTTCCTTTATAGACTTAAAGATTTTCGATTCGATATGGCCTCCCAGTATTGGCCTTTTGGAGTTTGCTAAATAGCTAGTCGCACGGAGAACGATAGATAAAAATACAGTTTGGAATATATAATTTACATATATATAAATTACATATATGTATTACGTGTTACGATAATTTATCTGCTAATATGTTATATATGACACATTATATTTTTACCTTGAAACACACACTGCACTGGTATTTGATGAGTTTCAGATGATCCCAATCAATGTGGTCAACCATGCACCATTTTGTGGCAAATTTCTTGCCACAATAGTTGCACGCGTGGCTGCAAACGATAGAAAAGGGCTTTCTAATGCTACTTTCATAGATCCATAGACGAAAAAACCGATATCATCGTCATTTCAACTGTGAGAAGTCCACAGCTGGGCGTATGAACCGGTTGAAAGCGGCCTGCATATCTCCAATCAACTTTAACAAGGTTTGTCCACTTTGTCAGTGTTATACTTGCAACCAGGCCTTACGTAACAAATGGTCGCTTAGCCTTTAAGATCTTTGGAACATGGGACCCTGGAGGAATAAGTTGGAGGAACCCTGTGTCCAATAGTGGACATCTTACGGCTGAAATGATGATGATATCGGTTTTCGTCCAACCAGGTGGATTGATTACGTTAAGGTCATCGAAAAACCTTGGATTCAGATCGCTTCCAAACGGTCTTAATTTATTAGGGGGGAGGCCTTTGTCCAGCTGTGGACGACATTGAAAAATTACAATTTGATATTACAGATCGCTGCAAAATCTTCTGTGTACAAAACACCATAAATTTACCATAGGATATAAATGACATAAAAATTTTCATCACAAAGTTCAAACTATGAATCCATTGCATTCAGACCTATCCGATCGTTCACTACGAAATCTTCATTCGATATCGTATATTAATGTAAAACATTCATCGGATATTAAATTTAAATCCAATTAAAATCTGTCGGATATTGTTTTTTAAATACATCTAGGAAAAATCACTGCTAAGTTTTGATGCGTTCAAAATCTATCGGATATAGTTTTTTTTTTAAATATATCGAGGAGAGATTATGATAAAACATTTATCGGATAATAAATTTAGATTCGTTTAAAATCCATCGGATATTGTTTTTCAAACATATCTAGAAGACATCAGTGTAAAACATTCATCGAATATTGAATTTAGGTCCCTTCATAATCGTCGGATATTGTTGTTTAAACACATCTGATATAAAAGACATTACTGTAAAATTTTACAATGATCTCCACTGTAAATTTTTTTTTATCGGATATTAATCGCTGTACGAAATCAATAATGTACTGGGTACTGTATCAATAATACACTGTAAAACATTCATCGGATATTTTAAGTTAATAGTTATAAAATTCTTAACGGATATTATTTTGCAAACATGTATCGGATTTATGAGTATTCGCTATAACGTATACATCGGATATAAATTACTATTAATAATCCAACGGATATCATACACCGATCACTAAGAAAAAGTCTACGGATAATCTATATCAACAAAATATTAATCGGAAATTATTTTTTAAATATTTCGGAAATATGAGGGACTAGTGTAAAATATACATCGGAGATTTATCGGATATATATCGGATATCGATCGGATATGTATTTATAGAGTGGAGGCTTACATGTGAAAATATGAGAGATTAGTGTAAAATATACATCGGATATTGATCGGATATCGATCGGATATGTGTTTATAGAGTGGAGGCTTACATGTGGAAATATGAAAGATTAGTGTAAAATATACATCAGATATTGATCGGATATCGATCGGATATATATTTATGGAGTGGAGGCTTACATGTGAAAATATGAGAGATTAGTGTAAAATATACATCGGATATTGATCGGATATCAATCGGATATGTATTTATGGAGTGGAGGCTTACATGTGAAAATATGAGAGATTAGTGTAAAATATACATCGGATATTGATCGGATATCAATCGGATATGTATTTATGGAGTGGAGGCTTACATGTGGAAATATGAGAGATTAGTGTAAAATATACATCGGATATTGATCGGATATCAATCGGGTATGTATTTATGGAGTGGAGGCTTACATGTGGAAATATGAGAGATTAGTGTAAAATATACATCGGATATTGATCGGATATCGATCGGATATGTATTTATAGAGTGGAGGCTTACATGTGGAAATATGAGAGATTAGTGTAAAATATACATCGGATATTGATCGGATATCGATCGGATATGTATTTATAGAGTGGAGGCTTACATGTGGAAATATGAGAGATTAGTGTAAAATATACATCGGATATTGATCGGATATCGAACGGATATGTATTTATAAAGTGGAGGCTTACATGTGAAAATATGAGAGATTAGTGTAAAATATACATCGGATATTGATCGGATATGTATTTATAGAGTGGAGGCTTACATGTGGAAATATGAGAGATTAGTGTAAAATATACATCGGATATTGATCGGATATCGATCGGATATGTATTTATAGAGTGGAGGCTTACATGTGGAAATATGAGAGATTAGTGTAAAATATACATCGGATATTGATCGGATATCGAACGGATATGTATTTATAAAGTGGAGGCTTACATGTGAAAATATGAGAGATTAGTGTAAAATATACATCGGATATTGATCGGATATGTATTTATAGAGTGGAGGCTTACATGTGGAAATATGAGAGATTAGTGTAAAATATACATCGGATATTGATCGGATATCGAACGGATATGTATTTATAAAGTGGAGGCTTACATGTGAAAATATGAGAGATTAGTGTAAAATATACATCGGATATTGATCGGATATATCGGATATTTATCGGATATTGATCGGATATTTATCGGATATCGATCGGATATGTATTTAAATAGTGCAGGCTTACATGTAGGCATCTTCTGGCACGTGCCGCTTGCTGAGCCGCATGTGGTTGTTGTAGCAGTCGCGGCTGGAGAAGCTCTTCCCGCAGTCGCGACACTCGTGCAGTGCCCCGGCATCGCGCTCGCGGTGGTTGCGCGTGTGCCGCGCCAGGTTGCGCTTCCACTGGAACAGCTTGCCGCAGATCGGGCACGGGTACGTCAGACCGTTGTGGATCACCCTGTAGTGCGAAGGAATCTTGAGATCTTGAATTATTATATTTTGTTCACGGTAAAAAAAGTGGATTATTTCCCTTGTCCGGTTTTTTTTTTGATTTTTTTAAAGTGCATAGTAGTCGTAGAATAAATGTTTTATTTCATTGTTTTGGAGAGGTAAGAGGGGTTAGTGTCTTGCAACAAATGTCTTACGTCTGAAATCATGATGATATTTTTTAAAGTAAGTGATTATTAGTAAACTATTTTATTTCAATAAATATATTAACCCTTTTCACTCCAGGGCTGTTATGTGTTATGGCATCGATAAAATTTAATTGAATCATAGTATCTTGCGATTCTTGAATATGTTTCATTCATTCGTGATTCAAACATTTTGGTAACAAAAATCTTTCCTGTTTTAAAATTTTCCGCAAAAAGAAGTATTACACCATGTCGAGTATCGCTCGTCAGTGGAGCTTGTGGAACAAAATCAGTGTCGAGTGACACTCGACATTGGAGTGGAAAGGGTTAAAGATGATGACTGCTGACAAGCGAGTTTCCAGAGAATAGACAGTACTGTCTTCTGCGTACCATAATACCAAATAGCGATCACTGGCGATTACGGTGTGCCCCCCATAGATATCTACGACGACACAAAAAAGATTCCATGATTATTTTTGAACTTAGGTCGACAATTTTTTGGACACAAGTATAAGATTTAATTATTTAATTTATGCTCTATAAACAAAATCAAACATAAATATGAATACTTTTATAGTATAAATGTTGCCATATAAAAATATTTTACCTACATAAACACATGTTTTTTTTTTTAAATCAATCATCTTGCAAATGATTACATGTAAATAAAAATAATAACAAGTGGATAGGTTAATAATTAGAATTTTCACTCACACGTGTGCTCTGTAGCTTTTCTTCGAGAAGAAAACTTTGTCGCAGCCTTTGCATGGTATATGGAGCTTCTCCTTTGGTTTATTCTGTGGTAATATTCTGAAATATATACAAATATATATACAAGGTGATAAGTGACAGCCAAAACATTCTAGGCCAAACATTCTAAATTTGAAATTATTTTATCGACTTTATCTTGTCGGTATGTTGTTATAAAATAAATTATATTAAAATGACCGAAATAAATGCGCTTGTGGGCGAATTGTTGCATATTGCAATAAGGACGCAGATGCTTCTTTTTTTTTTTATTCGAATTTTTTTTATATACTATCTGTGCACGCAACTTAGTTGGGTTGTAATTTAACAAAAAAAAAGATTTTTTTTTCGTTCAAGAATTTTTCTAAAATCAAATAAGCCTTAGTTACTTCTGCCAGCATAAGACCAGTTAAAATCGGTTCAGCCATTTCTGAGATGAAACAGCCTTCACATTTTTTGAAGTTTTGGAATATGGTAGACATGAAACTTCAGGTGCTCTACCGGAACCGAATAAATAATGAAAGTGGTCTATGAGAAAAAAACGTTTGGGCGCCTTTGATTTGGACCATACAATCTTCCATACCTCCTGGTATTTAGTTACTTACTTCAAATGATATTTCAAAGTCATTTTATTTGCGAAGACCTTCCCACAGCAATCACACTGCGGTCTTTCCTGATGGCATACTCCTCTGTGATATGTTAGCTTCGATTTTGTCCTGTAAACGAATAGATGTAAGGTTGAGAATTGCATGCTTGAGTTACCAGTGCTGAAATCGTAATACTATGTGTTCATAGGCTGTCAAAAAGCAAATCTCTTATTATTGCGGGTGGTCTATTGCGTCGTATAGGGTACGGTTCTCGGAGCTGACGGCCCGAGTACCAGGTTTGGGGATGCCTCCCTTCAATACATTGGCTTTGTTAAACCGACCAGACTACCCCTACTTAATTAAACTATAAATAATACAAATAATGTTTTAAAAGCTATGTTCAGAAATGAGATGATGTTCACTTTACATCCTCTGGTCTGGTCTATATATGACGAAAGATGTATTAAATATATGTCTGTTTTATATCATTGGCATTTAATATAGAAAGTTTAGTAACACGTGTATATATAGGAACGCTGTTACTTCGAACAGCGTCGATAGATGGCGTTCGCAGTCGATTAGCGCGCGCTTCGTTTATTCACGTAATTAAAATATGAATAAGATGACATTTGACAGCAACATAGCAGAGTTACCAGTAAACAAAACGTAGTTTTTAGATTAAAAAATAATATTATATTGTACACTTTCCTTCATAAGCATTTGAAAAAATATTTTTTATAATTGAAAGTACATTATTTATGGCTATATATCACACTAGCTGTGCCCGCGACTTTTTTTTACTAAATATATTTAGTTGTTTTTTTCGTTTAATTTTATAATATTAAAAAAAAAAAAAAAAAGAAGCCAAAGTTACTTCATATTACATCGGCTACCTACAACTCCCGTCAAAATAAGTGCAGTGATTCGAAAGATTAGCCGGAACATACAGACTATATGTATGGAATACATATTCATATGCTTATAGTAAAATGCAGTTATTTTAATATAACAAACAGACACCATATTTATTCATTTGCATATAAAGATTTTTCTTCATCTGAATCTAATGTATTAATTCGAAGTATATATATTTTATGTCGTATTTTCTGTTCTTATCCATACTTGGCGATATCTAGATGAACGCCCTGTCTATATCCGTCGACACAGCAAGCGGCAAATTTGAAGTGGCAGACATGGCGAGCAGAACCGTTAGCCGCTGGAGCCTTAATATTGCGTAAGTCGTCTTCCCACAAGGTGGAGACGACCTTGATAAGGCCGTCAGAAGACGCTGGAGGTCGCTTTTAACCAGGCATAAGCCTTTGGAATTTCAATAGAACCGGTTGAAACTGGTCTGCAATAAGGTTTCCACCCCAGATCCTTAACATCTCATCAGCCATTTGTTCTGCATGCTATGTAAACCTACTAGCCGCCACTTAGACCTACCAATCCTCTGGACTATATCGGTTTCTCTTTTCTAATTCAATCTCTTAGAGAATTCCCGAGCATATTCTCTATAGCTCAGCGTTTGTTTTTTTAATAAAGCCCGAAGAGAGACCACGTTTCAATCCTTGGCAATGGATGTTTTACGCTTAAATATGAACACAGTATATACTCACGTGAATTCCTTCCCACAGGTACTGCAGGCTAGGGTTGGGGCGGAGCGCGAGGTGCACGCGTGGGCCAGCATAGCGGGCTTTAAAGATGTCGCAGCGCCACATGACCTGCACCTGTACGCCGCCAGGTGGAGAGCCCTATGGGCTGACATGTTGTCCCTCGTTACGAAGTATGCCTTGCATACGTCACATTGGACATTGTCTTCACTCTTCTGTGAATAGGGGAGTCGATTTAAGTAAATCATTGACATAGACCTCAGCTATGAAATTCCAATAGGATCTATTTAAACTGGCCGGCATCTATCTATCATCATCATCCAATGGCCTTAACGAACTTCTTTTGAATAGCCTCCGTTTTTGGGGCACTCTTGCTTATATATATATTTTATTTATGGAAGATTAGTACATGTTCACCCAATTAAATTGTTGCAATTTTAACAATAATACAAGCGAAAGAAATGAATTTATTTAATTAAAAGAATCAAAAAAGTAACTAATATTATTAATAAGGAATGCAACTTAATTTGGAGAAAATGTTAAATGAAAAAAAAAAACAGTGGATATGATAAGACATTCGTGAGTGGTACAATCGGCATAAGCGGAGCGTTTTCATATGTCACTAATATGAGGCGATGGTCCAATTTGAAGCAGATATCGTTCGCCACATATTTTTTTGTAATTTGCATTGTTTGCCGCAAGCGCTTTTGTCAGCGGGCTGGCGGGCGGTGCACTTTGTTGCACGACTACCACGGCATGTGCGGAAGTAGCTAAACATTGGTCCTTTTCTTACTTAGGATGGATTTCCGCAAAATAACGCCTGATTCCATATAATATATGGTATAATAATGATTTCTTTTTCTCGTCTGAAGTAGCAATGGAGGGGGGGGGAGGGGGCATATCGCTTGTGCAAGCGATGGCCGTTGAGGAGTAAAGGTTCAAGTGGCTACTTCGTGCCGTTAGACGCGGTGTTAGTAACTACATGACCAAAATACTAAATGTTACTGAAAACAGATATCGCAGTAACGCATGCGATATTATCGACTTATATAACGCGCCAGTGTGGTGGAGCCTTAAAAATAATATTTACCGGCAAGTGTTTTCCATTCATATGATAATTCATGAGCTTTTCAGTATTGAAACCTATTATACAGTTTTCACATTTGTATTTTAAAGCCACGAATTCTTTTCTTGCAACATCCTCTGCTCTGATCCTCCACATTTCTTCCTCTGTCATCGTGTAAAGTTCGACTAGATCTTCTGGCAAGTTCTTCAACTTTCTAGAACGTTTGGGCTGGTCCACTTCTTTCTCTTCCTGAAATAAATATACTCTTCATAAAATGAAATTCATGTATTAAATTTGAAATATAAATTTAACCCCTAAATTTCATTTTCAAAATATGTTTCATGTTCAAAAATATATCTCAGGCCTTCTTCTCCTTAGTTTTAAATATATACAAATTAGTGAAATTGAATTGCTTGTTTGTAATATTAAAATAACAGCTATTTACTACATGCTTGTGTATATATATACCAGGGGCGTCCAACCTTCGGCTCTTTCAATTATTTGTAGCTCGCGATAAATGTAAACGAGTACAATTTTTATTTTTATTTTAAAATGTAAAAAAATTGTTATCGTTTCATACGTTTTAATCTTTTTAAATCGCTGTAATATTTAATTTCAATGCATAAATTTTGTACTTTTGTAATAAAAATAAAACATTTTTGAAACGTCCTAATTTGTGGCTGGCCAAGTTTCAAATTTCCAAAATTGGCCCGTATTATCAAGGCACTTGGCCACCCCTGATATATATAATATATATATAAATACATTTTTAAAATGTTTATCTGTCTGTCTGTCAGTTTGTTCCAGCTAATCTCTAAAACGGCATGTAGCTGATGTAATAAGGAGCAAGTAACTAAACGTAAGTAACTAAATTAAATTTTTATACGAAAAAAATGAAACTAAATATTTTTTTTTGTTTAAATTCCCCGTGGACAAAGCGCAGCTAGTTTAAAATAAAAGTATATTATTAAATAAATCTTATTATTACCATTTTAGTTTTTAATTGATCGAAATGTGTGAAACTTGGTATTTTGACTCATTTACATGGTTTATATTATAATGTACACATCAAGCATTGTTAAATTTCATTTCAAAGAGCAACCTGTTGAATTATCAGCCGGCTCTTAGCAGATCCCGATTCGCTGGTAGCTCTTACTGCTTATGATGTTAAAATTATCGACCATTTAAAAGCGCACGCTTACTTCAATAAAGATACTAAAATGTATCTTACCAATATTTCCTTCTGCTTCCTTTTATTCCTCTCCTTTTTACTCTTTCTCCCTTTTTTCTTCTTCGCCTTTAGTTTGGAAAGTTGTATGTCGTCTTCTGATCCATCCTGGTCTTGTGATTGTAGGTCATCCAGAAAGTCGGTGTCAATGAAACCGTCTATTCTATCTTCTTCTTTTGGACTCTGCGGATTCAGGAACTGTGCGTCTGGGCTGTGAGATTCTGTAGAGAGAAGTCGTTTATATTTCTTTTTCCTAGTTTTCAGGATTTCCAACGTAAGCGGCAGACACCAGGTGCAAAGGGCCCGGTAAGGGGACGTTTGAGGTGTTATTACGCGTTTATCATTCCGGCTCAAAGGTGCCTGAGAGGGTCGAACTTCCACTTTGTCGTTTGCTATTCTCTGACTAACATTGACTTACACTTTGAAAAGTGTTAGCACTTGCAAAAGTGCTCCTATTGTTAATAGGAAAGAGAGGAAAACATGGATTTAGACCAGTGTTTCCTAACCTCCTACGCTCCACAGATGGACAATTTGATAATGGGTTCGACACGAGTTTAACCCTTTCGCTTTAACATAAACATTTTGTATGTTACATAGGGGGGTGCAAGAGTTTTAGAAAAGGTGGGGGTATGGTATGAAGAAATCTAGGAAACTTTTATTTAGGCCTTTTATTCACCAAGTGTTACGAGACTAAAAAAGGTTATATATCGCACTTTTTGCTTCATCATCAATCATCATCTTCTCGTCATCCGATAGACGTTCAGCAAGGTATAGTACTCTATCAAAGATCGCCACGGATGGTCTTGCGTTGCCCGCATCTCGTTATTTCCCACGGTGCGACCCCGTGATCACCTTTCGTTCCCAACGATCATCAGCTACACAGATTCCTTGAGCTATGTCGATAATATTGGTTCTCCTTCGGATCTCATTTCTAAACTCCCTGATTCTTCTCTATATAAGAATAATATATTCGCTGAATTCGTGAACCTTTTCTCCGAAGACATTTTTAGCTGAATCGATATCAGAGTTGAAAGAATCTATTTGAGTCACTGGTTATTGTAATATATTTATGTATATTCGTTCTAATAATGAAATATAAGAGCGGCCTATTTTACAAACTTAGCAATTGGCGATTTTATATATACACTTTGTCTGTCATAAATATGTGAAAAATAAATACATTTAAAAAACTTTTAAGTTAAACGGTTTTTTGATACCCATATTGTGGTGGTTGTGGAAAAATAGGTACCTAGTCCGCCATATTGGAACGGCGTCCATCATGAATTTTAAATTTTGACATAATCATCGTGTTTTACTAGTGTAGCCCTTTCATTTGATACGTATATTGAGGGGGTTAAGAAAAAATATGTAATCCGCCATTTTGTATCTGCGGCCATCTTAGATTTATAATGTTATTGATTTAATTATATTGTATTGTCATCTAAATTAAATGTGTGTACCAAATTTCAGATCAATCTGACAACGAGAAGGTGCTTAAATTTCAATTTCTAATTTTGGTCCAAATAAATTCCGTACGGGTCGAACTAAATAAAACCGTTTAATAAATATAACAGTCAGATGAGTTATAAGGCTCACCCACAGCGCGGTAATGACTCGTGGTCACCATTTAGTGCAATAAATGAAATAATTCAATAATTCGTGGTTGGAACACGTAACACAAAATTTTGTAGTTAAATCTAATAATCAAAGTTTTTGTGGAGTTTTAGGAATATGACCACCGCAAACAATGACTCCATAAGAGCAATTCTTCAAGCTACACAGGTGACTGATTCTTCTCTTGATATCCGATTCAATCTCACACCTAAGCACCTGTCTCCGGGAGAATATATACATTTATCAAATCACGAATAATAATAGGTTGTCAAATATCTCCCTTCCGCTTTTTTGCTCTTTATTCAATGCTTTATAAAAAGTGTTACAGTAATCGGATTTAGTTCAAATGTGCGCCGTTTTGTTCGATAATCTGTTTCCATCTAGACGGCAACGTTTCTCTAGCGGATTTGCCTTTAACGAAGGAAAACTTTAAAATAGCGCGAATTTCGGCGTTAGTGAACTCCATGTTTACACGTCTATAACTGTTGAACGCAATATCCAAACTAATCATGCATAGCGTCGTTTTGTAGGTTATGTCAAGACCTTTCAAATTATGTATAGTATTGCCAGATACGAGCTCTGTAGCGCTTTGTACATAGCCGCGAAATTCAAAAGACAAAAAGGCGGAAGGGAGATATTTGACAACCTTTTATAAATATGTACTTGAAAAGTTCTTACCAAATTCATGAACGTCGTATTTAGGTTCCTCTTCTTCCACTTTGATGACATCAACGTCTATGTGCGGGGGCTCCTGTTTGAGGATCACCAGCGACGGCTCCAACGGCAGGTTCCTCGCTGAGAGACGGCTGACTGCATGCTTCGTTAAGTCGTTCGGTGAGTTCAGAAACGTGTGCTGTCGATTTTTTTAAAAATAACCAACCTTATATGGTGTTTTTATGTCGCCATCTAAACCTATACCGCCTAACGACAGTGTTTTTTTAAGGTAAGATTTTATTTATTTATTGTTCTTATAAGTAATTACTTATTATAACAATTATTACATACATTCATATTACATTTTGTTTTACTTCATATCAATGAGATGATTTTCCTACTCAAAAGTAGCGGTTCATATCTTTGTCCCAAAAACAAGATGGCGGAAAGAGAATTAAACATTATTTTGTAAAAAGGTATATAAGTAAATAGACTGTTTCATGTTGTGTATTTGAATTTAAGCGCTCAATAATACATATATACATACATATAAATAAATATGTATATATATATGTATGTAGGTATATATATATGACTAATTATATTAATTTCATTCATAAATATTTTACAAAATTCTAATTCATAATTTTTATTTGAATTATGAAGCCATGTTCACCGTACATATCCAATAATGAGTTAAAGAAAACCACATAGCATTCAAACAATTTCAACCAACTTTTTAAAATAAAAAAAATAAATAAAAGACGAAATTATAATTTACTCACTTTACGAGAATAATCCATAAGTATATTGAAGGCGGACAAAACCTGAGTTCTGAAACGAACTGCGGACCTCACAGCGGCAAGACATTCCCAGCATACTTGGACCGATAATCCATCTGGAACCTATCAAAAGTAAAAACACATAAACATAAAGATTAAATACATTTATTCAACATTGCAACTATTAACAGAACTCTTACTGTTCGTCTACTTATTATTTATTTATTTTTTAATTTATTATAATTTTTAACTCTATCCTTCTCTGCCAGTTTGGAGAAGAAGCAAGATTAAAACACAACAACACATCTTTTGATAAAATTTAACAATACATATTTAAACATACACTTTAGCAATTATTTTAAATTCTTTACATGATTCGGTCTCTAAAAACATTTCTTGTTAACAAATAAAGAGTAACTGGTTATAGGTGTAAAAGGCTTTAAAGAGACAGTCATATATTCGTCATATAGCTTATTTATCAGCAAAAAACTTTAAGGTTTTATATTTTTATGGCCTACATTCTAGGAGATCTCCGGTTTCCCCTGCCATATTTGGGTTAGAGACATTACATATTCAGGTAAATAATTTTTCTGTTATGTACTGTTTTCCTTCCATCCTTCACAATATCTATGTTTCCATTGCTTACATACTGTCTACCTTTCATCACTTTACTTCATCTTCGCTCTTAGATCACAGATTGAATCACAGGCATACTTTAGCATAATAGTATTAACTTATTTTTATTTAATTTATTTGCCATATTTTCTAGTTTCTTTATAAAAATTCTTTTAAATTTGTTTTTCACTATTTTACTGTACATGGGTCAGGTACATTTATTGTACATGGGTCAGGCCTTTATACCATACTTTCTGCAAAAACCTAAGAACGAAGGACCCAGTTGATTGTTGCCCTTTTAGGGGTGCAATGTTATCTATTTCTATTTTGGCCTCATAGAAATCTATATATTATTTTAATTTCAAATGCGCAGGGCAATGCCTCCTGGCAGCACAAAGCTTACAAGAAAAAATAGTAAACAATAAATGCTTTAATATGTAGTAATCAGAATTTTGAAAATTAAGTTTGTTAAACGATGATTATTACAAGATCTATTGTTTCTGAAACCATTAATTTTTGGATAATGTATTGCAGGCATTCTTTGACAGTAAATATGAAATAACTACAACCAATCTACTTTAAATAGTTTTTTAATAGCAAAAAATAGTAAATCACATGGAAATGATGATTAAAAACTATAAAAATATATAAATATTTACGCCATTTTGAGAATGTATAATATAAAAATAAAACCAATATATAAAGTGAATCTAAGAAAAAAATCATTGTAAATAACACGATTGCGTGTAATAAATACATACTAACATAGATTAAAAAAAAATATTTTTGTCTCACTATCTAAATAAAACTTAATAATGTCGGATCCAAGGATTTTTGTTCTGAGATAAATATGTAAATTAAAGTTAATTCATGACATAAAGATATACTTTTCTAATTAATTTTCGTTCAAAGATTTATTTCTGGTTATTTTAATGTCATAATTATTAATATTAAATCACTTACGTCTATATTCGCCCAAATTTTAAAAAAATCTTTAACATCTTCGTTGTAAAACATCTTCCGATTATAATTAAGGCAGCCGACGCATATTCCGTTTACATTGTAACCTTCGATGTTGATATTTATCTCCATAATTGTCGATTGTTTATTTTGTTAGTAATGTAAACAAATATCTTTACAAGCAATGGTAACTTTATTCCTTTCCTTCGGCCATTTTGTCCAATTTCTGTTTATATGGTTTGACAGGAGAAATTAGTGCAACGTCTAGGCTTTTGAGCCATTATATTTTAATAGGATTTTTATATTTTTACTCAAAATTTTCAATAATATTAATGATTTAATTTGGAATATTTAAGGTCATAACGTATTAAAATGTAATTACATAATTTCCATAGATTAATTTAGCAATTGATCTTAAAATTCATAACTGTGAAAACATCGACTTTGCCTTTAAAATTGATTTGGAAAAAATATGTAACTAGTATCGAGTTGGTAAATAAAAGTAAAACTCTTTATATAAAACAGTAAATTTATTATTTTTTATTTTTATAGTGAACCAAATGGTCACATTCTCTCAACTTGGCTGCTGCTTGTTCTGGCGTAAGGTCCCTTTGTGGTTGTGCAAGCATTTCGTAGCCGACCATAAATTTCTTCACAGTCGCTGAGCGAAGTAGAGGGGGTAGGTAGAGAGCGTGGAGAAGCCAGTGGGGAGAGTCGCCCGGTGAAGATGATGGACCAGTCGGTGCACCTGAAAAATATTTATTTATTAAGGTTGTAGCTGAAGGTCGATAATAAATTTTCACTTATAACAATTTTATAGCCAAATATAAAAATATCAAAAATCATTTCGTAATAGATCTAAGAAGTCCGTTAAACAAAAAAATTTTAGAAATTCCACTGCGTGAAAGATATTTAAGTTATAATAAACCTTGGATGTCATTCGTGAATAACTTTCCATTTATATTTCTACTCAAGAGCGCCCGAGAGGTCCAAAACTTAACTAAAATCACTATCGCTAGATGAAATGGCGGAAGAAGCGCCAGTAGCGCTTACATCTAGATTGATTCAAAGTTGGTGAAACTCGATTCCGTCGAAGTCTGTTGGTTTTCCACATGCTCTGAAGGGTTTAATAAAATGCCTGTATCATCGAAACATCGTCCGGAGATTCCAGCACGTATGACAATCTCATGACGGCGCGGTTTCTAAACGTATCATTGTTTTGTAGGTTGCAGTATCTACAGAAGTTGTGTGTATTCCAAGTTCGTCAATTTCAAATGACTTCATACAATAAAAGATTTTAAGAGTTTTGTCTGTGGTAATCTGTATTATAAATCCCATAAAGATATAATATCTTGTAGTTATACGATTATTTAATCTTAAAACCATATATTACTTACAGAAAAACGAAGTAATGCACAGGTAAATATTACGTGAAAATTTAGCGTATGGTCACTGTGATATATATCTTACCATGCCATCCCATGCTGTATGGAAAGCTGCATTTAAACAGATTGTCGTATTTAGTATTGAGCTGTTTCATTATTTCTGCCAATTCCCTCTTCTGATCTTTATCAAGGTCAGTCATTCTCTGAGTGCTGCCTTTCAGAGGAAGGATCATCGTTTCATATGGCCAGGCTGCCCAGTACGGAACTAAAGCGACCCATTCGGAGTTTTGTAATACTATTCGATCCTGTAAATATATAAAATAAGGACATAGAAATTAGACCAAAAAATGACATATAGATATTTATATGGTGGAATGTCAGTTCATCCCATAGACGCCCACTGCAAGGAATAGGTCTCCCCCAAAGATATGTTTAGGAGATATACCGTTGATATACACTTGGCAGCCGATTTTCGATCGCAGTGTGATATTATGTTTCGTAGAGGGCGCTGCTGTCCATCCTCTGGAAACTTGTTTGTGAGCAGTGGCAATCCTATGTAATTAATGCACAAAGTGTGAATTATATAAGATTGTATCCGGTGAATCAAACCCGCGACTTATGATCGCAAGTCTCAATCGCCTACCACTACGTTACCATTGCTTCTATAGGTTGTACCATACATTGAATGTCAGCAAATTAGCTATACTCTACCCTTTTCAAAATTTTACGCCAATAACCAATCGTTCTATAACATTTTATGCCCTTCCCTCCATTGACGGTCTCTCGTTCCCATATCTTATTTATGGGACAGGGACGTTTTTATTTCCACGCTCTTCTGTCATACTTCACATGATCTATCTTTCTTCTACTTACATTCTACAATTTCTATCTTTCTTTTACCTATCTTACTTTCTACCGTTCATTCATCGCCTAACTTCCTTCACCTCGTTCCTTGCTATCACAGCTTTTGGTTATCACGTTATTTTTACTTTATCTTATCTTTTATTTTACATTTTATAATTTGATGATTTTACATTCTATAATATTAGAGAAAATAAGAGTTTTCATCAAGGATGTAAGAGTTCTATATATTTGATCGTATGTCTAAAAAAAGTCTATAGTGGAATAGCACCAACTAAAATCCAGCTTGAACAATATAGTACCGACCGTCCTCGATTACCAACCATTCACCAGTTTTACCGAAAGTGAGACCTACACCCCACAAGGTAGCAATTTCATTGTTAAGGTATTGCTGAAATGGGCTGACGTTCTCTCTTGATAACAACATTACTATGTTCCAATTTTAAAAAAAAACGGATATAGCTACTGATCCCACTAAAAAAATTTCGGCAAGTTAGTGAACTGCATCGGACTTTGTATTTCAAAAACTTGGACAATTTTCCAGACAAAAAAGAAACTAACCGATATAATTTTAGCTGATAGTAAAGCTGGAGTATAAATTTCTTTACTGTATTAAATAAATTGTGACTCCAAAAAAAACATGTCTCAGTATGTCGAAGGCTCTTGTCGGATCTGGACGTGTTTGGAACTTTTGTAATATTAAGTTGATGAATGCCTTCATAGGGTACCTTAATCTGATTCTAGTTTATATCAAATTGGACGAGGACGAAACAGTTGTGACACTAATGTGACCTCCATACTATGGAGGCTTTGGCTTATTGGTAGGATAGATAAAACCTTTAGGGTACCTGATGAAGGAGGCACCTTGTTTCGACCAGTTCGTAAACTCTTACCGCTAGTAGCTGGATCCCAGACAGTCGCTACCAGGGTTAGTGTTCCACTCAGGGCCCGGAATATTGGCGACTGGGTCATTCAAAACATCTTTATATTTTTTTTATACATTTTATATTGACAGTTTGTGTCGTGTTGCATTCTTGCGTTCGTTTTGTTCTGTCAGTCTAGTCTACGTATTGTTTTACTGTTACCTAGTTTTGTAAAATTATGATTACATTACCACCATCATATGCATTTATTTAATCCGTTTGTACAGTCCACACGCTTGTCAAAATTTGTTCTGCACGGCTCTTCAGGGAATAGACACTGGAAGACGCCTCGTGAGTAAACCTTTATGTAACGTTGATCGGAGTCTACCACGGAGACGTCGTCTCGGGTCTTTATTACATGTTACAGAATTGGTACAGCCTTTTATTATAGCCTTACCTACATATTAATATTTCAAAACTTACCTTCTGTTTCAATTCTTGTTCTACGTAATCAACCAGTAAATTCTTTCCGTATTTCATATAGTAATCTTTTTGGCACCTAAAAATGGAACACTGTTTACTAAACATATCTTAGGTATACAAATATAAACATTGCATTTTCAAACTGCTAGTATAGTTTCACTATAGTGCTACCGAAACTAGTGTACCGCGCCTTAGGTATGCGCGCGGTATGACGGGAAGCGGGGCATCAGACGATCCGTTCTATTAGTCCGGCGTCAACACTCTTGGCAGCGCTCAGGCTGTTGCATCCTCCCCCACCCCAATCTCACTGCTAACGCGTGGTATAGCGGTTTCGGTAGCACTATAATAGACACAGTAGTGTTGTATTTCTTCCTATTTTCGATTATATTTATATACGTCATAGCTTGAAAAAGACTTCCTGAACTTCATTGAACTCATATTTTGTAAAAAAATTCTTACATAAATAAATTTGTCCAGAAACTTGAAAATAATTTCGGAAATTTTACAGACTATTCAAACTGCACATTTGACAGCTCGCTGTGAACTTCGTGTGATCTACCTACACTGCGATTGTCGAGCCGCCTTACAAGTGTGGCGATTATGGTAAATCCCCCAATTAATTGGGGATCTACGGGGTGCCCTATCCCTTGCAGTGGACATCTATGGTCAGAAATAACCTTTATCAATAAAGTAGACGTTTACATGGATATGTATATGCTGTCAGTAAAAAAAAAAACATTACAAGTTAGCCCAATTTGAACCACACCTGTCCTTGACTCTTGGCTCGTTGGGCAAGAAACTGGATGCCCAGATTTGACAATGGGGATGTGGGTTGGAGCAACCCATAACAGCGCCTTTGTTCTCGAAGATCTGTACCCAGGTGTACCGGCGTCCGAGCTCTTTGAGCTGTTCTATCCATCTAAAAAGTAAAAATCGTCATTTTAGATGTCCTCTGCTGAATGTGGGCTACCCTGGAGACTTTAATAGAGTTTGGCCTTTAACTGTAAGAGAATTGTGGCGACGTTATTGGACGCCATTATTGCAAAAAGAGGGTAAGCTGATATCACAGTGTGTCAGAACTGTTCCCTTCTGTCTATTTCCTAGTGACTCCGATGTCAGACCTGATTATTCTTCTTAGATAATGGCGTCATTAAACCAGCTTGTCTTATCTTGTCTTGTTTCAGCGGGCTGGTTTCCGCAACTAAGCGGCAATACGATCGTTTTGCGTCGTGGTTGGTCTTAATCGAACTAACTGTTCCGAGAAATCCCAGCAGATCCTTGATCAGGGGCGGCTCTAGCTCGTGTAGCGCCTGTGTGCAATGAAACCCTGGCGCCCCCTAAGCCTGACCCCCTCCCCCGCGGCTATAACTATTAACTTTGTCGTCTTGCGTTGGTGGCGCCCGTGTACATTGCATACCCTGCGCGGTTATGCCGCTCCTGCCCTTGATAATGCCGGCAATCTCGGAGAGGTACCTCGGCGATCCGAGATGGGTAGCCTATAAGGTGCTTCTACCATACACCATAGTAGTAGCAGCTCGTCTTCCTCCAGGTACGCTCTGCACAGAGGTCTGTCCATAACACCTAATGTGAATAGATGTTTGTTAAAAAGACCCTGATTGGTCAAAGTCACTGTCACCAGTCCGGGTCGCGACAGCCAGAGCAGAGCGTTAGAAGGTCGGCAGCTTATGGTAGGCATTGCCTCTCTTGCTTGCCGGCACTCCTCATGGCTCGTCCATTGCTCTCTGTCTTGACTCCTAGTATGCTCGGCTACTAGAGGTCTGGCCTGGTAGTGGGATGAAGGGCTCCGGGCCGTAAACGACCAACCTGGAGCCCCTATTAAATCAGCTTTACTCCTGCAACATTTTTTATGGACACTTACTCATTGATAACGGCTAATATTTCTTCCACATCCATGAGTGGGATGGTCATTGTAGAATCTGGATGGAAGCACATCACTCTGTAACAAAAGAAAATTCACTAAGGAGGTATCTTTGTTAAAACAGTTAGTTATATTGTATGAAGTAATATGCCTAGCTGTTCCATGTGGAATTATTAACAATACAGAACTTTAGGAGTTGGGAGTATCATGAATTGTTCCCACAGTAGCGCGAAGAGTGATTCGTTGCGTCGACCTTTGTCAATACAAACTGTTGTACTTTTCGTTATTGAAACTGCGTCGTCTGTTGACCACTGTTCACTCTTATCTTAAAGTGTTTCATGATAATGACTTAGTAAGTGCCTAGGTATTTATGACAATGCTATAGAACTTTTTCATAGAAGATTCCAGAGACTCCTTTCCATCAAAGTACTAAAGACGATAAAGGTAGTTAAAGTGGGAACAGGGGATTCCCTGAGTACCTACATAGATTTAAGCTTAGGGCAATGAACGAAACAAAGAATAAAAAGAAATGACAGAATAGGTGAGGAATAAAAGAAGGAATAATAATTGACATTAAGATGTAATTATTATTGCTATAATATCCCTATGTAACCAAGATAGGGGAAGTATGAGAGGCTTGAGGATGAAAAAAAAGCTCCAGGAGAATCCCACGTTCACCAGTGACCCAGCGGTGGACTAGATCGTGGTGCACGCAATAAAGAGCTGTCAAAATGTTAAGCTACAATAGAGATACGAATAAAAATAGATATTAAAACGTAAATGTAAAAATTAAAGACAGAAAATTGTAAAACAATGTGAAATTAAAGAAAGTGGCGGAGAAAGAGAGGCGATGTAATAAAGAATGTTTGAAAGAAGACAGAAAGGGACAAATTGTAGTGAAGGACACGAAGACAGAATGCTAAAATAATTAAATCAAAAAGCACAAAAAGTCACTAAAGCACAAAAGACCCTGTCATGACTAAAACAAGGGGAAATAAGATGTCCTCACCAGGAGAGCCATAAAAAGAGGGTTTTAGTGAGTAGGTAATACCTTTATATTTTATTAAGAGAAAATGTACAAATTTTCTTCTTAAATCCCAAAGGCTTTTAAACATTACCTGCAAGTTCCTTTAGCTGGTGCTGCTTGGAACAATGGGTGTTCCGGCTCTGGAGGCTCTGGAACCTTTGGCAGCAGCGCCGGAAAGTCGTTTGGGAACACATACGTTGATGTGTAGTTGGGGTTTCTCTGTAAACACATTAAAAATTAAACTCAACGGATTTATCATCATGATTTCAGCCGTAAGATGTCCACGGCTGGACATAGGAATTCCTCAGAGATTTCTTGCAGTACTCGTTGAAACAAAATATTAATGAAAAATTACGTAGGAGGTTATAAGTACAAATGTAACGTAGGTCGGGTAAGAATAAAGATAATATAACAGATTGTTAATCAAAATAAAGAAAATTTAGAAATAATATAACAAAATGTAAGACTCCTGAAACAAAAATCAAAATTGAAACAGCACTGTGATATAAAAAAAATGTTGTGGCTAATGAAGAGCGGCGAGATATGAATGATATGTAAATGGTAAGAGAATGAAACAAAATGTAAAGAATGGAAAAAGAGTGATAAGAAAACACAAACTGAAAAAAATTGAATGAATATAATTGAAAGATCCCTAGCCTTAATATGATAGGGGTCGGAAAGACCCCAAAAATAGGGCCTCTAAAAATACTACCAGAAGCAACTTGCACCCTGCTCTTTCAACAGCCTTAACAAAGGATAACAAATAAAGTCCACGTTTTGGGTAAAGTTCCTATGCCCGTAGTTTGACTATAAGCTTACAGGCAGATTGACAAGATAAAGTGGTTGCGGTCAGAACACAGGTCCTGATTGCCAAGAATAGTGTAGCACGTACACCCAGACGGTGTACAAATGTACTTGTTAAAGTCATTTATTTAAGCTTTATGATTGGCGAATATTAGGAAGACTATATACTTCAACAGAAGAGATAATTAAAAAAAAATTGTTACACATCATTTTAAAAAGCAGCTCCTAGTAAATCCTTATTTAATTTTTTCATTATTATTGAATAGGATATTTTTGTGATCAATTAAAGAAATATACCTGGCCGTTAGATCTAACAGCGCCAGCTCTCAACGGGTTGTTAGGATCTGGAGGTGGTTCCTCGGGCGGCTGCTCCATCTGTCCACTCCATGGACGAAGGCACCGATGCGGAGATACCAGGATCCATTCATCCTTCAGAGGGTTATATCTAACATGTTGATGCTCTGGCGTAAAACTCGGTAGTTACATTTTAGAGTTTTTATTAAAAACTAAAATATACTGATTTTTTTTCAATTAAAAAAGATTTAATTAAACTAATGATGCACGAAAGAAACCGCTCCAAGAAGAAATCCCTGCGACACAGGTCCAGTAGTAAACGTCCTAGATCTGACATGACGATTTATCATAAAAAATAATGTTCAAAGATAAAATTAGATGAATAACCATTCAGCCTATTTATTATTGCTAGTAAAATAAGTAGGCGGCTTTGATATGTTAGTTATAAATGACCAGATACAGTAAATGGTCTCTCTGGTCTATTTTCGTGGCAAGGAGTTTTTAAATTAAAGTTTTTACCAAAAATAAGCCAAGATTTCACCTTCAAACAAAAATGCATTCATGAATTCAATCTGAGAAATTATAAATTATATAAAAAACCTTAAATCGATTTTTGAATCGTAAATAGTACAAATTTAGATGTCAAAATATTAACTTTCTTATCTATAGTAATATATTTTCGTGGCAGAAATCCTCGTACCCGATATAAGAAAACTTTTAAATTTCCCGCCAATTTTGCTGTCATTTTAGAAATATATCGCTCTAGCCACTCTTTAATTAAAGTCAATTGTCTTACTAAACTAAAAAACATTTATGTTAGAGAATTATAATAAAAAAATATGTTTTACTTACCGGTAGGTTCGAATTCATTCATTTTATATAATCACAGTGCTGTTTTCATGTAATAAGGAAGACAACACGACTAAGTGACGTGCGCTGTTTAAGCATTAATGTCGATAAGAACTGATGCAATATTTGAAGCAATGTTGGGGTATATTTTATATCGATATTCCTTATTAATTACCTACTAAAAAACATATTAAATATATAATGGAAAAAGTGCGTGAAAGTATATTTCAATATTTAAACTAGAACTCCGGGAAAATTTATTTTTGTGTTTATGTATTAGTTTGCTGAAAATTGGTAGTATATTTATAATATTGTATTTTGTTCCTACATAATGCAGTATCATAGTGTATAATATCAAATATTCGAATAATCTCTGTTCTGACGAACGTATTGAAAGATAGTGTAGACAGACGCCATTGTTGGGAAGAAATATTAAAAATGAAGATTAAAAAAAAATGTGCGTTTTTTTTTATTTATTAGTCACCCAAATTTTAAATGAACCATTTTAATGAATAGTAAGTAGTATTATTACTTCTTTCTTTAGTATAATTAAAATAATAAGACACATTACATGATTTTTTTGACAATTTATGTCATGTTATAGCTGGGTAAGACCAAAAAGGAATAATTATTTTAAATATTTACTATAAATTTAATATTAAAAAGTATTTTGATACTTAAAATCAATCCTTGGTACAAATTACTGTGTACAAAATTCTGTATAGCATATTGTTATAACGGGTAGTATGTTTTACAATAAGGATGATGTTGTTCCTTTCTTTCATTAGATTAAATACTTCATCGCAAGTATAATTTCAGCCATATTACGTCACACTGAAATTACAGAAGAAAAGAGAAAAAAAATCGCGAAGAAATGAGAAAAGAAATGATCCTCGACTAAAGGTTTTCAATAGACTAGGCAGAAGCGGGCTGCTTTCTGTCTCTTACGGCGACTTTAACAAGATCCTCTATCCAAATATTCCAAATAAAATACGCAGTCGTTTACATTATTCAAGTAATTTTTCTTCGAATGTTTTATATTGTCTATTAATCTTTCTATTCTACAGTTTCAGTAATCTACGGGAAAAATTATTTGATTACCTTTAAAGTAGTATGCTAAAGGTATATATATAGTCCTTTTTTTAATATTCTTGCGTCCAGAAACTCTAAAAAGCGTCTCTTTGAACTAATACGATAACCTAATACAGAAGAATATCTAATGTCATTCTGAATCATGGCTGTAGGGGTTATCCCCAACCGTTGTTACTATTAATATATACATAAATATTCTAGGTTAGGATAAGCACATATAGCAGTCTGTCACAGCTAACCTGATGAAAATGTAAAAGCCACCGAGTAGTGAAAGTCGCTGTTTAAAAACCGATTCGAATCATAAATCGATAATTTAAATAATAAAAAAAAGTAAAAAGGACATACATTTTAATTGAATATAGGCGTAAACCCATTAAATAAGTGATCTCATAATTTATATTTGGTCAATCAATATGTTGTACGCCTTATCAAATATCAATGGTATCGAAAATAATTAATGACGAAGATACACTAAGAAAAAGCGTTTTTAAAATTAGGATAACTCCATATTAATATTAATTATCGTTTGAAATCTATGCCTGTAGACTTTGTACTCCAAAAGTAATTGGCCTGTCGCCAATGTAACATATGTAATAAAACACATAATAAATTAATGAATATACAAAATAACCTTACATATTAAAATATTTTTCCGCGTGATTCAAACCTTTTTACTGACATATAAGCTGTACATTCATTTTTACAATACTTTTAAAAAAAAAAACCTATAAGCATTCACTTAAATAAAAAAATTAAACAATTTTTATCGATATATTTAGGTCGCATGCAATCCCTAGTTAATATAACCATAAATTGTTTGGATAATATTTGACGTTGATAAAAAATGGCGTAAGTTATCGTGGTTTATTGTTTTACAATTTATTAAAGATATCTCGAAACTCGAAACTGTTATGATGTATAGTTTAAATTTTATTGTATTATTAAAAAATATTGGAAATAACTGACAGCATTGTTACTTTAAAAAAAAATATTACTTCAGACTAATTAAGAATAAAAAATATTTTCATTTTTTGTAATAAATATTTTGTAAACTTTGCAATGAATCTAAAAGAATAAAAACATAGTTTGGTTGTTTTAACCAAGGCATTTGTACAAACAATATGGCGAACGTTTCATGGTCCAGAGCGATTTTATAATAAAACAGACGATAACATCGTCATAATTTATGAGATTTCTATGATAATATTACAATAGTATGTATATTATTATTACAATATTATAAAGGCCAAAATTATTTACATACAGAGAGATTAACAAAAAGACCATAAATTTTCCATCGTAATGCAGATTTATAGATCATCGACATGATTTCAGAACAACCATTTGGGAAGATAATTTACACATTGCTGTGTAAATACATAAAAATAATAGTTATTCACTCCACGCTAATATTTAATTTTTAATTTATAAACAATTGTTTGGTTAAAAAGTTAATAATAAATTCATAAAATATTAGTTTCATTTATTTATATTTACGCCATCTATGTTATAATTTAAGTACTATGGCGGTTGAAATGCATGTACAATGTACGAACTCAATTATGTCAAATATAGATGTCACTAAAACTATGTACACAAATCTAAGAAGGTGTTACATGTTTATTAGGTTTTATAACGTTACTGTTATGTGTTTTGCATATGTTCTCTTACTTTTACAGCAACATCTAATTAATATTTTTGGATAAAGATGTAATTTTTCAGTTGATTTATTGCAAATGGATTGAAGTATATGGCAACAAAAATTTTAAGCATCTTATCTCAATAAATTGGGTTTTCATATGTGACACAAAATGTACCTGTACTTAAAGATATATATAAACTAGTAAATAAATAAAATGTTTTAACATTTTTTCGTTTAAGAGTCAAAAAAAACTTATATATAGTTCTTTGAAAATAATAATACAAGTACAGCTTTTTGTAAAGCAAAGTAATAATGTTTAACACTAAGATTTCTGATTAGTACCACGCTAAAGACAATGGCGCAGTGCGGTCTCTTACCTAGCATGTTTTAAGTATAAATGACGTCAGAGATGTTAGCGTAAAATCAAAGCATGCTTTACGCTAGCAAATTTTGAAATAAAGTTTTAATTAAAAATCAAATTTTCGTTTAAATAAAATTAATTTATCTTTTTTGGAATAATGCATATGTTTCTATAATATAATCTTTTTAAAATTTATAAATAATCCACCAAAAATTACAATATTTTCAAAAAAAATATTCCATTAAAGAATATATAGAAAAAAAATATGCCTGGGATTACTATAATACGGATTTTCTAGTAACAAATAGACGATTTATAACAGAAAAATCGTAAAATCAGCATTTAAAGTGTAAATATCTAGTTTTCTGTCAGAATCTATCAATAAAGTTAATATTTTGAACCTGACAGGTGTCTATACATACATATATATTTAAATTTAGTTTGCCATTTCAAAAGAGCTTATCAAAGCTTATTCAAAGAAATAAATGTTTTTTTTCAATTGTTTTATACTATTTAGTCCTATAGTATTAAAACTAATATATTAAAACCGTATTTTATTACATAAAGTAGTTTATAGATGTCGCTACTGCAGCGTTGTAATAAAAACAATAAATTTTATTTGTTACAACTTCAGAAGCAATAAAACACTAAATAAGCACCTAGTTTTCTATTGAATAATTCAATGTTGCCTATAGTTTAATTTTGGTGAATTGGGTTAATTGTTTCCAAGAAACTACATTTTCATTTATTAATTAATTTCAATTTTTATGAATTTATATTTCAAATCCCACCTTTAATTGCGAACTATCATTAAAATACAGAAATATGTAACTGATTTTTTCTGAAATTCATCGCTGTGGTAAGGGTTAAATTATACTGCAGTATGTAGCATAGTAAGGGTTGCTATGGTTGGTATTTTTTGAATATATAGCATTTATATTTTTAAATTTCTTTCAGATGCGCTAAATACGTGTTAAACAAATATTCGACCGAATTATTTAGTTTGATTTTGTAAACACGTGAGTGATATATATATATATATATATATTCAATGTAATAAATAAATGAATGGCTTCGTTCTTATTGTAATTAATTTGAAAGAAAAGTGACAAGAATGAAGATTTTGGCCAATAATTAAATAAATATGTTATCTATATATACAGGATGATAGGTTATATGTGTAAAATGTCTAAAAGAACGATGTATAGCTCATTTGCCGCCAAAGTATGGAACACCCTATTTAATTAATATATATTTTAATGCTATTATTAATAATCATTTTTAAAATATGGATAAATATATTTTAAAATTAATTATTGTTTACAATATGATGCTGACTGTACTGTCGAAAGTTATTGGCCTATTGCATGCCTATAGATAAATTATTATAAAATATTTAGGAGCGATCACACTATACATAGTGATTGGAATGAGATGTAAAAGCTATAAAGATTTTTACTAAAACACTTTTGTACTGACTCATCATGATATCTGTATAACAGTACGATTTTGAGATTTCATATTTTGTACAAATATTGTTTTTATTAAGTATATTTTAACTTAGAACGAATTTTACGAAATATTTAATGTAAAAGAGGTAAAAAAGGCCTTTTTAAAATAAAATGCATATATACAAACTTTTTATAGGTATAAAACTCGACTAGAATATTTATTTAGGCTTGTTACAAATTACCAAGAATGGAATTTCAAAATTAAACATACAAAAGGCAGTGCGGAACATAAAGCGGGCGACAGACAGCGGACAGCTAGTATATTATATATGTATGTGTAATTATTGTATATATCAGATCCACTTACTTGACTTATGATTTATGCTTTAATTAATTTCTTTTTCTTTCTGTTTCTTTATTCTTCCTGAGTCAAGTGCGATCTAAGTCAGTTTGATGTATTTATTATTGTATTATATTTATAATATGTATTATACCTTATTTATAACGTGTACAAAACATACATATATAAGTATATATGTATGTTTTGTACACGTTAACTACCCATTATTTATACTTTTACATTTTCTATATTATAGTTGTTTGTAAGAGATTGCCACGTGTGATAAGACTGCCTATTGTACTTTTTGTTTGTTATTATGAAACTATTTGAATGTATTCTAGCGTGTAGAATAAAGAATATAAAATAAAATAAACCAACCTGTTTAAGTATATGTTTAATATCATTTTCATCAAGTTAATATAATGCACAGTAATTAAATAAGGTTTGAATTATTTTCTAAAATTTACAAGCCTATAGGTTATCTCTGGACCATTTTAGATTGTCCAGTATAGAATGACATATTTTAAAATTATTTATATATGAACAATTTACAGTAATTGACTGTTGGAATATGATTCTCTCGTGGCTCGATACAAAGTATCCTTGCGGCTGAAAGCACGAAGAACGTTGACCACAAAACCGGAGTAAGAAATTGCCAGGACCTGTTCTGTTGTGGTATATTTCTTCAGATGTTTACAAGTGGGTCGATGGTCTGAGATCGCTTTGGGGTCACCAATATTGGTGCCCCACCACGTTGGCGATGAAGGTAGCCAACAGTGAACGAAGATGGTGTATTCAAATATATATAAAGAATATTTACAACTAATACGACCCCTTTTTTACTCGTGGGTATATCCTGCATCGCTTACTTGGGACACGTTCTTCGACGCCAATGATACAATCTCCTTCAACTTATCATGATGGGAAAGGTCGCTGGTAAAAGGAAGGTTGGTAGGAGAAAGAAGTCGTGGCTTCGTAACATTAGAGAGTGGACCGGAATCGCCAGCGCTGCTGAGCTATTACGCAGAACCAAAAATAAGGAAGAGAGCAGGAAGCTGAAAGCCAACCTCCACTAGTTGGAGAGGCACTTCAAGAAGAAGAATATCCTGCATGGGATACCCCTCCGCCGCGGGGACTCCGAAAGGGTTATGCCGTACTCCTACCAGCTAAAACCCCACGGTCTTCTTGAACTCCTTTTGTTAAAACTACGGGAACGCTTTCGCATACTACCGCAGCTTCAACGACGGTGGCCCAGTGCCTCGAATCCTTACTTGCGGCGGATCACCCAGAATCCGTCGCCAAGGTCAGTCTAAGGGGGTTGGAGAAACGCGGTATAACATCCTCCGACTTCCAGGTCTCTGACTGCGGATGGGGATCTCAGATGTTGTTTCTCTCTCTCTCTCCGCAGTCTCCTTCTGCAACACCACTTTTTCGCAGAAGATTATACCAGCGATCCATGACTGTTCGTTCTGAACGATCACCCTAACGAAGCCTGGTAACGAGAGGTCATTCCCCACAGTATCGGTGAGTTCTCGGCGCAGCTCTTCCCAAGCTGTACACTCCTCAAGCTGTATCTTCATCGTCATCACAATGATGGCAACTAATACGATTCTAATGCAACGGCAGCGACCACATTAATAATGGCGTCTGAATTTAAATCGCGAGAACGTAAAATTTTTTGGACGGTAAAACTTAAACAAACACGTCAAAAATCATCTGGATCAGTTTTTTGCCCGCAAGGACGAAAAATTTTATGAGAATTATGCTACTACCAGAAAGATGTCAAAAGGTGTTGGATCAGAATGGTCAATATATAATCTAATTATAAATTTATTCATTATACGAAGATCGATTTTTACTTCCACCACAAAAAACTAAACATTCTAATATAATAATGTTCCACGACATGTCTTACTTAATGAAAGAACAAACCAAGCAGATTTCATTCAGCTAAAAACTCTTGAATGTTATTATAATATTTACTTAATAATATACTTTTGATCTTAGATTTAAAAACTTCAAAAGGAATGTCAAGGATACCTCGAGGAACTTTATTATATCTCATGAAGGCGTTAAGAGTTAATTTTTATTTTATTTATCGTATGTATGTCATTGTTTTTTTTTTTATTTATGAACAAGTTTTGTGGGTTTTAATAATGAACAAATGACTGACGCTACCAAAATTCTCCATAACTTTTTAACCTATTTACCGCACTAACCAGAATAGGCACGGCACGTCTCGATGTAGGACACGGGTTATTAGGGTGTTTACACATTGGAGTGGCGAAGATATTTTTTTATTTAATATATGGTCGAACTGTCTCCTCTAAGGAATATTAAGCTGTATAAATAATGTTGTCTTGAATAGTAACACAACTGCTCTCCCGTTTCTAATATATATGTAGAGATAAAGATATACATATATATACATATATATATATAAATATATATATGTATGTCTTTAATATGTTAGTATAGACTGCACTTTGGAGAGTGTGCTTCGGAGTTTCATGAACAAATTCCGTCACCTACATTCTTAAATCTGACAAAAAGACCTAATGATTCACGATACCCATACATAAAAAATATTTTTTTTCTAGAAAAGCATGTATCACAGACCTTGTCATTACTAAACATCAGGCAAGACAGAGGTCAAATGCTTTGCCTATAGTTGACAAACAATAGCATAGCAGATTGGAAAATCAAATGGCAGTAGTTGAAGCCTTTGAGGTTCTGGAGTGGAGATCACAGACCGGTGGAACACCACGTCCACTAGGTAAAAAGGTGACATTGTTCAGGTTGTCGGAAGACGCTAGGTGCAGTAGCTAGATGCAGGCCGCTTCCAACTAATCCTATTCTTTCATAGTCTCTGGGGAAGGCCTATGTCCTAAAATGGTGATGACGCAGGCTATAACTTTTTACTTAAGCTAACTTATTTAACGACAACTTTATGATGTTTTAAGTTATGACGATATTATTAATAACGACATTTTCTCATTGTTCAGATCAGTCAATTCAAATTAGCTTGGCTTGGACTTACTTTGTGCCATTAAGAGAGAGATACAGAAGAGATTGTGCTAGGTCTCTTGAACTCTCAGTTAGTTTAGTCCAGAAGCCTCGATTAGCGAAGATGAACAGTGGTGATACAAATAAAAGTTATATAAAAAAAGTGCAATCGCATTAGTGTGTGAACGCCCTAACTGTGCAGTTTGCTGCAACCGACTACGGCGTCCCACTGCGGGCCGCGAGCCGCATTGCAACTCTGTTTTGCGTCTGATCGACGATTTTAGTTTTAATAATTTGAATTACAGTGTAATGTGATAACAGTCGCCTATGTAATATAATAAGTAACTTTTCAACAAGAACCTTGCTTTTTAAATTGTAAAATAATGTTGTATTTATGTGAAATTTCTAATAACAAAATCAAGCAGGCTTGGACATTGTTTTTCCTTTTTTTTAAATATGGCTTCCAATATTGAGGGCCTCTCGTATGTTACCCTGTCTTGAATACGCACGGAACAATTTTTCAAATAATTTATTCACTTTCTAATTTTATTTCCTCACTCTCCCTTCTATTTCTCACATTCGTTCTGCTATTTCTCTCACATAATTCATTCCTTTTCGTTCCATTGCTTTTCATACATCATCTCTTTTCCTTCACCATGTCGTATATACAAATAGTATATACAAAGGTTGTCTAGTAAAGATCGCCTCGAGCGATAAGACCGCCTCTTGTACCATATGAATTGTTTCTCTTTTTTTCCCACTATTTATTGTCTATGGTGTAGAAGTGTTAATAAAATAAATAAATACGTTTCGTAACAGAGAACTCGCACTTTATTATTTTAATTAACATTTATATCTTTATTATTTACATAACTTTAAATGACTAGAGAAAAACTAATGTCGTTATTCTGTTCTCTATTTCATTCTATTTCTATTTCTTATTTGATTTTTATGAGAATTTTCCCGAACACTATTATAACTGTGAAATTCAGTCGATTGTTTTATTTTTTAACATAAATAAAACTTAAATCATAGAGAATCGAATGTGGAGGAGAATTACATACATTAATAATTATATATATATATATATATATATATATACATATATATATATCCATATATATATATATATATATATATATATATACATAAATATAATTATATGTGTATGTGTATATATATGTGTACTGTATGTTACTTTAAATGCAATGGTACATAAGAATTAAAATTTCGTCTAACATTATCTTCTTTTAAAAATAATATGAATAAAATATAAGAAAAATAATAATTTCATATATTCATTTCATAAAATTCTAATTCAGAATTTTTAATTGAATTATGATGTCATGTTTACTGCGCATTAAAAAAATTTAAAGCTAATTTTTAAAATAATAACAAAACTTAAAAAGTCTATGTTGTAAGTGATTTACTTTACGGGAATAATCCATAAGTGTACATACATATATATATATATATATATATATATATATATATATAAATATATGAAACAATAACTCGTTATCTTTATACCTAATTGTATCACTTACAGTGCAATTGGTTTATTATAATCTGCGATAACGGATTCGATTCTCGATTGGAGCACATTTCAGTGAATTAAGATATAAATCACTCGGGGAATCCCCGGTAATGTTTAACTTAAACTTCTTTTTTTTTTAGCTGTGAGTGCGAAAAATATTATCATAGCTTCAGACGACAAAACATGTGAAGAATATGGCGCACAACTGTGGGGAAGACAGAAAGTAATGTCATATTTTTAGGTTAAATTCACACGACTACATTTGTAACAAGTTTTTATTTCTAATCAACAATATATTCACCTTCGTTATCAACAACCTTTTGCCTCTAGTATACAAAATCAATGCCGGAGCGTCAATCAATCGGTGTTTCTGTAAAATATGTCGACAGAAACGACATTACTTTCTGGTCCCCCTAACATATGTTAAAATTCCACTTTATACTAATTCTACACATAGAAATTTTAACATAAAATTTAAGAGTTTTTCAGTGTCGTTTCAGTCGAAAGACGCCCACTGCAAAGCACGGGCCACCCCCTGAAATATCTATGAGGGATATGCGATAATCGCTGCGCTTGGCAGGCTGATTGATATGTATTGAATAAGAAGCAGCGAAACTAGTGAATTATATAAGATCGTGTCTCGGGAATCAAATCCGTGACCTACGATCGCGTGTCTTAGACATCTACCACTGAGCTACCACTGAGCTACCACTGGTACGCAATCACGATCGAATATACAGAAATAATGTTATTTTTTTATTATTGGGATGTATATTCACAGACATTAGCGTCCGCGCCTGTATTTTTACAATTACGCTTGTTATTTACAATTTTTTTACTCATGGTTTTATATATTACAGTGTTTAAGTAAAAAAGCCTTTTTATCTATCTTAACGACGGCTTATTGCCAGTTTTTAAGGTTACATTTCGTGCGACCACTTCTTCATCTTCAGGTAGTACAGAATATTCTTAATGTGTTATATTCAAGAGTTTATCACCATGTAATATTATGAATGCTTTTAATTTTATTCCTTCATTTTTAATATATTTTTCTATTATACTTTTAATGTTTAAAGCCTTAAATAATGTGTTTTGGTAGATATAGATAATAATAGAACTATAAGTTACTCTTGATTAGGCGTTTATTGTTTAAAAAACATCAGATGTAATTCTATAGTGTTTAAAGGGCGATGTGGGTGTTGTTAGAGGCATTTAGAATAAGCAAGACTCGTTCCTGCATTCAATTGTCAGTCTGATATAGCCTTGCACTACAGAGTGACAATATATAGCTTAATAAACCTTTACACAACTGAGTACAAGTTATCATTGCACCACTATAGTTTAACAAAGTTAAAAGTACGCATTGGACAATTTATAAAAAGAATGAATAAATATGTAAGTAATTTATTTATTTATTTACACTTTTTATACACCACAGATAAATAGAGAAAAAAAAGAAAAGATTCATGTAGTACAAGAGGCAGTCTTGTTGTTCGAGGTGATCTCTACCAGACAACCTTTGGATGGAGATGAGAGACATGAAGGAGAGGGCAATTTATGGTGTACGTAAATACAAATACATACATTGCTATACAAACATACATATATACTACTACTACTCATATATACATATATACATTTAATGTTACTTTGCTTGTTAAAAGGATACATAAAATTATAATTAAATTTCCAAAATACGAGTGCGTATCTATAATAAAATCATATCAAGAGCGTAAATAAGCTTATTTATAAAACAGGCTCCTATAGCACAATAAATACGATCATTTAAAATTTTGCTAGATAGATGGTGGTCAGTGAATGTGAACGCCAATCCGTTATACGGGGGCGTATTTAAATCAGTCAGCTTCGAATATCATACCTTATCCCTACAACGCGACATTTCCCGGTAACTTACTGGTCAATTAAGAAACTAGGCGGTGTCAGCGCAGAGATAGAAGACTAACTTGCGATCGTATGTCACTGGTTCGATTACTGAGATACAAATGTAGGATATACACATATCTAATAATATATATAAAATTCTCGTGTCACGGTGTTCGAACTTGAACTCCTCTGAAACGGCTTGACTGATTTTTACCAAATTTAATATGCGTATTCAGTAGGTCTGAGAATCGGCTACTATCTATTTTCTATACCCCTAAGTGATAAAGGTTGTTCACACTTAAAATTTTTTTTTTTATTTTTTTACCGAAATTTTTTGTTTTTATTTTTTATGATACAGCATACAAGAATACATATAACCATAAATTTTCACTCCTCTACGATCAACCATTATTTTTTATTTGTAAATTAAAATATCAATTTTTTTTTGCAAAACAACGTTTGCGGGATCAGCTAGTGTATATATAAATACATGTTCTGTCTATATGTACACGTTCACCACCAGCTATATATCCCTATACCATTTCCATACTATGGTTGTCTGTAAAAATTGTCTCGTTTTACACGACCATGTGAATATGTTTTTTTTTGTACACATGAACTACCCTTTATAATTACTATTATCTTTTCCTTACTATCGTTGTCTGTATGAGATTGCCTTGTGTGATAAGATCGCCCATTGTACTTTTCTGTATATTATTGTATCTGTATATTATGTATCTTATCGTGTACAATAAAGAAAATTAAATAAATAAATAAGACCGCCCTTACTTTTTACTTTACTATCATGCAACTATATATATATTTTCTAGCTTGTTAAAATCTTATATAATTAAGAAAAGGACCAATATTTAGCCACTTCCGCACATGCAGTGGTAGTCGTGCAATGAAATGCACCAAATCACTCAACACGTGTTTCACCCCTCCACGGGGCATCTTCAGGAGCTATGTTACACCGTATTAGTGCCAAACACAGAGTCTGATCAGAGAGTAAAATCTTATATAATTTACACTTTGTGCATTAATTATATAGGATTGCCACTGCTCACAAACAAGCTTCTAGAGGATGGGCAGCAGTATTCTCTGCGTACCATTACACCACACTGAGATCGTCTGCCCGCTTGCAAAGCCTAATGATTGTGATATATCTCCCTATAGATATCTTCGACTGTCTTGCTTGTCAGTCAATTCATAGTAAGGAGTAAATCTGCATTAACACGTTCACTGTGGGTCCAATTTTGAAGAACTTTCAGCTGGTGCGGCTGAGGTCGAATCAGCCTCAAGCTGAACTTCCTAGTAGTGCGGTTGAGGCCTTTTCTGCCTCATGTTCATCAATATTTTTTTACAATATTGAGTCAATGCTTCGCAGACATAAAGAAAGCTATATTTGTCTTTGTCATACCTCATACGGTTTAGTGTAAACAGCCGCCGCACTAGAGAGAAAACACGAGTTTTACGCGCCGCACCAGTGCAAAGTTTACCATGAGGCTGAATCGGCCTCAAGCCGCAGTGAACGTGTTAATATTTATTAACTACAATATTCGTAAATCTCTAAATAGTAAAACAAATGTAGTCTTTCAAATGCTACGGATTCGATATCATACTGCTACGACGTAGACTTCTACGAAGCTCTACGACTTTACAGACCTCTGTTATATATTTAATGTTTTTCAATTCTATAATATGTTTTGAATTTTATTATAAATTATTATTAATTGTCTTTATAATAACGATCTTATGACATCAAAATAACATTGTTTATTAATATATTTTATCGAATTATTTGAATATATTCAAACTTAATAACTTAGAATATACAAGAAGGTGGGTATAAATGAAACAATTATAATTTCAACTGTAAGATGTCCACTGTCTAGATATAAGGTTTCCCCAAAGATCAGCTTTCTTCAGAGACCAGTTGGAAGCTGCTTGCATCCTTCAATCTTTTGGCGACCTTCATAATGTCTATCTTTGTTGGTGAACCGAACCTCCTATATGGCGTTTGCAGGCCTATTGACCCCAATGATTATCTGTGTATTATGAGGCCTCTCTGTCAATTTGGGCCATCTGATACGATCTCCTAGAGAAATCCCGAGCACATTCTTCTCTATGGTTCGTTGACTTGCAGTAATTTGACAGAAAAATTTAAATGTAAATTCACAACACACAAGAATAGAACTACTTTTTAATTTATCTATAAGTCAAACTTCGAGAAAGAGATCACACACCGAATTCAACTCGAATGGGCAGCGATCAGGAAGTTCCGCAACCATCTCCCGACCAAAATACCGCAATATTTAAGACGAAGATCTTTCACCAATGTGTGATGATATATGGATTCGAGAAGTGATCACTTACGACGGGCCTTATAAGAAGGCTCAGGGTTATCCAGCAATATAGAAGGCTATGCATGGAGTTTCACTGCGAGATCTTATTAGATTATTGTTTTGAATTATATTAGTTAATTTCAATTTAATTTTAATTTTAAGTTAATTAGTTAATAATAATAAGTATTTTAAATTAATTTAAGTAATAATTTTAAGTTAATTTTAATTTTAAGTTTATTTGAATTAGTTAATAAGTAAATTATATTAATAAATATCTTTTTTTGAAGGCTTGATACTGTCAGAAGTTATTGAACTATCGGGTTCCAGTATAAAATATAAATTAATGTAACATATTTTAGAGTGATCACTCTTTTCAGGGTGATTAAAAATAGATGTAAGGCTTTCAATTTTTTTTATTGACAAATGTGCAATATACTTTCGGCCTAAAGTTTATATATGTCCAAAAAATATCTTTGTATTTATGTAGCAAACATATCAATTCTAAGATATGTAATGTGTTATTATAAGGTCATTTATAGCGAAATATTTATTAGGTTGTGTACATATATTATATAATTTCAAGTTGTCCAACATATAGAAAACCCAACTTTTCTTAGTTTTTAATCTAATTTTGAGAGTATATTATTAAATAAAACTTATTATAACTTTCAACAGTTTTAGTTTCATCGAAATATGTGGAACTTGGCTTGTCGACTCATTTACATGGTTAATATTATAATGTACACATAAAACATTGTAAATTTAATTTTAAAAGAGCAATTGAGAAGTCTCTGGTCGTTTCTTCTCGTCAACGTTCCAAGTCAGTGGTAGCTTATTACTTTTAATGTTAAAATATTCTATTTAAAAATGCTTATTTGAATAAAGATATCTAGAATTTAGCTTATAAATGTTTTTTGATAATTTTTATTATGTTCATTTATTTTCACCCTGCATAAGGTACTCGCTTAGTAGGAATGGAAGATTAGTTCAGGTACCCAGGGTCTTGAGGTAAGGAAGTCGTGTTAAGTTCATCTAAGTTGACTGGACAGGTGACCATAATGCTGCAATTTAAACATTAGTTATGTCACCATTAAGTTGATATTTAATAAGTCAGGGTAAATGAGCCATGGCTTGGTCAAGTTTAATAACGAAACTGGAAGACTGCGCCATGATGGTGTCACGTCAGTTTGACGTACGAAATGGCGGGAACGGTTGACGCATTGAAGCAAAGGCAATCCGCCGATACAGCCTTATGAACGGTGTAGAAAAAAAAATGGAGCTCGTTCGAATTTCGAAAACGGAACGCGGCGTGCGCGCGCATTTGACATCGACCCGACAGGCGATAGGTGTTATCGGCAGTACACGTCCGACCGCGGCGCTGGTCGGACGCCTTCCGTGTATGGGCGAGTTACAGTACCCCGGCGCACCAAGCGTCGACGATGATCGCCAGTACAGGGCGCCGTTTCGCCGTGCGCCGCAGTACCGTTGGCCGGCGCCACAGCCCCCGCAGCCGTCGGCCTTCGCCCCCTGGCGTCGAGCTCCAGCCCCTCCAAGGCCTCCGGACTATCGCCGCAGCGCATCCTACCCCGGAAAACCAGACGAGCCTTATCAGGTAACATATGTTTTCGCAACACACTCGATGCTATTTTTGTTTATACACATACACATTTTTAACTTGTTTTACTAAACTTAAACATATCTAGAACAGCAACTATTCAAATTAAAAAAAATATATTTAAGAATTTTTAATTTAACTATAATTACGTATCTTATGCGGTCATACAGACCCTGTACCTTGTTCTAATCTCTAGAATTTTTTTCACAAAATGCGATGGACTATATCTCTTGTTGACGTCAAGTTGATTCTACCAGCTGTTCGGATGAAATACATCAGACCTGAAAACAGGCTAAAGAAACTCTCTATCTGTATAGAGGTGAACACTTTATTCGCAAGGTGTGCTATCTTTTATAAAGTAATTTAGTGTAGTGAACCTAAGGAAACAACAATTTCTGGGATCTGATTCGGGATTCGTTGTACATAGAAAGTTTTGCCAACTCGATAAAGTCAAATCCTATTTTTTTTTAACTAAGGCATATTATATGACATAATATTAACTAATTTATAGAAATAAAGCAAATTAAGTAACATAACATACGTCAGCAAATGTAATTTTTTTTAAATTCGTGATTTACAATGTTTTCAATGTTAAAATCGTGAAAAATGCACATTTTAACGATTAACAAGGTACGTTATAAAAACTTCATGATAATAAAAAACCGGTTTTTAAAAACGAATTGCGTAACATTATTCCCAATTTACAATGACATAAGGCTTCACTTTATATATTATATTTTCTCTAATCTCCATTGGAATTTATTGTATATGTTTACAATCCATTTATGAGTACATTAATTACGTAGTAATAAATTTTTGAATTTAACTTTTAAAAATAAAACATGTAGAGAGTTTCCCATATATTAACGTCAAATTAAAACAGGTTAATAGGACATGTACTGGCTTCATCTATTCAACCATAGATGCTCATTGCAAGGCAAAAGCCTTCTAAAGATCGACACGATGACCAGTTTTGCCCACTTTCCACTTCCCACGATCTTATTATGTCTCCAGTCTACCTGGTGGGGTCCTATCCAGGCCGTGTTTGACTCGTGGACGTTAATAACCTTTCATACGAAACAGCCATCGGTTGACCGAGCAATGTGTCGTAAACTGCTATTTCAGACGGGCAGTTTTTGGAGCCACTTCAGTGACCTTGATTATTCTGCAGATCTTTTCATTTCTAATTCGACCGCGCATCGAAATTCTGAGCATATATATATATATATATATATATACATATATAGCCCTTTTCATTGCTCTCTTTAATGAGGTACTCAAGAAAATTAATTAATATATTCTATTTTACGTATTTCAAAAAAGAACACGATAATAATTTTGGTATATGTCAAAGTGTTCTGAAAAGTCATTCCATTGTAATATGATTTGTTTATCGTTAATAGAACACATACTTACCGTATCTTAAACGTGAAAAAACACTTAGAAGTAAAGACTAGGTGACACACTTTTTTTAATAGGCTGTGATCTAGTTTATTAAAAATAAAGAAAAAAAAGGTTTCGACCTGACGCTGATTTATGGGACACCCTGTATAAATAGTATATTGAATACAAAAATAAAGTAAAATATAGCTTCTCACTAAGGTTTTATTCTTGTGTCTTCGGATATATGTTTCAAGCAGTTATGTATAATTTAAATTTACTTTTCGGGATCGTTTCGGCTTGACATTGATTTATGGGACACTAAATCAAAACTACATTATTTTAAATTTTATTAGCATCTATTTAAAAACTGCTGTAAATTCCAAGAGATATTAAAGATATTTTTATTATTCTTAATAGAGTTTTTGTTGTCATAATTTAAATTGTACGACCCAGTTTTCTATATGCCTACATTCCTCGTTTGGCCCATTTCTTATGCATTTATACAACTTGTTATTATATGATTCGTGAAGATTTCTTTCATAGTTTAAGAATAACGTGTATTTTATAATTTAAGTCTTGTAAATTATCTCGTAGAGTTGCTTGTCTAAAAAGGCAGTGCGGCGCGGGTAAGCCTTCAACTGAGTGGATCGAATATAGTTTACGTTGCGGACAAAGCAAGAACGGTGGCGATCTTTGAGGAAAGCCTATGTCTGCTAGTAGGCGTCTATTTACTGAAAAGAAGTATATATATATAGGTTACATGCACACGGCCTTTTTGCCATTACAATTTCAATTCACTTGCTTTATTCAATTACTTTTGTTATGACAAATATACATGCAAGTGTGAAGTAGTCGACAGTGACAATAATTTATTTATTTATTTATTTAAAAACTTTTTACACATTTACGTGTAATGGCGAACTTAATACTGAAGGCATTCTCTATCTGTTAACACTTAGGCTGTGCTATATATTAATAAAGGTAGGTAAAACTAGTTAATATCATAAAACATGAAAAATAATATGAAAAATTTAAAATAAAATTGAAAAGGAAGAGAATTAAATAAAAAAACAGCTTATATAAATATACTAATGGCTACTACCTGATTTAAATATATATAAACATACCATAACATATTTAAATATCTACTTATACTATTTATTTGCATATATTAAATAATAAAATCGTTTCATCATATTAATTTATCTATATATATCTTATTCTATAAATATCCTTATCTCTATATATAAATTATTTCATCATATTAAATATTAAAATCGTTTGTTAATAATAAAAATTTCGTCGGCTTGTCAAGCGACAGCTGTCGAACCTTCGTTTTAAATGCGCAACGATTCCTGTACATCCTGATATCGTGGAGCGCGTTCCAAAGAAGAATAGGTTGTATATTATTTTTATTTACTTTATTGGAGATAGACAGTAACAAAAGGCAGTAAGAAAGTACAAACTCAGAAGCTTAGAAATATAAAATTAGTTACAGTTGTTACCTTATAACTATCACACTGAGAACATATAATGATTTTTAGTCAAACAATGAAAAAACGAATTAAAATTAAATATTGCGAAGGAGTGAGTAAAGTAATATGTGGGGGATATCTTAGTAGATGATTGCTCCAGGAGCGAAGTGTTTTTTCGTGTGTATTTGCTACGAACTGGAATTGAGATATTAAGTAGACAGGAGAAGTGGGAGAAAAGAGTAAAGGGAAGAGTGTAGTTAGTGCATGTAACGGCGCTGTCGGATAGGCAGCTATTTGAGCTAGAGATATATAAGGTTGTCTAAATTGAGGGTCACACAGTGAGCATAGACTTTAACAAGGTGAACAGAAATCCTTATTAAAGTCGGATGTCGCTAGATGCGGTTACAAGTTGGTCGTATAGGAAATTTACGGGGAATCCCATTCTTATTTTCAAAGTGTCACCTTGTTATGAAGTTCGGCGATCATTATGACAATCTATGATATCGCGGTTTTGAAAATCGAACGAGGACTTTTTTAAAACCACTGGTGTAAGATATAACCCTGTACTATAAGTTGTAGAGGTTCTTATTGTGTTTTTTTCTTTCACTATTAACTTCACATCTCCATTTCGAAGGCTTCAACTTAATAATCGATTCTGTAAAGGTCCATGTTTCAAAGCCTTACAGGAGAAATGAAAAAATATGACAGTGTGCTAGTCGAATTTGTAGCACGATGTTCAGTTTTTGAAAGCATTTCGGGGCTTCTTCTCTTCGACTATCTATTTTCTAAATTCTATAAATATATGTAATTACTAACTTTCTGTAAATATTGTATGTTATATAGGAGGATATGGTTAGTTTATTGAACACTAGGTGATATAACAAAATTAGAAGTCTTATATTTCTGATTTTTTTCTTTACGATACTTAAAACTGTCTCCTGCGTTAAGATTCAAAAGGATAAGACTGCCTTTTGTAACTTACAACAAACTAGATCGACACTTTTGGAGACTACATCTCGGCAAATATAATTAGCTACGACCTCGAGGTTGAATTACAACAAATTCAGCTTTATTAAACTAAGATTATTGTCTATAGCCGTTTATAATTCAGAACCTAGTCTATTTATATTAAAACATGTTCACCCAACGTTCAAGCGTCTAGTTAGGAATACATACAAATACAAAACACCAAGCTTAAGGCCGCCTGATAAAAGGCTTATGTAAATCCGTAAAGACCGGTGTCCAACATTCGATTCCAATGTCAACACAATGATTTTTCTACAGCCTAGTGCTTCGCCTTGTGCTTTGATTATCTTACATAATTTTAATACTCTATTTTACACGTAACAAAATGAATGTATAGATTTATAATCACCATCACCACATCAGCCGATGTGCCAAGTGAAGAACTCCTCCATAAATTCCCACGATGACCAGTCGTGTGTTTTCCACATCCAGCGACTTCTAGTAACGCTACCTATGTCGTCATTCTACCCAGTGGGGGAGGGGAAGGGGGTGTACCTGGGTCGCGTCTACCAGCCCGTGGTCATCATTCGATAAGCGTACCTAACGGTTGTCACTTGCACGAGCGATATTATAAAAACTAAATATGTGTAATAATAATAACAGATTAAAATGAGTAATAAGTACAAAAAAAGTACAATGGCCGGTCTTATCACTCAAGATAATAACTTACTGACAAACATATAAAGTATATATAAATGTTTGTAGAGAAATAGAAAGACATGAGCCGCTAGACGACTTGAGATATTATAAAGAATTTTCCTTTCATATTTAATATTTCTTTTCATTAAAATACATAATAATAAATATTGTATTTTTTATATAACATAATAAATAAAAACATGAATTTATCTAGGAAAAGTTAGCATTTGTCTGATAGAGAAAAAATCTAACATAATAAATAACTTCGTAATCAATAAATATCTCGTTTGTTAAATATTTAAAATTATTTACTCTACCAACACAGGAGCATTCGAATTGTGTAGTTATAATCTGTGATCGGAAAACTGTTCCAAATTTAAAATTATAGTTAAACCTTTATGATTTTCAAAATATAGTATTCATAAAAAAAACTACAAATCAAATAAAAATTTATAATATAGTAAACACATGCGAATTCTTTTTTAAATTTAAAAATGAAACATGTATTTTGAGGTAGCAAATATTTCTTCGTGAATGTTGTTTTTGTGCTGGGAAAACATCATCAGCTTATGGGCGACTTTTGTAACAATCCCAGAGAAAAAAAATCCTATGTTATTCCTACGTGATATCAGTTGTTCGCTAAAAAATTTGTTTACAACTGACAGATTCTTTGAATGTATGACAAGTCACGCACCTTATTGACACCAGGTGCTGCTGTTACACTATTTCAAATTATGCAGTTGTTGAAAGAAAAAGTATCCTGAAACCAAAATTTGCACTTTTATCTGGCCACCCTGTATAACTCTGTTTCACACTCAGTATCATACTGTATATCAAGTGACAGGTGACTGCTATTATTTCTTATATAATACTTGTAATAAAAAATACTGAGTAAAAAAGTCTAAAATGGCAATGGGCGGAGTATACCGCTCGTGCAGCTGATAGCTGTTGTATCTGAAAGATTCTGAAGTGGTGACCATGAGCAGGTAGACGCGGCGTAGGTAGACCCCCCCCCGCTAGGTAGACTGATCAAGGTCGCGAGTACTCGCTTGATGCGGGCGGCACAAGGCCTGTCATCATAGCGGTTTTTAGGGGTAGAAAGAATAAGGGTTTTGTTATATTCTGGATTATTACTTACAATATTTTTTATATAAAGAAATAGGCGCCTGTCTTCCATCTCACCTGATGGAAAGTGTAGATGAAGACGAAGGTGGTACACGCCTATTCAAAAGAAACCTGTTCACTCCACTCTTAAAGGCTCCAGAGTTCAACTCATCAGGAAAAATAGAACCAGGTACTTCGTTCCAAATCTTGGCAACTCTCACCAAGAACGATGTAAATTCTATCAACTAAATATAAACATAGAGTTTTGTAATTTAAAATTAGACATTACATTTGTTCTAATCACCATGACTTTGATGTTCTAAAAGCAATTGTCATACTTCACATTTCCGAACGAAACTCAAACGCCGACAGATAATAATTGAATTGTTATTGTTATATAAATTATTATTGATTTTATTAAAGTAGACAGTAGTTGTATTAATATATTTATATAACATTATTAAAACATTCAAAGATTTACTGTTAACTACAAAAGTTAACAGATGGCGCTATATGTATGATGTATGGAATGTATTAGAGGGGTTAGAAAGTAATATCGATTTATTAAGTTAAATTCACACGACTATATTTTTAACAAGTTTTTATTTCTAATCAACAATATATACACCTTCGTTATCAATAACCTTTTGCCGTCTAGTATACAAAATCAATGCCGGAGCGGTCAATCAATCGGTTTTTCTGTAAAATATGTCGAGAGAGTAGACATTACTTTCTAATTTCTAATTTCTAATATATAACAAATTACAACTAAAATCAATCAATATAATAATATCATCGTAAACTCTTTTCATTCACATTAAATTAAATTGATGATTAAGATGTAAAAACTTTAAAGAGTTGAAAGTATATGTTACATATTTATAATCATTTCTATAAAGTGATCATTCTGGGATATGTTATATATTTTTTTTATATTTGAATGCGACAGGCCAGTAACTCCTGGCAGTACAAAAACTGCAGACAGATAATAAAAAAAATTAATTTTAATATGTTCGAAATTTGAATTGTTTTTTTCTCGATATGCTATCATTACGTTATTTATTATTTATAAAACAAATGATTTTTTTAAAACATTTATATTTGGGTAAACATAAAGTTTAATCAATCAGTATAATAGAAAGCCAGAAAACCGTTTTTAAAAGATAGTTCTAGATATTTTTCAGCTAATAGACGACCACTACAAGGCATGTTCCTCTTCCATAGATATCTATGGGAAATACCATAATCGCCACGCTTAGCAGGAGGGTTGGCGATGGAACTGTGATATAATTAAACGCAGAAGATGCTGCACTCATTCTCTGTAAATTTGTTTGTGAGCATTTGCAATTATATATAACTAGCTGATCCCGCAAACGTTGTTTTGCAAAAAAAAATCGATACTTTAATTTACAAATAAGAAATAAGGGTTGATCGTAGAGGGGTGAAAATTTATGGTTGTATGTATTTTTGTATGCTGTATCATAAAAAAATAAAAACAAAAAATTTCGTTAAAAAAAATTTTTAAGTGTGAACAACCTTTATCACTTAGGGGTATAGAAAATAGATAGTAGCCGATTCTGAGACCTATTGAATACGCATATTAAATTTGGTAAAAATCAGTCAAGCCGTTTCAGAGGAGTACAAGTTCGAACACCGTGACACGAGAATTTTATATATTAGATTAATGCACAAAATGTGAATTATATAAGATTGTATCGACAATCGAACTTACCTATGATCGCTTGCCTTCGTGTTGTAAATGTTGGCGTTCAATAAAAGCCTTAATTTTTAATTTGAAAACTCACGAACCTTTGAAGGACATGTTTAAGTTTTTCTAAAAAACGATTTATAAAGCCTGATGAAAGTAATAAAAAATGTATTGACTTAAACATATACTATTATTTTACTGAAGGTAGATATATTTTACGTCTACCACAAAGTATAGATCTCCCCCAAAAATCGTCGCAATGTCCAGTCTTGTATCTGATTTTCCGCAAACTTGACTATTTCGTTCCATCTAGTGGTGGGTCTACCAATGCTGCGTATACCGGCTTGTGGTAGATCTAGATCCTTCCCACTCCTACAGCCATCGGTTGCATGAGTTCCATCTTTATGATATAAAAACGTGAATAAATGTTGTGAAAGGAAAAAAATAAATTAATATATATTTATATATATATATATATATATATATATATATATCTATATATATATGTGTTATAAATTTTCGAAACTGTCACAAATCTATCTGTATATACATCTGTTTTAAATATCTTTATCATGTAATTCTGATATATAACATAGAATATTTGAAATTAATATTTATTAAGGAAACTTTATAAACACACACACACCTGTATATATATATATATATATATATATATACATATATATATGTATATATATATATGTATATATATATATACAGATTTATTGGTTGTAGATGTAAAAGCTTTAAAAGAATGAATCTATAGCTCATTTGTCAGCACACCTATTCGTAATAACTTATGTTAGTCTTAAATATGTTACAGATTTTTTTCTATTGTAATGGTTCAGGCCTATGACATATGGCAGTAAAAGGTCTAAAGGGACAGATAATCAATAAATAATTTTAATATGTATTAATACGGATTTTAAAATCGATTTTTACTGTATCATCATTAATAATATTTATATTTTAATTACACACAACAATTACAGTAATTTGATTCCATAAAATCTAAACACAAAACGAAAAAAAGGGTAAAAATATAATCAAATCAAAAATAGATGCCCACATGTAAACATTCATTATTTGTTCCGAACGGAATGATGTCTGTGTATATGTATATATGTGTGTTAGGTTATATTTTGCGTGTGTTCACAGACCTTTTTACCATGTGACTTAGGACGTTGTGTCGCGCTGGTCTTTCATAGACCTGTTTTAATTATCTGTGTAACCAGAATGTCATCCGCTATGGTCATTTAATATTTCAAAAGCCTTATTTACCTTATTTTAGAATAGGGTGAAGAGGAGAAACGAATTACAGCAAATATGCTATTTATATTAACATATTTAAAGTTTTTTTTAACTAATACATTTATTTACATTAATACCTACTTTTTGTGTAAATAATAATAACATATATATAGTGTATTATAATTTAAACACGAAGTAAAATGTTTAATACCTCTTAATATAAAGTTTGACATATGAATCTAGTTTACATTTCTATATGTATATATATATTACGTAATATTTAACAAAGGTATACTTTAGTTAATAATGTTGTTGGTCCCAGCTAGGGCCCAGGGTGGGCTAGGCTTGACAGGTTAGTGGAACACGGGTATTGATCCACTCGACCGGTATGTGGGTCACAGTGTAGTATGTACGGTGTTCATATACGCATGAATATAATGTTATACATTATACATGATGGATTTTAAATGAATATATATTATATATTAGCGATTTATAATACACCAGAGGTCTCCTTACAGGGGTCCGTATGTAATTCAAATACTCATTTGACTCCAAAGAAATTCTTACAAGAATGTACGAAAACTGCGGAACATATTTTGACTTGATGTGGAATAAAATACACATTTAGACAAATGTTTATCAATTTTTATAAATATTTTAGTATTATAAAGAAAAAATAAACATAATTTACTTTTTAGTTTCAAAATTAAAATATGTTTTTTCTTTGATGAGTAATAGTAATGCTATTATTACATTACTACGGAGTAATACATACTAAAATTTTCAGCGCAAAAGCGCTGTGTCGCAGTTTTGGAGATAAAATAAGGCAGTGTTTTGCACCTTGTAGAAGTTATTTCGGAGGTTCTTGAACATCAGAGCTGGATCCGTTTATAATAAAATTAAATATAAACATACAGCGTACTTTACTTATTAATATCTGCGATTAAATATATAAAAATAAATATTCATGAAAATTTTTTTTCTAAAAAGTCTTGTTTAAAATTCCTTCACCATGTCCAACACTGGGAACATCATTCGTATCATCCATACCGTGTTTTAACATTTTTCTGTACAGATGTATGATTTATTATATATATACTAAATAAAACATATTTCACAAGATAAAATACGTCCCCTCTCTCTCTCCCTCGTAGTGTCAGTCACAGGTGAATAAAAAATGATATATATATATATATGTTTATAAAGTTTTCTTAATAAATATTTATTTTGAATATTCTATGTTAAATCAGAATTACATGATAAAGATAATTTAAACAAATTTAGTTAAAACAGACGTATATACAGATAGATTTGCGACATTTTCCAATATATATATATATATATATATATATAAATATATATGTATACGTTTATATATAATGTATATATATATACGTATCTATATAATCGTACGTATATCGTTTCTGTCGACATATACAAAAAAATCTATTGATTTTTACCGCTTTGGCGTTGATTTGTATACTAGACGGCAAAAGGTTATTGATAACGAAGATGGATATATTGTTGATTAGAAATAAAAACTTGTTAAAAAGGTCATGTGAATTTATCTTAAGAAAGCGATATTACTTTCCGGTTCCCCTAATATATATATATTACACTTTTTCAAGACAAAACATAGTCGTTACGAGTATTATTTTTATTTCTTCTATTTATCATGTGTCTGTCACTATTTTTATATAAGATTTTGATATGTTGTTAAAAGATTATCAGCAAAATAACTTGACACCATACATTACATTACTTTATTTTTTTATTGGAATGTAACAGTCCAATATCTCGTGTCAGTATAAAATTTGCAAAGACAGATAGTAGCCAATGCATTAATTGATAACAAATATAATACTCAACGGCAACTCGAGGTTGAAAGGTTCTCATCTAGGAGGATCTACGAAAGAGTCAAGGTTGCAATAAATTCCATATAAGGGTAGCCATCTTGACGACATTAGGCGGAAGCCTACGCCTTGCAAGAGCCATCTATTACCTGAAAATAAAAAGAACCATTCAACTTGCACATATATATTTAATTTCACAAATTATAACAAAGTATACCGGTTTTATATACCCAAAGAAGTTTCATGTAGCGCTTAAATCGCAGAAGGTATGAACTAAGTTGTAAATATTGCGAAATGAACGATATTTCCCAGCGTTTAGGCAGAGACTTCACTCTCGGGTCGTTGAGCATTCTCTATTAATTTATGAATACCTTCCCTTATGAGTTGCACAACCTTCATTATGCTAACATACTGAATTATTTACTTTGGTGCCGACGGCTTGGGTTACGTAATCTGCAAATAGCATGATCCGGCTTTGAATTATATTTATATATATTTATATATTTGCGGAGAATTTATGTTTAAAAACCACTTGATTTATCATTAGGTTTAAACACACCGTTGAAGATCGAAACAAATAAAGTAATATAGTGTGACACGAACTTTACATATATATTCCCGATCTGTAAGGATCTCATATCACATCTACTACATATATATACTTTCACAATCTTAACACACATCGTCTATCATATATTAACGTGTACAAAACATACATATAGTCGTTTACAAACATACATATGTGTTTAGCATATATACTTATAATACATACAGTTTAATACATATTACGGTAATACATTTTATAAATTTAGTTTTAGCTAATCATCTGTTAATTATACGTAATTATGTAGTATTTTTTCTCACGTGTATATATATATATGTATATATATATATATATCTACATATATCACATATCTCTTTAAAATTATTAAATAATTGTTTATAAATATTGTCAATAATTTCTACTGATGCTGGTTAGTATTGGTTGTGTTCTAATTTCAAACACTTTATTAAAAAAAATACATTTATCCACGTATATTACTCGCAGGCCGCTGGTTGACCTGCCCTGATATATACATATTTTATGCATATCTATAACAATATTAAACTTTTAAATAACTTGAATTTTGGAATAGAAGATTTGTGACATTAGTTTTCCTGTACTCTCTCTAGGGACTCTTTCTCTTTTACACAGCAACTGAAATTTATAAATTTTCTTATATTTCATTACTTCTACTGCTGCTTATACTCTTCTCACATTGATTTTCAATAGTGTTTACATCCAGCGAAGATACAGGATACAGAAGTAATCTAGGAGGAGATTATGTCCAGCCGTGGACATCTTTTGACCTAAATGATGACAATGATAATGATATGTCTTTATATATAAATATAAATAAACAGGTTTATTGTTTTTTATAACCTCGTTCTTGAGGTCTCTCGTTCATCCGCTATCATGGGTGGACATTGTCTTTATTTACATTATAATTTTACAAATAATTCCATATTTATCTTTCGTAGTCTTCCATTCCTTCCATACATCGCTTCGCTTCCTTCGCCTTCTATGGAAAGTTCTACATTTTTATTATTTTTATCACATAATTTATTCTTAATTCTTATTTGTATTCTTACTATCTATGTCGCAAATTATATACATTTCTATTATCAGCTATTTTGACACTATTGTTTATTATTTTCATTACTCTTGTTAGTGTTATTTATTTATTTCTTTTTATGGATCTTCCTATAACCTTTTTGGAGAATTCTGAACAGGTTTGACGACTTTATTCACAGCGAATGCTGTATTGTGTCCCAGACTATACTGCACTAAGTATTATATATATAAATATATATACTGTCGTAACCTTATAGGAAAAATATAGAGCAATACGTTATAACATATTTCAGAGTAATCACATTGTACCGCTTCATTAGAAGTGTGTACATCTGTAACCAATCACCCTGTAGATTTAAAAGAAAAATAGTTTCGTTAAAATTTTCTTTAACTAGATCTGCATTCACAGTGTGGTTTTAAAAATAAAGGGGGGTGTTAATTAAAGAAAAAAAACCACTCGAAATTAATAACTCGGTTTGTGGGTCAGGTTTAAGTGGCGCCGAGTGGCGTGGGGGGTCGGGGGGACGGGGAACAGTGCAGTGCAGCGAATACCACCTTTATTTGTTCGTATTATTTTTAACTTTGGTTCATTTAACCCTTTCCTTACCGCAGTACGTTCCGCCGAAGTGACGCTACTGAACCGTGCATGTGCGCCGCGAATTGCGCATTGCATGGCGGTAGGCTGATGTTCGAATGTTCTCATTTGTGTTACATATTTAAACATTTCACTGGTATATTAATTAAAAATAGAATTTAAGATAATTCTTTGTAATTTATTTGACTGTGACAAATCTTAATAATAATTTTTACGTTCATATTTAGATTCCTGTCTTTTGCCATTTGCACTGCAAATACACCTTATAATTCGATATATTCCTACTGATTTATAAATTGAAAGTAATATATCTTTCGGTTAACCTTAGTAGATCATTATTGCGGTGATACTTTATTATATTTTAAATTTTAGTTTAATACATGCTATAGTTTCGAAGAGTTGTTTTTGAGTAAAGGCGCATTCAATAACATGATGGTACCCTTAGAGGAATCAATTCAATAACAATGCAATGTAAGGAACGGCAAATGGATGCCATCTAGATGTGGCGCTGGTACATGCGGTTTGTCCAGTGGATGCCGTCTAACTCCGGCGCTGGTAACAAAAGGGTTAAATAAGAAAAGGACCAATATTTAGCCACAAATTACTCTATGGAGTAATTTGGCGGTGGCGGTTGTGTGATTCGCATTGTTTGCCGAATACGCATTTATCAGCGGGCTGGCGGACGGTGCATATTATTGCACGACTACCACTGCATGTGCGGAAGTGGCTAAATATTGGTCCTTTTCTTACTTAGGATGGACTTCCGCGAGGTAACGCCTGATTCCATTGAACATAAAAGGGTTAAAGTTATCGAATGTTTATAGGTGTCAGACGTAGCTTCTCTTTCTCTTCTTTCTCCCGTTGCGGTGCGATGCCGGTTTCTAGTTTCTTCCTGAGACCTTATGTGGTCCACGTAGAGAGGGATCTAACCACGCAATATAAATAACTATAATACATAACAACGTATATATAACTAAAGAAATGATCGAAAGCGCGTTTCTCACAAAAGGTGTGTTCGTAACAATCGAAGGCGAATTCAAACACGAATGGAACAATGAGTTTGTCAGCATTCTTTGTGTTTCCACAGGTAAACATGTTTACATAACCGATGCGGGGTAACTAAGGACGTTATGACGGCAGATCTCACCGTCCTCGTACTGTGGTGACTATTTCTACCATCAACCTACCGTTCAGATGTATAAATTCATCCTAGCAAGTGAATTTTCATATAAATTCCACCTGTAAGTTTAACATTACCTTTTTAAGATCCAGCTATAAACGTATAGTGTATGCTTATACTAGCTGTCGCCACTTCGTATGTCCCTACGCGTGAAATATATAAAAAATACTAACCAAGATATATGTAATATATAAAATTCTAGTGTCACGGTGTGCGTGATTGAACTCCTCCGAAACGGCTCGACCGATTTTCGTGAATCTCAGCGCGCATATCGGCCAGGGCGGAGAGTTGAACAACATCTATTTTTCATCCCCCTAAATGTTGGTGGTCCACCCGTAATTTTTTTTTATTTTTTAGACAAAATTTCTTTTTTTTATGATACAGCATACAAAAATACATACAACCCTAAATTTTCACCCGTCTACGATCAACCCTTATTTTTTATTTGTTAATAACATACATAGCAAAACAACGTTTGCGGTATCAGCTAGTTTCTTTATAAAGGCTATAGTTTGAAAGTAAGTATTTTTAAATGAACGCGTCTTAACCTTTTTTGTGGGTCGAGTATTTAAAAATCTGTTCTTAGCTGATCTCTACTTGAAAAAATAAATATTTTTACCAAGTTTCAAGTCTCTAAACCTTATAGTTAAAAATATATAGTGATGAGTCGGTACATAGATGAGAATCTTTTAAATATGTAATGCTTAGTTTCAGACTATAAGCAAATTTGTTCTTTGACTTTGAAAATGCCTCATCCTTCACCATTAGTCATCAAGTACTTGTATCTTATGGCGTTTCATGTCGTCAAGTGTAGCTCTTCACCAGGTGTAACCACGACATAGTAAGACAAGAGTCGGGGAGTCGCTGGATACGGGCAGCGATAGATCGGTGATCATCAATGGGCATCCATCAGCTGAAAAGAAGAATAAGTGTGTGATGATATCTAATGTGGTAGCTTAGTTGTCAGGGTGATTTTCCATCGCTGAATATATTTACTTCCAGCTACATTTAGAGTTTATCATTCACATAGCTCGAGTATGTGACAATCTGCAGGCTTGCTTATTTCTTGAGTTATATAACCCAGGTCTCTTCAAGGTCAAAGTGAACAGGTACTTGAGTCTTCGTGCTTCATCTTTGACCTCATGGTCGCTTTCCAACAGAGCTGGTGATCATACCGGACTAGTAAGTGATAAAAAATCTTGTTAACAGTTTTAATATTCAATGCTTCATGGATATATGTGTTGTTTATAAACTATGGCGTGTTTGAAATGATTCCTAAGATTTCATTTTGTATATAATTTTGTTTTGATTTTTCTATTAATTTAGGTATACAAATTATGTGAAAAGGTTCTTTATATATAATGGTTTTGTTATGTTCCCTTAAAAGTGACACGACAATTAAAAAAATACTTTATACATTGCAGAAAGATCAGACTGTAACAAAAAAAAACAAAAAATGGAAAAATATAGAAACATCTTGTTTGCGATTTTAGACACCAAATATGTTCTTAATTTGAAAATGTTACCTCCGGCAAGGAGGATTTTCAAGGCTGTGTGTTTAAAAATATACAAAATTAAAAATTAGTTACGGATGCAGTAAATTTTTAAGACGATTTGTAAAGACTACAACAGCAGCGAAAGATATCGATATGAAAAGGCGTCATATGTAAAGTTCGACTACAGTAACTAGTTTATTAACCCAATTATCTCATATATTGAGTTCTGTGATTGATATATGTTTTATAAAAAAATGCTTTTTTATATAAATTGTTTACTATTAAACGTTTTAAGATATTTATCATATATTAAATATTGTTAATATAATAACTAAATAGTAATGTAATAATTCATGTGGTTCGTAAAAAAATACATGAATAATTTCACAAACTCTCCTGAATGGGGTCTCGTTCTGAAAGCAAGCAACTCACTGTGACATATTAGCATAGACAACAATATTTTTTTTCTACCTTGGCCTAAATGTGGCGGCGCTACGAGCGGCGCAGGCCGCCGCCCGCGGTGCCGGCGGAGGCCGAGGGCTCCGGTCCGCAGTGGGCCGCAGCCACGCGACCTAGTTTCGTTCTGCGGGGGGCGCACTGCGGCGCCCTGATTGGCTCGGCGCTCCGGTCTCTACCGCTACTAGCGACGTTCCGAGCTCTATCGATGTTTCGCTTATCGAATAAATGAAGCATCTTTGTACCGCGATGACAATATAATAAATATAAATTCCAAATTCAAAATATCTTTATTTAAATATGCATTATATGTAATAAGCTACTGCCAGCTTAGAACGCTGATTTCAGTAGAGTTGGCCTGAAACTCTACAGTAGCTATTTTAAATGAAATTTAACAATGTTTGATGTATACATTATAATATCAACACTGCAAATATTACAAATCAAATTACACACATTTCGATGAACTAAAAACTATTGAATTCTATACAGCATTTACTAAATAATAAACTTTTAATTTTTATTTAAAAACAAGAAAAGCAAGGTATAAAATATGTTGCGGAAGGTTATTACATATTTAAGTATTTTATTTCCTGAAAACTGAAAGAAACTTATTAATTTTAATATATACATTATAATTTTAACAATTTAAATGATTTTTGTGAAAATTTATAATAGGTGGTAGTAAATTAAAAGGTGGTGTCTTAAAATATATAGCGAAAAATACAGAATTGGAACATAAATTTGTGATAACTACAATATGATAATAATCTTTAAAAATAAACTGTGATACCCTAGGAATAGTGATGGTTATTAAAAGACAATAATTGGAAGGCAATAACATGGATAAAAGAGACATATATATATACACAAAAGAATGAGAAAAAATTACAATACAAAATAGAGACCCTATCCATAAGGGTAGAACGACTTCAACAACACGGCCGCAAAAAAATCATGTAAATGTATCAACAAACCAGTTCCAAAAATTTCGATCCACTAAAAACTTTTGAACGCTATAATAAGATTTATTTAATAATAAATATACTTTCAATGTTAGATTTATAACTTTATTAAAATTTTATTATATATGCATACACACCAATGACATATTTGTTAGCTTTTTGAATATGTAATTTCATTACAGTTTTGGTAATTTAATCAAAACTTTTTTTCAAATTCATTCAAGATTCCAGAGGGGTTGGTGCACGCATACAATGTGCTCGTTGAGCTCAATGTTCAAACGTTCACTCGACAGATGGCGCCCCTATATTATATATATATAAAAAATTAAAACCGTCAATATATTGACAACTAATTAAAATTATATCTAGTTGGAATGTACTAACACTATATTTTAGGGGGACCGGAAAGTAATGTCGTTTCTGTCGACATATTTTACAGAAAAACCGATAAAATGACCGTTCCGACATGGATTTTGTATACTAGATGGCAAAAGGTTGTTGACAACGGAGGTGTATATGTTATTGATTAGAAATAAAAACTTGTTAAAAATGTAGTCGTGTGAATTTAACTTAAGATAGCGACATTACTTTCCGGTCCCCCTAATATATAATATTACTGTAATGAACGTACAAAATCTTGACCTAAACTAATATACAGTACCCGGCTATAAATATTGCACATCGATCATTGGAAAGAGACATTCGGCTAATATCGGCTTCGTAGAGCACTATCTCTCTCCCACACTACCAATGTAACGTTTTGTCAGTCGTTATATTTCGTGCGACAGATAATATACAGCAGATACACAAAAGTGCGAGGAAATGACCACTTGAATAAAGATATTTTTTAACTTCGAATCAAATCATTGCAATAATATATTTTACTTTTATATTTATAGCACGTTTTAAATATATAATACCACAGCTCTAATGATTTATTAATAAAACAATTTAAATTGTAGTATCTTCTTAAATATCCTGTACCGAATTATCTCTTTTACTTATTCTAGAATATGCTATAATTTTATATTAAAACACAAAATCCGTGTTTGTGTATCAAACTGTAGACTTTCTTTTTGTTTCATCAGAAGTAAGATATTATACTATAATTTTAATGTAGCCATAAGTAATGTAAACATAAAAAGCAATACAACTTTTAAATTTGAAATTTATTACACTCATTTGAACATAAATAGAATTTTCTCATTTACAATTTAAATGGAATTAAATGTTTTTTTGTTTGAGGCAATAATCCTATTATCATCGAATTTCTATCATCATAATATCAGCTGATAAATTCTCAATTAAAGGCATAAGCTTCACCCATAGATCGCCAGGATGTCTGGTCTTGTACTGCTCGCATCCAGCGATTTCCTGTGACCATAACTATTTATTTGGTCTACCTAATGAGGCACCTTCCTTACGTCTACCAGCTTCTGGTCGCCAATGGAGAACCTTCCGGCTGCAACGACCGTCAGCTGCACTAGCTATATGCTCAACCCAATACCACTAGACGAACAATCTTTAAGTTCAGTGACCTCGGTCGAATATTTGGTGCTGTAAGTGTTGTGGAGCGGTGGTAGTCCAGCGGTAGAACACTAAGACTTGCGATCATATGTCACGGGTTCAATTCCCGGAATACAATCATACATAATTAACACTCTGTGCATTAATATAGGAACGTCATATGCCAAGCGTGGCGATTAATGTTTGAAACGACAAGCATTTTATTTGCTTACTAGTTGATCCCGCAAACGTTGTTTTGCAAAAAAAAATTGATATTTTATTTTACAAATAAAAAATAAGGGTTGATCGTAGAGGGGTGAAATTTGTGGTTGTATGTATTCTTGTAAGCTGTATCATAAAAAAATAAAAACAAAAAATTTCGTTAAAAAAATAATTTTTTTTTTAAGTGTGAACAACCTTTATCACTTAGGGGTATAGAAAATAGATAGTAGCCGATTCTCAGACCTACTGAATACGCATATTAAATTTGGTAAAAATCAGTCAAGCCGTTTCAGAGGAGTTCAAGTTCGAACACCGTGACACGAGAATTTTATATATTAGATATATATTTATAATTTACGTAATCCATTTTAATTATTAAATATTTTGAGTTATCTGTGAGAGTTCTGTGCTAAAACTGCATTGTCTTATAAAACAAAACCCTATCGATATAAAACAAAAGATTATATTTACCGATTTCAAAGTAAATTAAAAAAAAGTAGGTATAAGAGGCTTCATTTCAAGAAATCACTTAAAAATAATTGTAAAGTATTTATTCAAAGTTTTTGAAACAATAAAACAATCGTGAAAAACTTAAACAAGGAATTGCAATTATTATGAAACCGCAGCACGTTGGGCGCCGTGCCAAAATCGACGGTTCCGTGAATTTTTTTAACCTTTACAGTGAAAGTCGATATTGCGCTGAAAAACATTCTTTAATGCAATTGTTTGTTACATTTATACTATTTATAATAAATTAAAGTATCATATGTTTGTAATTTAACAGGTAGCACCAAATATTACACGAAAAAATATTTTTTTTATTACATATAAAAATATTTTAAGCTAGTGGCAGGGGCCACATAGCGCATCGAACAATTATCACCATCATCACCACCATCACCATCATCACCACTATCACCACCATCACCATCATCAAAATCATCACCATCATCACCACCGTCACCGTCACCGCCATCATCGCCGTCATCACCACCACCATCATCACCATCATCATAACCATCATCACCACCATCGTCATCACCATCATCTAGTAGATACCCCAATGCAAGGCATAAGCCTCCCGCAAAGATAGCAGCGATGACAGGTCTTGGGCTGCCTGTGTTCTGCGACTTTCCGTGACCTTGACAATTCCATCGGTCTACCTGAAGGCTTACCCACGCCGCTTCTACCAACTCCTGGCCGCAGAACCTTTTGGCCATTGGCTGACAGTTCCACGAGCAATTTGCTTGGCCTCTTGCCACTTCAAATGAGCAAGTCTTCGATGTATGTCGGAGATCCATAGACTTCCCTATTGCTGTAATAGAACTTGAGCCTTCCTAAATAGAATCCTTATGACATGAAAAGAAGAATGAACAGACAGATTTGTAAGAAGAACAAAGTTGTAGATTCTTCGCTATTAAAACATCCTTATGATGGAAAACAACGCTAAACTATAGGCCTAAATTTATTAACATTTAAGTACATAAATTATCAATCTTTATTAATACCAACAAGGCCCATAATGGCGTGTTTCCTTTGAAACAATTTTGATGGATTAGATATTTAGCGTTTCAGTGATTAATATGCGATTATCGTCTCTAAAGGTATAACACGTTGAATGGATAATTATTTCAGCTCGGAATTTTGATACGAGGTCGAAATACTCCATTTTTGGGTCACCTGTATTCATTTTATAAAACTTTAGTCGTGCGAGCCTCATTTAACAGTATATAGGGTGATTTGTTAATGGTGTAAAAGTTTTGAAAGAGTCAATACATAGCTTATTTATCAGCAAGTAACTTTGATGTTTTCACACCTTTTACAACATTACTTTAATTTACTTTTTTCTATAATAATGCGTCAGGTCAATAGCTTCTGGTAGTACAAAATCTACAGCAGTGATTCCCAAAGTGGTCTATACCGACCCCTAGAGGTCTATGACAACCTGCAAGCGGTCTACGACAGCGAAAAAAAATTTGGGGGCGCAAATGAAAATGGGGGTCCACGATAGTGGATCTCAACACATACACTGATAGTACCTATTTACTTACATCATACTATCTTATAATATCAAAACATTTACATTATTTATAAAAGTACCTATGAACAAAAAAACATATTATATATGTTTATAAAATTGTGTAAGTTGTAGGATGTTGGTATTCGCTTATTGGTCGCAATACATTCTAAGCTTGTAAAAACCTGAGAATCGCAGTCTCAGAGCTTCGCTACCTTGCACTGACTTGTTTAATTCGTCACTCTATAAATACGAATGTGGGACAAACAAATAAATTTACAGGAAATCAATATCAGGTAAGTAGGGGGTCTACCCAACAAGATATATTACACGGAAAAACATGGCAAGGGGTCTACGACACAAAAAAGTTTGGGGAACTCTGGTCTACAGGGACAGATAGTAAATAATACTTAATTTTAATATGTAGTAATCTAAATTCTGACAACGTTTTTTCTTACCATATCATCATTACGATATTTAATATTTCTAAAATGATTGATTTTTGCACAGGATATACTATGCGATCTTCTTTTTACTTTGTCTTCATTGCTGAATGTCATACCGTTCTTGGAAATCTTTGTCCAGGATTACCAAAACTACCTCCACAGGTCCCTGTCATCTGCTTTTCTAGGTGCTTCCATTATTGCGAAACCCATCACCACCCGCACAGAGACCTCCAATCCGTCCGGTGATCACCCTTTTGGTCTCTCTCTCTCTATTTTTCCTACGTCAAGTTACATTTAAACACTTAAAGCTTTTATATCTATAAGCAAACATCGTATATTCTAGAAATTTTAGGTCTACATTACCCGGCATTAGTAATTAATTAATATAACCGCGATAAATGTTTTAGATTATTTTGTACTAATGAACCTTTATCATTGACCGCAAGTCAGTGAATTAAAAAAAAAAACGAGCTGTCAAAATTCGTGACCTGTCAATGTCCTCCCACAGATCGTAAAAAATTTAGACTGATAATTAAAAAGGATGTTTGATTTTTTTTTAATTAAGCCACTAGATAATTTCTCGCATTACTCGGAAGAGATATATAAAAACTTTTTACAATTATCGTTCGAATTTTGTTTTACAATAATTACTAAATTTAACACTATACATTATATGTACAGTACCCGACGATAAATATTGCACATCGACCTTTGGAAAGAGACAATCGGCTAATTTCGGCTTAGGAGATTTCAAGTTAATTTTTTAAAAAAGATTTCAAAAAAAAATCGAACATTTATAATATATAATATTCATAATCAAACATTTCATACCTTTGTAATTTTCAGTCTAAACTTTTGTGATTTGTAAGAGGACATTGACACGTCACTAATTTTGACAGTTCGTTTTTTTTTAATTCGCTGTGTTACGGCCTATGACAAAGGTTCATTAATACAAAATAATCTAAAACATTTATCGCGGTTATATTAATTAATTGTGATTTTCGATAACAACAGTTTTTATTGATTAACGTTAATGCTTTCCGTTATAACGATAATGCTATTTTGTTATTGTATTAATATGGATTAAAATTAAACTAAAATTGCAACTTTAAAGAAATATTGAATCTGTAGAACCGCAGCGGTAGACGGATATGTGCGATTAGATCATAGGTTCGATTCTTAAGATAGAATCATAAATAATCCACACTTTGTGCATTAATTATATAGGGTTGCCACTACTCACAAACAAGCTTACAGAGGATGGGCAGCAGTGTTCTCTGCGCACCATAATACCATATTGCGTTCGTAAACCTGCCTGCCAAGCGTGGCGATTATGATATATCCCCATTATAGATGTCTTTGGGAGATGTTAGCCTTGCATTGGGCCTCCATAGATATGATATAATACAAACATAGTATTTTTGGTTAGTAATTTTTAATTAATTAGTCCTATATATATATATATATATATATATATACACATAAATATATATATATATATATATATATATATGTATATATGTGTGTGTGTATATATATATATGTGTATATATTAATATATATATACTAAGCTTATCGATTACACACACTATAACTTATAAATCAAGTATGGATAAATAAATTAACCAGGTATATCACTTTCATCAGATTTCTAAGGAACAAATTTTTGACTAAGTTATATATATATATATTTATATATGTATATGTATATAATATATATATATATATATATATATTTATACTATTATACTATATTATATTTTTTATAACAGTTTTGTTTATTTCAAGTGCTGATGCTTAGTATTTAGGTTTAAGTCTTATTCAAATTAATTGTGATCTGCACCACTTCTTTACTCAAGGAATGTAGGGCGCAGATTGTCATCACCTATTATGGAGACGATACCTGCTCCCTCTATCTTCCTCACCATCTCGACATCGTAATCAAAGCGAAGTCCTTCAAAAACAGGATCGACAAAAGGCCAGTGATAATCTAGTGCATTGTGTAAAAGAAATATTAATCGAGTCAGATTACAATCAAGATATTAACTTCTTGGTTTAGGGGGTTGGAGAGCATCTTCTAGATCTATATATACGCAAAGTACTGCCTTCTGGAAGAGGACAATGTACAGAAGTAATATTTACGATACCCCTGTCCACCGATTGTGATATCACATGGGTTAGAGATGATCACAACCATCCATCATCTGTCTTTAATCCGGTGATGTATAGGTAGTTCATTCATTTTTAATTTAAAATAGTTTTAGTCAATTTCTTTCTAATTTTAGAAGACTCTCAGTTGGTGTCAGTTAGGTTTTATTGGGAGTCAACTGGGCAAGGTGATGTACAGCTATGGATACACCTGAAATGATGATAAGATATGTGAATTTCTTCTTTTTATATCAACTTTCACGATTATTTTCCACCTGTAATGTAACACATTGTTAACGAAACATGAGATATTTCAGTAAACATTGCAGTGTTATCAGTGTGTTAGGTTTACAAGGTCGGCCATTTTGATCACGTGTTCGTACCGTCTCTTTCATTAGAACGGCGCAGAGAGAGACGGCAGTTAAAATGGTCGAATTCAACGTACGCCTTGCGAACATGGAAACTGCGAAACGCTTGTATGAAAATTGTTATATTTCTCTATTTTTATCATTATTTTACTTTCGATCTTATTTATTTATATATTTATAAAAGTACAACAGAATCAGATGCATTAAAATGGTACAATTATATATCGTATTAACAATTAAAAATACTTTTGTATTTTCATATTTAAAGTATGTACAACATTCAATATATTTAAATATAAAACAACAAATAAATAAGAAAATTAGATTTAGATATAAAAATATACGCATATATATAAATACGGCGTAAATTACGATACAAGACAAAATAAAATAATTATTCATCCTCATAAAAGAAACCATGCGATTTTGTTACAACGTAAGAAATATTTTTTTTTTACATAGCCTAAATGTTAATATATCATTTAATTGGTAACATAAAACACGTCCCTTACCTTGAATAATTTATTCTAAAATTTATAAATAAATAAAAAACAAAATTGTTGTTTATTGTAATGCTTTTAACATTAATATTTCTGTGTAAGACTCCTGAGATTAAATAAAATAATAATAACTCAAAATGCGTTAATAAAAGAAATAAATAAGAATCTAAATTAAAAGTGTACTGTGATATAGCGAAAGGGAAGGAAGAATAAATGTTTTGCCACTGGAAAGATTTAAAACCAAATTTAAAAATATGTTATTAAAAGTATATCATTGTATCCAAGAATACTATACAGATGTTAATGCGTGGCATTAAATGTTGTCGATGCTTCAGGAAGCTAATTATTGTCGTGTGCTCTTTATAAAACTATATTTGTAAAGAGCAACTGTTGAGTTTCTCGTCGGCTCTCAGCAGAACTGCCTTCCAAGACAGCTTCCTGTAGGAATAACTAAGGTGACATTTTATTTTGATTGACAATTCGAAAGAGTTTTTAGTAGCATATTCGAATAAAGAAAAGAATGAGAATGGTTGAAGAGTAATAGAGATTATGAAGAACGGAAGAAGAAATTGATAATAACATATAAACTGATGAAATATTTTAAATAGTAAAATCTCTGTTTTTAATATGTTAAAGGGTAAAGTTTCCCAAAACGAGGTTATATTAAAAAACAATATATCGTTAGTTATATGTTACGATACGTACACAGACTATGTTAATATTATCCCAACAAGTGAATAAGCAACATACAATCGGCCATATGTAAGACGTGTATTTTCAGTATTGATATCACAAAACTTATGATTCATTCAAAGATAATGCAAGTGTATGCCACATTGGTAAAATTAGTCGTTCACGAGAGAAATAGGTATATTTTTGTATATATATTTAATATATGCATATATATACATATTGTATATATAAAAACTATTTATATATATAAAATATAATACACCAATACCTAACTTTGCGTCGTGGTTATGTTCCAAAAAAATACGACGCAAATTAAAACGCCGCAAAGTGAAATAAGATTTTTTATAGCAAACCATGTAAAGATCGAAGATAGGTTCCAAGGTCACGAAAATACTACTTTTTAAAAAGAAAATTTGACAAAGTAAACATTTAAATAACAAAAATAATATAACTCTGTCAATAAATAAATTGGAATAATATTTACCTTTTTTGTAACCAGAAACAACAAGTAGAAATTTATGTAAATTTATTATTCTCTTTTAAAAAATGCACAACACACTAAATAATAACACACTACGTAATAAATACTGAACTCTTAAATTACCAAAACAAAGTGAAAATAAAACTATTAAAATTGCGTTGATTTTTAGTTAGAAAGGGAATCACCGAGTTTTGATGGCATGGCGCAATTAGAAACAAAAGTGTTGCCATCTTTTAGAAAAAAAGAAAAATTAGAGGCTCGAACCCAAAACAACGCAAACTCGAAAATCTAATGACGCACAGTAAAAATTAGTACTAATTAAGCAGCGACGCAACTTTGAAAAAAAAAAGTAAAACGAAACGACGCAATAAGGCTTATGTTTTTCAGTGGGCGTTTATCAGCTGAAATGAAGAAGAATAAACAATAAATGTAAATAATTAGCATTCTAAAGAATCACCTTACGGTTGCCCAGTACAGTATTGTGGGAGTCGATTACAGCTCTCGGGGCTGACGGCCCGCGTATCAGTTTTAGTTAGGCCTCTTTGCAATGCATTACGTTTACCTTCATCCACCAGACTCGTCTCCCTAACCAAATTTTAATGATCCCACCAATGACGTTTTGGTAGCCTATTCCAAAAATAAGTTAAAATTCGCTCTTGATAGGCTTTTAATACAGATACGTATTCTAATTATTTAAATCTGATTATAAACAACAACCTCTTGGTGACATTGTTTCATTTAGTTTGCGAAATAAACTCCTTTATTTTCGGTGTTTATATTAATGTAACCTTTTAGAAGTAGTGTTAAAAATTAGGAATCATGTGGTTACATCATTTAAGCCGTAATAAGTCCACTGTTGGACATATGCCACTCCCAATATTTCCTGTATTATCTCAAGTTATAGTATTAAGTAGTACCTCAAGTTATAGTAAAAATTAAAGTGCGTTCACATTATGACATTACTTTTGCGCCACTTGCTTTTTAATGTAACGTCAAGTCTACAACTGCTCCATATGTGATTGTTATTGAAACTTTTTACTATATTTACACAAAATAAACGAGATTATCATTAGAAACAACCTGTACGTGTGTAGTATATCATTATTTATCAACACGATAACGAATTGACAGATGTCGACACAGATCTATCAATGCGATGTTCACATTTTGATAATTCTATATTTCAATTTGCATTTGGTATTAGAATATACACAGATACTTAAATATTTAATGGAATCAGGCGTTACCTCGCGGAAGTTCATCCTAAGTAAGAAAAGGACCAATATTTAGCCACTTCCGCACATGCAGTGGTAGTCGTGCAACAAAGTGTACCGCCCGCCAGCCCGCTGATAAATGCGTATGTGGCAAACAATGCGAATCACACAACCGCCACCGCCAAATCACTCAACGCTTGTTTCACCCCTCCACGGGGCATTTTCAGGAGTTATGTTACACCGATTAGTACGAAATACAGAGTGTTCTATTCTATATAATTAATGCACAAAGGGAGAATTATATAAGATTGTATCCAGAGAATCGAACATGCGACATACGATTGCTAATCTTAGTCCTCTATCACTGGATTGCCATTGGTCAATGTTCGCGTGTTCAAATATTATAACAGCCTTAATTCTTTATTTGAAAGCTTTCGAACCTTATTATTATAGAACCAACCTTTATTATATTATTTTTTAAATCTACAAATATCATTTATGTGAATAATATATATATTTGTATACATTAAACACATTTAAGTATGCATTATATAAGATTTTATCTCGAGAATCGAATCCGCGACATGCGATTGCAAATCCAAGTCTACCGCTACACTACCAGTGTTCAAAACTGTAAATAACAATGTATAAATATCAATACATTATTATTTATGGAATAAAAAATAAATAACGTTAGCGTTATATTTAATATAAGCGTTTAATAATATATTAAAAGGTGAAATATAAAAAAGTCAAATTTTTACTAGTTTCATTTTTACCCATTATTATCCAGGACATGTACTGTGTCACTGTGTGGTTCACACGGATAATACTATTGCATCACCATCCCATAGGCGATAACCTATTTGATAGTGACTCTAAAATTGTAATAATAATTTTTCGCACTATTGCTTCGCGGTAGAATAAATCAAAGGGTATATGATTTGGCAAACGTGGAACGTTCAGGAAGATGGACTGAAGATCTCATTTAGGTTGTTACAAAAGGCTAGATGTAGGCTATTTCAAAGCTGTCTTATAGGAAATCTATGGAGAAGGCATACATATATACACACACACACACACACATATATATATATATATATATATATAGTGTGTGTGTGTGTGCATGCACGCGCGCGTGTGTGCGTGTGTGCGTGTGTGAGTGTGTGAGTGCGTGTGTGCGTGTGTGCGTGTGTGAGAGTGTGAGTGCGTGTGTGCGTGTGTGCGTGTGTGCGTGTGTTCAGTTATCGATCACTTTGAAATATGTTACATTAATTAATTTATTTCTATTTGAATAAGATCAATAGTTTTTGGTAACTTAATCTGCAGCGACAGATAACAATAATTAACTTTAAAATGTGATAATCAGAATTATCAAACGATTTTTCTTACTTTATTATCATTACGTAATTAATTATATCTGAAACCATTGATTATTGCATAGAATGTAACATAGATACTTCTCTATCAATTCTCCATTGCTGAACACAACATTCCTGGAGAGCATACGTATGTGGTCGGAGATTTATCGGATAGATAATAAATAATATTTTAATATAATCCGAAATTTTAAAACTCTTTGTCATCTTTATGTGATTATTTATAAATCTATTGATTTTTGAAAAGGTTGTTCTAAATATTATTTGTCAGCAAATAAGCTGTATATTTATACCTATAATGCTTTTATATCTATCACCAATCATTCTGTATATAGATTAAAATATAACTTATGCTTAAACAGAATATACTTTATGATTAAATCTGACATATAAATATTTCTTTTCATTATATACAATGAGTTATAAATAAATGTCATTATTGTTTGAATATTTAGAAGTTATTATAAAATAATGTTATGCATATATATCATTTGCAAGAAACAGTCTTATAATAACAGTCACGGCATGTAATAATGGAATAATGAAAATGGCGTCACTATTTGCGCGGCAAAATTCTTTTGTAAACAACATGGCGGACGGGTGTGATCGATATGTTGCGTTCTAAAACATTATTCGTTTTTAATTTTTTTTTTAATGGAAGATTTTATTTAAATATATCTAGATGCGTCAGATAACATAAACCGAAATAAACAAAACTTACTATTCACAATTTGAATTAAAAATTAAAATAATAACCTTTTAAAATAGCAACAAATATTATTTACCTAAGAATCGTCTTTATGGAGTAAGCTAATCTATAGCTATATGTTTTTACAGTAGAATCACAGATAACGCTAAAAACCTTTCACTGCAGGATTTAAAAAAAGAATTGTCAAAGACGTCATGTACTAGGAGTACATTATAAAGGATTTCATAGAAAATGTTTTGTTTCGTTCGCCACATAACAAAGTTTTTTTATTTTAAAAATATATACAGTCTGTCTGTTTCTCTTGTCTGTTCTTCTCAAGTCGACGTCAACAAGAGATGTAATTCATCATAGATTAAATAAATTGTTTTTGAATTTGAATTTGAATTTGAGTGCCTATATTGAAGTAAAATTATAAACTTTAGGCAAATATCATTTATCGTAAATTCCGTCGAATCTTTATCATGTACCGTTTCTCCTGAAGATTGTGTTATTTAAGATATAAAATAAAGGAAATATTTATATATATTTGTCAATGTTATTCGATTTTATCTTGTAACTGATCAGTGAATATTTAAAAACGACTTTGTTATATTTAAAATAACTTTTATAAGATATTTTTAAAGTAAAGTAATTTTTTTTAAACTTTTGTTAAGAAAACAGACATTAATAGGCATAAAACAATAGCATAGTATATAACAATAGCAATACCGCGGTAACAGAAAAATTGGGAGAGTTAGTAATATTTTTTTTTATATTTACAATTGTCATAGTTTTTGAGGTAAAAGTGGGCTGTGCTAGGGATATCTATACTAGATAAAATTAGTAATAGAAAGATGCGAACAAAATTAACAGATGTAGCTCAGAGATATAGCAACGTATTGCGCGGTAGAGTTGCCTGCTGTTGTTTTAAGATTGGGTTGAAATCACGTATCGGCAATGGTAGCGTAAGGCATCCCCACAAAAGTGGTTCAAACCTTATTAATGTCATCGGTAGACGCTGGATGTCCAGCTGTGGGCATTTATGATGTGTATTGCGATAAGATGCCACTACGTTTCGAGCGGTAGAGTTCGAATTGAATTAATGTGTCATTTTTAAAAGCATATCACGTGGAATTGGAAACACGTAAGTTTTTTTATCTATTAACGCGAGGCAGAGGAAACTGTGTGACATGTCCACGGCGCGACAAGTGTACGCCTTTCATAATAATGTACGATAAGGATCCTACGTCACAGGGGACGCCATAGAGTAAGCACCGTAGATGTGCCATGATTATATGCCTAATTTGATTTCATTTCTTTACAATTTTAGTTCATAAACATAAATAATTTATATTGTGCTACTATTCGCAAAGCTTAATAACGAATCGATCAATACAATATTTTAATTTTAATTTAAATATATTTCTAGCGTCGAAAAAATTAAAAAATAAGCAGAGTTGTTGAAGAAAGTGTTTAGCGTGTCTCGCTTTACTTTGCGTGGTTGTAATTTTAAAAATTACATTCTTAGTAATTATTTACATGCAAAAAAAATATTCTGATCAAGCTTCGTACCTAAAAGACCACTTTTTTAAGTAAACGTTCTCTCAATATCATCCAGTTTTTCTTAGCTGATATCCACTCAACTAAAGAAATATTCCTACCCAATTTCAAGTCTCTAACTCTTATGGTTTCCGAGATATCGTGATGAGTCTGTACATATATAGAAATCACTTTTGAATATAGATTAATCACAACAAAGACGTAAAAGTTAAGGTAATGTTGTTGAGAAGCCCACTGTAAGGCCTTCGTTAAAGATTTCTATGGGGGATATACTATAATCTTAAAGTTCCTTAAACAGGTCGGTGATCGTAGTGTGGTATTATGGTACGTAAATAACAATGCTGCCCAACCTCTGGAAACTGGTTTGTCAATAGCAATCCTATACAACAAGAAATCCAAAGCAGAAGTGTTTATTAAAGTTTAGCACATGTAAGAAAAGGACCAATATTTAGCCACTTCCGCACATGCAGTGGTAGTCGTGCAACAAAGTGCACCGCCCGCCAGCCCGCTGATAAATGCGTATGCGGCAAACAATGCGAATTACACAACTACCATCGTTAAATCACTCAACACGTATTTCACCCCTCCACGGGACCTATTGAGGAGTTATGTTACACCGATTAGTGCCAAACACAGAGACTGTGGCGGACGGTGCACTTTGTTGCACGACTACCACTGCATGTGCGGAAGTGGCTAAATATTAATCCTTTTCTTACTTAGGATGGACTTCTAAATTTATACCAATTAAAAACTAATAAAGCAATGTTCAAATATTAAAAACAGTCAGCCAATCAAAACCGAGAAATATTGCAGAGCGCTCTCTTTCGTCAGATGTATATAAAAAATTATATTTCTGTGGAATTCCCCTTTTTAATGCGCCGTTGACCATGATGTAATTTAGCTCCTAGAGAAGTAAAATCTTGATAAAGTTTCACAATTAAACAATATGTATTAATAACATAATTTAAGGTAATTTAACATTAAAACATATATTTCTTTAATCATTTAATTATAAAGTTAACACATAACTTTATTTAGTTCGCTGTGCAGGCAAGTGGAAAGTCACTCTATTATTCAGACGGCTATTGCAACGAGGCACAACAAAATTAAGTTTTATTAGCAATGTTACCTTTTGCGTGAATTAACTTCATGAATTTAAGAAGTTTAAACAAAAACTTGTAAAATATATTGTTTCCTGAAATATACTGAAAAGGTAATTTAAAAAAAAACTCTTTGTAGTCTGTTGTGGGATCTTCTCAAACTGGGGGTGTTTTGAACGACCATAGCTTTACATTAAAGTAACATTTCTCTTGCCTATTGGTCGATTGCGAGCACTGATTGCTCAGTGATAGAGATCTGAGACTTGCCAACGTAGGTCGCAAGTTCGAATCTCGGGATATAATCTTATATAATTCACAGTGCATTAGTCAAATAGGATTGCTGCTCACAAACTAGTTTCCAAAGAATGGCTAGTAGCGTCCTCTGCGCACCAAAATACCACACAGCATCACCAATCCGTATGCCAAACGTGATGATTATGGTATATCTCCCATAGATATCTTTAAATAAGGCTCAAACGACAACGACACAAAAAACCACTTATGTTAAAATTAAGTAAATAATTATTAAACGATTGCTTTTATTCAAATATTATCTGTTCCGACAGCTTCTACTGTCAAAAGTCATTTCATCATCATAATACCTTCATTCATCAGCGATTTCACGCGATCTTGTCTATGTCCACCTTCCAAGAAGTCTACCCACGTCTTGTCTATTGATTCTTGGTCAACACTCAATAACCTTCTAGCCCGAACTGACGCCTGCACAAGCGATGAGCCCCGCCCACCTCAACAATTCTTCTAGCAGAGTCGGTGATGTTTATTCTTCTGTGAATATCATGTCTGATGCTTAGCGAAGCTCAGCACAGCCTCCATTGCTCTTCGAGTGACATCAAGCCTTCTAATATCTATCCTTAACGATCACGTCGAGAAATAAATTAATGTATCATATTTCCGAGAGATTACTTAATAAATGTAAAAGAAATAAATTATTTTGTGATAAATAAATGCAGCTGTTTTAATGTGTAATGATGCGCCATTTTAACTAGACGTAAATTTTATTATATATATAAATGTGTTAAATCACTTATCACTTAAAAACGGCTTAACCACTTTATATTTGTGTTTTAGTGAAATTTACCCCTGATATATTTAAACTACATAGTCTAATCCAAGATCTTTAGAATCAAGTTTCTGTTGTAAATCACCGTTAAATATGTCAAATATTTTACGATGAAAATAAACGAAAAATATTTTAACCCAGACTTCACTGAATAGTCAATCCAAGTATGAATACACATGGCGAATAAATTAAATGTATTCCTAATACGTCATTAAATATATGATATCTTAAATGTATTTATATTGACAAACATTTAAAAAAATATTAATATTTTAAGTAAATTTAAAAAATGTTTAATCTGTGCTTAGCAGAAGTGTATAAAAAATAGGCACATATCAAAACCGATACTATCGTAAATTCTATAAAAAAATATTAGGTTGACCGGAAAGTAATGTCGTTTCTGTCGACATATTTTACAGAAAAATCGATTGATTGACCGCTCCGGCATTGATTTTGTATATTAAACAGCAAAAGGTTGTTAATAACGAAGTTGATTATATTGTCGATCAGAAATAAAAACTTGTTAAAAATGTAGTCGTGTGAATTTAAATTAAGAAAGCGACATTACTTTCCGGTCCCCCTGATATATTCCATACATCATACATGTAGCGTCATCTGTTAACTTTTGAGGTTAACAGTAAATCTGAATATTTTAATTTTGTTATATAAATATATTAATACAACTACTGTGTGGTTTAATAAAATCAATAATAATTCGTATAACAATAACACTTATAAACATTCAATTATTATCTGTGGGCGTTTTGAGTTTTGACGTTTTTTGAGTACTCCTAATACATGTTGACGTAATTTCAAGAAGAAATACTCGTCTAAAGCGGCAGGACACTCTCATATCTATTCCTAATTTGTTGTTCATACTGTTCCCAAAGTTACCAACCTCTAAGTTATACCAATGGGTACAGTATACAGTAATACCCCGCTTTACGCGACCCCGTTATACGCGGTTTCACTATAACGCGAATTGCAAATTTCGCGCTCAAATGCCTCGAATTACGCAAAAGAGTGCATATAAATATAATGTAGTCATCAACTCCTCTATGGTGTCTTGACCATCTGTCAAACAATTAAAAACAGTGTTGGGTGTTATGAACGTATTTTACAAGAACGTAAACAAAACGTTACCCAAAAGACAATAGATGTATTTTTCCGTAAAAAATAAGAGTATGTGTTGCATTAAGTGTTCCTGGAATTAAAGTGATTGATTAAAATGATTTGTATTTTTTTGTTATAATTTTTGACTATGTTTAATCATAAACTTCGTTATACGCGAATTTCAGTTAACGCGATTTTTTTTGGAACGTATCCCTCGCGTAAAGCGGGGTATTACTGTATTTATTTACGGTAGGTCTTGTTTTCACCATCTCTGATATCAATACTCTTTAAGGTGAATAACCCATGCGTGTGCGCACTACCTGACTCTCCAAGCTGGTGATGGAGTTGTAAGGCTCAAGGTACGTCACCAAAAACGGACTATCGCTTCAATCCTCACTCTTGAAGATAGATATGTTGGCTCTAATATTATCTGAGTTGTTAGTCACACATATTTCCCGATTTCCATGACGAATATAGTCTAGGCTACAGTTCCCCAAACTTTTTTGTGTCGTAGACCCCTTGCCGTGTTATTCCGTGTTGGGTAGACCCCCTACTTACCTGATATTGATTTTCTGTAAATTTCTAACTGTTTGTTAAATTTCTAACTAAGTAAAAACACATGTTAATCTATACATTTATTAATTGAATTAAAATTAAAACTACTCAAAATAAAATTTTGTATCTGTTATCTAAAATATACGTAACATTAAATGTTTTGATGTAATAAGATAGTACGATGTAAGTAAATAGGTACTGTCGGTGTATGTGTTGAGATTCACTATCGTGGACCCCCATTTTCATTTCATGGACCGCCAAATTTTTTTTCGTTGACGTAGTCCCCTTGCAGGTTGTCGTAGACACCTAGGGGTCGATATAGACCACTTTGGGAATCACTGGTCTAGACTATACCCGTGGTAATAACCAAGCATATACCTCTTGCTGAGCAGGCAAGTAACCAGGGTGCGTTAATCTGCCAGTTGCCAGTCAACAAGCTACCGTTAACGGTCGTCAGGTGAAGACGACCAGTCACTCTCCAAGAGTCCAAAGTCACTGCCACAGACTAAAACAGGCAAAGGACCAGTCCAACTTCTGGAGGTAACCACATAGCCGGTATGAATCCGACACCAATGACCAGGTGGGCTACTGATCCCCGTGGTACTCTAGTATAAAAATCAGGATCTGTGCAGAAGTGGCTGAAGGCTATTGGAGTCGGTTGGCTCTCATGTGGCTCCTATGACGTGGGAGACGCAGCGTGGGTAAGCCCTCTGCTAGATGGACTGATAAAGTCAAGGTCTCGGTATGTAACTGGATTCGGACATCGCAAAACTGTTCATTCTTGCGATCTTTGGGGAAACTTATTGCTTGCAGTGGGCATCTAGCAGCTGATATGGTTACAATGACGATTGACTGTGGAACGTAGTTCTTTTAAAGTTATATAGATTTGGTTGTTTTTAATTGTTTAATGGAATCAGGCGTTACCTTGCAGAAGTGCATCCTAAGTAAGAAAAGGACCAATATTTAGCCACTTCCGCACATGCAGTGGTAGTCGTGCAACAAAGTGCACCGCCCGCCAGCCCGCTGATGCGTATGCGGCAAACAATGCGAATTACACAACTGCCACCGTTAAACCACTCAACACGTGTTTCATCTCTCCACGGGGCATCCTCAGGAGTTACGTTACACCGATTAGTGTGATGAGTTTTTAATTGCAAAGTAAAATAAAGTTATTAACACTTGATGAAGCTAACTGGTAAAGATAGCTGAGTCTAGCTATTGACATATCCTTGTGGTCGACTGTCAACAAAGGATATTGTATGTTAACATAGTCTAAATTCAATTTGGGTCCTTCAAATCTAAGATCTACGGGTTTCGGAATTTATCACAATAGATACGCGAACAAAGGGAGTATGGGTCCGCAGATAACAGGAGATCGGATAGACAATGGTGAAGTCCAGGGGTGTCAAACCTGCGGCCCGCGAATCGTTTACACAGATGAATTTTCGCAAAAAAATAGATAGAATTGTAATATGACTCATAAAATTATGGTAAACTTTATTTCTTATGTTTACTAGCTGTACCCTGGACTTCGTTCTCATGGAACGAAATAAAAATTTTGCTTTATTTAGTGTAAGAAATTTTCCCGAGATATATAAGGTCTAAGTTACTCCTTATTTCATCAGTTACCTGCTTGTAAAAGTCTTGTCAAAATCGGTTCATCTATCTAAAGATTAGCCGGAATAAACAGACAGACAAATAGACAAGAATTTAAAAAAAAATTGGTATATGTACCATATATAGTACATACAAACTTATGCAAGTAGTAAAAAGCTGTTATTTTAATATTACAAACAGACAATCCAATTTTTTTGTTTTCTATCCATTACAATTTAATATATAAAAGACAAGTATTTGTTATATAATATGATCTTTGACTTTTTTTCGACCACCAAATTTGGTAATTTTTTTTGGCTGCTATTAGCTTTGAGTTTGACACCCCTGGCTTAGTGTATTAAAGAATAATACAATAACTTATTCAATTAAATCATTACTAATGTTTGTATTTAAAAATAATTTCTTCGGAATCCTATGTCACAGAAATGGAATTTTTCTATAGCCTTTGATATCATCAGGTATTATTAATTGTCTTTATTTTAATAATAATAATAAACATTTTATGCTGGCAACACAGTTACACAGACATTATTAACATTTATAACTTTTGATATGGCAATAATAAGAAATCTATATACACGTTGAAATTATTTCCTATTTTTCCTAGTCATGTTTTAACTCGTGAACAACTTGACCGATATCTCAATTTTTTAATACTTTTATTATACTATATGGTGGATCCTTATGAAAAAAGATACTTTATACTAGATAAGTATGGAAACTCAAATTTTAGAAATATATAATGTACATAGTGCAGTAACCACCGCAAGGATACTGTTGTACATCCTGAAGATGGCAATATGGCGTAGGGACGAGGATGTGGCCCCACGAAACATAATATTTAAAAATTAGTTGACTTCAACTTAGTTTTAAGTAAGATTTAAGTTATTAAATAGATCAAGAGACTTTATAAACACTAACATGCATAAACATGAGCAAAAAAATTCTAAAATTTAGAACGTAAATATAATAACAAAGGCACGGACGCTAATGTCTGTGGAACATAGATCTCATAATAAAGAAATGTACATAGTATATTAGGGGAACCGGAAAGTAATGTCGCTTTCTTAAGTTAAATTCACACGACTGCATTTTTATCAAGTTTTTATTTCTAATCAACAATATAATCACCTTCGAAATCAACAACCTTTTGCCGTCTAGTATACAAATTAACGCCGGAACGGTAACAAATCAGTTACTTTTTCTGTAAAACATGTCGACAGAAACGACATTACTTTTTGGTATCACTAATATACCTGTATGACAATCTGATCTGTTTAGATTCGATATATAGATATAGATATATAAGCTGGTTTTATCCTCTAGGCTTTAAAAATTTGTAACTTTTTTTACGACTACTGCTACATAGCGGAAGTAGCTATGTATTAGTCCTTTTCTTACTTAGGATGGACTTCCGCAAAGTAACGCCTGAATCTATTAGATACCAACAGACCTCTGTTGCACGAGCGATGAGCCGTTTCCACTGTCACTTCAAACGAGCTGAATAGGTGATCTTGTTTCTTCTGTTGATCTCCTTATTTCTGAGAAGCTCTTAGCCCTCTCTATTTCTCTTATAATTCTCGGGTAATAAGTAAGCCGGCAGATCAGTCGCTAAGTCGAAAATTATAGACAGTCTTACTAACTTATGAAAAAAATTACCTTCCTTTCAAATTTCCGGGAGTTTAAATGACAATTTCACCTTACCTTTTGATAGCAGTACGAAACAGGTGTATATTGATTTATTGAAAACTTTGCCTTGAAAATTTCTACAGGCGCTTTGTGAGTACAAACTTGATTTTGACTTGACTTGTAATATCTTGACATATACATACATGTATATATGTGTATGCATATTTTGCTCCAGATCTTAGTGTATCTCTTAATTGAATTAAATATAATATACGTATTGAATGATTATAAATGTGAATTCTTTAAAGGAGTGATATCATGTATTATGGGGATCGGAAAGTAATGTCGCTTTCTTAAGTTAAATTCGCACGACTACATTTTAACAAGTTTTTATTTCTATTTAACAATATATTCACCTTCGTTATCAACAACCTTTTGCCGTCTAGTATACAAATTTACAAAAAATAGGAAAAACATTTAAAGCTTTGACTATACAAAACACCTAGTAAAAAGTGATCACTCTGATACACATTTTCATTACATAAATAATTTTTTTTTATTTAAATGCGACAGGCGAAAAACTTCTGGCAATAATAGTCTGGTAGTAAACAATAATTAATATCAATGATATCGTCTCCTAACCAATATGCCAAGCCTCACTATAACCTTTCTAATACTAAAAGTAAAAGAGCTGAACACGTGTCGAGTTTACTTCGGATTGCCTCCCTTAACAATCGAATAGCTCCACTGTGTGGCGTGGGCCTCACGTTGGGTAACACTGATCCTGTAATAAAAATTTGAATAACATATTTGTTTTTGTATAATATGTACATTGACAGAAAATATGCTAAATAATTACCGCATATATATATATGTGTATATATATTTATATACACATATATATACGGTATATATATCTGTATATAAATATAGTTCAATATCCCTCAATACCTAAAGACGAGTCTACAACCAAAGTGTGTCATAAGTGATGAACTGCTGAACAGTTACGTGGTGTTTCACTTTGAGTTTTATTCATCGTTTCAGGTTAGATGTGAAGAATGAAGTCATGTAGTGAAATACACCAACAATTAAATATAAAGTCTATACAGGGTGATTTGTTATAGATGCAAATCCTTTTAGGGAAAGGATATATAACTTACTCAGAATAAATTAATATACGGTATAACGTATTCCAAAAATATGTGATTTTAGAAGAAAAACCCGTTTTCAATATTCGAATTACTTCATATTTAAAATTAATTACTGTTTTCCATCTGTATATCAAGAATTTATACTGACAGGAGTTATGTTATGGCCAGTTGTATTAAAATAAAAAAAAATAGATATTGATTGACTGGAAAAAATAATGTGATACTCTTGACGCTGATTTATGGGACATTCATATGCTGAAAAATTGACATAGTAAAACTTGGTTATGTATCTGAGAAATAACTTGACTTAGGATTGAAGTTGGTATATTAGACAAACATATAACATGTATGTATATGTTACGTGTTATAAATTATACACATAAGCCACAGGGTAGACAAAACCAAGTTAACCTCTGTTAGATATTCATTCGAATGTCGTGTCTGTGGCATGAAAATTTTTAATCTATGACGGCACTCACACAAAAGGGAACGCGGCACGACCTACATACACGGCGTTATGCTATCATTACGGCGTTTACATTACAGGGTGGGCTGGTGTAATAAAATCGTCAGACATTCTGTTGTGTAATACGTAGGAGTTTGAATTTTAGTATCTAGTAGTCGTAAGAGTTCCCCATTCTAAATGAAATAAAAGACTGTCGTGTGTAGTTAACCATATTTCTATCTCTGTCTCATTCTAAATGCTTGTTTTGACGGAATTACATTGATATACACCTACACGAATAACATCACGAAGGATTCCCACAGTGGTTTCTTATAGCGACAAGACAATTGTTGATTCTTCTCTTAACTCGTTCGCTACCAGGGTCTTCTGGGAAAAACGTCCACAATAGCCCAACATTTTTTTGGTGGTTATATTAAATGAATTGAAATAGATTTTACGTATGTATATTTAGAACAGTCTAAAAAAGTAAAATAAGTATTCTTTTAAACTGACCCAAATATGTGACGCTGGGCTATAGATAAAAACTAAATCCTGTAGCCCACGTGTCACATATATATGACACATTAAATTATAAGAAATTGATTATAAGACAAAAAAAATTATAAATACAATTTATCGATATGAAATTCATTTTATTTTGTATGATAAATTTTAAAACATTTGTCAACGCACAATCCAATCGGTTGTCCATTGTTTGTTTTGCAAATCTCACAGGCGTAGAAAGTAGCTTTGCGCTGTTTGTTTTTGGCACATACATGGCATCTAACTCTAATTATTGAATTTGACGAGCTGCTCATTTCTTCACAATCCGTAATAGAAAAATTATCAGTTGGATCTGGTACTGGTATATTCTTATTAGATTCCATGTCATCACTGGAATATATTATGCATCTGTTCTTCATTTGGGGTTTCTTACGAAAATTATACATTTTGTTGAGGGATATGTTTCTGTTTAAAATCTTATTAATTTGGCTTCACAAATTCTTTTTCTTTTTAATTTTAATTTATTGCCTACTAATTTCACTAACCTTGCTTAACCGACCTATTCAACTGCTATAAAAACTGTAAATAATCTAATACGAGAGCAGACCAACTACAGATTTGATGCATTTTATAGTTTTAGAACTTAACAATTTAGTTCAATACTCAACATGTTCAAACATGCTTTTGTAAATTATACAAAAATATCTGTCACATATATGTGTCGCCGGGCTGTGGTAAAGAAACGCGGTGACACATATATGTGACGATTGGTAGCGAACGAGTTAAATATTGCGTCGATCAGGAGATGATATCTCCTGTGCATCTTCTCTATCGCGTCTTGACTCGTCTTTTTCACTTGTACACATCAGACGGTGACTAGCACTCTTGAAAACATTATATTAGCCTCGAGATATGTGGAAAGACAAGAGAAAGACAAACGTCAAGCTATCTGTTCTTAAGCATCTCGTGTAATTCTTGTCAATCGCGTCCTTGTCTTCTCACTGCGCATACACTGCAGATAGTGACCAATATTTCTGCGAACATTATAATCAAATCCAGAGGTAAGTATACGTACGATGGAGAAGGTAGACAAACATAAGCTATCTGTTCTCAAGCACCACCTGTGCGTCTTGTCATGCGCGTCATTCAGGTACGTCAGGAGGTAATAAATATTTCGTGAACACTATGATAAAATCCGGAGGTATGTAGCAGGATGAGGCAGGTAAATAAACATCTAGCCGTCTGTTCTTCGACATCTCATGTACATTGCGCTCTGCCTCTTTTCATCGCTCAGATACGTCAGGCGTTAACTATGACTTCATGAAAGCTATAATCTTCTCCTGAAGTATGTGAGCGGCAGGACAAGGGAGATAGATAAACGTCAAACCGTCTGTTCTTAGACGTCTCATGTGAGTTTTGTCCATTGCGCTCTGTCTCGTTTCGTCTCTCAGATACGCCAGGCGGTGACCAGCATTTCGTAAACATTAAACAAATCCAGAGGAATGTGAGCATCAAGCTATCTGTTCTCAGACTCCACATGTGCGTCGTGTAACATTGCCACGTACACTACAATAAACTAGATGGTCGATAATTTTCTTTATTATTAAATATATTGATTTTGAAAACAAAAAAAAATTGAATTCTTATCTGAATTTCAACGGAATATGTTGTAATAAAAACTCATACGTGAAACAACGTTTACCTATCACCTTGACACGAAACGTTGGTTGAATTTCATCAGCTGATCCACAGGCCGGAAATACAGTAATTTTACGGTTGGAAGCGGAAACAAGTGCTTGTTATTCCGATTTAAATGCATATAAGAGCAACAGAAAACCTATGATTTCTCGCTCCATCTTTAATGGTGCCTTTCATAAGTACTATATCTATATGAAAGTCTTTTTTGAGTTTTGTTATGGAATTAATAAATATTTATCCTCCTTTTAATTGTAAGACGTAGACTAGATATATGCTTCCCTTATAGATTTCTAAGAAAGACTGTTTTGCAATATTTTTTTAACAGAGCAATGATAGTTCAGAGAGAAACAATCTTATATAATTCTTGTGCATTAATTATATAGGATTGCTTCTGCTCACAAATACTTTCCAAAGGTTGGGCAGAAGCGTCCTCTGCGTACCATAATACCATACTACGATCTCCAATGTGAGAATATAAGCTGAAAAAACGACTAAAGTCTAAGGTCTAAAACTATTGAAAAACATGCTCCTAGTATAGTCTGTAGCGTTTCGTAACAATAATTAATTTTGACATGTAGTAATCTAAATTTTTAAAATGATATTTCTTAGCATATTATCATTACCTTATTTATTATTAAATTCCTTCCTTTTTAAATAGTTTAAATTAACAGCAAATGAGCTATACATTCACTGCTTTAAAGCTTTACGTATAACCAATCATCCTGTATACGAATGCGAAATTTTCGTCACCTTACAGTTTGACGTTGATATATGGGACACACGCTTATAGCATTATAAATCTTTTCAATATATGCGACATTTTAATAAGTAAAACTATTCGCAAGCAAGGAGGTTTTAGTTCGCGGCGCTCCGTGATTTTTTTTCTCTCTTTTCAAAGGTGCGATTCGTTCTGTATAAACAGCACTGCAGAGGCACGATGCGAGGTTCTACTGACCTAGATCCCCTTACGCAGTGTGACGTCACATCGGCAATGCGCTATGACGTACCCACAGCGCGACGACGCAAATCCGACCTTAAACCCATAGTAATACAGTCGAGTATTAATCGTCGCAGGAAACTGTAGTAAGTGACACTGAAAAATGAAGCAAGACCTCAGGCAGCATGGTCTAGTTTCGCATTGGTGTGGGGTGGTATTTATAACGGGCGTTCCATTATAGCTCTTATTACAATAGCGGTAAGGTTCAGCGATTAATGTGTTATTATGGCGTGTTTTTTTTTTAAGCTCTTCATAAAAGGTCAGGGGATTTTATGCATTGTTTGTCAGCGGGTAGATGCCTACGTTTATTTTGCTAGATTAGGCGGTTTCGTCTACACTCGTGAAGCCTACATTGTTTCTATGACCGATTTCGCTTATATTAAAAAGGGAGACAGATAGCAAATGTGAATGCTATCTTTCTCTCTCTTTCTCTCTCTCACACATATACATACGTACACGTATGCAATTGGTTATAGGTGTAAAAAGATTTTAAATTATGAATAAATAGTTCATTTGCCGCCAATTCGAACGAAAACGATATTATAATATAGTAAGAAAAGGTGTTTAGAAATTCTAACTAATTATTGTTTATCTGTTCTTGAAGGCTTTGTACTAACGAAAGTTATTGGCCAGTCGCACATTTCAATAGTTTCAGATAAATCACTTTAAACAAGGCGATTGGAAATTAGTTTAAAAGATTTAAAGATTTTAACTGACAACACATTCTGTAGTTTATTACAGATTTTCTGGATTGTTTTTTTTAATACTATATGTCGTTTTTCAAATTCATATATATGATTATAATACATGCTGCAACGGCCTGATTTTAAATTAAAATATCTCTTCAATCAAGAATTTACTAAAAATCATTAATAATATTTACAGTATCTGAAATACGTGACATATATTTTTTACAGTATGACGTTGATTTATGGGACAACCTAAATAACTTTTCTCCTGGTAATGAACAGTGAAAAGAAAATGTTAATTAACATTTTTTTTGTATTTCAGGAGCGGGGTGGACTGGACAACATGAGGTCATTGGAACACTACCTCACAGACATCATGCGAGCAGACACCTCCGATCACATGAAAGGTAGGCTTTAGATGTTGAAATACTAAAATCAAATAAATACGACTTTGCCTTTGCGAAAGATTAAGGCGTGTACACATGGGTTTGGGATAGTAAAATCAACGGGTAGTACGTTGTATGTACTACAATTATCAGTGTTCTGTGGACCACTGTGGGAGCTTGACGTAAATGACGTCTCATACGCCGTGTGTTTTTGTATGTTTTCATTACAAAACGTATTTATTTATTTAATCATCATCACCATCCACCAGTCCGTGGTTGCTACTCTAGAACCTTCCAGACCCAACTGCTTATGGCGGTGATCTTTGAAAGAGGACTCGACGACGTTTACCACTTTCGCTTTAATATAAAAAATTATCTGTTACTTAAGGGGGTGTAAAAATTAAAGAAAGTCTAAGGAAATACTGGCGTTAAATTTTTGTTTTATTATTATCTTCACAAATTTTTCAATTTTTATTCCACTACAGAAATTTTCCTAGTTGTGGAGCCTTTCCTCAATCTATATTTTTATCAAGGCTTTGCTTAAAAAAGAATAAAAGTGTGTGTGTTACGATATCAAAATATTCCTTAAGGTTATCGCCTTTCCACTGTCCATTTATCATTTTAAATAGTAACAAAAATATTTATATTAATTAAAATATAATATATATCAGCATAATATAATAGAATCGTTAATAAATGTTAGACTCTTTAGGTGCTTAATATTTATATTATGTATTAATAATTCATCATCAAAATAAGTTTCTAAAAATATATTACATGAAACAGTAAAAAAGATAAATTTCTTTAGTGAAAACGCGGCTTAAGGCATCTATTGTTCTGTATCTAGATGTCACGTGAGTTTGACGCCTGTCTAGTAACGCTGTCCCTCTCTATCGTATCTTTACGCTCTATATTTGTTTCGCTCATTCGCATCTTTCACAATGAAGCGGGGAACTTGAGTTTTAACAAATTGTTATTTTATTTTTACATTTATAAAGACTGTTTTATTTACGAATAATAAGTCAGTTTATTTTTCATTTTACTTAAAGTAACTAAAAATTTTTAATGTCACATGTATAAAAAATAATATATAATATAATTTGAGGTTATGTTCTACATTCGTGTAAGATGTCAAAGTTTTTTTTTTTTTTACAAAAAAACGACAAAATCCATGACAAAATAATATGCCATAAGTAACTTAATTAATAACATAACCATACAACTAACACAATTCATTTTTATTACAAAATTTTTTTAAATTAGTGTATAGACAAAATTCAATCCATATGTTTTGTACGTATAAGATTATAAGATTCCAAATTAGGATTATTTTTTTACTATTCATGGCCAATTGTTAACAAGCTGCACCTTTATTACTGGACCAAATATGTTTCATCTAATAGATACGTTAGATATACAGATGTCTATCACAATTTTTGGGTTAAACCCGTATTTTTTAACCTTTTATGTAAATACCTCCCAATGTAACATATATAATTTTATATTAAAGCGAAAGGGTTAAAGTCAAGTCTACTTTAGAATTGCACCCCTTAACAATCAAATTGGCCTTTTTGGGGCGTGGGCAACACGTTGAGAAACATTTAGAACGACTTCGTTTCCCCCAAATTGTATTGCTGTATAGATAAGTTTCTGTAAACATTGTCAAAATAAGAATAATAAATGGTTGTAGGGATTCGTGCAATAACAAAAAAGTACTATAAGAAAAGAGTATTTATTGAGAAATTGTTTTAATTCCGGCTGACCTTCCTATATATATATATATATATATATATATATATATATATATATATAGGCTTACCATACGTCCCGGTTTGACCGGGATAGTCCCGGTTTGAGATCCCTGTCCCGGCGTCCCGGCCGGTCTGCATTAGTGAAGCTTAATGAAGCTAATTACTCCGAGAAACGGGTCCAGCTATTCACCCATTTTCACAAGCATATTGAGGTGCCAAATTAAAAAAAAATGTGGAGCTTGCTATATGTCTACCCGGTACTTCAGCGCCAGTGGAAAGAATTTTTTCACAGAAAAAAAAAATGTGGTCTGACGATCGGAGAGGATGGAAGAATGCGTTGTCAACTTGAACATGTCATGCAGTGAATTTTATGACAAAATTAAGCACGACAAATCGATTCTGAAGAAAGTGCACTCTAGTGAAAAATATAAAGCAAGCGTGGGTGAATAATACATTGTCTCTTTTTTTTTAATAAAAAATATATTCATATTTATTAATATGTTTTCAATTCATAATAGTTTTCATTGCATTTCAAGTATGAAAATTACAAATTAATCGAAAAGCAAAATGAAAATGAGCCATATATATATGTATGTATGTACCCATAATTATTAGTACACGTTTCATCGCGACACGAGTCTCTCATACAACAATATAGCGCGACTTCCTATTTAGCGGTCTGCGGTACCTCACCTCGCCCACGTACACGAACGGGGACGGCAGTGATTATAAAAACGGAGAGCTGCATAAAATCTTAAACAATTCATTCATTAAAACCAGTAATTATATTACAGATTTTCATTTGTGTTTTGTTTGTCTTGATAATTAACTAAATTCAAACAAAAGTTTCAAAGTTCATCAAAAGAGGGTTGCAAATCTCAAAAGCTAAATTAACAAATAAATCAATGTTTAATTTTATGTGGACCGCTATTATTATTTTTATTTTTTACTTATTCATAAGTCATATTGAAAGAGCTACAAAAATGTTCATGTTCGGACCGCGAGTTTGACACCCCTGGTTAGCAATGCAATGATAATGTTCTATCTAGTGGTTAGAGCAATTCATATATGAACGTTTGCCATCACCTAGATACTTCCACTTCCTCATCAGGAGACAGGAACAGAGGACATATATATTATATTATTTAAAACGAAAATCATATTTCTATTTGTCTCCGGATTACATAAAGACAACATCCTGAAAAACCTGAGGAATGAGGTGATGAATCGAAAAAGGGAGAAAATGTAGTGAAAGGGTAAGACAGATGAAATGTAGGAAGAAACGAAAAGAATGAAAGATCTTATACGCGTGGTAGAAGAGCGCGAAAACAAAATAATATATGAGAGAGACTTAATTAAAAAAATAAAAATCCCTATACCAAACTATTTAATGGAAACAGGTGTTATTTTGCGGAAATCCATCCTAAGTAACAAAAGAACTTATTCTTAGTCGTGCAACAAAGTGCCAAACACAGAGTCTGTTGTTGGCACTAATCGGTGTAACATAACTCCTGAAGATGTCCCATGGAGGGGTGAAACACATGTTGAGTGATTTAACGGTGGCAGTTGAGTGATTCGCATTGTTTGCCGCATGCGCATTTATCAGCGGGCTGGCGGGCGGTGCACTTTATTGCACGACTACCTCTGCATGTGCGGAAGTGGCTAAATATTGGCCCTTTTCTTACTTATACCAAACTAGTTAGAAGTATGAGAGGCGCACAATAGCGGGGTCAATAAAGAAGAAAAAAACAACACAGGTTTTTTGTTTATTTGACCGGACCTTCACTGGTGATCAAATGGCGTGACATAGCATGAGGGCTTCTAGAGGAGCTTCAGGTCGTGTGGCAACATGATACTTCTTTACCGGATCAGGAGGTCACTGAAATCTTAGTTTGTTTCTGTGGACGCTCCATTGAGTAATTAGACTCAAAGCTCCTGAGGGAACATCAGCTATAACTTGTTTATAATACTTACTTAGGACTTTGAGACAAGGGCGCCCGAGAGATTCGAACCTCGATTTGGTCAGTTACTACTGCCTGTTTAATAACACTTGTACCAACTGTGTAACAAGATCATGTTATGAATGTTGGAGTGGTTGTATCGTGTTGTGGCTCTTTGTATTGGGGGCCTTAAACTTCCACCAGCTTTTGAACTGACTCGGTATTTGGCACTAATCGGTGTAACATAACTCCTGAAGATGCCCCGTGGAGGGGTGAAACACGTGTTGGGTGAATTAACGGTGGCGGTTGTGTAGTTCGCATTGTTTGCCGCATGCACATTTATCAGCGGGCTGGTGGGCGGTGCACTTTGTTGCACGACTACCACAGCATTTGGGGAAGTGGCTAAATATTGGTCCTTTTCTTAACTTTTGAATTGACGAGGTCTTGAATTACCGTGGTAGAAGAACGAAGGTTTAAGTAACGTCTTGAAGAACGTACCCTAGGATGGATTTACATTTTATTTACGTTAGTACCACTAGAGTTTCCAATGCAGAGAGCGGTTGGTGAGGGGATTTTCATCTTTAATAATTACATTCATAGGAAGCCCACAGCTGGACATACGCCTTCCTTGTAGACTTTTAATGACTCCATCATACCTTCCTTTCCTCTTTTAAATTTAATATTCTGGTTGCGGCACAATTTCTTTAACAATATACAGATTGATTGAATATAGGAAAATATGAAAACTTTAAAGGTTGAATGTAAAGCTTATTTATTGTCAATTCTTCTTCTGTTTCTTCTTTTAGACGCGTATTGCAAGGTATAGGTCACTCTACAAAAATCAATGAAAGAAAATGCGTTATAAAAATTCAGATTACTACATGTTAAAATTATTTATTGTTTACCTATCTATCTCTACAGATTTTGTACTGCCAGGAGTTGTCAGTTTGATATATTCCAATAGAGAAATGAGTGTATTTTATACAGTGTGATTAGAAATAGGTGTAAAAGGTTTAATGTTTTTACTGAATAAATAAGCTATACATTCTTCACTTTAAACATTTTGTACGTATATCAGATCACTCTGTATTATATACGTATCCAGTGCAGCTAGTTACACGTTGTATGAAGATGTATATTCCGTGAAACAATGAAATTATGTCGCAGTTTGAGACGGAGATGGACTTGTTGACGTTACAATACTAACCGCCTTCGTAAAGGCGGTTCTGTTGCAAAACTAAATATAGATATAGTATCACTAGATGTGGCTTCGTATTTTAATAATTATTTTTATTTATTTAAATTTGGAATTTCGCTTTGAGATCGAATCGGAAATGAGAAGATCTGCAGAAACCACTCACCGAAGGAACTCGAAGAATTGCTCGAGGGTATGGCAGTTCTAGTCAAAAGGTTTTTGAGAGCGTGGGTATGCTTTTTTGGCGTAGTAACTTTAGTGGAGGCCTGTACCTTACAGTAGGGATCTATCAGCTGACATGAACGAACATAAGACCGTATACTCTACCGGCATTCTCTACCAGTTAGTCATTGTTACGATGCAGTCCTGAGGATGCCCCGTGGAAGGTTGAAACACGTGTTGAGTAATTTGGCGATAGCGGTTGTGTGATTCGCATTGTTTGCCGCATACGCATTTATTAGCGGGCTGGCGGGCAGTGCACTTTATTGCACGACTATTACTGCATGTGCGGAAGTGGCTTAATATTGGTCCTTTTCTTACTTAGGATGGACTTCCGCGAAGTAACGCCTGATTCCATTAAATACTTTTTCATTCTGTTTCTATGTTTTTTCAATATGTAATTTTAAATTCTTAAAAATTCATAATCCTTCTGAAATTCTTTTGCCTGCTTTTTTTAGTTCTAAGATATTTATAATCTAAACAGTTAGTAGAATAAACTCTACGTCAAAAACAAATGGAATCCATTGTATTTTGAATAAAGAATTTCTTTATTTAAATTTGAATTAAAAGTCATGTGACGACAAGTGCGCTCTGTCACTTCTATCGATAGTAGATCTTTGGGCGCCGCTTGCGTAACACACTAGGAGCCTTTTGTGCAGAGGCCTTGAGTTTGGACTCGGTTATTAGCTAGCATTCTCACTCGGCGACATTGTTGGTTTTGTATCGTCACAAATGCATATTCATTTACCATCACCGCGCTCTTAAAACTCTCGTAAAATAAATATAATAGAAATCTAAATCGATACTGTATAAAATAGTGTGACGAAGATAGACGTGTTGTAAAGAACAGAAGAGGAGAGTGATAATAAAAGAAAAACGGAAATTATTTAAAATAAAAAAGTCCCTGTTCTTAAAATGATAGGTCTATGAAAGATTCTTAAAACGGTACCTTAAAAACAAAACACGATTTTATACGAAACAGTAGAAAATTCCATACCAATGATATTTCTAAAAACTTAACAATAGAATGAATATATATCGTTATATAACATCGGATTGATATGAAAGCAATGTTTTTGCATTTTAAAAAAATCTATTCTTTACGTTTAATTATTATTTGTTTATATTACAAAGTAGTAAAATAAATAAATTCCGAATCAAAATCCAACGGGTAACGTTCGGGAAGCTCCTAAACCTTTTTTTGTCAAAAACACCGCGATATTTGATGACGGAAGTCTTTAACAGAGCCGCGGTCACTTATGACAGAATTCATAAGAGAGATCAAACCTACCCAGGACAATGATGAGAGCTATGCTCGGAGTTTCGCTGCGAAATCGAATCATAAATGGGGAGATGTACAGAAGAACCAAGATCATCGACGTAGCTCGATGTAATGCTCTTGGGGCACATAGTGCAACCGATGGTAGTTGTGGTGGAAAGGTTCTCGAGTAGCGGGGAGGGGGGGGGGCACGAGCCAATACTTACAAGGTGGACTGACAACATAATTAAGTTTGTGAGAAGTACCTAGATGCGGGCTGCGCAGGAGTGGTCATCGTGATGATCTTTGAGGAAGGCCTATTCCTCGCAGTGGGTATCCATCGGCTGTAAAGAAGTAAAAGAATATATATATACACACATAAATATATATATATACATATATATTATATATATATATATATATATATATATATATATATATATATATATATATATATATATATATATATATATATATGTATTATATCCTCTGTCCACTAATTATAACTGCAGGTTTACGGTGACTCGTAGAGGCATTAAGTACCCCTTTACATAGTTTGTAAGAAGGCCGATTAAATAAAATAAATAAACAACACAATTCATGTTCATATTGAGTCTAAATATATACATAAGTGGTCAACCACGACCGATTATGTATATATTAGTGGGATCGGAATGTAATGTCGCATTCTTAAGTTAAATTCACACGACTACATTTTTAACAAGTTTTTATTTATAATGAACAATATCTAACCCAAGGTTTTAAGATTCAACTCCTATTGCAATTCACCGTCAAATGTGCCATTTATTCCACGATGAAAATAAACGAAAAATATTTAACCCCGGCTTCACAAAATAGTAAATCGAAGTATGAATATACAAAAGTAAAAAAATTAAATGTATTCCTAATACGACATTAAATACATGATCTTTTAAATCTATTTATATTGACAAACATATTAAAAAATATTAATATTTTATGTAAATTTGAAAAATCTTTAACTTGCGTATGAGTTTAGCAGAATTGTGGACAAAATAGGTACGTATCAAAACCGATACTATCGTAAATTCATTTCATAAAAAATATTAGGTGGATCGAAAAGTAAAGTCGTCTCTGTCGACATATTTTACAAAAAAAAACGATTGATTTTTTACCGCTCCGTCATTGAAAATTTGTATACTAGACGGCAAAAGGTTGTTGATAACGAAGGTGAATATATTGTTGATCAGAAATAAAAACTTATTAAAATGCATGTGGATTTAACTTAAGAAAGCGACATTACTTTCCGATCACCCTAATATATATACGTCAAATTATATATCTTTTTAAATACTTCATATACTTTGTGATTATAATAAAATAAAAGGTATAAAAAATTCATTGTAATGAGTATAGTTGACATATTGATTATTGGCTCGACTACCATACACTTTATTTTTAACCCTTAATAGCCTAGCGTTTCAATTTTGATACCAATCTTTTAAAAAGAATTAACATTACTATTAGTTTTTTTTATAGATTGGCTGTACGAATTTTACTATTGTATAATATTCTTTCCAACGAAATTAAAAAAAAAATTCCCTTCATCTAGACCCTCAAGCAAACACAGTAATATTAAAAAAACACTTTCGTAAATCAGGTTATTAGGGGTTAAGTTATTTTCACATCATTTTGTAATATAGATAATAAATAAAATGTAATATTTTATTTATTATCTATATTACTATCTATATACTGTGTTATTTAAGTATATTTCTCTTCTATGTCATCCGAGCCAAACGACGGTCTCTATTACGCAGACATATTCACTTCACACGTCGGAACCTGTTTATAACACAATTAGGACTTGTTCTATTAGATATCCTAGAAAATGACTCGTACCTAAGAATAGCATCTTTAAATTTTTACATGCAGATTAATTTTGTTAATACAATGTATTATATTTTCTACACACACCGGCACAATCATGAAAACACAAAAAAAAACTATTTATTGGACATATTTTTTTCGACATTTTATACAAAATAATTACCTTTGCTCAAATTACTAAAAATAATAATTTATCTAGCTCCTAAATATTTATTTTTCAAAATTAATGCTGAGATTATAAGAACGAGCGATTTGAATTTTTCCTTTTCAGTTATTATCGGTTTAATTTTAAAATAAACACAAAAAAAATGAAATCAATATCGAGTATTGTTCCCGCGAGCCATTATTAATGCTTGTATACGATTGCCCATATTAAAATAAGATTGTCGATTTATTCTTGAGGCAAATTGGTCTCATTCTTCCACCAGTGCGAGTTTTAAATCATGAACATTTCTGGGAGCTGGATTTCACTGTCGAACTCCTCTTCCCAGAATATTCCAGGCATGTTCTATGACAAAGTTCTAGAAACTTTTTGTGTCGTAGACCCCTTGCTATGTTTTTCCGTGTTGGGTAGACCCCCTACTTACCTGATATTGATTTCCTGTAAATTTGTAACTGTAGTGAAGTTTAGTGTTAAAAATATTTTCTATCTATATACTCAAAATAAAATTTTGTAAGTTACATAAAATATACGTAACATTAAATAAACATAATTTATTACTTTATAGGTACTTTTATAAATAATGTTAATGTTTTGATGTTATAAGATAGTATGATGTAAGTAAATAGGTACTATCAGTGTATATGTTGAGATCCACTATCGTGGACCCCCATTTTCATTTCATGGACCCCCAAATTTTTTTTCGCTGACGTAGACCCCTTGCAGGTTGTCATAGACTCCCAGGGGTCGATATAGACCACTTTGGGAATCACTGTTCTATGAGATTCATGTCAGGCAACCATGCTGGCCAGTTCATTTTAGTCATACCAACGTCATTAATGTACCTATTCACTATGTGAGGTAGTTGTAAAATTTATTATAAAGTTGATTATTATACAATAGACATATGAATCGTGGTCTCTTACTTTAGGTATCGTTTCAAGATCACAAGTCGCTTGACAACCAACTTTTGTCGACATTTCGCTAAGATATTTAATCATTCATTACCTCCGTCTCTTATTTAGCTTAATTATATTTTATATACTTAAAAAATAGCGCGGAAATTTGACGTTAATAAAAAGAGGTGTGTAAAGGTTAAGTATAAAAAAAACTGTAATATAAACACATATTTAAAGCCTTGCAGAAACAAAGCCTGTGCAGTTATCCCAAGTTCGATTTCCGGGATACAAACTTAAATGATTCATACTTTGTATATTATATAGGATTGCCACTGCTCACAAGTTTCCAGAGGGTGGACAGCAGCGATATTTGCGTACAATAATACCACACTACGATCGCCAATTCGCCTGCCAATGGCGATTATGCTATATCTCCCCTTTGCCTACGCAACGTTTAGTTCATTATTATATGTATCGTTAGTTTAAATACAGTGTATATTTATATATTATACCTATTATCTCCTTCGTGAACTTAATAATCACTCTCTAAACTTCTCTTGCGGATGTAATTTAGTAAGATCAGAAAAAAAATCTTAGCTGATTGGGTAGAAGTAAAAGAAATATTGTCACCAAATTTTAAGACTTAAGGCCTTATGGTTCCAGAGATATCGTGATGAGTGAGTAATTTAAAATTCAAATGTAGAGAAGTTCCTTCCATATTTGAATTTTAAAAAGCTAGCATCTAAGTGTATATTTGCTATAATAGTACTTCTAGTTAAGTCTTTGGTCGATGCTTCACCTTTTATACCAAGCCACACACACACCCATAAATATGTATGTGTTTGGCTTCAGTGAGAGAGAGAAAGAGAGGAAGACATAGATGTTGAATATTAATTAATATTAGTGATAAGATGACTTTTGAACACATCATTAACAAAGGTTTACTCACAGATTTATCCTAAACTAGGAATAAATTTAGGAAAAATCAGCGTGAGATATCCGAAATAGAAAGAAAATGTAAAATTAAGATATACACTAATGTGTGAAGTACATGGTTTAGACACGTTTAAAATCAAAGTTAACACGTGTAAACCTCTAATTTTTCCTAAACTAATAATAAATTTAGATATCCGAAATAGACAGAAAATGCAATATTAAGATATAGACTAAACAGGTAAAATATTGAAGTATATGTGTCAGGTTTAGATACGACTAAAATCAAAATTAACTTGTGTAAACCACTGATTATTCCCGAACTAACAATTAATTTTATATATCCGAAGTAGATAGAAAATACAATAATTAATATTGTAATAAATGTGTCAGTTTTAGATACGGCTAGAATGAAAGTCACATATTGGCTGAGTTTCTTTAACCTTTGCATAGACCTCTTGAATGTCATGAAGTACGTAGTTTTACCTCGCGTTACACATCCCATCGGGCCGGGTGTGTGTGACGTAAATGAACGCACACGACCATAAAGCACGAACGCATCCTTTTCAACTTCTGACATTTTCAGTTTGGCGCGCGCCGCTCGCTACAGGTTAAAAATAACTGCAGACATAGACTAAAGTTTGTCTCTAAATAGAACGGCTCGTGACTACTCGTTAGGGTGACAATGGATTTCTCTATTTAATTAGGATATTTATTTATCATCAACGGAGAAAACATTAGAAGCCTTAGAAGATTTCATGGATTCAAAAAAAGGGACCAATATTTAGCCACCTCCGCACATGCAGTGATAGTCGTGCAACAAAGTGCACCGCCCGCCAGCCCGCTGATAAATGCGTATGCGGAGTCATACAGAGTCTCTGTGTTTGGCACTAATCGGTATAACATAACTCCTGAAGATGCCCCGTGGAGGGGTGAAACACGTGTTGAGTAATTTGGCGGTGGCGGTTGTGTGATTCGCATTGTTTGCCGCATACGCATTTATCAGCGGGCTGGCGGGCGGTGCATTTGTTGCATGACTATCACTGCATGTGCGGAGGTGGCTAAATATTGGTCCCTTTCTGCCTTAGAAGATGCATAAGGTCACCCAGAGAACAATAAAGAAGTATATTCTAGAAGCTTCGATGCTAGATGGAAACAGAAATATCGCAGAAGAATGAAGGCCTTGGTGTTCAGAGAAAAGCTCGTCTGAAATAGCAGTGAAAGTACGGATTAGGCTTAAGATGCGATCGCAAGGTTCATCGACATGGCTAAATCCGCAACGACCCCACACACACTGGCGTCACAACCTGGGGATGGCAATATGGAGTACGGATGTGGAAGTGGTCGCACGAAACCTTATGTTTAATATACATTGTTAGTGTGTTGTTAAAATCAAACAAGACTCCAAAGATCAAAAAAATGTTTACTTAAATTTATCTTAAAATAGTTAAAGATTTAAGTTTGAAAGTAGTTTATAAGACTAGAGTAACTTAGGTTAGTAAACACTGCAACATATAGATATGTGAGCAAACAAAAAATGCGGAATAATGTAAATGTAAAAACAAAGGCACGGACGCTAATGTCTGTGGTATCGTATATGATAAAGACAACACACAACACCAAAGTGTATATATAAATATATATATATATATATATATAATAGTGTATAGTTGCCCACAAAAGTGTTACATATTAATATGAAGCTTACAAAAAGGTATAACAAATTTTATTTCTATTGTTAACCTTATAAACATTGATATTTTTCTTAAATTTATTGTCATTGTCATACACATAGATAAGATTGTCTTTATATATATATATATATATATATATATATATATATATATATATATATATATATATATATATATATATATATATATATATATATATAAATTTTTATATATGTATAATGTCTTTTCTTTAATAAACAAAATAAGTACAAGTTTAAATAGGTAAATAGTCGTTAAATTTTAATTGTACATCTAATTACAGACAAAACGTGAATCTATTATATATAAAATTTAATTTAATTATTACACCTAAGTTTTTATTTAAAAAATTTTAATTAAACAATTCAATTTCACCATTGCAGGCATACGTGTTGGATAACTATAAACATATTTTGAAAAGTAATGAGTCTGTATTTTTTTAAATAAATAGGAGCAAAAAGACTTGAAAGTTTACGTAAATTGATGTTCAATTTATTTATAAATACCTGGGTCATCATGATCGTCATTAAAGTCTCAGAACCTCCACTGCTGGGTACAGGTTTCCCCAATTGATTTCCAATAGGACCTAAAGCGGCGTATATCCGAAGGCTTTTGACAACATCAAGGTCGTTTTTCTGATCCATGGTCTAAACTCAGAATCTTAAGGCTTTAACGGAAATCTGTTCTTTGCGCTATGTGATCTATGTCACAAACTTTTTACATACGTCTCAATATATAACAGATATAAATATCATAAAGAGAGTGCTATAATTTATTTTAATTTAATCAAAATAACGACAGTTTTAAATATAGAACAAAATGCACAGCACGAATCAATTTCTTTTTTTAAATAATATTTTCTGAACGTAATTATTACATGGAGTTTAAAAAATCCCAATTAGTCGCAATTTATGGACTCCCTACCGCGAAACAACTCGGAAAATGAGACGCGGCCATTTTATATATGCATAACGTTTAGATGAATTCGGAACGCGCGGGGTACGTTTCAATTTTGCCGCATTGTAGCGGCAACTATCCGGATAATTTGAAAAGGCTATTCCACGTCTAGTATTCGTTAAGTATTTATATACAAAGTTACGAATATATTTTCATTTTGGTCAGGAACTTTTACTATTTCCGATAGCATTAACAGTTACACTGGGGTAGACGCGGTATAGCATTTAAGCCGATTAGTCTAGATCTATCTACAGTAACTAAACCTGAGGAGTACCTCAAGAACCTCGCCTCAAGCCGGTACCCTATGTACTTCACCAGATCACTGAAAGCGTTGAGTCTATGACTCTTTACAGTAAATAAAGTCGAGTGGTACCTCAAGAACCACACCTCGGTCTGGTACTTCATGTACTTTATCGAATCGCTGAAGGAGTTTATTCTATGACTCTTTGCAGTAAATAAGCTCGAGGAGTACCTTAGGAACCTCGCCTCAAGCCGCTACCTTATGTACTTCACCAGATCACTGAAGACGTTTAGTCTGTAGCTCTTTGCAGTAAATAAGCTCGAACGGTACCTCAAGAACTATGCCTCGGTTTGATACTTCATGTACTTTATCGAATCACTGAAGGAGTTTAGTTTATGACTCTTTGCAGTAAATAAGCTCGAGGAGTACCTTAGGAACCTCGCCTCAAGCCGCTACCTTATGTACTTCACCAGATCACTGAAGACGTTTAGTCTGTAGCTCTTTGCAGTAAATAAGCTCGAACGGTACCTCAGGAACCACGCCTCGGTCTGGTACTTCATGTACTTTATCGAATCACTGAAGGAGTTTAGTTTATGACTCTTTGCAGTAAATAAGCTCGAGGAGTACCTTAGGAACCTCGCCTCAAGCCGCTACCTTATGTACTTCACCAGATCACTGAAGACGTTTAGTCTGTAGCTCTTTGCAGTAAATAAGCTCGAACGGTACCTCAAGAACTATGCCTCGGTTTGATACTTCATGTACTTTATCGAATCACTGAAGGAGTTTAGTTTATGACTCTTTGCAGTAAATAAGCTCGAGGAGTACCTTAGGAACCTCGCCTCAAGCCGCTACCTTATGTACTTCACCAGATCACTGAAGACGTTTAGTCTGTAGCTCTTTGCAGTAAATAAGCTCGAACGGTACCTCAGGAACCACGCCTCGGTCTGGTACTTCATGTACTTTATCGAATCACTGAAGGAGTTTAGTTTATGACTCTTTGCAGTAAATAAGCTCGAGGAGTACCTTAGGAACCTCGCCTCAAGCCGCTACCTTATGTACTTCACCAGATCACTGAAGACGTTTAGTCTGTAGCTCTTTGCAGTAAATAAGCTCGAACGGTACCTCAAGAACTATGCCTCGGTTTGATACTTCATGTACTTCATCGAATCGCTGAAGGAGTTTAGTCTATGACTCTTTGCAGTAAATAAGCTCGAGGAGTACCTAAGGAATCTCGCCTCAAGCCGCTACCTTATGTACTTCACCAGATCACTGAAGACGTTTAGTCTGTAGCTCTTTGCAGTAAATAAGCTCGAACGGTACCTCAGGAACCACGCCTCGGTCTGGTACTTCATGTACTTTATCGAATCACTGAAGGAGTTTAGTTTATGACTCTTTGCAGTAAATAAGCTCGAGGAGTACCTTAGGAACCTCGCCTCAAGCCGCTACCTTATTATGTACTTCACCAGATCACTGAAGACGTTTAGTCTGTAGCTCTTTGCAGTAAATAAGCTCGAACGGTACCTCAAGAACTATGCCTCGGTTTGATACTTCATGTACTTTATCGAATCACTGAAGGAGTTTAGTCTATGGCTCTTTGTAGTAAATAAGCTCGAGGCATACCTCAAAGACTTCGTTTTGGTCCGGTACCTTATGTACTTCACCGGATCACTGAAAGCGTTGAGTTTATGACTCTTTACAGTAAATAAGCTCGAGTGGTACCTCAAGAACCACGCCTCGGTCTGGTACTTCATGTACTTTATCGAATCGCTGAAGGAGTTTAGTCTATGACTCTTTGCAGTAAATGAGCTCAAAGCATACCTCAAGGGCTCCCCTCGTTCCGGTACCTTATGTACTTCACCAGATCACTGAAGACGTTTAGTCTAAATCTCTGCAGTAAATAACCGCGAGGTGTACCTCAAAAACCACTGCCTCGGTCTGGTACTTTACTTACTAGTAGTACTTCATGGGATCGCTGAAGTTGTTTAGCCTAGAACTGTGAATAGCAACTACGCTCGAAGGCTCCATAGATAACGTTAACTCAGATTAGTATTCATTTATACATAGGATCGCTTAAGTTAACATCTTATAAGTAGCTTGAGGTCTTCTATTGACATTATTCAAATTAAAACAACGTTGGTCCCAAACGCATGCTGATCTGGGAAGAGCCTAAAAGACCTCAAACAGTTTCTTTATTTCAGAAATAGCAAGTCTACTGCTAGATAGAGGCAACATTACAACCCTTTATTTATCTTGGCATCCTCCTCGATCCTCTTCCATCTCGCTCTACTCTTCGTCTTTCTCTACCAAGATGTCTACCTTCCGTTACTCCTCAGATTTTCCTGTAGACATATCAGTTATCTCTTTCTGGATCTTCCTCGGGGTTTATTTTGTTGCGGTATCAACTTATAGATTGTTGTAACAGCTCTAGTATTGATTACTTTTTCTATGTGGCTTGAGCCTTTGCGACTTCCACAACCAGAGAACCTTTTCTTGTATCAAATCGTATAGGTGATAAAAGCCACTTGTCCCTGTCAACCCACAATAGGGTACAAGAGGTCAAAAAAAGGAACAACAAAATAACATTTTTCATTGACTTCAAGTTGACTCTACCAACTTTTCGGGTGGCATAATATATATCAGACTTGAAAAGAACAAGCGAGAGAAATACAGATGGACTAAACTTTATTTTATATTTACGCAAAATTACATAATAAGCTTTGAAATAACCCGAATTCAAATAGATCATTTCCAAGATGTACTATCTTCTTTGAAATTATTTAAAATTAGAATTGACCTTTGGGGATTTTAACATGAATTAAGAACTGGACTCGATGCACGATTATGTAGATTTTATTTGATAGTTTATATCTACAAAAGGAACATAGTATGTTTTTGTGAAGTCATAGATTCGTTACTACAACTAGATTTATATTTTTTTAATGCTTTCGTACAATAACTGTATGTGTATGTAGTTATATATTTCGTCGTCGTTTCAGCCCATCGACGCCCAATGCTGGGTATTGTTCAAGATCTCTCAACACCTAAAGACTAGTCTACAACTAATGCGTTATCGGTGATGAACTGCTCTACCGTTACGTAGTTTCACTTTGAGTTTTAACCATCGTTTCAGGCCTTAGATGTGAAGATATCTATGAAGGGATATACCATGATCGCCATGCTAGGTAGGCAGGTTGGCGATTTGGTTATGGTACCTCCTCAGGAAACTTCTGGGCAGTGGCAATCCTATATAGTTATTGCACAAAGTGTGAATTATATAAGATTGTATATTAGCATTTATTGTTTATTAGCGATAGCAGATCTTCAGTTCTCTACCACTGGACTACCACTGCTTTCAAATATGTAATGATATATGTATATGTATATATATAATATACAATTAACTCAAAGCCTTCTCACCAGAATGTAATGACTTCAGTTATTATTTACACAACATCTCTTTATGAAAATGTCTAGACTTAAATTTTGAATATATTATTTGCCAGATCATATCTTTTGATTTTGTTTCATGTCTTAACGATTGTTTTTAAAATTAATTTGTTATTTATTATACATAACTTTATATATTTAATGTACAAATTTTATTTTACTTAATGCATCCGTGTTTTTTTATATTTAAAATACACATTGTTTTATATCGTATTTTTCATGTTATGTTATGATTAAGTCTTTTATAATTCTCTTAAAGTATCAATAAATATTTACACATATAAATATAAACAACTCTTGCTTGATGATCGCGTTCTCTATTTTTCTTTATAAACTAATTCTCCATTCAGCGCTTGTCATTTAATTGCCTTTTGCGATAAGATCGCCATTTGTATTTAATTTTTTCTCCACTTATTACTGCATTTTTAAGATTGCGTTGGAGTTACATGAATCGATTCCTCCATATCCTTTCTTCCATCGGACAACAAGACGCCTGGATTCACGACATCCGTACACGATTGAAATCACTTTAACCCGTAGTAATCGTATTGACATTACTTTTACAGTTGGAACAGCCAAGGTATGGAACAACGTACCAGTGTCGTTGTTTCCAGCCAACTAGATAGGAGTCTTCAAGAAAAGAGTGAATAGGTTTCTTCTATGGATACATGGATGGTATTAGACCAGAGGTAGACAGCTTTATCGGTGACGAGTTCAAAAAACGATAGAGTCTGTAAAAAAAATCCATGTGTAAGTGTAAGTGTGGAGTGTGCGGCATAGATGGCAGCGAGGACCACTCAGCAATCTCAGGTATGATACGATGCTACCTCGGACAGCCCTCGCTGTACGAAGAAGTGGGGTTATCAGTGTTGACTCACGTGTTGTATCACTGAATGACTGTGGCGTATGTAGTGTGGGGTTTGGATTGAGGAAACCCTGAAATGGGATCGGTGAGGATATCTTTAGGACTCCTCTTTCTAGTCTTCAGGGGTGTAGCAAGATGTGTTCGCCAAGTGAAGGAAATGAAGACAGGGATGGGAAGAGGCTGTACCAAAGTAGGTTTTGGAGCAAGCCTGAAAGAATTTCTGGACTGATGGAAGGTTGAGTTCGCTGTAGAGAGTTACCTCGACACCACTCCGAACCGGTAGTGATCTGGGTGAAACGGTTCTGTTTTTTGTTACAAAACTCTCACTGCCATTCAAATGGCATTTCCAAATTCTGCGAGTTTGAAGTGGCGAGGTGAAAGTGCGCCTAGCCTAGCCTAGCTAGACTTCTTTTAAAGTAGCAAATGTCGAGGGTTTCTGGGGGAGCCTCCGCTCGGGTCACTACATACTACTACTATTACTATATACTATACTATACACTACTACTATTTTACTGGATTAGGAGACCTTTGGTGAACGCTGTATAAAGTGACTAGATTCAAGCGCCCCTGCGAGGGGATTTCAACTTGGGCTGTTACTCGTTGATGGTACCAGTTTGGCATTCCGACACAAGGTCCAAGAGGGGTAAACCTACGTACGAGTACATACGGCTTGGGCGGTTGCTATTGCGTGGTTAATATCATTACTGCCACTTCAAAAAGAGCTAGCGCTGGAAGAATTGGCGGAAGAAACTCCAGGAACTCTTCTATCTAGTATGACCAGGAGTTCGTCTCCTGTGATATAAGACTAGACTTCGTTTCCGACCAGACTGGTTGGATATCGAATGATATGACCTCAGGAGTAGACAACAATAGCATCAGAAAACACGAGTCTAATGCATTTTTTGTATACACCTAACATTTTTAATGGAATCAGGCGTTACCTTGCGGAAGCCCATCCTAAGTAAGAAAAGGACCAATATTTAGCCACTCTATGTTTGGCAGTAATCGGTGTAACATAACACCTGAAGATGCCCCGTGGGATGAAACACGTGTTGAGTGATTTGGCGGTGGCAGTTGTGTGATTCGCATTGTTTGCCGCATACGCATTTATCAGCGGGCTGGCGGGCGGTGCACTTTGTTGCACGACTACCACTGCATGTGCGGAAGTGGCTAAATATTGGTCCTTTTCTTACCTAACATTTTCGCGACAGAGGTCATACGTCAAAAATAATCATATTATTTATTTCTACATACTCTTGTTGTACAATGAATATTATGTGAATATTAGGGTTACCAGAAAGTCGTTTCTGTCGACATCTTTTACCGAAAAACCGATTGATTTGTTACCACTCCGGCATTGTATACTAGATGGCAAAAGGTTGTTGATAACGAAGGTGAATATATTGTTGATCAGAAATAAAAACTTTTTAAAAATGTAGTCGTGTGAATTTAACTTAAGAATGCGACATTACTTTCCGGTATCCCTAATAAATAGATATATACGTTATCACCACAATTCTGGTTATAATTTCATCATCGTTATTATCAGCTGGATATAAGCATCCAGCGTTTTCTGACTTTAACCAGGTCATCTGTCCAGATCCCGGGTGGACTTTCTACGATAGGATTGCCTGTCCGTGGCGTCTACTCCAGAACCTAAAAAAACAGCCGCCATTTGTTTTTTTCCACGCGTTAGTAGGCTTGCCTCCTGTCACTTCAAATTCTGGTCAATATCATGATCTCCTCATTTCTAAAACTTACCACCATACTAAGTATATTATTTTTGTTTTTTATAAGCTCTCTGCTTCTAGCATTGAAGACCTCATTAACACGTTCACTGCGAGCCCAATTTTGAAGAACTTTCAGCTGGTGCGGCTGAGGTCGAATCAGCCTCAAGCTGAACTTCCTAGTAGTGCGGTTGAGGCCTTTTCTGCCTCATGTTTCGGTTGAGAGTAAACAGCCGCCGCACTAGAGAGAAAACACGAGTTTTACGCGCCGCACCAGTGCTACCATGAGGCTGAATCGGCCTCAAGCCGCAGTGAACGTGTTAATGGTCATCTGCCCTGCTTATGTGGATGTCCATCGCTGGGATTGGAGGTCTTCGCTTAGAACCTTAAGGTCCCAACGGCCGTCTTTTACCACTTCATCTTGAAAATTTGTTGGACTACGTGACTTTCGTTCGCCATATTATAAAAATAATGTGACAGTTATCAATGAATATCTCCAAGTGACAAATAGACCGAACAAAATAATCAAATGTCAACATACTTTTTAAATCGGCCGCGTAGTAGATAACATCACAATAGTGCCACCAGTTTTGGTTTGGCCGGCAATAAAACCGCACGCGTGTTTAGCTCTGCGTCGACGTGTTTCAGTTAAAGACAGATATAGTGCGTCGAATACTGAACCTATGTTATAAATATAGTGGAGCAAATAATTTGTTTATAGCGTTGTGATTTATTTTGTATCTGTGATTACGAGTGAAGTTTTTTTTTAATGATTTGTGAGTTTATCTTATTCAATTTACCAAAATTTTATATTTACATTTTATATGCTGATGGATATATACATAGGCAATAGGATATAGGTTATTAATATATATATTTTTCATTAATATATATTATTATTATATGCATCGTATATTTTTATTAATATATACATCGCCCCAGACAATAAATAATTTTTTGCATTTAACTTAATAAGTTTATTAAAGAAAATAAACTAAAAAATATAAACATAATCATTTTTTTTAAATATCCCTTAAATACTGCTGTGTTTCGTTTTATAAAAAAGAACTTAAGTATTTAGCATTTTTCCAAACGTTTTTTTTAATAAAATTTACTAACAAAAGTATGACTAAAATCATAATCATATATATTAACAACATATTTCGTTACAGTTATCCCATATAAATCAAATTAAAAATAGTTTAGGCATATATATATATATATATATAAATATACTAAAACATAAATTATTATGTTGAATATATTATATCTCTCAATTAAATGACATTGTATCATTTTCCACGAGCGTCTAAAAACAATATAATATAAAGTATTACAACAGAACCTTGAAAAATGACTGACCTCTTTTTCAACAGATTATAAATATTCATGAGTATAATAATTAATTATCTATGCATCTTTTTACATTATAGTGCATTTGCAAATGAAATTAATTCTCGCAATAACGATTTTAAATTAGACAAATCGGTGTACAAACAAAAATTAATAATTTATTTATTTGTATTATTTAATGAATATAAATATATTCAATTTAAAAATAAATTAATAGGGTAACTAATTTAAATTTCGTAAATATTTGCGTTAAATATCTGTATTTTAACGTCAGTAATATTTTACGCGTAATAAAAAACTGTCAAAATATTCCCGCCAAAAAAAACGTCACGTATTATTTATCTGTATTTAGATGTATGGAATAAACAGTTTGTATCTTGATACACGTCCTTGCGTATCAGTATCAAATGGTAATAAATCCGATCAATGTAATAAAGCAGTGTCAAGGAGATATATCATATAATAATATTAACATGGCTTATATTGCGTTTAATAATTATTTATTGCAATATTCCGGTATATCAGAGAATATCCTTCCATTTTTAAATTTAAATGTCTAACGAATAAATGTATATTTGCCATTAACGTCTCTCTTATCCGGACAGTCTAGTTCGAAGATTTATTTACGATTATATAAAAAAATTAAGAAAATTAAAAACATATATAACCTAAGTTTTTAAAAATGCTGTTAACACGTTCACTGCGGGCCCAATTTTGAAGAACTTTCAGCTGGTGCGGCTGAGGTCGAATCAGCCTCAAGCTGAACTTCCTAGTAGTGCGCTTAAGGCCTTTTCTGCCTCATGTTCATCAATATTTTTTTACAATATTGAGTCAATGCTTCGCAGACATAAAGAAAGCTATTTGTCTTTGTCATACCTCATACGGTTGAGTGTAAACAGCCGCCGCACTAGAGAGAAAACACGAGTTTTACGCGCCGCACCAGTGCAAAGTTTACCATGAGGCTGAATCGACCTCAAGCCGCAGTGAACGTGTTAATATCATCAACTATAATATAGGAACCATTTAAATTATCTTCCACCTTCTTTTCAGTCGATAGTCCTTCCAAAAAATTCGCAACGATAACATGTCATGCGCTGCCCATGTTTAGTGAGTTCCCGCATGGCTATGGCTAGGCTATATTCTTATGTTGATGCGTGCTGTTAGCCGTTTTGGCTTTTACAGCTTCATCGGACTCAGGGACCCGCATATGTATGCAGTCATATATATATCTTCGCTCCACCTAGAAGAGCCTACCTACGCCACGTGCTCCTGGTAGATCTAGAACATTTTAGCCCCCACCAACTGCCATTTCAGACGGGCCATTCTTTGATGACCTCGATTCTTTTGAGGGTGTCATTTCTGATTCGATCTCATAACGAAACTCCATTACTCTCTTGGTGAACTTGAGTAAGAGACCACGTCTCTGATCCATATGTCATCACAACTTGGTCAAAGACCTTCGTTCAGACACTGCGGTATTTCTGACAAGTTATAACAACACAATGTTATTTTAATCTAATTCACTATACTTGTCGGTGTTTAGTGAAAACATTTTATTAACTAGATTTTATTATTTTATATAAGTTGTTATGGAAATAAAAAACGTCTTGTCGTTGTACACAAACGAATGATAATTTAAAACAGTCAATAAATCATTTAATTTCTATTCAATTTTATTTATTACATACGATAAACACAGCTAGATTAAATAATACTAATGTAGCATAAATATGAAACACCCATTTAAAAGTTTTCCTCTATATATATATATATATATATATATATATATAAATTCATTATAATAAATCTGAATTATACATTTATATATATAACGAGTATTTATTTACAACGTGACCACAGCTTTTGAACAAATTTACCGACCTTAATCCACATTTAAAAGGTTTTTTGTATTTTGTAGAATATTCAGAAAAGTTTTATATAATTTATAGTACCCGGCGATAAATATTGCACATCGAACTTTGGAAGGAGACAATCGGCTAATTTCGGCTTCGTAGAGCGTTATCTCTGTCGCACGAACAACGACTAACAAAACGTCACATAGCTGGCGTGGGACAGAGATAGTGCTCTCTCGGTAATGTAATGATTTTTGACCCGTTTGACAGTTTTCAAATGAATCAATACAAGAATAATGAAGAAATAATCAAATTATTATGTTTATTTTCCTCTAAAATTTATAAAAATAATAAATAGAAAACATGACAAACAAATGTAGAGCAAATAACGAAATACGAAATCGAACGCATATATTTATTCAGACATTACTAAGAATTTCGAAATGTCAAAATAAAATTTCTTAACCTCTTAGATAGCGTTTCTTAATCCTTTTTTAAAAATGGAATCCTTTTTAGTAGCCACTTTTATCACGGAACCCATCGTTTGTTTTAATAGAATGCTTTTAATATTATAATCTGTAAATGAACGCAACAAAAATGACAATTATTTAAAAAAAGTATTAATTTTCCTAAAAATATAATTAAAAATTAGAACAAAAGTTATAAATACAACATAAATTTACATATACAGGATGTTAATATTTAATTTAAAAATTAATTTATTATAAGTCTTTTTTTCTATGGAATAGCTGTCAGAATCATCACGATAGCTAGACTTTATTATTTATTATACATATAAATATACATATATTATATAAACAGTGTTTGCAGATATTAAAATAAATGTATTATATTATAATTATATGATATTACTATATTTATTAGAGCTGCTTTTTAATATTTTCAATACTTTTTTATACTTATTTCACCTACCATACCAAAAAAAGGTATGTAAATAAAAGTATATTTATATAAAAATAATAAAAAAATAAAATAGTATATGTAGATATTTAAATATATATATTATGGTATACTTATATATAGTTATAGTAAGCAGTATCCATTAGTATATTTACATAAGATGTTTTGTTATATTAAAAATAATTTTCAAATTTGATTTTATTTTTAATATCATTTTTCTTATGAGATCTTGTTTCACCCACCTTTACTAATCTCTGTTCCGCCTAAAAGGTTCACTGGTAGAATGCCTTGAGCATTAATCATTAATTTAGCGGTTATATTGTATTGTATAAGAAGTGTTAACATAAATAAATATATTTGTTATTAGGTTAGATTTTCTTGACAACTAACGATTTTGTTCGGATACTCGCAGTGTAATAATCAATAGATAATTAAGCCGAGGATCATCCGCAAGGATTTCCCGTGGTTAAATCAGCACGGTTGATTTTAAATACCAAAAAAAATTTCTACTCTTTTAATGCCACTTCCTTGAATTTTTAAAAAAAAAAAACATGTACCTTTCGCGGAACCCCTGAGTGGTTTCCTCGAAACCCCGGAGTTCTGGGCTGAATCTAAGATATTAAAGTGATATGTCAAGCTTGAAAATGAAAAGTCCAGGTTGTTATATAAATCAGTTGTAAAATTTATTAAAATAGGCGCAATTTATTATTAATTTTTCCATCGGTGTTGCACATTTAGGAAACATTTCGACATGACAGATGACAATTGGTCTTATTTGCTTTTAGTTACTGGTGCAGAGACCACAGATCTTTATAATGTGACCACTGGAAATAGGGTTTCATTATATTATAACTTATTAAAAAAGTTTTCTGGCATAATCTAGAATGTTCCTTTAAAAAAATGCGGTGAAACTACGCAGTACGTTTTGACAATATACGTTTGACAGTTCGCGATGTATTCGCGCTTAAAATTTATATTATCTGTATTGCAAATTTTTTTATTTCACATTTAATCAATGTCTAAAAAGGACGTTAGAATATATATGTCATTATTTAATATTATCTATTGGAATGCAACAAGCCAATAACACAACACGATTTTGGCGATCTTCCAATTGTTTTATTCTAAAGAATGTTAACCTTTATCTAAAGATGCCGAATAATCTTTCTAGCTCAATGTTTTTTACCATGCTCCTACTTTAAAATTCCCATGCCCCCCCCCCCCTTTTAACATAATTTAATCTATTTTAGAATTTTACTACTTAATTACCAAAGAAATTCTAAACTTAATGGCCTGTTTAACTTAATCTCCTGTTCACAATAATCAGGTACATTGCTTTATATATTTATATATGTATTATATATGACCTGGGATTTGTAACCTTATATTTATGCAAGGACATACAGATAAAAGAGTGTATATATATATATATATGTTAATAATTTAGGATCCATTTGATAATAAAAATAAACTGCATTGTATATCTAATAGAGCGATTACATTTACATTATCGCACATTGTTTCTCCAAATATTATTTCTTTAAGATTTCGAACAGAAAAATTGAAAATTTAAAAAATTATTGACATTGTCACCAAAACCTACCTACCAGCTAGCTTAAGAAAAAAGGAGGTTGAGGTTGCATTCACAACTGTATGGATTATTTTTGGCACGGATTGATTGTTGAATTATTTCAATATTTAAATTTATATAACGCATGTCAGCTGCTGGGAAATCGAAACAAATTACTGGCATGAATAATTATTATTATTATTTAAGCATAGAATTAACGAAATACAAACACCGATCATTATTAACTAACCGGCGTTTTAAGTATTATTAGGAGTGCTGTCATATATGTGTGCATAACTTCTATACACATAGTTTGTACTTTTGTCATATAATTTCGATGACGATTTTTGGTAAAAAAATTCGATTGCGTGTTTTAAAAAATTTCAAATTTCGAACAATGGCTCGAACTATCAAGGTGTTTGGTCAATCTCAACTTAATTCAAAATCTAAACTTAATTCTCCTAAATACGTATATATATGTATCTCATAGATAAATATGTATTTTTAATGAACGAACATCTAACACCATTGCGGAGTTTCGTAAAATCTATTCGTAACTGACTTTTGCTTAGAGTAAGAAATATTCCAACCGAATTATTAATCTGTAATCCATATGGGTCCAGATATAACATCTTTTATTATATACATAATAAACGTAAGTACATTTTATTTTAATATTTACATATATCGATTTTCCTAATACTTCTGTCTCGTTTTATACTCTTGGTAAATTAGCTCATTCTCTACTTCTTTAATTGATTTATCTTTATTATTTTGAGGTATTTTCCTAAAAAAAAATTGTAAATAATAATAAAACGCTGTCGTGACTCACAACTGGAGAAGAAACATCCGTATCAAATAGCAGCAACCCTCTACCAAATGTCTGCGTTCAGTAAAAGAAAAAAAAACGCAATATACACAAATTGGAATAAAAAAAGGGCCGTTTTTAGTTTTTCTTCATTCAACTACTTCGATCTTATATCGTCAGCCCTCCTAGCGCGGACCTAGTTTTTAAATCTAATGTTTTGGAATGTACATATAAATTACTTTAAAATTCTAAATGTACAAAATCAACATTGTTGTGCAATTCGGTCGTTTCGCCTTGACATATACCGCAAGGTGGATCACAAAAAAATATAACATCTCGAAGATTCTAAGCGTTATTTATTTATTCTGTATTTTATAACGGACGATGTGTCAAATGTCAACAACTGTCAAGTTGACAGATAATTTTAATTTGACATTTTAATAGTTTTAAATAATTTATCTACGAAACATCTCGTTTAATGTCTCTCTACGTTTAAAAAAGAAGTGATGAATGAATGATTACTCATTGCAAGGATACGTGGTCTACCTCTAGGCCTCAAAAATCTCTAAGAAATAGAAGAAGAAGTGAGACGATTAATAAAAATAAAAGTTTAATTAGTTTGGTAAAGCGTAGAAATAAGTATAGGAACAAATTTTAAACAACTATGATATCAAAGAAGTGGCGAAGAAAGAGAGGCGACGTGTGTAAAGGCTGAATAAAAGAAAGAGAATATAAGAGATTGTAAAGTTTAAAAGAGGATAAGGATGATGATAAAATTATCTGTAATATACTTACCTGTTCCAATAACAAATTACGGTAGTGAGGGGAGAATCCCCAAAAAATGGGGGGACTATATAAAGACAAAACTTGTCAAGGCCATCGGAAGACATTGTATATAGGCCGCTACTAACCAGTCCTATTGTAAATGTTTTGGAGAGGTTTTAGGTCCAACAGTGGACCTATGTTATAATTGTATAGATATATAAAATTTAGTTTTGACGTTGATTTATGGGACATTTTTAATATATGCCTTTGCTTTTAAAACTTTGCCTGTGTATATGGTCACTGTGAATTCAACTTTCTAATTATAAACTATACTATTTGTTAAGAGGCGTGGCTGACATATATTGACTATACCCTGAATTTTTAACGCGATTTATATAAGTCGACAAAACCAGATGATATGTTCCGATCGTATATTTAAATATATAAGAATTTAAATGTGTAAAGCAAATAAATACGTAACAGCGCGGTGGCATCAGAGTGACCGTGAGGTGTGTTTGCGAAAGTGGTTTAGTGATGTGACTTGCTTTATCGATATTAACGTCGTCACTACACATTACGTGTTTTATGACCGTTATAAACTATATGCGTAGTGATGTATACATCCCGTATTTAATAGTGCAATCAAGTTTCTTATTATGAAATACAAATCCATATTTTATCTTCAATTGCCCCGACATATTTCGTACGGTCGTATTTTATTGGATTGTCGCAATACATTATAAATAATTAGTAAATAAAACGTATTTTAGACATTTAAATATTTTATACACGTATTATTAATGGTTACATATTTTTGTAATAATGTCCTTATATTTTAAGTTCAAAGACCCTGGGAATGTACCATAATCGCCACGCTTGATCTGCGATCGCAGTATGGTATAATGTTACGCAGAGAAAACTGCTGCTATCTTCTTGAAATTTGTTTGTGAGCAGTAGCAGTCCTATATAGTTAATACACAAAGTTTGAATCATATGAGATGTTCTGAGAATTGATTCTGCGACCTACGATCATGAAATTACCCAAAAATATATAACTCTTATATATTATAATTTTTTATTTACTTATTTCATGTTGTGCATTTAACTACATACGCTTAATTTGAAAAATTAAATAATAATATTTTAAAAATTATTTTACCTATATATATTTATGGATTAAAATAAGTATATCTATATATCTTTTAGCTGCACCGATGAACTTCGTTCAGTCTGACAGACAATTAATTGAATCGATTTCAAATTTTCAAATTTAAAAAAAATTGAAAGCGGATTGATTTTTTCAATGTTTTTTTTTATATATTCTGTATTTTAATTAATAAATGTAATAATTAATACGCTAACCATTTTCGGACGAAAATAAATCCGAAAACATATAAAATGTCATTTTCAGTGTTTTTTTTAAAAATTGCCGCCATTCTCGAGAAAAATGACGTAACTAACACGACATTGTTTTAATACAGATTATAAATAAACATACCGATATGTAATATTACATATATTATAAACTATGAATATTAATCATTATTTCAGCGGTAAGACGTCCACTGGTGGACATAGGCATCTGCCGTGGACTTCTAATAGAATTGGTAAAGACCGTCAGCCTCCGACGACGCTATTATTGTCATCTGTTCACCTTGATGATGAATATCCGACGTTGCAATTGCCAGTCTGTGGTCTCCTCTTTTTTTTCTCGTACCCCAAAATTGTTGGGATCAGGGACTTTATTTACATAATGAGTTTTTCAATTATTTTATCTTAACTCTTCACTCACTTTCATACATCTCATTTTCTTTTGTTCTTACCTTTTATCCTTCACAATACCTTGCATTTTTTTGGTTCTTTCATTCCTTCCTGCTTTCATCACCTTCCTTCCATCATCTTATTACTCTTAGGTGGCTAGGTACATTTCTTTTATTCTTTATTTTATTACTTATTCTATTGTTTATATCACAGTTTTCTTTTTTTGGGTTTGACTTTTTTAATACATTACTACACTTTTCTTATTCTATTTTAGTCTATTTTTCTTATTGTTAATTGACTAGTTATTTTATGTGCAGTTTAATTGGTACCTACTTATCTATACTGTTTTATTCCTATTGACAGTTTCCCTCACCACCCTGCGAGCAAACGATAGGAATGATGGGCGAAGGTTGTCGTCGCTCATTATTAAGGCGATGGGTCTCTACTTTAGAACTTAAAGGTCCAAGCGATTATCAATTCTCTGAGAGTAGCTCTTGCCTACTGCTACTTCCACATGTCCAGCCGCTGGGCTATGTTTACTTTCGAATCTCCTCCTTATTCAACCGTCGTTTCAACCTATACACGTATACTGGATGGCAAAGGTCTCCTTTCCAATATATCTATGGTGGGAACACTATAATTGCCACACTTAGCAAGCGGATTGGCGATCACAGTGTGGTATTTGGTACGCAGAGGACGCTATTGCCTATCCTCTGAAAACTTTTTTGGGAGTAAGAACAATCATATATAATTATTGCACATAATGTGAGTTACATAAGATTGTATCCGAAGATTCAGTACCGCGATCTGCGATTGCAATAGGTATAATACATTGTACACGCTTCTTAACACGTTCACTGCGGGCCCAATTTTGAAGAACTTTCAGCTGGTGCGGCTGAGGTCGAATCAGCCTCAAGCTGAACTTCCTAGTAGTGCGGTTGAGGCCTTTTCTGCCTCATGTTTCAATAATTTTTTTTACAATATTGAGTCAATGCTTCGCAGACATAAAGAAAGCTATATTTGTCTTTGTCATACCTCATACGGTTGTGTAAACAGCCGCCGCACTAGAGAGAAAACACGAGTTTTACGCGCCGCACCAGTGCGAAGTCTACCATGAGGCTGAATCGACCTCAAGCCGCAGTGAACGTGTTAAAAGAGAAAGAGTCTTTCAACACCTGTATTTAGAGAGCAACCGCCCGCTAGACGAACCGTGTTTGGATCCGCATCCATCCTCGGCTCGCCTGTAGTCCACGCTGCCGTTCCAAACCGCATGCACACATCATACACACGTCATTACATAGCTCTACTTAGGTAGAGCGCTTTGCTACGTGCAAACATCTGCATGCAACTGGAACGCGTCTCTCCAGCTTCTGTTTTATTTTTAAGTTCATGGACCCTTCCACTCTGTGTACTCAGCTCAGATAAAACTGTAAAAGCCTTCGGACTAACAGCACCTACATCGATAGAGAATAAGAATATGAAGGTAGAGTCTGTATGAAAGACGCTGCGGCTGACTTAGTCGTTAGTTCGTCGCTGTGAATGCACTACGTCAGACGACTGTGAAATAGTCGCGTTTATTTGTTCTCGATTCGACAAGGTCGTGACTAATTAAATGCATTGTGTTTTACGCAACGCCGATACACGAACGTGACAGAAGCGCGGCAGTGCTGTCCGGTCTCGGCTATCGATATCGATAAATCTAAATATTTATATATGCAGGTTTATTAAAAAGAAATGCGTCGATAATTCTTGCTATTGACATCCGTCGTCTAGTCTCTCTCTCTCTCTCTCTTTCTTTCATGATGCTCATTGACCACTTCAATATCATGATTAAAAATCTCCACTAACAGATGTTGTAATAGCACTACTTTTTCTTCGCATATTTAATAATTTTATAATATAATTGTATTTAAAAACATAAATCTGCCACCGGACAGCTGTTATTTTTAATTTTTCTGATACAAAATTTATATACATTATTTAATAACTTAAAATAAAAAGTAATATTTATTTAAATCAACATTAAAACTTTTAACATGACTCTTAATGAATTGACCAGCTTTTCAAAACAATTTTTTTTGACTCTACTCTGATTCGTAAGGTGTTGTAGTTGTATAGAAGAAGCAGGAAGAAACTCCACAACAACACTTATTAAAACAATGTTTATGTTATATATATTTATGCACAGTTTCTATCGAATATAGCCTATATAAAAACAAAAAAATCAGGCGACATCACTGCCAAGGATTCTTGTCATTTAAATATTCGTTTATTTGAATAATATGCCTTTTCCGTCAATTTACTTTTTCTAACACTAGATTTATGTAAACCGATATATTTGCACATCACGAACAAGTGAAATTTAATATTTATGTTATAATTTTTTTCAAAGAAATTCAAAACACAACTAAGATAATGTAAAATAAATGACAATATTGTACGGCATATTTAAAAATTGTTTAAAACTTTTTGTAATGAAAAACACATAAAAAATAAAAGAGAAACTTGCATTGAAAATACATGTACTTAGAGAAATTAAAATTATCTTTATTCAACACATTTAAACGCACTTTTGGATCATTAATTATTTTTATAGTTTTAAAAAGTTTAGTGTGGTGACTCCGTTAGCTACCATCAGCTCGGAATGCTGATGTAAGAGTCGGCTAGAAACTCAACAGTTGCTCTTTTCAATGAAATTTAACAATTTTTGATATGTACATTATAATATCAATCATGTAAATGAGTCAATAAACCTAGTTTCACACATTTAGATCAACCAAAAACTATTGAATGCTATGATAAGATTTATTTAATAATATAATTTTAATTCATAACTAAAGAAAAGATGGTTTGCGATATATTGTACATAATTTTATATGCAAACACTCAGATCGATGAAGGACTTGTTAGTTATTTTGTGTGACTATCTAATATATAAAATTCTCTTGTCACGGTGTTCGAACTTGAACTCCTCCGAAACGGCTTGACCGATTTTTACCAAATTTTATATCCGTATTTAGTAGGTCTCAGAATCGGCTACTATCTATTTTCCATACCCCTAAGTGATGAGGGTGGTCCACCCCTAAATTTTATTTTCAATTTTTTAGATGATTTTTTTGGTTTTTATTTTATTATGATACAGCATACAAAAATATATACAACCCTAAATTTTCACCCCTCTACGATCAATCCTTATCTTTAATTTGTTAATTAAAAACTTTATTTTTTTTTGCAAAACAACGTTTGCGGGATCAGCTAGTATTTATATAAATTTTGATATTTGTCACATATGTTATTAAATATGTATCGACAAGCAACCATGAGATAATTAATCTTTTTACAAAAAGCATCTCCCAGAGCAATCTCTAGCAACCAAGGCAATATTTTCCAACCTTTTTTTGCCACGCCCCCCTTTTAGCCTTTCTAATACACTAACGCCCTCTATGCAACATGCATAATTTTTATATTAACCCGAAAGTGGTTTATTTGCGGCACATCACCCCTGTTATTAGGAGCCTATCGTATATTCCCCTATCTTGGGTAAGCAGGAACAATTCTTTAAACAATTTAATCACTTTCTAATTTTTTCCCCCTCTCTTCTTTCGTTCTTCTCAATTCCTCCCCCTCGTTCGTCTTTTTCCTCTCACATAATCTTTCTTTCCTTTTTAATCTATTACCATTCATACATCACATCTTCTCATTCACCATTTCTTTCTGGACTGCTTTTTTACTATTAGTTTATAGTTGTTTTGTGTATCTATATTTGTTTAACATTTCTGTTTTATAATTTTTATAATCATTCACCATTTTTATCACTGATTTCTTTATGTCGGATTTTTCTTTACCTTTATCAAATATTCTTGCGTTTTATTGTCTTTGAATATTCTGCGTATCACCTTTTTTACCGAAAGAGTTAAACTCATTAAGAAAGGGCCAATATTTAGCCACTTCCGCACAAACATTCAACTGACTGCATGTACGGAAGTGGCCAAATATTGGTCCTTTTCTTACTTAGTATAGACTTCCCCAAAATAACGCCTGATTCCATTAAATAGTTAAACTCATGTCGAGTCCACTATCGAATTGCCCCCCTTTACAATCTAATTGCCGCTTAGTGGAACGTATGCCGCATGTTGGGAAACACGGGATTAAATAATAAATAAAGAATTACTTTCGGCGGCATTTCTCCTTAATAAAATATGACGATATGATAATAAGTCTTATACTATTGCTTTAAAATTAAGATTATTATAAGTGTCTTCATCATCAGCCGATGGAGGCCCACTCCTGGAACTCACTCAAAGATCACCAGGTCCACCAGGACCACTCAAAGGTCTCAGCGACATTGACTAAGTGGTCGGTCCACGTAGCGCAGTTTCGAGTCCAAGAGCTGACGATTACACGAGCATTATCAGACGAGCAATTCTTCGAGCTACGTCGGTAACCTTAATTGATCAACTGATCTCCTGGGTGACCTGGACTATCGCGTCATAGTTATAAATCATCACCAGTAACACAAACAGGATATAATAGTAATGACAGATGATAATGACGTATGCGACAGACGGAAGATGATAAAATGTGTATTCTGTACAGATTTGGTTATTAAATTAAAACCGGTAAATGTTGCACGATGTTTTTTTGCTACAGAGGTCGCTTTAGTTAGCGTTTATTAGATCGATAAGATACTGCGTCACATCACTAAGGCCTTGAATTGTGAACATTGTGTTAACACAAGATGGAGGATATCGGTGAAAGGTTCAAACGCTTAGTTGAATTATCAATTACTATATTTATCACTCTTTCCAAGTCTAACTTATTCTAATGCTTTTAAAATAATAAGCTAATTGTTATATTCAATTAAAACTTTTCCAGTGGAACAGGTTTTGCTATGTTTTCCACTAACTATGGGGCGTTTTGAACCTAAACAAGACATTGTCACGTTACGAGGTCGAATAAACCCCACCGCCTTAACGAGACTAAAATTATTTTTTTGGTTGGAGGTCAATAAAAAAAGTTATTTTAGTCCAGATTTTTGTTAAGAATGAATTGATAAACCTTAATCTACCGCCAACCATGATACGTACATTTTACAAAAGAAAATAGTAATGGGAAATGAAAATGACCATAAATTTTATTTTAATACAATTTATTGTATAAAATGAGTTATAATTATTAAACATAGTGCAATTATTTTAATTAAAAATCTAATTACAACAATGGCCAGTTGAAGCAAGTGCAGGTACAAGGTACGCGGAGGTACAAGGTGCTTCCAACCTCGTACCGCACTGCATCAATATTTTGTTTATCCGGTGCGGCACAAGGTTTAAACAACCCTGTAAGTAGGTATACCACAGAGCCCAGGATCAATAGTACATCTCAGATGTATTTATCCATTTCGTACTCGTAAATCTTCAAGTTCAAATCAAGTAACCGTTTAATAATATTCTTTACTTATATACCTTGTAAGTTATACTATAAAGACACGTGGCATCGCTCATCAAACCATGGAGAGGTGTGATGAGGGTTTCTCTACAAGATGACAGGAATGAGGGGATCAGATTGGCAAATTGAAGACAGTGGGTGGACCACACAAAGTCCAAAAATTTGGCTGCTGGAGATTTAGTTTGAAGTTTAGAACCACCAACTTAAGACGTCTAATGTAAATCGATTGAAGAAGTCTATGTCCACTAGTGGGAATATTACGATGTCATGACGATAAAAGAGCACTTTTTTCGGCTTTAGAATAGGATATATTGTAGCAGCTCTTAATTATTCGTATTTATGTAGTACCTTTCCCATGTAACTATGTATATATATAGCTTTGTAAATGTGTATTGTAATGTATGTATTTGTATGTATACATCCAAAACTGCCCTCTCCTTCATTTCTGTTATCTCCATCCAAAGGTTGTATGATAGAGATCGCTTCAAGCGATAAGACCGCCTCTTGTACTATATGAATTGTTTCATTTTTTAACTCTATTTATTGTTTACAAAATAAAATATTATATAAAAATGAAACACAGCAGTGAAATAGTGTTTTATAGCTGAAATAAATATATCTGTATCCTTAATTCTATGGAAAATCCTCGGCAATATTAATTCATTGTTGTATCGACATAAAAAAGATAATTAATGAAGATTTATAATTATCTTTTGTGTTAATGAATTGTGACAGCGTTAGTTGAGTGTACGTGTTAAGATCAGTGAATTTTTATTTTATATGTGACTCTCATATAAAGTGAAAAATGATGAACGAAAGAATGATCTTGAGTATGCCTTATTTCGGTAAGTGTTTTAACATTTTTTCTAATTAATTTATACATCTATCTATATTTTAAATATTTCTCATATATGTTACATGTATATTATATATTATTTAATATGTTTTGTGTTGATGGCTTCGGATAAAAATTCCAGCGCATTTTATTTGAAAATTCATTATGTATTTTGATCAAAGTTTATTTACATTTATATAAATATTGTTAGATGACCTTTTGCCATCTTGAAAGACCAAAGTATTCTTTGTTAAAAACTTATCGTCTTACTCGGTTAAAATTTGTAGTCTTCTTCGGTAAATACCAACAGACTTTAGGTACAAATCTATGGTCTTATTGGTACAAACCTATAGTTATTTATAGTGAAAACTTGAAGTCATGTTCAGCAATATCGACGATGTCGAATACAAGAACTAAACATTTATTTACTTTAATTTACACTTGATTGTACACCATAAATAATAACTAAAAAAAAAGAAACAATTTGTATAGAGATACAAGATGGTGGTCTTGTCGCTCGATGTGATCTCTACTAGACCACCTTCGGACGGTGGTGAGAGACATGAAAGAGATCAGGTTAGGGTGTACAAAACCTTAATACTAGCATAAGCCAAAGTTATAGTTCACCAGAAACTTGGTCTTAAATATTCTATTGTACGACAGTGGAATTCTAGATGCAACTCATTCTGAATTGCATTCACCGCGAAATCAATTTCAAGCACTTATATCGGAGTAAGAGGTCAGCGGACCTCGCAATTGGGTCACCCGGGGCTTGGTGACCTATATCACGCGTTGCCATGGCGACGGCGGCCATCTTGCCCGACGCGCATGCGCCCCGCGACCTGTCAGGAGGCGTGGTATGGCATCAACTTTGTCTATTACATTTTCGATCGCGTTCCCACTGTAACTCCTTTTTTTTCTCAAAAACAATCTTTACTGCTATGTAAATACAGTTTACAATGTATTACATTTTTGCTGTTTACGTAATATAGACTTTTCTAAGAGCTGTGGTCATTAAAACCATGATACGGCGAAGTAGGATTCTTGCTAAAGAAATACATACTTAATAACATATAAAATAAAGTCACTTTTAAAATAGAATTTATTACTTTAAAATACAATAGATTATGATAAAGAATGGAAAGGTTATGGTATACATATATACGCAAAAGTATAGTATTTGACGTCCATAGATGGACGCTATCTCTTCCCTAGATTTCCAATAAGAGCCGTTGGAACCGACATGTCATCAGCTTCCTTGGGAATGATGTGTTCGCTATTCAATTATAAAATCCAGGTAATTTTATTATCAATTAATAATATAACTTTAAATTAATTTCTAATATATGTATTCTCATTGAGGTTTTGTCGCCTGTTTTTCTCTGATCTTAGATATAGCTGTGATCAAAAAGTATGGTGATATGATAATTTTAGACCGACGAGGACCACGTTTAGTGCTTGAAAATTGTTGATTGACAATTAGACACCTCGCTGATGATGTTGGAATATCAATTGGTGCTGCCCAAATAATTTTGAAGATTTTGTTTCTATTGGTCGATGTAATACTGCATTGGTTCCTTAGTGACTTATTGTCCAATACTGGACTCATATCGTTCCACAACCACCGTATTCATCTGAATTGACTCCGGGAGAAAATGGGAAAAGGTGTATGTACTCTATCATCAAAACGTAAGGTGAAATTGTCATTTAAAAGCTCTCGGGTATTAGGAAGACAGGTAATGTTTTTTTTCTTAGGTTGGTAGGACTATATAATATTTGGCAAGCGTCTGTTTGTCAAAAGGTTTTATTATCTAGTTTAGTTAGTCGTTCCGCAACCACAGTATTCGCCTGATATGACTCCGTGAGAAAATGGGAAAAGGTGTATGTACTCTATCATCAAAAAGTAAGGTGAAATTGTCGGTCAAAAAATTTAATTATCTCAGAGTTAGTCGTTCAACCACCGTATTCGCCTGATTCGGCTCCGTTCGACTTCTGGCTTTTCAGCAAACTCAAAAGGCCAATGCGGGGACGTTTTGATACGATTCAGATAAAAACTGAATCCAAAGTCTTGAAGGCTGTACTGGAAAAAGATTATTCTGACCGTTTCGCGGACTGGAAAAGTCGTTGGCAAAAGTGCGTTAGACAGGGATTACTTTGAAGGCGATGAAATTGATTCGGATGAATAAATAAATAATTTATATTTTATTAACAAATTCAGCATAATTTTTGGCCACAATACTATATCATCGGAACAGCTAGTAGATATCTTATAATAAGAGATCTTATCTTATAATCTTTCATGTTTTGAATAAAGAATTTTTGAACATGTTTTTGATTTTCTAAATCCCATGACATACCTATGGCATGTAAGGTAAACAAAATTAACTCTTTATTTTTTACCATTATCTACAATTCTTATATACATTTGATGTCATTTACCTTCCTATCTAAAAATCAATGATTTTTTAATATAGTAAATAGCGTAATAATAAGTAAAAAAAATTATGGATTATAATTAATATGATTATGTTTAAATTATTGTTTATTATCTGTCCTTACACAGATTTTATATCGCTCGAATTCATTTGTCTTTCGAATTTTTATAGAAAAAATAAATTAATGCCACATATTTCAGAGCGATCACTCAATACAGAGTGATTTAATATACACCAATACCTCGCTTTGCGTCGTTTCGATTTGCGTTTTTTTCGAAGTTGCGTCGCTGCTTAATTAGTACTAATTTTCACTGTGCGTGGTTAGATTTTCGAGGCGGCGTTGTTTTTGGTTCTTTGATTGTTTTTTAATTTTCTTTTTTTTTCCAAAAGATGGCAACACTTTTTTTTTAATTGTGCCATGCCATTAAAACTCGGGGATTTTCTTTCTAACTAAAAATCAACGCGATTTTAATATAGTTTTATTTTCACTTTGTTTTGCTAATTTTCGAGTTCAGTTTCAACTGCGTAGCGTGTTGTGTTTTCTTTTAAAGAGAATAATAAATTTATATAAATTTTAACGTGTTGTTTCTGGTTACAAAAAAGGTATTTATTTTTCCAAATTATTTATTGGCAGAGTTATTTTATTTTTGTTTTTAAATGTTTACTTTGTTCAATTTTCTTTTCAAAAAGTATAAGTAGGTTTATTAAGTAGGTTTGCTATAGAAAATCTTAATTCTATTTGCGTGGTGTTGTTTTTTTTTGAAACGTAACCACGACGCAAAGTGAAATATTGGTGTAGATTTAAAAGCTTTTCTGACAAGTGTATATAACCAGTCGTGATAAAACAAATTGATCACAGTATTATAAAAACCGGAACAAACTATTTTGATTTAGCCTTACAACCGGAAACAGTCGATACGTCCAACACCGTTCCCATGACAGTCAATATAAATATTCTTTGTTATGGGAACTCATTGACAGGAGATTCACACGTTTCCAAGGCACTACATGAGAAGGTCACCTTTTGACATATTTTCATTTAGCTTTAGCGGATCGATAGCAGAGCGCGGAGAGAAACACTGTCTAGATCAGGGATGATCAACACGCGGCCCGCTAAAAATGTTTATTGCGGCCCGCCAACCATTTTTATAATTGTAATTATTTCATCGGTTTTCTCCCATAAATATATATTGTTATACAATTAATTATATTTAAATAGTGCTACATGCTAAACCGAAAAATAACCACAGATCAAAATTGAATGGTGCACGATCAGAAAGCTGAATGTTATATATATATATATACGCTTGTGTTGAAAAAACGTCACCAAATTTCATATAAAAAGTTTCAAGTGTATTCGTTTTACCAATTTACCAATGACGCGATGCTGTCATTCTCTATTCTCTCTGCGAATAATTAGTATAATACATATATATATATTTACATATATACCATGGTTTTTTTATTTTCAATGGTCACCGCTATTGGTGACCTCTGATATCATCTTAATTATTATTTTTTTTTTTTTTTTAATTTTCATTTCAATTTTTTTTCGTAGTTATCAAGGTTGGCATGACCCTGAATCTTTAAATATAATTTCATCTGACAATCCTGCAGTCTTAGCTCCTACTTTATCACGTACAGATCGAACATTAACAAAGTTTACCTTGTAATTTAAATAACACAACGTTTCTTCGTGTGCCTCGAGGGTGGCGTTCGATTTTGTCAACAAAAACATTTACAACTTTTTACACCTATTTACAATCACCATGTATCAAGTGATCGCTCTGAAATGTATTACAATAAGATATTTTCTTTTATTAGAACGCATTGAGACATAGAACAGATAATAAACAACAATTCATTTAATGTTGTTCGAATTTTGAAATCGTCTTTTTTTAATATATTATAATTACGTTATTTTTATATAGAGTGTACCATACATATATTGATAGAAAATTAACTACACATTCACCCCTTTAAATATTTTACACCTATAATCAATAATTCTGTATAAAGGTATTTATTTCTTGAACAAATAGTTAGACATTATCAGAGAATAATTAAAAAAAAGCATATATTAATTTGTAAGAGCACTTTTAAATATGAAACTATGGCGGTTTTAAATTGTTATTAAAGTTAGTAGTCAGATATAACAAAAATATCTTTGGAAAATTTTACATATATATTTATAATAAACTAAAAGTTTTTAATTAACAAATGTAAGATAAGGGTTGATCGTAGAGGGGTGAAAATTTAGGTTTGTATGTATTTTTGTATGCTGTATCATAATAAAATAAAAACCAAAAAAAAACGTCTAAAAAATTATAAATAAAATTTAGGGGTGGACCACCCTTATCACTTAGGGGTATGGAAAATAGATAGTAGCCGATTCTCAGACATACTGAATACGCATGTAAAATTTGGTAAAAATCGGTCAAGCCGTTTCGGAGGAGTTCAAGTTCGAACACCGTGACACGAGAATTTTATATATTAGATTACCTGTAATAGTGAGGCTTGATATTTTTTTTTCGAAAAGTGAACTTTATAGACTTTCCCGTTAAACAATTTTCTGTTTCAACAGACCAAAGCCAAGTTAACATGGCGTCTCTCATCTGACCCAGTTGTGACCTGACCCGGTAAACTAGTCGTATGCGATAAAGGCATTTTTTTACCAACTATTTACATACAGCTAGAAACATTTCTATCGAACAAACCTATCATTCCTATGATATATGTAACCCAATAGTATAGATAAGGGTGATAATGAACTTATTTATGATTGCACATAAGGTTGTATTTATATATTTTTGATATATATACATAGCATTTGACCTATATCTCTGTTTATGACAAAGTCTATGGTACATTCTTCTCTATGGTTGTCTGTAAGAGATTGCCTTGTGTGATAAGACCGCCCATTGTACTTTTCTGTATATTATTATATCTGTATTATATGTATCCTATCGTGTACAATAAAAAAATATTAAATAAATAAAATTCTTGCTTAGAAACCTATTCACTCATGTCTTGAAGACATAGTAATGCATTTATTAATTTTATCATCATGTACGTTGTGATGATGAATTGAATGCTAGATGAGCCCGAAATAAATAACAATGAAATTGAAACCCTATAAGGCATGTTAATAGGTGATGGTTCCAAACTGCCCAGATCTTAGAAGCGCCCACAATGAACTCAGAAGTTTTTTGTGGTCACTTTTATAAGATTTTTAATACAGTAGCTAGAGACGCCATGCTCTATTATCGCTTATATATCCTTTCAATATAATAGGATTTTGTTATGCACTTTTTAAATTTATTATAATTTTATAGTAATACATGTTGATTGGTAATTGGTGTAAAAGGTTCTATATCTATTGGCGGAAGTATATGTATAAGTGTAAGCTTATATATATATATATATATATATATATATATATATATATATAACACAGAGTCTCTGTGTTTGGCACTAATCGGTGCGTTTCATTGCACGACTACCACTGCATGTGCGGAAGTGGCTAAATATTGGTCCTTTTCATACCACTTAAACGTAAAATGAGAGAGTAAATGCATAGTATTGTATATATGCAACATGTTTTTTTAAAAAGTAAGTTTAAAAAATATTATATACAATTTTTTGCCCTTATTTGTACTTATTTGCAAGATAAATATTATTTTATAAGTATAAATAAAAGTCATGCATTTAAGGATTTAAGTCACAGGTTCTTTTCCGGGCAATTATTTTTTTATTTTTTTAATTATGTAATTCAAACTTTGTTAATTAATTGTATAGGATTACCACTGTCCATAAGTTTTGAGAATAGCCAATAACGTCACCTGCGTACCATAATACCATACTGCGAGTTTCAACGACGATACATTAAAAGCAACTGCTTTTAATGTATTTTTATATATAAACTAGCTGATCCCGCAAACGTTGTTTTGCAAAAAAATATTTTTAATTTTCAATTTAAAAATAAGGGTTGATCGTAGAGGGGTGAAAATTTAGGGTTGTATGTATTCTTGTATGCTGTATCATAATAAAATAAAAACAAAAAATTTCGTTAAAAAAATAAAAAAAAAATTTTTAAGTGTGAACAACCTTTATCACTTAGGGGTATAGAAAATAGATAGTAGCCGATTCTCAGACCTACTGAATACGCATATAAAATTTGGTAAAAATCGGTCAAGCCGTTTCGGAGGAGTTCAAGTTCGAACACCGTGACACGAGAATTTTATATATTAGATAAATAACCATCAGTGTTCGTTTATTAGTTTATTGTATTAAATCGCCCTCGAACCAAACTCACCGGTTCCTGTATTGTGTAACACCGACCGACAAAAGCATTATTACAGCGTCGATCGTGTAGAGGAAATTATTCATTACACGTGACCTCCACACATCCAGAACGTTCTACGGTGGTTTTCGTTTGTTGCGGCCAAACGTATAACAAGCCTAATGATAGAGACAAACACGCTATTGTTATATATATATATATATATGTGTGTGTGTGCGTGCGTGCGTGTGTGTACTGTGTATATATATATATATATAATAAATTTCAAATCTGCCACTGGAAAGATTTGTATCCAATAATACCATACTGACGTAAATGTGTGGATTAAAATGTTGTCGATGCTTCAAGAAGCTAATTATTGTCGCGCGCTCTTTATAAAACTACTAGCTGATCCCGCAAACGTTGTTTTGCAAAAAAAAAATTAAAGTTTTTAATTAACAAATGTGAGATAAGGGTTGATCGTAGAGGGGTGAAAATTTATGGATTGTATTTTTGTATGCTGTATCATAAAAAAATAAAACCAAAAAATTTCCTTAAAAAAATAAAAAAATTTTTTTAAGTGTGAACAACCTTTATCACTTAGGGGTATAGAAAATAGATAGTAGCCGATTCTCAGACCTACTGAATACGCATGTAAAATTTGGTAAAAATCAGTCAAGCCGTTTCAGAGGAGTTCAAGTTCGAACACCGTGACACGAGAATTTTATATATATATTTATATATATATAATAAATTTCAAATCTGCCACTGGAAAGATTTGTATCCAATAATACCATACTGACGTAAATGTGCAGAATTAAATGTTGTCGATGCTTCAGGAAGTTTATTATTATCGCGAGCTCTTTATAAAACTATTAAGGGAATTGGAAAGTAATGTCGTTTTCTTAACCCTTAATAGCCTAGAGTTTCAATTTTGATACCAATCTTTTAAACCGAATGTTCACATTACTATTAGTTTTTTTATAGGTTGGCTGTACGAATTTTACTGTTGTATAATATTCTTTCCAACGAAATTAAAAAATAATCTATTTTTCCCTTCATCTAGAACCCTCAAGCAAATACGGTAATATTTCAAAAAAATCACTTTCGTAAATCAGGCTATTAAGGGTTAAGTTAAATTCACACGACTACATTTTTAACAAGTTTTTATTTTTAATCAACAATATATTCAGCCTTGTTATCAACAACCTTTTGCCGTCTAGTATACAAATCAATGTCGGAGCGGAAAAATCAATCAGTTTTTCTGTAATTGTCGACTGAAACGACATTACTTTTCAGTCCGTCTAATATATTTGTAAAGAGCAACTGTTCAGTTTCTCATCGGTTCTAGGTTGAACTGCTTTCAGGGTAGGCACCTGGTGATCCGAGATGGGTAGCCTTGACGGATGCTACCCCCATGCTATGTGTAGACACAGTAGTAGCAGCAGACTCGACCTCTTTCAATCTCATACAGAGTACCATCCATAATACTTACTGTAAATTGAAGTCTGTTAAAAAAAACCCTGACCAGTTCAGATCTCTTCCACTAGGTTTAGTCCGGGGCGCGGTAACCGTGACAGCTTATGTCAGACATTGCCCATTTTGCTACCGACTCTGGTTATTTCTGACGAGACAGAAACAGATGGAAATGGTATAAGATCAGAGTGATATCGCGGATGCATTATCACCTCCTAGCAATTTTTATTTAATCCTTGTTGAATTGCTAAATATGTTTGTGGTCTATAGTCTTCATGGTAAAACATCACACATCATCTATTGATCAGTTTTGTTCTCTTTTTGATTCAGTTTTATTATTTATTCGCAGTATAAATCAGATATTTTTATTTAAATTTATTTATTTATTTACATATCAAAGATTTCAAATTTACTTTAGTTTAATAGCAATTATCTAAATAATTTCGACAAACTAATGTTTGTAAAGAAAATCGACGACGAAAGATCACATCAATGATTACCTGTCTGCCATTATGACCAAGTACAAATCAATAACTGAAGTCTCCTTTATTAATTATCTAAGAAAAACAGATTAGTATGGAGAGTGCTTGTCATCGATTCCGTCAAGGCGTTTCAGATATGACCTTTAGACATGAAAAAACTATCAAAGAGGAAAATTTTTTATCGAAAAAAAAATCTTTATATACCATTGCTATATTTAAACATTTATATTTTTATAGAAAATAGTATAATAAACTGCAAGAATTTATATCTATACTAAGAGGATTGACAATGATTAAAAAAAAACTTAAAATAAAATAATTAAAAAGTAATTTAAACAGTGAGTAAAAAAAGACAAGTCAGGCCATAGACACTGTAAAGCAAGTGCCTTTCTAAAGATATCTATGGCGGGATATACCAAAATCTAAATATATCGATTTAAATACATTGAGAAAATAAATTGTAATAATAACCTTTTATTAGTACTCTTACCTTTTCAATGCTATGGTTGTCTGTAAGAGATTGCCTTGTGTGATAAGACCGCCCATTGTATATTATTGTAAAACTTATTATATGTATCTTAACGTGTAAAATAAAGAATATTAAATAAAATAAAAAAAATAAATAAAATATTAAATATATAGCAGATATTGTTCTGTCTACGACGATGAACTCCTCCGATACGATTCCAGTGCAGAAGTTGCAAACATTAGTCGTTAAATTGTGACGTGAAGCAATTACATAAAGTGCCCAAACCCGCATCCCTACTCCGCTCCGACGCTCCGACGCTCCGACGCTCCGACGCTCTGAAGCGACGTAAACGGACCGCAGTTTCTAGGTCGCGGCGGGAAAATCGATACTCTGACATTAATTCCATAATCGTCGCCATCTTGGTTTTTCGTTCCACATTGTTAACGTTCATAAACCATATAATACTATATAACATCTGTCAAACATATGACGTCATTCAGAAAATAAAAAGGCGTGTTGGAATATGATCAAACAAAAAAATATTGTAACTAACATCTTTTTATTTATAAAATAGAAAACGTATTTTTGTAGGTAATCAATGTTTATTCTGAACAATCAATGTATGAAGACGAAGGTATTTGACTAGTGTGTTTCAAGTGATGAATTATGAATCTGGTCTGGGTTATGGAGACGTGGTCCTTAACGGCGAGCCTTATAAGAAGCCTCAAGGTACCGTACCTCGAAGATTAGCTTGTTTGAAGCGGCAGAAGGAGCCCGCTGCAAGGAGTACACATTGAAGATGGCCTCGATGACCTGTTATAGATTGTCCACATCCAGGGACTCCCCGCAATCTTGGGTATGTCGTCGTTTATTATAGGGGCGTATTCATGCCGCGTAAACCGGCTTGTTATATATATATATATATATATATATATATATATATATATATATATATATATATATATATATAACCAATCTAGTATTATATATTGGATATATGATTATGGATTGGTAATATATATATATATATATATATATATATATATATATTACCAATCTAGTATTGAAAATTTGTATACTAGACGGCAAAAGGTTATTGATTACGATGGTGAATATATTGTTGATTAGAAATAAAAACTTGTTAAAAATGTCGTGTAAATTTAACTTAAGAAAGCGACATTACTTTCCGGTCCCCCTAATATTATGGTACCTCCATTATCATAACCATATTAATATTTAATAAATTTTGAAATATATTCCCATCCCTATAAAGTATGAACAAAATGTACACGACCAGAATATTTGCTCACGGCTTCGTCAAAATTACAATAAATAAAATCAAAAGTAATTTTCTTTTAACGTTCTAGACGCGAGATATTCTTCTAGCGTCAATGAAGTATCAAAAGCAACAAAAGGAAATTTTTCAGTTCATGCTCGGCCAAGGATTGGTCATTTATAGAATTGCTCAAGGATATATAGCCGGCTATCTTTGTGTATACGTCCATGCCCAGGACATAAGAAAGACGATCTAGACGTCTCGATCGCCGGGGATTCACACACTTTGATACAGGTTCCATTTTTAAATTACTATATTCTCTTTTGTATATATATTCCTTAGTAACATACTAGAGTTAGCACGTAACAAAAATAATTTTTAACATTTTTTTTACGAATTGATGAATGTACATCGAAAACGTTATCAAATATTAATTTAAATAAATTAAAATATATCAAATAATTATGAAAAAGCCATTTTTAGTACAACACTGTTATTAATGGGCATATTCGATCAAAAAAAAAAAATTATTTGATGCACCCAAAAGTGGATTATCCTAATTCTTTTACTTTATCATAGCCCCTGTTTTTGGAATTCTCTCGTTCCTCCTATCATCTTTTAAGACAGGGACTTAGATGACAAATATTTTTTTATCTTTTTCTATTAATACATTCTCTCTCTCTCTCTCTCTCTTATCCACAGTCTCTTTCTTTTCTCATTCGGCATTTGTTTACATTTCATTTACGCATCGCCTTCCATCCTTCGCCACACTTGAAATAATACATTTTAGATATGTTTTCTTTATTTTTATTTACAATTCCTTCAATATTAAATTTAAGTACTGTATTTAATAAATTTGCATATTACAATGCTTGTAATTTTTTATTACACTTGGATTCATCACCTTACTCTTCGTCAGTTTCTTCCTGCCTTGATACAAAACCGCAAGAAAATTCGGCGTCTCCCGTCATCTTCTAAAAAGGAAACGATGCTGCAGCAAATGATTCTCCTATCCAGTTCACATTTCGTATTCTACTCTCAAACCTCCATACACGGGACAGCCAGGACTCTCTCTAATTATAGAGTGTACTGTAGAAGAGAATTTCCAATGTGTCGAAGTAAGAAATTGACAGCGCCATCTATTTTATCATAAACTATACTGCATTTTAAAGAATGTGCAGCGGAATAATACCAATTAATTCCCCCACCTCCTTTAACTGTCTCACTGAAAGGAATCACAGTGCCATTACAAGCTACGGATGGCAATAGGGCCCAGTTTAGTTTGGATAGCATTCTACTGCTGGCGATCACATTGGCCTGCGTTTTAGATGGATTGACGGCTAATCCATAGGCCTTGCTCCACTTGCAGATGTTGTCCATATCACAGTTTATGCAGGCAATAGCTTCCGCAATCTTATCCAATGGTGCTTGGGAATAAATTTGAAGATCGTCTGCATAAAGATGGGAGGCAGAACATAATTGTTGGGAAATTGTATTAATAAATAGAGCAAATAGAAGAGGATATAGAACGCCGCCCTGTGGGACACCGACAGTTGTAGCGCAATAAGAGGAAAAATTGTCGCTAACGCAAACTCGCGTCCAGACAAGTAACTGCGATTTGTTATAATAAGATTTGTTATAATATTACTAGCTGATCCCGCAAACGTTGCTTTGCAAAAATAAAATAGTTTTTAATAAAAAATAAAAAATAAGGGTTGATCGTAGAGGGGTGAAAATTTAGGGTTGTATGTATTTTTGTATGCTGTATCATAATAAAATAAAAACCAAAAAATTTAAAAAAAATTTGGGGTGGGCCACCATTATCACTTAGGGATATGGAAAATAGATAGTAGCCGATTCTCAGACCTACTGAATACGCATATAAAATTTGGTAAAAATCGGTCAAGCCGTTTCGGAGGAGTACGGTAACTAACATTTTGACATGGAAATTTTATATAATAGATCTAGGCTTCATAAAAATACAACAGAAAATTATGACGTTATAAATTCAAAAAGCCCATTAAAAAAAATTAAATTCTTTTATATTGCGAAGAACTTTATAAGTTATAATCAACTTTGAGTTTGCTCATCATAGAAAACTGCATTTGGAACAACCTTTAAGTTAAAATATACCATTACTGGAAAATTCCGATTCTAATTTTCGTCAAATAAGGCTTTTGTTCTTCGGCAGTGGTAGCACATGACTTGCGATGGTAGATTGTAGTTAGATTCTTGGGAACAATCTTATATAACTCACATTTTGTTCATTAATTATATAGGATTGTCTTCCCTCTTAAGTTTCCAGAGGATTGGCAGCAGCGTTCTGTATGCACCATACCCCACTGTGTTAACTAACCCGCTTGCCAAATGCGTCGATAACTGTATATCTCCCTATAGATATCTTTGGTAGAGACCTATTAATTGTATATCTCCCTATAGATATCTTTGGTAGAGACCTATTAATTGTATATCTCCCTATAGATATCTTTGGTAGATACCTATTAATTGTATATCTCCCTATAGATATCTTTGGTAGAGACCTATTAATTGTATATCTCCCTAGAGATATCTTTGGTAAAGACCTATTAATTGTATATCTCCCTATAGATATCTTTGGTAGAGACCTATTAATTGTATATCTCCCTATAGATATCTTTGGTGGAGACCTAATAATTGTACATCTCCCTATAGATATCTTTAGTAGAGACCTATTAATTGTATATCTCCCTATAGATATCTTTGGTGGAGACCTATTCTTTGAAGTTGAACTTTAAGTGTTTGTTAAACTTGCTTTTCCGAAATATCAGTCTTAGGTTGACTTTATTTATTTTGTTGAATGACCTACTAGTTACATGTGGGATGAATACTGCGTGATATCGATACAATTTGTACAAAAAGAAAGCTGTTCGTACAATGTATAACAGTTGATTTAAAGTTACATTTGATAAGCCAAAACTTTTATTTCATTTAAAGTAGAAAACTGCTTATGATTTATAAGATTCTCTACTCCTAAAAGGTCTGTTGAAGTGACAATGAGCATGCCATAAAGTGTACAAATAACTACTGGGACCTTAAAGTTTATCTTCTGAAGTGGAAAACACTTACAAGGTGGGCACGACCTTGTAAGATGAGTAAACTTTCGATCGATCCTTATAGCAATGTACAAAAAAGGTTGTTGGTTGTTGTTGATGAAATTTCAAGTTCTTCATGACCAGAAATCTCATTGCACTAGTATATTCTACACCTTGAAAGCCTACATTACAGCGGCCCACTTAAACTTTTACCCAGCCGAAGTGGCAAGGTCGATGAACCCGACACGTGGGTGTCCGCGCATGCGCTTCCATCATCCGTTCGTCCTTGCGCGCTCCTGTCAAATAACGACAGACATTTCGTGCGAACATATTTAACACAGAATTATGGGGTGGACACAGAGTATATATGTACATTTAATTAATAAGCTATAATGTTGAAATAAAATCCATACGTCTTTGCTGTGTTAGTGGATCATGTCTTAACTAATACAATTTCTTTGTTTTTATTATATATCACATTTTTTATCTATTCTAGGTATACATTTTTATATATATATTATTTTATTTACTTATTTATTTAATTGCCTATTTTTACAATTTTATTAACAATTTTTTTTTAATTTTAGCTCAACTCTTATTTCTTTTTATCACGTTTTCCGTAATTTTTCTGCACATTTTTGAGAACGTTTATTCGTCATGCTTTGCAAGCGTGTTGGTGATCACAATACGGTATTATGGTACCAGACGACCCTGCTAACCATTCGCTGAACACCTATGAGCATAAGCAATTCTATATAATTATGCACAAAGTGTGAATTATGTAAAATTGTATCCCAGAAATCGAACCCGCGACCTATAATCCCGAGTCTCACTCCTCTACTACTGGACTGCCATTAGTGGTATATTAAAAAAATATCCTGAACATTATAATGTATCTGTATGCAATAATGGGAAAAATAGAATAAGAAAAGTGTAGTAATGTATTAAGAGAGCACAACCCAAAGAAAACTGTGATAATAAAATAGAATAAGTCAATAATAAAATAAAGAATAAAAAAATTGTACCTAGCCACCTAAGAGTAATAAGATGACGGAAGGAAGCCGATGGAAGTAAGAAGGAATGAAAGAACAAAATAAAAGATATTGTGATGGAAATAAGGTAAGAATAAAAGAAATTGATAAGAATGACAGTGAGTGAAGAATAAAGGTGAAAGATCTGAAAAACTTGTTTGTAAACAAAGACCCTGATCCCAACTAATTAGGGGTACGAGAGGCCTCCAATAGCGGGGGCCATAAAAAGAAATGTATCTGTATGTGTGCGATTTCATTATTAAACTATCGACTTAAAACTACATACCTTTTATTGTTACAAGTTTGTATGTAACATCTATTTATTTATTCAACACGTACATGACATATCTGTAACCCGTAATTTTTTGAGGTTATTTGAATTATAACTATGTTAATATCTCAACTGTTTTTATAACGTCTGTACTTATGATTTTTAATACTTCACTTGTTTATTTTAAATTACAATTACCTCTGCAGTATCGAGTCTCGGTAGACTTCTTTCTATATATGTTTACAGTAATTTATTTAATGGAATCATGCGTTACCTTGCAGAAGTCCATCCTAAGTAAGAAAAGGCCATCCTAAGAAATTTAGCCACTTCCGCACATGCAGCGGTAATCGTGCAACAAAGTGCATCGTCCGCCAGCCTGCTGACAAATGCGCATGCGGCAAACAATGCGAACTACACAACTGCCTTCGTCAAATCATTCAACACGTGTTTCACCCCTCCACGGGGTATCTTCAGGAGTTATGTTACACCGATTAGTGCCAAACACAGTCTATGTGCACGACTACCACTGTATGTGCGAAAGTGGCTAAATAATGGTCCTTTTCTTACTACAGTAATTTAAATTCAAAATATTTCTTCTTTATTCACGTAGGCATTTACACGGACAAATCGTATATTATTTTAACCTTATGAATAGTAAGCTTCCATCGATCCGGCCAGGATCTAAACAGTTGCTCTTTTTAAAATTTAATTTAACATTTTTTTGATATATATAATACATTATCATATCAACCATGTAAATGACTAAAAAAAACCTCTTGAATGCCATATTAAGATTATTTTAACACTACATATTTAATTAATAATAAATTACTAATTATCGCATACGAGTATACTGTTGCTTCTACAGTTTTTTTTTTTTGTTTTTAACTGTAAAATCGATGAACGAAATCAAATATGTCAGGTGTAATCAGATATCTCCACTCTGTCTACCCCGTTTGAAATAAAAGACGCGTGATACCTTATATTTATTATAACTGAAAGGATAATACAACTAGCCTTCCATTTAACTAACAAGTTTCTATATTTATTATGAAAATTTACATTTATAATCTACCAGCTTGTACTAATTTTGTAATGTCAAAAATTACATGCATGTGACTTTCCTGAAGAAAATATACATGGTGTTTAATAACAGGCATAAAAGCTTATTTACTATAAATGTATAATATACCTTATCCAAAACTGAATGGTTTCATGAAATATTTACTATATGTCCCTGCAGACATTGGCCTGTTGCATTTCAAGCGAAAAAAAAATATATATGTGACATATTTCAGAGTGATCACTTTGTACAAATAAAAAATAGAAGTAAAAGCTATAAAGCTCTTTATTGATAAATAAGCTATAAATCACCCTTTTTAAAGCTATCACCAAAAAGCTTGACACGAAAAAATAGGTATTTCAGAATTAATTGAATAAATAGCTTAAAATCATGATTTTTTTTTCTCCGTTTTCACTGGCATAATGAGCCAGTATCTTTTCATTTATATCTGTTTCAGTAATCAATTTTGCAAACATTTTTGTTCCGCCCTAAACCTTTTTGCTTCTTCTTTTAGATATACAATACTTCTGTATATTATTTTTATTCTTTCGTTTTCTTTACAAAATTTACTAAATTTCTCTAAATTATTCTTAAATTTAATCATATTTACTTCTTTATATTACAATCATTTAAATATAGTGTGCGTAACATTCAATAACGTGCACCGCCCGCCAGCCCGCTGATAAATGCGCATGCGGCAAACAATGCGAATCACACAACCGCCACCGCCAAATCACTCAACACGTGTTTCACCCCTCCACGGGGCATCTTCAGGAGTTATGTTACACCGATTAGTGCCAAACACAGAGTCTGAAAGACACAGAGTCAGAGAGATCTCTGGGCTAGCGGGCGGTGCATTTTATTGCACGACTACCACTGCATGTGCGGAAGTGGCTAAATATTGGTCCTTTTCTTACTGAGCTGCATTAGCCCAGTGGTAGACGACAGACTTGCGATCGTAAATCGCGGGTTTAGTTCCCGGGATACAATCGCATATAATTCACACTTTGTGTATTATTTATATAGTATTGGCTCTGCCAGTAAGTTTCCACTGTCTTCTGTGTACCATAATACCACACTCCGATCGCTAACCCGTCTGCCAAGCGTAGATATCTTTGGGGAGAGGCAAATACCTTGCAGTGGTATATAGGCATAAACGTCAATAGAACTGTTTATTAATCATTTATTTCAACATTATCATCATCATATCTGATGATAGATATTCACAATGACAGGTCTGACGCTGCCCGTGTCCAGGGCTTTCCCACGACCTTGAGTACACCGTCTGTCCACCTAGTGGAGCTCGTGCCCACATCGCGTCTACCATGATTATAAAATAAACATAATATTTATATCTAATATATAAAATTCTCGTGTCACGGTGTTCAAACTTGAACTCCTCTGAAACGGCTTGACTGATTTTTACCAAATTTAATATGCGTATTCAGTAGGTCTGAGAATCGGCTACTATCTATTTTCTACACCCCTAAGTGATAAAGGTTGTTCACACTTAAAAAAAAATATTTTTTTAACGAAATTTTTTGTTTTTTATGATACAGCATACAAGAATACATACAACCATAAATTTTCACCCCTCTACGATCAACTCTTATTTTTTATTTGTAAATTAAAATATCAATTTTTTTTTGCAAAACAACGTTTGCGGGATCAGCTAGTCATTTATAAAATTTCGAGCTACATTTTCATTCACACATACGTTTCCCCACACGTTCAACGCGACACTACGCAATCAGTTGGCAAGCCAATTGACTTCGCACCTCCGCCAGCCTCGTTTCCCAATTATGCGCTTTGTGTCAAGGGCGTAGAGTAGATAATTGAATGCACTGTTCTATAAACCTCAAAGCGAGTGTCGTAAATGTAAAATTGTTGTAATTTTAACTGGGCTAGCATTTTCTGTGAGAATAGAAGCCCTGCTTAGTCACACTTGTTATAGAAGGTACATAGAATATGCCGTATCGAGTTATAGGAGTACTGTAGATAATATATTTATTAATATCATCTTTTAATATACACATAGGGAGTGGAGAGGGTCCTCACATTAACTTACCTCGGTAGCGTAGTGTCGGAATAAGGAGGAACCGAAGAGGACATAGTTTCGAGAATCGCCAATGGAAAGGCAGCCTTCGCATGGCTTCGTTCTGTATAGCAAACATGGAAACTGACTAGGAGAGTTAAGCTCAAAATATTCCGGTCCAATGTGAAAACCGTGTTGCTATATGAATGCGAGACGTAAGTCACCAAAGATATCTCGCGTCGGCTCCAAGTCTTCGTTAACAACTGCCTTCGACGTATTCTCGGTATATACTGGCCTGAGAAAGTCTCCATCTTAGATCTCTGGAAACGCTGCGGTGAGATGCCGATCGACCAGCAGATCAAACGCCGCAAGTAGAACTGGATAGGCCACACGCTCCGAAGGGACACTGAATACATACCGAAGCAAGCCAAAATGGAATTCTCAAGGAAAGCGAAGACGTGGCCGCCTAAAGTAAACCCGGCGGACGATCACTGCAGAAGTGAAGGCAGTTGGAATGACGCGGAGCGAAGTAAAGCGCGAGGCTCAAGACAACTATGGATGGCGACGTACTATGGACGCCCTCTGCCCCATCTTGCGGACTTAGGAATAAATGTCCTTTTAAATCCCTTTATATTTACTATTCACTTAGAATCATTTAAAATGATTACTTATGTACGAAATAAGAATGCCAAAGCGATACAATTTCATAGAAACTTGTATCATATCTACATTCCTTCGTATGACATTCCAGAAACGACTTCAGATATGCCACTGGAAAGATTTATAATAAATATTAAAAACTTAATATCGAAAAAAGTATATTATTGTATCCAAGAATACTATACTAGAAGAGTACTGTGTTAATGCGCGGAATTAAATATTGTCGTTGCTTCAGGAAGCTAATTATTGTCGCGCGCTCTTTATAAAACTATTTGTAAAGAGCAACTGTTGACTTTCTTGCCCCGCTCTTAGCAGAACTGCCTTCCGAGCTGGTGGTAGCTTCCTGTAGGGACAACGAACCGCTAATCAATATAAAATGCCGACATTTTATGTTGATTGGCTGTTCGAAAGTGCTTGTCATAGGCAAGTCGAATAAAGACTTTTTTTTAATTTGGCCTTACCTACAGCGCATCTACCGGCTCGTAGATGCCACGACGACATTTCTGCCTTTTCTTCAGCTACAAAACAGATATAACGAAATTCCCCAAAAGGAGGTTGCAAGGGACTTTTAGATAACGTTCATTAAAAATGCATAGCGTATGAACTTTAGTTCTTTTACGAATAAAACTTGGCGCGAATATTTATTTTGGCTTGTTACAAACTAACAAGAATGTGCTTTATGAAATTTAATACAAAAGGCAGTGCGGGCCATGAAGCGGGCGGGGCACATTCAATAAAATTATATTAATTATACATAAATATATCGATAAAGATAAAAAAGATATCATTCATTTATTCAACATTGAAACTTTTAACGGGATTCTTATTAATCGTCATATTTTAAACTATTTAATTTTATTTATTTATTCATTTAAAAACCTTTTATACAATTTCGTATAACGGAGAACTTAATGCCGAAGACAATTTCTGCCAGTTTACCATTAGACGGTGCAGAGATAAATACACAAATGTAGGCGAAACAAGTTAATATCATAAAACTCGAAAAATAAACTAAAAAAGTATAATCAAATTGTGAAGAAAGAGAATCACATAAAAACACGTTAAATATATATATTATTGATTGCTACATAATATAATTATATATATATATATATATACATATATATATATATATATATATATATATATCGTGATGATTTCGTATATTTTAGACTCTACACTGCAAGGTGTGATAGTTGTGGAGAAGAAGCAGAAAGAAACTCCACAACAACACATGTTTTTATAAAGTTTAACACAGATTTATACATATACACTTAGATATAGCCTAAATGAAATCAAAACAAGAGACATCACTGCTAAGGATTTTTGTCATTTATATATCCGTTTATTGAATAATAAGCCTTTTTCATCAAATTACTTTTAATATGCATTTTGAATTTTCAATAATATGTTCCGATATTTTATTTAAAATTTTAATTTTTATTACAATACGAATTTGACATAGCAATCGAAACATTGGTGCAGCCAGTTTTTCACGGTGCTTTGTAAATAAACTATTGACATCCGCTATTTTTTTTAAAATATAAATTACTAATATTTAACATAACGTGCTATTCGCATGCTATGTATCAGCTATAATCGTTGGCCTGTGACAGGATGTGACTGTACATGGACGGCTGTTCCACAGATAATATAGCATTACCTGTTTCAATTGCCCGTTATATGCTACATGATGTTGCTTCAATATAAATAATAAGGTAGATACTTTATTTGAAAAATTACATATTACCGCGTTACATTAAACCGGTATTAATTACCGTTGTACCAGATTTGTAATACAATTATTTATATTAAAATAATTGATGAATATATGATGATAAGATGGTTTGTATTTTGTTCCTAATCTTCAGGTCAAACATTCAGGTTTGGCGTGCAGGTGAGGTATGGTAAAATCTCAGAGTCCATAACTATCTTTTTGGTAGGTTATGTGACTTGAATATGTCCTTATGAGCCCAATATTTTTTTTTTCAAAAATACTGGACAAAAGCCTATATGTTATCGTAAAAATCAACTTTTATTTTATTCTTATACAATTAAAATAATGATGTTCGCTGATATTATTCCAAATTATCTATATTATTGTAAATAAAAAAACTCTAATAATTTCTTCACAAATGTTAAAAGTCACTAGCATCTGCCCCTTTTACTAGAGTTACATTTAAAAAGCGTTATATTAACTCCTTTCGACAATAAAATATAGTTTATTAGTCACGTACCAAATATATTTTAATATTTATTTACTTACTGATTCACTTCACACAAGAGGCGTTTGACTTGCAGTCATCTTTCGGCTGAAAAGAAGAAGAATGGTGGACTTAGTGCTATATGGGCATTCTCTACCAGTCGACCCAGAGTTCTGTAGAGATGCACGCGACTTCATAACAACTAGAGGGGGGGTTACAACTCTACTCTAAGTTGGAGAGATACTAGGCTATTGTAGTTGAAACTACGGTAGTATATTAAGTCAAGAAGACTAGGTTTTAGTTGGCAGGATTCCAGCATGACTCTTCTGTTGCCAGAGAATGGTGTAAAGATATCAGTTGGGCAGGCGTGTGAATTTTATATTATATGCGGCGTATGTGGGCCAACGCTTTGTGATAAGATAAAGATAAAATAAGTTTATTCAACATTAGAACTTTTAGTAGAACTCCTATTGATCGGCAAGTTATTATTCATTTCATTTTTGACTCTACTCTGCTTCGCAGGGTGTTATAGTTGTGGAGAAGAAGCAGGAATAAACTCCACAACATCACATATTTTAATAAAGTTTAACAATACAGATTTACACACATACGCTTTATCATATATAGCCTAAATGAAATCAAAATAATCAGATGACATCACTGTCATCGAGGCGATCTTTACGTGAGGCCTGTGCCTTATAGTGGGTATATACTTAAAATCTAATTATTAATAAGCGCATACTTTAATAGTAGGATATAATACACTACATGTATTAATTACAAATATACTATTTAAAACGCTATAAGAAGTAACAGCGAATCTTCTAATAATGTTAATTGTTATCGTACCTTCTTCTAAAACATGACAATATATATATATATATATGGGGGGGAAGAGAGAAAGAGAGAGAAATAAAATGAAGTAACACATATATTTTTAATTCGACACTGTTTTATTAGCTAAATTTGAGCAAGTCTAAAATCAGTATATTTACTTTTATTATTAATCACGTACAATAATTTACACTTATCAATTGTTTACACAAGAGAAAACCTTCCTCGAGTATTGTAAAAAAGATAATGAGTAACGTAATTAAAAGCAATAACTCCGAGACAGGTAAAACAAGAATAAGAAAACAAATCGCGATAGTATTATGTAAAATTTAACAATGATAAACGAAAAATGTATATTAATAATTTTGAATGAAAATAAATTTAAAATAAAAAAAATGTAAAAGTAGTAATCTGGTGAAAGCTAAGTAAGGACGGCGATGTATGAAAGAAAAATAAAGTATGGAAAAGAATGAAAGAGAATGTGACGAATAAAAGAAAGATGTGTGTAAAATAATGTGAAGGATGAAAGATATGACATTAAAAAAGTTAATCAAAAATTTATTGAAAACTGTCCCCCTTCTAATAAGAGAAATTAAAAAAAAAACTCATGGCAAATATTCTAAATCTAGAATTACCTTGAACTTCTTTATTATATAAATCTTCGGCAGAAACTCACGAGGATCCCAAACGTAACCTTTCTAAAAGCCTATAAAACAACCGTTTTTTTCTTGTTTATAATCACTTTCACAACACCCGTATTACAATGGTAGAGAAATTCATTTCCAAACTTTATTAACACATAAAAATCCACACTTCAATAGACTATTTTAATGTGTTTTATTATATTAACTTTTTACATTTATAACGTGTTAATTCAATGACATTATATGTGTATTATATTATGTAATATTTTAATTTCCAGTATTATGAACATCATACGAATATATCTTTTAATATATACTACATTCCCACTATATTGACACAAAAATAATAGAAAAAAGAATATAACATAAAAATGACAGTCCGATGTAAAACAAATATGGCGGCTGCCTAATATGTCATAATAACTACTATTAAATTATATATACATAATTTATTTAACTATCGACATTAGCAATATAGCTAAATAATTATAAAAAATTATGTTTTTTATTTTGTTTAATTTACTTCCTTTGTATTACGTATTTTCTTTTTTTAACAAATATAATTTGAATCGTAAATCGTCTCTAAGAGAAAAATATAATTATATTCAATTATTGACTGTTGGTTTTTAATAAATATAAGAAAACATATTATATGTAAACAGTGTATATATACAATTGTAAATAAATAAATTATTTGTACCTATGACTCGAGTTAGTAAATTGTTATAAGAATGACGTAAACGCTTTTACTATAAGATTCCAAATATAGTTTAGAATACTTCTATTGGTGTATTTTAAGAATATTGTCAACTTTTTTGACAAAATTTTGTTGACGTTGTGCCGTCGTGTTTATTAAAAATTTAATTTTGTATTATAAAAAATATAATTAAATATATCCAACTGAATTTCTTTCACTTGATCTTTTAAAATCTGATGCATTTGCCGAACAATTGGTAGACACATAGTGACGTCAACAGATGATGTTGAATAAAGATAAATTCAATTATAATTAACGCATCATAATATCTCAACTCGGCATAAAATATCACAATAAACAGCGAAACAACTCAGTTCATGCATATTTTTAATATAAATTACTGTTATATTTTAATGAACACTACAAAAAAAAATTTCTCCTCGTCTTTTCTCTGTCTTATGTAAATATAACATACATGGATCACAGAAAAATATTTTTCATCTACACAATCTTTTTAAGCTCTTTTTTTATGATCGGAGTTACGCTTTGAAATAAAATCAGAAGTGAGCTTTGCAGAAGAACCAAAGTCACCAAGTTAGTTCGAAGAATCGCTCTGAACTTATTTATGAACAGTGTCAAGATCTTTGGCTCAAGACTTTTGCTTTTGTGAGCTTCTATCGGCTATGATATGATGATGAAATAAATATTAATTTAATAATTAATTCCTTTCAGCCCATAGACGCACCCTGGAAGGCATAGGCTTTCCCCAAAGATATCTATGGGAGTATATACCATAATCGCCTCATAGCAGATTGTTTAGCAATCGTAGTGTGGTATTATGGTACGCAGAGGACGCTGCTCTAAAAACTTATGAGTAGAAACGATCCTATCTATATAATTATCCTGGGAATTGAACCCACGAATTACGACTGAGTCTCTGTCCTCTACCGCTGAACTACCACTGCTCACCAAGTAGCGGAGAGTCGACTTGTATTACATGATAAATATAAAATGTATTCGAATACATACATATACTTTTGTACTCATGTATACATAAATTTATATACAGATTAAATATAATATTTAAAGTATATATATTAAATAAATATTATTATATCATTCAATAGTTTTTTAGTTCATCGAAAAGTGAACTTGGTTTATTGTCTTATTTACATGGTTGATATTATAATGTACACATTAAACATTATTAATTAAAAAAGCAGCCGTCGAGTTACTGTTCGGCTCTAAGCAGATCAGTGTTCTGAGTTGGTGATAGCTTATTACGTATAATGTTAAAATAATTGTCGATGCAAATACGTGAAAATGTGTTCTTGAAAAGGGATATTTATAACTTGAATTTTAATTAGGTGGTTTGTTATAGGTTTAAAACCTTTGCGTGATGAAATAACTCATTTGCATTCAATTATTGTGTGATAAATCATCTTCAAAAATATTTTTTTCCTAAATAATAATTAACGTAGTGATAATATAGTTAAAAAAGGAATTTCGAAAATTCGTATTACTATATATTAAAATTGATTATTATTTACTATCAGTCTCTGCAGACTTTGTACTACCAGAAGTCAATGGCCTGTTGCATTTTAATAAAAAAAAAAGTAAAATATTTCTCGGTGATAATTTTAAAAAGATTTTTTTAATTATATTTTAATATCGCGTAATAAAGTGAATCGATTGCCAGGAACTTTTTTTTTCTAAATTTGCACTAAAAATATGAACAATATTATTGTGTATGTAGTTATTTATAACCAAAATAGCTGTAGCATTAGCGTCTTGACAATTAAATAGCAGTTTCTCTGCAGTTAATGACCCTTCTTCTGAATCTAACAACGACAAAAGGCTATTTTGGAGCGACGTGAAAAAAATAGATATAAATAAAACATGGCGCATTCGTTTTTGAAAGCAAAGAAAATTTATTTTTGTACGCACAAGAACAGTCTTAGTTAAAATATCGCTAAGATTTTAGTTATAACGTAACTTGAAAATTAAAATTAAATTTATATTTGTAATTAAAATAATTTATTATTTAATATTTAAATCATTTTAAATTTTCTTATTGTATTAAAATAATTTTTAAAAATAAATTAAAATGTAAATTGATCGAAAAGTGCTAATTACAAATATTTGTAAAGAAAATAGCATAAAAGCTATATTTTTTAACATAGCTTGCTTACTGCTATAGCATATCTTGGCGCTCGAAAAAGTTTACTTTTTAAAAAAAATATAAAAAAAATATTGAATTTCGAAGGCGATTGTCATTTTTTTACATTCGCGAGGCCCGTCGGAGCGTTGGACACGTGTTTGGTTCGTTGTGGATTTTCGGAAGGGGAATTGTCGAGAAATTTTCTGATTGTAATATTATGTCGGTGCATACAATACCATTGATAACGCCTTTCATCCGTGGCACGAGGTTCCCTTGCAGAAAGAGTAAGTAATTTGAAATTACTAAGTAAATAATGTTTATACGAATCTATATACATATATATATATATATATATATATTAAACATGTCTTCCATTCCTCCTTTGGTTATTGAAAATATTTACTATTTATAAAATCAATCATCCGTGGTAATTTATCTCACAAAACAAATTTTGTTTTTAAATTCCTATAAAGCTTGACAAAATGCTATTTCGAAAAATGATTCTTTATTTATTTAATTTTTAATAATTTTATTTATACATATATAATGGAAAACGCCTTTTATCTTTGGCGCGATTTCCTTACGAATAAAAAAATTATTCAACAACTTATTATTTAAAAATTACAATTTTTTTATTTACATACATGTATGTATGAAAATGGGTACATAAAAAAAATAATTTGCTAGATTTTATTCTATCGAGTTCTAACAAAAATTTTTACTTATAAAGCGGTCATTTTTAAATGACATAATTGTATTACATATGTAAGCTTCCGTGAAGTCAACCTGTCTATACAGGATGAATTATAGATATAAATATTTTAAAGGGTTGAATGTAGAGTTCAATATGTTACCCTATATCCAAAAACTAACGGTTTCAGAAATAACAATATAATAAGTAAACGCGTTTTCAAAATTTGAAATTAATTACTGGTTTTGGCCCCGTTTTTGCGGTCTTTCGATCAATGCACAAAGTGTGGATTATATGAGATTGCATTTTGGGAATCAACCACTGCCTCTGGGCTATCGTTCCTCCAAAAATATTAATATGAAACTTAGTAAATAAAACACAGTTATTTTAAAAACATTGTTTATTGTTAATACTTTTTTTGATATTTATATTTTTTTAAGCAAAAATAAGGTAATGCTATTTAATACGGGAACAGGCAGCGAAGGGGCGAGAAGGTACTTCCCTGTCTTTTGTATCCTAGGACAAATTTTAAAAAAATTACTAATATTTTATTATTTGCGTTCTCTTAATTTCTTACTCAATGTCATTTATTCATTCATCTTCTATTCTTCTCAAATTGTTTCATTCCACGAAACATAAAAGGGTCATGTTCTGGATTTCTCTATGAGAACGAATCGGCAATGAGATCGGTAGATGAATGAAAATAACTGACATTGTTGAGCGGATTGGCATGTTGAAATGGCAGTTGGCACAGCCACAGCGCGCAGAACAGTTGCCAGGGTCTTAAGGTTTTGGAGTACAGGCCACGCCGCCCACAGTGTGGACATTCAAATTTGTTAGGCTCACTAGTGGACCACAAACTGGACCTAGTTAAGGTCGAAATGATGATGGTTGTCAAGATATGGCGTGGCGTGGTAACAGGCTTCACTTTTAAATACTACTTCTATTTGTAATGTTAAAGATGGTTAGGATCCTATCGAAATGGCGTAGTTCCAAGTGTTCATCAAGATATGATTTTTAGCCGGCCTTTGAAAGTAACCAGTGCTTCAGTTCTGTCAAGAACCGGGGTTACTGAACCCTAATCCAGGTGGTTGGGGTTGTATATAAACATGCTTATGATTTTTGTAAAAGTATTTCTTTTAAATCTATATACAGATGATTGTAAATATGCGTAATGACTTTATACCTTTCAATGAGGCATGTTTTATTGTCAGTCATTTTTGGTGGCACGCGTTTGTTGAAGATCTTCATCTTCATCAGAAGGGTCTGGGATGTATATCTGTGTCTGTGTGTATGAATAAGATCCAAAGTAAAACACCAAGTTACTGTATCTAAAGTCATTATAGATAAAACGAGTTGGTGTAGACACATCTTTAGGTACTGGGAGATATTGAACGAGATGTTTTATTGTGATATGTTTTATGTGAATTTTGAAATTATATTGTACATTTATACCATGTCAAAATATTGGGCGGAGGCTACATTTATTATTGTTAAAATTACTTTGTGTTTATTTGATGTTTAAAACTGTTATTATTGTAGTTAGAAGCGCCTATATTTTACGCACCAAAATTGATATTTTGTCGATATACATTTGAAAACATAAATATAATATTGTAAATGAATGCAATGATTTATTTACACGTAAATAACTGTGTCATTGCGATAGAAGCGCGTGACAGATTTGCCTACGATTGACCCGACGATTGTGGTCAATTGGGTGGTGACCGCATGGCCGGCCCGATTCAAGGTTCGATGACCTCGCGCCGGTAGCGGAGCGTGGCGTTGTGCCCGAAAAAAGTGTCCTCTTGCTTCAGCCGTGACCTGCTAGAATATGGCGGCACCATCTGATCTAGAACTAGGTCATTAATTCTAGCAATCGATAGCTTAAAGACTCACTGATGTTACCAGTAATTGTATATCGCAATATAATCAAGGCGATGGACCAATCTCGCCACGACCTCGTCTGACCCCAGGCCCCGATGCGCTGCACCCCAAATGGCTCCACTTTTATGGCTGCAGACCGACGTTTAAGGTCGCGAGCGCTCGGAACGTTTACAGACGGACAACGTGTAATTTACTTGGGGCGTCATCACGCTTTTTACACGAACGGGGTAGACTGAATTGCAAGTCTGACGCGGAATACAAGTCGCTTAGTTACATTATATGCTCTGCAGAAATCTTCAAATCTTTTATAAAAATTATTAATCACTATTTAAAAGTGATCACTCTGAAATATGTTACATTGATTTATTTATACAATAACTCGTGTCAGTATAAAGTCTAGAAAGACCAGTAGTAAACAATAACTAAATTTAATATGTAGTAATTTGAATTTCTAAAACCGTTTTTTTTGCCTTAATATTATCACGTTACTATCTCTTAAACCATTGATTTTTGGAAAGTATTTTCCGTATAATTGAACGCATATTAGCTATACATTCACCCCATTAAAGATTACTTATGTATAATCATTGTATATAGGAACATTCTGAAATTACTCCCCATACAAAACGATTTAAAATGTCATAGGAAAATGGCCCGTATTTATAGTTATTATTCACAATTAAATCATTTAATTTTTTGTAATGATATTGTAGGCTAGGGCTGTTACTATCTATAACAATACTAGTCTATTTAAACAAGACCTAGGCTCTGTGAAAGTACTAGTTTGTTAAAATACATAGGCAACTGTAGTTGTAAAGGAAAATCAATCAAATAGATTTATTATTAAATGCTGAAATATTTTTATTTATTTATTTTCTACATATTTATGACAAAAAAGTGTACATACAAAATTGCCAACAAACTATGTAGAAAGTTTGTAAAATAGGCTGCTCTTATATTTAATTATTAAAACGAAGATACATAAATGAATTACAAACATCAGTGACTCAAATAGATCCTCTTCCAACTCTGATATCGATTCATCCAAAATGTCTTCGGAGAAAAGGGTCACAACTACAGCGAATATGATATTCTTATATAGAGAAGAATCAACGAGATCGAATCCGAAATGAGATCCGCATGAATCAATATCACTGACGTCGCTCGAAGAACAGCTCGTCTGAATTGGCAGCGGGCGGTGCACTTGATGGCCGTTGGGGCTGTAAGGTTCTCGAGTGATGACCACGGTAGTAAGAAAAAGGACCAATATTTAGCCACTTCCGCACATGCAGTGGTAGTCGTGTAATGAAATGCACCGCCCGCCAGCCCGCTGATAAATGCGCATGCGGCAAACAATGCGAATCACACAACCGCCACCACCAAATCACTCAACACGTGTTTCACCCCTCCACGTGGCATCTTCAGGAGCTATGTTACACCGATTAGTGCCAAACACAGAGCTCTGTGTTCCTGATTCCATTAAATACTGATGACCACGAGCCGGTTGATGCGGAATGGATAGTCCCCCCCCCCACTAGGTGGACCCACGACAGTTAAGGTCGCGAGGAGTCACAGGGTGTGGGCAGCGCAGAACCGATCATCGTGTAGATATTTGGGAAAATTTTATGGCTTGCTGTGGCTGTCCATTGGCTAAAAACAAGAGAAGAACCAAGCTCTCTTAGATCAAAAAGTTGCTCTTGGGGCTGACTACTTCTCAAGCGACCGCGAGCAGAGAGACGCGGCGCGGGTATGTCCACTAGGTGGGCCGATGATATAGTGAAGATCGTGGAAGTTGTCGGCCAGTTCAGTCATTGTGTTGATTAATAGGACAGGCCTATACCGTGCAGTGTGCGTCTATCGGCTTACATGATAGAAATAAATAACTAGTTATGAAGAAAATATGATTTTAGCCGTCTTTCTGGCGTTCAGTTTTCCAATAACACATTTGTGTTGCAAGATGCGCCCGCGCATCAAATTTATCAATAGAATGAAAACACGTAACATGTTATGAAATTGCCCCGCCCCCTTTAACCCACCTCCCTGCGCCGCTTCCCTGTTCCCCGGGCGCACCTGCGTCCCAATTTCATCCGGTGACACACCGCGCACACAGCTGAGCGTATTTTGAGCGGCTGGCCCCACGCCAAGTTGTTTTTTTGATGTCGTTGACTCTTACCACGGTTAGTGATATAATTCCATAGCACTGGGTTCAACTCTTCAAACAGTTAAGAATCCTGCTCCATAGCGATTTAATGAAACATTTGATAACATCTAAACTCACGGAAATATACCGCATGGTTGCCTGTAGGAGTAGACATATATAGTCTACATATGTGTACGTAGATTGATATTGTTCTAGAAAGTTCTTTTAACAGTTCAAACTTTTATACAGCTTGATATACTCAATCAGAATGAAGTCAATCTATAACAGATGTCATATTGTAGATGTAATTAACTGAGGTGAATGTATAGCTCATTTGCTGTCCATGTATGATACACTCTATCTAAAAACCGATGGTCTACAACCATAACAATACCCAAGTATTACGTAGTAGTAATACACCAAGCAATAAATTACGTAATGATAATGTACTAAGAAAAATCGTTATTACATATTAAAATTAATTATTGTTTAATCTGTCTCTGAAGAAGTATTAAAAAAATAACATATTTCACAGTAATCGCTTTGTTATACAGGTGATTAGTAATAGGTGGACAGACTTCGAAGCTTTTTGTTGACGCCTATATTCCCTTTTAAACTTTTACGCCTATATAAAATCACCCTGAAGTGTATAATGTTTTGCACTGTTTTAAAGATGTTTGGGGACAATCTACGTGAACCGTTTTTATTAATATATGCCTTTCATCTTAAGGCTCCTGTATACTGGATTGGGATACCGCCAAGCTCATAAGTGGGCAATCGGGTAAAACTGTAACAGCTTAGAGTCAAGGCTCATCAGGGAGCCCTCTAGTTTATCATTAAAAAAATTTTAAGCTAAGCTCCCTATGCAACCTAAAGACGTCCAAAAGACGTCCTTACAGATCCCGTCGCAGGGTTTGTGGAAACCTAGCCAGACACCACACATCACACACTTCAGACACTCGCAACTCTTCAAGCGCCATACCATCTACGTCAACAGCCACTGCACTGACGCCCACTCACAACACGTATAAACGCGTGCAATAAACTAAAGTTAAACATCACACTTCGTACAAACCGAAACGTAAATGGGGTCGGCCCCATCTTCGCAAACAGTGAGGACGATCCAAGGTAGAATCAGATTGTCAAATTTTCCACACTGCCTTCTTATATACTTCATGCGCTTACACAACACAGACACGATCAGATAAGCTTGGCTGTCACCATCATCAGAGCGTAAAATGTAGGACCTGAAACAATATGCTTCAGTATAGTTCAAGCACATTCCACTCCAAAAACTCTTGTAAGATGAAGCTGTAAAAGCCTTTGGGCTAACAGCGTTAATATCTTCCTAACGATACATAACACATGAACCCCTGAAATCTCCAATGCCACTTGGCAGCTGTGAAAGTCACCTGAACAAAATATATGTCAATAATAAAATATATAAGTAATAATAAGTAAGTCTTCTCATTTGCAAATTACTGAATCGGTAGAACGTATTCAGTATATCAAAACGTTAGAGGAATTCTGCAAATTATTCACTTTTAACTCTTATTGAGCTTTCAGGCAATAGAACAAAATAAAGGCAAATTGGCAAAAAAAGAAGTATAAACGGTGGCCTTAAACAGAGATTTCTCCCAGACAGCCATTAGATGGACTCTTTTGAATTGAGATTGTCTCGAACAAAAATATATTCAAGACTTGCTGACACGATAGACTACATTCGCAAGTTATTGCATTGTCACTGGCAGGAAAATAGTAACAGAAACGTATTTGAATTTGATTAACGGTTTAATATCCTTAGAAATAAAACAGATTAATAAAACTGTTTTATTATCATTTATGTATGTCATCAAGGCGTTTGTGAAGCTCTAGGAGGCAAGTGGTCTGAAGGTGAAATTATTAAAGCTTCCAAAAAGAAAATTTGAAAACAATGTTTTGATTGCTTTTACCCAAAAAAAAAAAACTTGATTTTTGAATATTGCAAAGTTAACCAAATACAAAATCTATTTTCCTCGGCGGTTACCGCCTCATACGATATTCTCAAAAGCTACGACTAGTTTATAAAAAATTAGTTGAAATTTAAGAATTATTTTAAAATTTAGGCAACCTATCCAAGGCTTTAGTATATTGACAACGAAAGTTACTTTGTACTGTTACCTAACTTACCTATTATTTTAAAAGATATGTTTTATACAATAATCAAAAACGCTTCGATTTATTCTTCAAAGCACCAGGGGTTGTGACGTCATAAAAATAATGACTTTATATCAAGGCTAGATATACACGAAAGAAATTACTAAAATAGCTGAATTTGATTATATTTTGATTGTAATATAAACTGCTTGATTTTAAATTGATGTAATAAATTTGTCTGCAGGCAAATCTCCATTCTTCCCCGGCGTGGAGGAGGCGGCGGTGGTAGGCGGCGCGGCGGGCGCTGGCTCGCCATCCGTGCCGCCCGACCAGACGCAGGACGTCGTCTCTCGTCTGAGCGCTGCTGGTAAGCACCCCCCCATCAACATCTCTGATGATGAAAATAAACAAAAGCTTACTAAAATCCTATTATAATTTGAATGTAAATGATAGTAAGACATTTAATAATAAAGTTCTTCGTGGCGAGGGCAATATGCTTAAAGTTTCGCTGCGATATCAAATCAGAAATGAGATTAAAACAGAAGCACCAAAGTCATAGACGTGGCAGCCGGACAGCCGTTAAAGTTAAAGGGTTTCGAAGCTGGAGATGAATGAGCCGGTAGACGCGGCGTAGGTAGACCCCCTCCCCCGCCCCACTTAGGTAGACTGATTGCATAGTTAAGGTTGCGAGAAATCGCTGGATACAGCCAGTGCATGCCCGGTCAACTTGGCGATCTTTGGGGGGGAGTCCTATCCATTGTAGTGGGCAAATTTGGGAAATGAATTGCACGAATAATGTATTAATTATGTTATAAAAGTGAAAACAAAAAAAAATATTGTTGGAAGACGCTAAATCGGAAATATTTTCTAAGGACCTGGGACCTGGACTATGTTTCGCACAAGATTATGATGTTGTTTCAGAGTACTAAAGATCACGGGGGGGTCTCATCATCCACTCGTGGACATGTACTTCCCTCTATAGTTTTCCAATCGGATAGCCTGCATCATCGTCTTCCGGCGACCGTACCAAGGTCATGTTTCTACCTTGCATTCACATGTGACGTCAGTGTCAATTATCATTGACTAACTCGTGTAATACTTTAAGACGGAACAATTGAAAGTGATTATGCAAACAAAACAAACACCCATAAAAATTGTATAAAATTAGTTTCATGCAGCAAATAAATAAAATTACCTTATTTATGCATTATATGCAATCTGTATGATCGGCAATTTGTTGACATGTTGCATGGATTTTGGTTGCGATTATCTAAAAGCATGTCATTGAGTTGGTATCGTTGGGTGAAGTTAAAATTGTGGTCTATCAATGAACGGGTGATTTCTGATTGTAGGAGACATTAGTCTGTTCTGGTGTCTTTCTGTGATGATGATTATGGTTAAGAATCTTGAATGCAATCATCATCGATTCAGCTGAAGGACGTTCAATGGTGAACATCGGCTTTACAAGCCCTACAAACAGGTGTCTGTCTTCTTTGTGATCGGAGGTTGTAAACTACGCTTGCCGGTCCGAGGTTTTCACTCTGCAACCTTAAGGCTCTAGCGACTGTCTGTTCTGCGCGCTATGTGGCCTTTAAGGAGTAGAAAACCTTAGAAATGACTTGGAAAATGACTCGCTATTTTAAATGAAACTAAAGTTTGTGTGAAGTAAACAGTATGACTGTTCCTCTGTAAGAAAAGAACCAATATATAGCTACTTCCGCACATGCAGTGGTAGCCGTGCAACAAAGTGCACCGCCCGCCAGCCCGCTGATAAATGCGCATGCGGCAAACAATGCGAATTACACAACTGCCACCGCTAAACCACTCAACACATGTTTCACCCCTCCACGGGGCATCTTCAGGAGTTATGTTACACCGATTAATGCCAAAAATAGAGAGTATTAAATGAGAGTATTAACTGTTCCTCTGTTAACAAAACAATTATTCTGGCGTTGGTCAGACCTCGCGGGTTAGGGCAAGTGACTGCTGCATCCTTTTAAAATGAACTTAAGGAGGTTTCTAATCTTTTCACCAAATCTGTCTATTTTTGATGATCAGACAGTAAGTACAATCACCAGGTCTGTCCATGTGCGTGAGCGCGCTGGGCTCGCCGGCGCGGTCGTCGCCCGTGTCGGCCGGCTCGGAGCACGGCGAGCGGTTCAGCCGGAAGGTGTTTGTGGGGGGCTTGCCGCCTGATATCGACGAAGGTGAGTAATATTAAAATCGTGATGTTTCTGGTACTGATTCTTTGTTCATTTCTCACTACTGTGACACACATACTAGCAGACATTTTTTAATTATTAGTTATCACATGTTCTATTTAGACTAGTTTTTTTGGTCTAGTTTCGTATGTGAAATTGAGTGAATTAGATACTGTAATGATAGCCGGGGTCTATTTATATTTATTTATTTTCTTAATATTCTTAATTGTACACGCTAGAGATACATTTAAATAGTTTCATAATAATATACAAAAAAAATACATTGTGCGGTCTCATCACACGTGGCAATCTCTTACAGACAAGCATAGTATGGAAATAGTAGAAGTATAAATAATGGGTAGTTAACGTGTACAAAACATACATATATCCCTTTTCTTGATAATGTATCTGTAGAGATACATAAGAATTAAAAAAGGGGCATCAATTTCGAACGCAAAGTAATCATTTGTATGTGAATGTTTAGGTCATTTCTTAGTTTTCGAACGCTTGTTCAGTTTTTTCTGTTGGCATCCTTAGGTCTTAAAAGTCAAGTGGTATGAATATTAATGTAATATTAAAAAAAATCTGACAAGTTAAGGGATATACAAACATACATATACATACATATCTATTTAGACAATGAAGTATTAGTTTTTCAGCAAACCTTTCGATTGAAATAGTATAACAGCAGAACCCTATGAAAATAGTCCGAGATATGCAGAAATAATGAAATGTGCTGTTATAAAAAACTGAACAGGAATAAGCTATCTTTTCATTTATATAACTATGATAGGTGTTCCAAAATGAATTCCAAAATGTAAGGTCTGTATGAAACTAGACGTTGGGTCCTTTCCCGCTGGGCCCGCGACTGTTGGCGCGCTTGTATCCGGGCAACGCAACCAATCGATGCGCTACAATTGCACTCAAGGCTGCCTCGGCACGTGTCGCGCCCACCGGCATTAAATGAAGCATAGACTTGTTTCCACCGCCCTACTGTACACTCACTCCTGTTTCTGCCTGGTGGACAGGGACCGCATATAAATATGCATAAATAAATCGTAAATAAACTCTTTTCATGCGGGGAACGCAATAAATTTCTCGAAAAAAATAACTTATAACTATAAATTGCAAAAACATATAACCATCATCTTTGGTAGTCTTACTTACAATCTATAATAAAATATTTTGACGGTACATGGTCGATACCATATATGACTATTGTGGATATATATATATGAGAATATTAATAAATTTATAAAAAATAATGAAGTAAATGAGATTACCACAAGAAAAATAGGCTTGTTATACCTTTCTGTAATAATAATAATGAAGCTTTATTTCATTCCATACAAATGACTTAAAAATTAGTAACTTTTAATAGTAGATTGATGATTTTGTATTAAATTTGTATGGACCCCCTCAGGGTAAAAGGCTTCCATTTTCCTCTATCTTTAGCAACTTGGAACGACTCGTTACTTTTCTCTAAGCTTCATAAAAATAGAAACCCCTTTGTGGGCATCTTTATATGGTATGATAATACACTAACCGTGTAATTTTTTTAATTTTTAAGAAATTTATAAAACAATAATTGTTAAAAATTCTATCACTATAAAAGTGTATTTAAGCTTGTTTTAAATGATAAACCTAAGTCTTACACTTACGGCCTGGCAACGCTGGGCCCAAAGATTCTAGGGTCGCACAAGTCTGTAAAAATGTATGTAAAACAGCCTAAAATAAGGTTTTAGCAAAACTCACTGAAAGCTCTGGCGTCTGTAGGAACTGTTTTGTTTAGAAAATGTTTACAAAAAAAATATTTTTTCTCACTACTACATCCATGGAAACATGAATGACCGTCCGTTACATAAGAACCAGGTTATTTTATCGAGCGAAAAAAATTCTCAAGGTAGGCGGAGGTGAGATGTGTATATGGCCGACGCCGCGGCAAAACCATGTCGGGCGAAGATGTGAAGCCGGTCAAGTGAAATCACGAAGCCCTAAACAGCAGGCATTGTGTGCAGCCGTCGATGCGTTTTACATTCACACTGATTCTTTATTCGTTCATATTCTATAAATACAGGAGCTAAAAAAAGATTATCACACGTTTAGGTCATCGGTCAAAGTCTTGGGGGTCTAGGGGAAAAATATATCTCATAATAGTCATCACTTCTTGTTCAATTAGATCAGGTTTTCCCAAAGTGGGGCACACGCCCGACAGGAGAGTATTTGTTAAGGAAGGAAATTGTTATTAACAAGATTTTTAGAAAGGTTAAGGTGGGACATGGCATAAAAAGGGTGGAAAACACTGATTTATATCATAGTAAGGAAAGCCGTAATCACATTGACAAATTGAAATAAACCCTTCAGAAACAATTACATCGTAAGATCCTGATCGAAATTGGATAGTACTTTTTCTTGTTCGCAATGTATCGGCAATTCTAGATCATCGGTGTGGACGACCTCCTTGAACACCGTCATGATCGAAAAGAAGGCGGCTGATAGGCCTGTACCTTTTGTAGAGATCTTATGCAAATACGCCTCGTGATGGCCTTTTTGGTGAACAAAGTTACTCTACCAGAAACGGTACTTTCGGAGTCGCGAGTTTTAAGTATGGAGGCACTTTACTCCCACTTCTTCTTCTTTTCGACCGATGGGCGCGTCCACTGCAAGGCAAACATCTCCTCTAAAGATTGCTACGATGACCGATCCTGCGCTGACCGCGTCCAGCGATTTTCCTCGACCCTAACTATGTCATCGGTCCACCACCTGGTGGAGGGGCTTCCCACGCCGCGACTACCTGCTCGTGATTGTCACATGAGGATCTTTCAGTTCCAACGACCACCAATTGCATGAGCGATGTTTCCCTGCCCCCTCCCAACAGCTTCTGACGATGGGTTGATATGATCTCGAACCAATTTAAATAGAAGAAAAGAAGAAAGTGCAAAAATCGAAACTCAACATGTTTTTACGTATTTTGTCGTAGACATAGAAACTCACCCACCCGGTGTAGACATTTAATTCTTGGCGATGAACAACATAAGCGGTCTCGATGTACAGCGCGTGTGCTCGCGTATGTTCAAACAAAACACAGACGATGGCAGCGGCCGAAATCGAGTTGCATTCCAATTGTCATGTAAGATAACGCAATAAGTATTGTTGGCAGGAGTAGCAGCGGTGTAATTATTAGGAACGTTCTCACACGAATGCAACGAACTAGTTCTAAAAGTGTATTTCAAAATTCAAATGGTTTACATGGAAGCAAATATTACTGCAGTTTTCATAGGCTTCTATCTAATAAAATGATGCCCCAAAGCCTTAAATAACACATGTTCACGAAACGCACTTTGCGGCCTCGTTTCTATAATGTTAATCCGCAGCAATTACGTATTATGCAAGTCATGTTAAACACGTAACTTTGCGTGTTAGGTTGTTAAAGACGTGTCGATAATAATTAGCTGCATTAGACATTTCGGGTATCATTGGGTCTAAGCAAATCATTTGCCTCTAGCTGGATGCTTGAATGCCGGTCTCGCGCCGGTGCGAGATACATACCGGCTGATTATTATGAGGCCAGCACGGGCCCGGCATCGCGTGACGTATAATCATGTTTATCTGTCGGCACTGCACTATTGAACGTTTTAACCCTTAAATGCATGACTTTTATTTATACTTTAAAAAATATATATCTTGCAGATAAATACACTAAAATTCAGGGAAAATTGAAAAAAAAAATGTATATAATATTTATTATACTTATTTAAAAAAATTTGCAGAATTGACTGCAAATTATGTTGCTGATAAACAACATTATGAATTTACTTTCAAGTGTAGTACTCATTTTACGTTTAAGTAGTATGTTGCAGTTTTACATCATTATGCATTTGAGGGTTAACTTCGTTTGCGGACTATTGGTTTTTAGTTCTTTAATATTCTTTTATTGCGCCTGCAATTTGAATACGATAAAGGTGCCGCACATGTCAAAAAACTAAGGCTGATATAAAACAAGCACTTATAGTTTCTTTCGCAAGGCCGGTCTCGCGCCGGTGCGTATTACTTTTGTTTTTTTTTTATTTTAATTGCCTTGTACATGCAAATTATGCTTAATTAATAAAATTTGAATCCTTTTTAAACAAATAAACTACAAAAAAGGAATTTGTCTTCTGACTGACTCATGTTCAAGACACTGGCAGTGAAGCTATTGTGAAGGAATACGTGTAATTAAATATTGTAACTAAGGAAGAAATAAATTTTAATCACGTCAATAACTTGTTATTAGAAACCCCTGTCAAGGCCAAAAATTTTCATTATTTATTAATTTATTTTTCCTAGCAAAAGCGGTAGGATTTACTTAAAGAAATATATAATTATTGATAGCTGAATTCATTTAGCTTTGCATGGATTCATCATGTGGATGCTCGATCCATTGCGGCGTTCACTTCAAGGATCAAACTCCTACTTCCTACCTTACTAAGTTTTAAATGATTCTACCAATGCTACTGTGCGGAAGCTTGGTTAAGAAATACTGACGTTCGCTTATGACAGGACTAATATCTTCGGCCTTGTGGCCCACTGTCCGGCGTTCGGAAGACTGCGCGCAGATTCCGAATGCCGGATGGGCAAAGACATAGAGGAAAGAAGTATCTCGGCCATCATGCAAAACGAAGGGGAGAGATATGCTTCCTCAACTACTGCAGGAACGTGGTGATAAATGCCATAGGTAAAATAAAACACAGTAATTGATTCAAATAGACTTGAATATGAATAAAAAAGTAAAGCAAACACTAAAATATAGAAATAAAATAAATAAAGTAGTACCAAAAATAGTGCAATAAACAGTATAATATAATATGATAATTATAAAGAAAATATGTGTTAAATGTTTGAACAATAATTGTAATGCTGCAAAATAAAATAGTAAGGAAACCTAGAATGTAGTGGTTGAGGATGGATGTATGGCTAATGGAATGAAAGAGAAAGACTGGGAAAATTGTAAACAGTACCACCGATAATATGATATATGAAAGAGGAGAATGATAATAATAAAAAATATAATTAATTATTAGAAATAAAAAGTCCCTGTCCCACACGAGATAGGGGAACGAGAGGTCCCTAATAGCGGGGACCATATAAAAAAAATATATCTTCGGCAGGGGTTAGAGATTTTCCGCAGCTACCACCTCCATCGCAATACAAACTCCTGTTAGTTTATTCCGGTTCATTTCAGTGAATGGGTTATATTTATTGACCTTTCTTGTGTAATCTTTAATTTCCCAGAGAACAGTGAATTCTGTTACTACTACACATTTCAACGTTCTTAAAAATAACAAGTCTGACGCCTTCGCCACCGCCACCGCCACCGCCACCGCCACTGCCATATCGTTTTTATTTAATATTCTTTAATGTACACGCTAGAAAACATATAAAAAGTTTTATAATAATTGACAAAGAAGTACAATAGGCAATCTAATCACACGAGGCAATTATATCCAGGCAACATAGTATGAAAACAAGTATATATAATAGATAGTTAACGTGTACAAAACATACTTATAATAAATACGGTATAACACATTTTATAAATATACCATTATACTAAATGAAAACATCAAAACTGACTTCGATCGCAATTTCATCAAAGAAAAATAAAGGATAATTGATCATAGGTCTAGTAAATATTTCGCATCCGTTTTCTTAAAAATAGGCAGTGAGTTAGTCTCTTGGCGTTTTATATTCATAGATAACGCATACCATAGTCGAACGGCCTGTGTGTATTTTGTACGGTTTCTCGTATGTTTGCATTGTAACTGTCCAAGTCATCAAAATGTCTAATATCAGATGTTTTAGCAAAACAAATAACGAGAGAATAATTGTTAATAAAAGTTGTCTGGATTTTCGCAAACGGCGTTGGCTATAAAAATCCCAGGTCCAAGCGGTGCCGCCACGCTGGAACTAGGTGCCCCAGATTGCAGACAAAGCGGTAGGCTCGGCCGCCGGCGTCGTCTCTCGGGCCGCGATCGATATCGATTTAGTAATTCGTTGTAACAAAGAATCGGGTCAAGTGCGGCTCGCGGCGCTTATGTAAGCCGTAATTGTATCGAGGCTTAGTTTTTATTAGAGAGCTTTTTTTTGCAAAATAAGTAAACCGTCGTCGCCTAGACTTCATTGGGTGACAATTAAAGTATACGTCTTTTTATACGACAATGTTTTAGAAATTATTTTAACAAAGAATAGCTTGGATGGTAAGTATACAAAAAAATAAGTTATACAAAATGATTGGTTACTGGTTACATTCATTGTTTAATATCTTTGTACCGCTGTAAGTTAAAGGCTTGTTGCATTTTAATAAAGAACATTGAGATACTTCAAAGGTGATCACATTATACAGGATGATTGAAGACCGGTGTACAAGTTTTAAAGTCTTTACATCAATAACTAATCACTTCGTACAGTGTGGACTAATATATCGAATCCATACTGGAGCCCTGTTCCAACAGTGGATGTATATACAGCTCATAAAGCATTTAGATCTCATTAACCCTTTAATTAAACCACTTTTTTTATGGCCCCCGCTATTCGAGACCTCCCGTACCCCTAATTAGTTGAGATCAGGGTCTTTGTTTACAAAAAGTTTTTCTCAGATTTTTCATCTTTATTCTTCATTCACTGTCATACTTCTAAATTTCTTTTATTCTTACTTTATTTCCATCACAATATCTTTCATATTGTTATTTGATTCCTTCTTGCTTTCATCGCCTTGCTTCCATCATCTTATTACTCTTAGGTGGCTAGGTACATTTTTTTTTATTCTTTATTTTATTATTCACATATTCTATTTTTTTATCACAGTTTTCTTTGGGTTGTGCTCTCTTAATACGTTACCACACTTTTCTTATTCTATTTTTCCTATTATTAATTGACTAGTTATTTTATGTGCAGTTTGTTACGTACCTACTTATCTATACTGTTTTTTCTATTAACAGTGTCACTCACCACCCTACGACAATTAAACCACTGCAGTGTTGTAGCTTCAGTTTGATCACTTGATTACATATATTATTTACATTTAAAAACACATGCATATCCGCCGATGGACTTCCTATGCAAAAGAAAGCTTCCCCCAAAAATCGCCACAATGAGAGGTCTTGCGCTACCCACATGTAGTGAGTTCCCGCGACCATATCGGTTCAGCTATTGAAAGGCCCTATCCACGCCGCTTTTACAGACTCGCGGTGGCCACACAAGAACCCTTGGCCGCAGTGGTCATCGTCGTCGAGAGTTGTGATATACATGCCCGTGGTTATTACAGAATTGTCTGGTGCGTTTCAGATGAGATCACGTCGTCGTTCCGGCGGTTCGGGCCGCTGGTGGTGGACTGGCCCCACAAGGCTGAGAGCAAGAGCTACTTCCCGCCCAAGGGTTACGCTTTTCTACTGTTTCAGGTGAGTTTGAGCTTTAGTCGCTGGGTAAAGTCTATTAACTATATTTAAGCTATGGTACCTACCTACACAGGACATGTCTATAGTGTAGGTGTTTTCTGGTCAAATAGATGCACTACAATAACAAGTGTAGTACCACAAGTGACAAAAATAGGATGTGTAAACAAAAGATGCCGATTAGAGGAGAAACTTGGTATAGTTAGAGGACAAACTCAGGCTGGCAATGATGAATACATCACCCGTGACGATATGATGGCGACATATTTAGATGGGAGGCTTTTAGAGTGGCCATCTGCGATGACCAATTTACTTTGACATTAGGACTCCCTTTGGTAATGATGAATATGAAGTGGATAGGGAATTTGATATGATTTTTCTTCTTTTTGGAGTCGCATATTGCTTCGTCTCATAAACAGTGAGACCCGGTGAAAAGTGGAGAGAGAAATAAAGTAATTGCTTGAAATTTTGTGATAAATATTTACCTAGGTTTGGTCATGTTACCCGTTACAAAGAAATCCGTTTTGTGAGCTCTTCTTAGATAAGGGGCACGTTTTGAACCCTCATACTTTTTATATCGAAGGATGTCTTCATGGGGGTTCAATCTGTTTCTATTTTCTATAAAATTGTGCTCTTCTGGCGTTCTGTTCCTATGTTGATAATCATAAGAACATTTGAAAAGCAGGAAGCAGGACACCACTCTAGCGGTGTTATGATATGTGAACACTGTGCTGTGGACAGGACGAGAGCTCGGTGGCGGCGCTGATGGAGGCGTGCATCACGGACGACGACAAGCTGTACCTGTGCGTGTCGTCGCCCACCATCCGCGACAAGCCCGTGCAGATCCGGCCGTGGCGGCTCGCCGACGCGGACTTTGTGCTGGACGCCAGCATGCCGCTCGACCCGCGCAAGACTGTCTTCGTCGGCGGCGTGCCCCGTCCGCTCAAGGCTGGTGAGTCTGCTGCTCCACTGTTCCTCACTGCTACTCCTCGACGTCTTCTTCTAGTTTGGCACCAGGGGATTACTTCTCGCTCCTACTTCCCTTCCCCAACGAAGAGGAGCAGTTAGTGAAGAATGGGATTTGAAGAAGTAAAATGAAGATCCATGCCGTGTGATGAAAAAAAAGAAAACAGTGGCTAGTCATGTTAACAATATTCGAGAATTTTTATAATTTAAATATTATTGTGATGACTGATACGCTATGTTTTCATCCATCACTACTACTCGTACCAAACAATCAAACGCACACTTTTTTGGTTTTCGGTTGGCTCGTAAAATTAAATCAGATGGTGCATCCTATCAGTGTTTTAAGATGACGTCTACAGACATTTTGCGGTATTCGATATAGACTGATATATTGCCATCGTTTTAGTTATAAGATGCCCATTGCTGGACATAGGCTTCCTACTTCCAGAGCCTTTTAGTAGATCTGGTTGATAGCGACCTGTATCCAGGTGTCTTCTTAACTTGTTACATCGTCACTTCAAGTTGTAGTTGGACGTTCTAAGCTATGTGGAGTCTGACCACTGCAACTTCAACTTAGCTGATATGATACCTACATTTGTTGGTGTATGTAAGTTTCATAGATATAACTTTTGATTTCCAGTGGAGCTCGCGATGATCATGGATCGGCTTTACGGCGGCGTGTGCTACGCCGGCATCGACACGGACCCTGAGCTCAAGTACCCCAAGGTCAGTACTCCAGACTTCCGTCGCTTTATGTACAGACGGAAGAACGTTAGTGATCTTGTTTGTGTTAATAAATTAAATTAGTTTTTTTTTGCAATGCTACCCCCTCCCCCCAGTATTTGGAAGTGTTTAATTGTTGCAAGCGGATGAAATCTGAATGCTATTATGAAGGAAATCAATTGTTTTAGTTTCCGTCAAATTTGGAATAACTATCAAGATCTGTTGTGGAAAATAAAGTAAATTTCGGTATACATAGCACATACAGTATTTGTAATACGCAACTATAAAGAATATGTACATAGTTTTCACATATACATGTATGTGAAAATAGTGTATTTATTATTATGTCATCCTATTTGAAAAGCTCAGTTAAATATTCTCACTGTGGCTTGGCATTTTTTTTTCAATTCTCTTTTCCCCTGCTTTTTTTGGGGCAGGGAATGTTAAGTTTATTGTCCCGGGCAATGGTCTGTTCTCTGCAAAACCTCAGAAATGCAGGACGGCGTTTGTCGTCAATTATGAGGAAGACGACACTTTAGTTTTCTGCTTGTCCATCTCAACCTCGAGATCAATGCGGTGTCCTCTAAACACTGGACAACCTGGTGGTAATGTGCATCACGGTCTGGTCCACCCTCGGGTCATAAATCACGAGGGACTTTCCGTGAGCCTGCGCAAAGGTTGTCAGAGAATCCCCCATGCACCGGAGGCTTAATATTTTACCACACTATATAAAAGTGACAGGGGCGTACATGTGGCGTGATGTTTCCAGGGTGCGGGCCGGGTGGCGTTCTCCAACCAGCAGTCGTACATCGCGGCCATCTCCGCGCGCTTCGTGCAGCTGCAGCACGGCGACATCGACAAGCGCGTAGAGGTTAGCCCACCCCCTGACCCTCGACTATCATCACCCTCTCTGACAGTTGAAATCAAAGTTCACCTTCAATAAGCACTGGATGATGCTGCTACAGTTGATACTGAAACTTGTATTTTAAGTTTGTTTATCTTTTTCATACAGTACAGAGTTCTTTTATTTTTATTTTTAATACTCTTTACCCCCATCTTGTTTTTGGAACAGGCATACATACCTTCCTATTTTTACCCCCTTGGTCTCTCTCTCTTTTCCTTCACACTTTCATCCTTCATATTTTGTATCATTCTCACACGCCTCCCGTTCCTCGCAACATTTGTTGTTGCATGGTATTCTTACGCTTAATTAAAAAACCTACCACCCTGCAACAAAATTGCAAGAAAGTGTGGCGGCTCTCTCCAATGCGTGGGCTGTGTCTACTCGTCGTGCGCGAGAAGTGACGTCATGACATTTAGTTTTGCGTTTAGGAACGTTAGATGTCAAGTGGGCGAGAGAGTCGCCACAAGCGCACTGAAGTTGGTTACGAATGCGGAAGTAGGAACAGCGTGGTCGCAAGGCAGATGGAATTTAAACGGGAGTGTGTGTGAACGCAGGTGAAGCCGTACGTGCTGGACGACCAGATGTGCGACGAGTGCGCCGGCGCGCGCTGCGGCTCCAAGTTCGCGCCCTTCTTCTGCGCGAACGTCACGTGCCTGCAGGTGGGTGACGTCACACACACATACACACACACACCACGCTCGCATTGCGCCTTATAGGAACACACCATCACAGAGTTCAACTCTTGACAATAAGTGTTCTGATTTTAAAACAAGATTCCTCTTTTAAATATAGTTTTGATTTGATTCATGTAATGCTACCACTCTGAAATTAAATTCAATTACTGACTTTTTTTGACTATGACACATATTGCTGATATCTTTCGCGGAAGTAATCAGTAATGGTAAAATGTAACGCGATCTTACTATTTATTATCTGGCTATAGGCCTAATAAAGCCTAATACTGACGCTATTGTCAGGCCTGTTCTCATTAAACTGGTTTGGTTTGTTGTTGCAGTACTACTGCGAGCACTGCTGGGCAACAATCCACTCGCGGCCGGGCCGCGAGTTCCACAAGCCGCTAGTGAAGGAGGGCGCCGACCGGCCCCGCGCCGTGCCCTTCCGCTGGTGTTAGTCGCGCCCCCTGCGCCCCCCACGCGCCCCGCGCGCCCCACCAGCGCCGCCCGAACTGCGCACCATCGCGAGCTCGCACCTCGCGGGGCGTCGAACAGTTCCGGCGGCGCTGGCGGGGGCACATGTTCAGACGAAACCAAAGACGGCGAAGCCTTTGTCTCCGACCGTCGGCGCTCCGCACGCGGACGGCGAACATGAAGCAACATTATCCAAAGTCTACGCGTAAGCAGATAGAAAAGTACAAGGCAATCGGTGCTTACTTGAGTTTTCTGCACACTACTGTCCACCCGCTGGTGTCGCCGCTGTCTCTCCGAAATTGTAGCGACCTGTACGTGTAGGAGGAAATTTAAGGAGCATTCTATCGGTATAAGTGAAATGTGTATTCAAATTAAATAAATACTTAGCTAGTTGTCGGTTTCTCCTTAAGGTCTATCACGCGGCGCGCGCGGCGGTCTGCGCTGCCGCCGCCGTTATCTTAAGACGTATCGTAAGACATAAGTGAAATGTCTGATTTCTTAAAAAAAACATATTTGTACCTGTGTAGCTAGAATGAATTTTTCCTCTTAATAATACCAACTACCCCCTCACTTTAGTTTGTACTTGGATATTGTTGCATTTATCCTACCCCCCACTATTTTCTCAGTCGGAATCCACGACGGCATTTGTGTGGTTTCTGGATTGGAATTTGGGTTTTTGCTGGTCAGTTCTTAAGGCAGCGGGAAATGAATTGCAAGCAAATGACGGAGCGGTTTAAGCGTTAACATTTCCCGCTGCCTTGGGTGCATCGGGTTGTCCTGCGGTCTTTGGGTTTTGGTTCGGTGATTCCCCGGCGCCGCTGCCGGAGCGAGCGCGCGAGCAGTCGCGCGGCGTCGGCCGCGGCGCGCGGACGTGTCTTCTGTTCGCTCGCGAGCGCTGCCGCTGTGGATGCGGCGTGGGCTCGATCTCTAGTACAAACCATTTATGGAACGTTACCAATTTTGGCTGTAGTTTTCGCTCTTATATTTTTAGTGTAATAAATGGTATATATACATATATATAATATATATATTTAATGAAATGTTTCCTTTTGAAGTTCGCCGGGAACGTGCAATAGACGGTAGATTTAGTACCTGGCGAGGATTACTATCCGGAGCTGTTTAAAATTAGTGATTATTGAATACTTCACGTTTGCCTTTCTGAATCGGTTGGATAAGAGGTAAGGATTCGGGATTCTCCGATTCGTGTCCTGAACTGGACAACTCCGAGTTCTTACCTCCGGTATGAGCTTCGGACACTGCGCCGTCTGAAACACGGATTGTAATTCCAGTGTTCAACATCCCACGCGTGGAGTAAAACAGCGGCGTAGTGCCCGAGGCGGCTGTTGGTGTGGGTACGTACTTAATTGATACCTGGCGGGTACAGCCACCGTATCCCGATCGACCACGGACGCATATAGACTGTAGTGAAAAGACTTGCGCGAATTTTTTGACGTTTTTTCCATGATTTTGTAAAAGTTTTTTCGTGTCGTTGTATATTTTCGAAATTCAAGGTGAGGCCGATGTGCCTTGGCGTGTGTGTAGCACCCACCCTCGGGGATCGGACGGTTGCTCGCTTGCCTGTCCAAATCTTTGTATACCCTCATTTTTACACCCGCTGGGCCCCAATCTGACTTGACCTTCAATTATTAAACAATGAGAAATGAATTTCTAATGGAAAATTAGAAGCTTAGTAATATTGTAACTTTTCTACGGAGGGAAACTCCCATTGAATTCGAGTACTTTTAAATAATAATGTAGAATGTCTGCAACCGTCCTTTTCAAGTAAACCCGTTTTCTTTAAGCAGCGCGTTTGGTACCGATGTTTCCTTGCGGCGAAAGTGTTGAGACGCCCATGCGCGTCTGACGGGGTGAAGGATTTTTCTAAACTTAAGTAGATTCAATCGATATTTACGTAGAGGGTCTTAGGAAATTGACGCCGCAACGTTCCGGGGCTTCCCCGGCCAGCGATGCGGAGCGAAGCGAGCGGCTAGTAAAATTAATTTGATTATATTAGGAAATAAAGACGCGGTTTGAACGCGAACTTTTCTCTCGAATTAGATGTTTATTAGGATAGTTCTGGAACACGCCTCCACGCAACCGTACACTTTTCTCTCTGAGAGCCTTCTCGATATTGTTTGTCGATGTTTAGTTGCATTTGTTCTGGATTTGTTGAGCTCTTTGTTCTGAATTTGTCCGTTTGTCCCGTCGCGGGTGATTCCTTGCGTTGCTCAATGTGTTGGGTACGCGTGTGTGTGTACTTGTCCCGTTTTGTATTTTTGTATTTTTATAAGAGTGGATAACTATTGGCGTGTTGTAGGAGGTTTTTTAATTTCCGCGCAGTGGTGAGGCGTCGGACTACCGGTGTTTGGGATATGTGGTCTGTGTCGTTGTTTCCCCGCACGTGGAGACGTCTCCGCTGCGGTGGTGGACGTGTGGGGGTTCGACTGGTTTTGTCTCGTTTTGTTTTTGCTTTTCCGTTTGATACGCCGCCCCGCGGTTTTCTTTTGTATTTCCGTTTAGTTTGTACGAGCTGGGTTTTGTTTTGGAAGCGGGGCGGCGGTTTTCACGTTGTTTTCTTTAGTTAGTTGTGTAGTTTTTAGGTTGGTTTTCGCGCCGGCCGCGTGCTCTTGTTTTTGACGCTAATTTTTCTCGTTTGGCATATCACTGGGTGCGCCCGGGTTTTCTTATACACATTTTTGTGATGGTGTTTGTACGTTTTGTAATGATGTAGCTAAACTTGAAATGTAATTGTTGTTTGTTGATCGGACTCTGTCCTCGTCTCGTCCCGGATGAGTTTTCCCCGCGCTCGACGCGTTGTTTCTTAGTGCGAGGAGTGGTGAGGAGGATCCGCAAGAAATATTTTTAATTCGTCGGCGGCGGACCGAAGTTAGAGAAATGTTGTTAGCGGCCGCCCGGAGCCCCGGGCCCCTGTATATTGAAGCGCTAGCGACTTAGTGAAATTATTACCTTATTAAACAAAATAGCTAAGTGTAGAGCAATTCAATGATACCTACCTAGTTGATGTAACGGAGAGCATAGTACCTAACTACCCTGTAACGTTGCTAGGGGTCATTAAGTTTGTATAAATGTTTCTCGCACTGTCTTTTGCGTCTCATATTTTTCTATTTCATCACGACTTTGAAAACGTTTGACACTTCTAATTAAAAACGTGCGAGGCGGCCCCGCGTCAACTGTCAACTGTCAGCTGCCTAATGTCAAAAGCCAACTGTCATTTGTCAACTGTCAGTTGTGAACTGTCAATTGTCAACTGTGAAATGTCAGCTGTCAGGTTGCGGACGGCGCGGGGCCGCCTTTTGGCCAGGCCGTTATAGTGCATAGGAGAATATTTTTTTACTAAATTTTCGAATAAACCGACTCCTTCAGTATCAGAGGCTTAGTTATATATATTTATATATATTTCAATTAAATATATTTTAAGCTGACACACTTAAAGTTTGAAGTAACTCGTTGTCCGTTTATAAATTGTATGTATTTGGCAGTGTTTGCTTTCACATATCCGTATGATCGCAAGGGGTCGGGTTCTTTCTGATTTGAAATTAGATTTATATATTTTTATAGACAGTTGTTTCCAGTCACTTGTTGTAGACTTACTATTGAATTTTGTTAAACTTTGACCTTCGCGCGCGAATTGTTTGAAGCTCTGTGTGTGCACAAACGATTAGCGCGCGAGGCTATTTTCCCGATACGCTTACCGCGCACAATGCCTCCCAAACAAGCAATTTCAAACAGTTCCTAACTAGTGTTGTCAAACACCGTTGCAGCACTACTACAGCCTCGTGATTCGGGGGAAGTACCGCCTTTGGCATTGTACGCGGTGGCTCTATCTTACTGTATAGAAAATGTTGTTCTTTTTTGTTGATTCGATCAGTTGTTTTGCTGCAGGAGTGTGACGGCATTCGTTCAGTTCAATGCGCGAGGGAAGGCGCCCGCGTCTTTGAACCGAACGGAGATCGTTTCGTATCTGATTTACGTGGTTTATAAAAATTAAATTTCCAATCCGCTGGTGGAATACTGTCGAATCTTGGTTTAAAATGCAATTTGAACTTTAGACTATTGTGAAGATATTAAAATGAATTTAAAAGTAACTAACACTCTTTTTCGTCTGCTTTCTGGGATGTAATTAGATTTATTTTTGTGTTCCGGCCGAGTGTTGTCGCGGGAGCGGCTTAAGTACACTCCGGGGCTGCATTTTCTCTGCGCGTTGACCAAAGATGTCCCAAAGACGCTACCAAAAAGACAAGCGCGGCGCTCCGCGACTAATAACCTACTAATTAATTTCGGAGATGTGCACTCGGAAGTTTTTTTGATATAATTTTTATATACCCCTCCCCCCCAACTCGTTTCGTTGTATTTTTGAAGTTATTTCCTATTTATTTATTTTTTACCTTTTGTATAACTTTTTTTTTTAATTTTAACAATTATCGATTAGTAGTTACGGTTTCATAGCGTTAGCTGTTGGTTATTTAGCTGTTATTTTTAGTATTGTTTTTAAGTAATTTACACCGCAGATGTAGACGTAAGCTTTGCCGATATAAACGAAGTTATGGATCGCACGTTGGCCGCAGCCGTAAGCTAAGTATCTATGTATATTTAAAGTTATAATATAAAATAGTGGAGATGAAAAATATGTAAAAATTAAACGCAAAAAAAAAATAATGTAGATCCAAAATTTCCGAATCAGAGCTTTACCGGTTTTTCAATAATCGTATTCGTTTTTGTTTGAGCGGCGAGTTTGCAATGCAGTTTTTATATATTTGTATTTATGTACATCACTAACGTGTAGATTATAAAAAAAAACTCTATGTAGTTTGATTTTAATTATTTTCTAAGAGTGAATTTTATTTTTTTGTTGTTTGAATAGTATTATATCTTAGAGTAATGGTTGCACTTGCGGGACGTGGGGCGCTGTGAGCTCCGACTTCCAACTGTCATGGCCGCCAATGGCTCGCGCCCTTTTGAAAGCGCGCCATGTTGACAATGTCTCAAAACGAAATCGGCTCCATCTCCCGGCAAGTTCAGGTAGATATTGTTTAAAACTGAAATACTTGGATTTTTATATGAATTTTATTATTATAATATGGTATTTTACTAAATATTAGTCCAATATTAAATCTTTATGTTTGTTTTATTTTTATCGCCCCACTATATATAAGTACCGGTGTATTTATGTAATTGTTTGAATATATTTATGTACGTATGCACATATGACAGTATTACAACTATGTATCTGAACAGTAAATATATAGATTTGTTTTATTTGAATATAAGTTTTTTGAGACAAAAGTATTTCGAGGAACAGCGACGGCGAAACGAGACGGCAGATAGCGGATCTGTCAATAATGGCTACAAGAAGTGTATAAATATGATTATTAATGTAGCTTAGGAAGAATAAGGCATTTATTTCAATGTGCATTTTATTTTATGTTAATAGTTACATGAGAAATAATTACAAACGTTTAAAACATGGCACATTGTGTAATAAATCTATGGAGATACATTACATCAGAAATTTAAGGAATCATTACGTTAAAAAAAAACATAAAATAAAAAAAATCGCAAACTAAACATTTTTGATAAAACTATTATTTCAGCCATAGGTCCACTGCAGGGCTTGGTCTTTCCCATGGGTTCACAATAAGACGTTGGAAGGGGTTCAGTCTTTTCCAATGACGTTAACCAAGGTGGACTGTCTTTGTTTGTGATAAGGTTGCGCCTGCCGCAAGCCTATCAAAAATAGGTCGCAAAGGCTGCTATTGGAAGGACCGGAAAGTAATGGTTCTGCACATGTCGATATTTGACTCATTTGGTAGCTCATTACATGGAAGACTTATCCTAGATGGCAAAAGTTCTCGATAACTGAATATATTGTTGAGAAATAAAAACTTGTTAAAAATGTAGTCGTGTGAATTTAAATCGAAGCTATATTACTTTCCAGTCCCCTCTAATACATTTACGTCCGTAGAGGCACTTTGATTTGGTAGGAATATTTCCCTAAATAGATCAGCTAAACTAATTTTACCAAACGAAATTTTACCCCGCAAGGAGTAGAGGGGTTAAATATTTAGTATTAAACCTGGAGCTCTGGAGGTTCAGACCTTGGATCGCCCCCAACACCTTAGATAGTTATAATTAAATTTGTATATTCCAAGTGAGGAGATACATAAACTAAAGTAACCAACAATGAATAGGCAGCTTTGCAATTGTCAGGAGGCAGGTCATATAGACTTACGTACTTTTTCTTTACCGAACGACGTGTCAGCAATATAGCTAAGAATACTTGCAAACCTTTGCTTTCCGAGAATTGGGATCCGATGAAGCCGTAAAAGCCTTCAGATCTAACAGCAATAGCTTAAGAAACGGTAGTAATGCAAAGCCAGAGACAACGACCAAGTGCCGTTTTTGAAATTTATCTTTGTTAAGCTACAGATTTGCTATTATATTGAAATGCGATTAAAATAAGAATAGGACGGGCTCTCGGCTAACTTCACTCATATAAGTACGGTCAGCATTAAATATATAAAATAAAAAAATAATAATAATTGTTTTTGTTGATTGTTTAATTTGTTCTACAATGAGCAAAAGAGGTAGTGTTTTACATCGGCGAGCTCGAGAGATTATCAGCAATGTTGATAAGTACTTCGAGGAAGAGAAAAAACGTGCCATTATGTTGTTGGACCAGTTAAAACAAGCAAGAAATGTACCACCACCATATATCGCGTGATGTATTTGGAAGTTTCATTAAGCATTTGAAAACTGCTTCGAAGGTAACCGAGCGAGTGACTTTAGCCACTGGTATTATTTTTTAACATTGCTTTTTTGCACACTATACCAAGGTTCCCGTTGTGACGTCACAACATGGCGCTAGGCCGGTCCTATTCTTATTTTAATCGCATTGTATATAGAAAATTAGAAGAAAAAAAGGATGCAGCTCGCCGACGGGCACGGCGTATACGACATCAGCACCGCTAAGATTTGCCGCCTCTACCACAGTGGTCTGTTCCTATGTACAGCGAATTAAACGTTGATTTTTACGGTTTAAAAACTTTAAGAGGCCTTAAGTATCTGGAGTGGAAAGCAGGAACCAGCCAGCACGGCGTAGATCGTCATCCCATAAAGGAAACACGAAGGATGCAGGACGATTCCTTCCCATAGACGCCCACTGCAAGGCACAGGCCTCCCTCAAATATATCTAATGGGGGATTTACCATTAACGCCACGCTTGGCATGCGGGTTGGCGATTGTAGTATGGTGTTACGGTACACAAGACACAACTGCTTATCTAGAAAATTTGAGCAGTGGAAATACTATATAAATTAATGCAGTGTCTAATTATATGACACTATCCCGGGAATAGAACCCGCGTCCTACGGTTGCAAATCTCAGTGCTCTACCTAATATGAGTATTTTTCTTTCGCAGTGTTTTAGATAAATTTAAACTAATTAATAACTACTGCGTGCTCCTACATTTATTTTGATTTTTTTGTTAAAAATAATATAAAATATCTGTAGTGAAAAAATGTAGTTAGAAGTTGTGAGCAATGGTAATACTACCAGTAAAATATTAACACGTTCACTGCGGGCCCAATTTTGAAGAACTTTCAGCTGGTGCGACTGAGGTCGAATCAGCCTCAAGCTGAACTTCCTAGTAGTGCGGTTGAGGCCTTTTCTGCCTCATGTTTCGGTTGAGTGTAAACAGCCGCCGCACTAGAGAGAAAACACGAGTTTTACGCGCCGCACCAGTGCAAAGCCTACCATGAGGCTGAATCGGCCTCAAGCCGCAGTGAACGTGTTAAGAAAGCATAACCCAAATAAAACTGTGATAAAAAAAATAGAATATGTAAATAATAAAATAAAGAATTAAAAAAATGTACCTAGCCACCTAAGAGTAAATAAGATGATGGAAGGAAGGCGATGAAAGCAAGAAGGAATGAAAAAACAAAATGAAAGATATTGTGATGGTAATAAGGTAAGAATAAAAGATATTGAGAAGAATGACAGTGAGTGAAAAATAAAGATGAAAAATCTGAAAAACTTATTTGTAAACAAAGACCCTGATCGCAACTAATTAGGGGTACGAGAGGCCTCCAATAGCGGGGGTCATAAAAAAAATGGTAATACTACCTAATAAATTTACAGTGTGAATTATATAAATAATATTATATCCAGGGATTTGAACCTGCAACTTACAATCGCAAGTCTTTGTCCTCTACTGTTGGGTCATCATTGCTCAAAATGCAAAATCTGTATAGCTGAAATTATGCTGAAAAACAGAAGCATTATCATCATTATCATAATGTCAGCCGATTGCAAAGCATAAGGAAACAGAATTAAACAATTCTTTATAATTATTACCTTTAGACTACGCTATCGTCCCAATGAAATGCGCCAATGAGCGCCAGTAACATCTTAGTCTTTCTTCGTTATTTCATTAAATTGACGGAAAACAGTCTTAAAAACGAAGCTTTATAAATATACTAGCGCATCGAAAAGGGGAATCCCACAGAAATGTAATTCCTCATATACATGGACTGAAAGAGATCGCTCTACAATACTTCTTGAGATTGGTTGACGATTCTTATTAGTAATCGGTATATATATGGACGAAGCTTGCTTGAAGATTCAAGAATAAATATACACACTTCTACTTTTGACTCCGTGTTGTTATTACCTCCGAGACCTGGCCCTAGGAAGAATCCTAACAATCAATGCGAACGCTGTATTAAGCGTATGAAAAAGAAAGTTAAAATTTTTTTTGGATGTTGTCTTCTGCTTTGTTGTAATAAAACCAAGAAAATTGATGTAGAATTTTTAATGTTATACGTAGCAGAATTAATACAGATCCACAAGTAAACAAATGGATATTTCTAACACATATCTTGTGTTTTCAAATAGCGCGCGGGAAAAAGTGACGTAAGGGACTAGGAACGTCGCGTTCAGTTTTGTGATTGGGAACGTTCAATATTCAGCCAGAAAATAACCAGAAATGTTTATGGTATTGCTTTTTAGCATACAATGTTAGTAATATTTTCAATTGTATAAATATTTTATGAAATATTCTGACTGGTAGATAATAAAAAAAACTTATAAGGAATTAAGTGCACTATTACAAAAATTATAAAAAGGACAAATAAATAAAAACAAATAATTTTGAAATCGATGCCACTATCACTCGACTGCCCTTGATGATTTATTTACAGACATTGCAAATGCAACAGAACCTTCTATAGAATATAAAGAAACTGATGAAAAGATGTACAAATAAACCAACGGATAACGCAAACTTTTTACGATTGGTCATTTATAATGCTACACCCCTAAGTTCTAAAAAGAACAGTTAAATACGTCAAGTTATATGTCAAACGTCGTCTACTCTTGTAGAAGCAAATCCTCTAGTTGAAAATTCCGAAATCTGCAACATGAAGTAAAAAAGATGTCCACTGGACATCGAATTGTCCTGTCCACCATTTGGGCGGATAATCATCATTTCAGTCATAAAACGTCCATTGCTGAATATAGGGCTGTGTCATAGATTTCTAATAAGACCGGCTGGATACAGCTTTCAAATACACGATCATCATCAAACTATGGTCTCTCGAGCAGCGACGTAGGAATGATTCAGTATATAGGTCATATAGTATATAGGTTTATAGGTCAGTGTAGGACATCATAAACCAGAATCGGTCTTTGTGCATGGCGAGTTTGAGGGAACACCGATAGAGCTTTGCCAACTTCATAGTAACACTCACTAATAAATTAATTACTTTCAATTAATGTCTTATTGACGTTAGCCATAAAATGTTTAAAATGTTATAGGTTGTAAATTAAAAAGGCTTATTATGGATATCTGTTTTAAATCCGTGTAAATAAGATCACTGTCTAATCTATAATTTTTACAATGAGGTAAAAAAGGATGGTTAAATTATATTCTAGTTAATAAATTACACATGCTACATCAACATAAGAAATAAAAAGAATCTGGTTTTAGAACACATTTCTTCTGTCAATAAAATTTAAAAAAAAAATGTACAATAAAAATAGTAAAAGAACTACACAGAATATAAGAATTCTTTTAAAGATATTTTACGTCCATAATCTACGTGTGGTAACTGAATATAAAATTCAACTAAAGCATGCAAAAAGCTTACTTTAAAAAAATATTAATTAATTGCATCCTAGTAATGTCTTCCTTTGGGTGCTATTAAAACTATTTATAGACTGTATACAGGGTCAATATTGTTTTGTATATTCATATTGTTTAAATGCCTGTTATGTGTAAGCGATAAAATAAAATTGTAAGTGTTAATTTTTATCATTTTTACTATTTGCAATATTTCAAATTTTATCAAAGTAATTTTTTTAAATAAGTTGTAAATTTATCTATGTAATATTAATTATTTAATATAATTAATTGTAATATAATAATTTTAAAAAAATATGATTCTTCATATAAACTATGGTAAGATATACTAGATAACTCTATGATTAAATATACAAAGTGTAGATTGTGTATCTATTATAAACCATAAAGGAAAACAATAATGATAAATAGTTATGATTAATAAAAATATTTTTGTGGACATTATGATATATTAATACTCGACTAAGTAAAACTGTTAAATTCCTACAAAAAGGAAATTCTTCAAATCTGTTCATTGAAAATTTGTATATGTTATCTGTACAAGTTTAGCTTGCTATATTATCTTCTGTAATGTCATACTTAATGTTGAACATCGCTTGTACAACAGGAAAACAATAACAAAAACAAATATAGATACACGACAAGTCCGACACGGGTCGATTTTTAAAGGCTAAACAATGGTCGACAACGTTAAAGTGAACTATCAATCGGACGCTTACCGAAATACCGGGGTGAAGTACGCACTGAACCACCTCGTGGACACGCCGAGCGACGATTCCCACTCACGAGACCTCGCCTTCCACTGCTACTGCCCACACTGTAACCTCAACTTTGACGACAAGATCGAATACCAACATCACAACGTCGAGATGCACGGCCACAGGAAGAATCTCATCTGCTCTTTCTGCCACACCGTGTTTCGACGCCAGGACCACTTGAAGCGCCACGTCCACAGCCTACACCTCACTCACAAGGACTTCAAGTGTCCCGTATGCGAGAAAGACTGCAAGCGACAGGACATGATGCTGAAACACATTAGAAGTCGACACACTACTGAAACGGAGATATTCCGGTGTCGGGAATGTGCATTCGAGTGCAATAACCTCGCAATGTTCGAGAAACATGAGCTCACACATGTCCTGACAGAACGGCACACTTGTCCTCACTGCAAGACCACATTCAAACGTAGAGATCACATGGTACGTCACATTAAGTCACAGCATCTCAACCAGTCCGTCGCCTGCCCCATTTGTCCACAAGCATACAAAAGGAAAGATCATGTGGTAAGGCATGTCCGTGAGAAACACAAAATGGGTTATTTAAATGGAAAACTTGTGAAATCCGCCGACATTATTTAAATGTAATAATGTATGTGTTGATTTGAATTTATGTACACATATTATGTTCTTGTCACAACAGCCTTAACTATGATAAATCTAAAAATTAGACATTTCTAAGGGGACTAAGCATCTAGCTTAGATGTAGAACTTTTCCAATTGACACTTCAAATACAGTCAAACCGGAATAAATAAGGGCTGAAGGAATAACAATCTATTTTTTTACAATAGAGGTTCCAATACACTTGCATATAGAGATAAGGGCAAGTACCAATTACACTTAAAAAGGTTCACACATGTAAAACATACTGTTAAATATGTAATGGACTTTAGGTAGACCTCTTTACAGTAACCAAGCTTTATGGCTTCAGCAGGCACCTTGACTTTGCCTGTATTCCTCCCAATTGGGGAGTAATATTTAAAAATATATTATTAAACTAGCTATGCCTGGCCCAGTAAAAAAATTAATAACCCCTTTGCAGATGAAATTACATTGAATCTTAGCTGATCTCTACATGACAAAAGGAATATTTCTTCCAAATTTCAAGATTCTTACTCTGATGGTTCCAGAGATTTTATGATGAGTCAATACCTAGGTGGATATATTTATATAGATTTGATTTTGAGGGTAAAAGATTCTCTAGTATCTGTCTTTGGTTTAAAGTTTTAGATACAATCTTAGATAAGGATAGCATAGCTAAAAATGATGTGGTTTTATGATACATCATGTTTTAAGGGGACAAAAAAATAGCAATGAAATAGTTTTATAAAAGTTAAAATTAAAAATATATATATAAATCATCATCAATATTTCAACTGCTTGGTTTCAGTTGAAGATTTGGCTGTAGCCTGGGGGCTTTTATTTTAACAGATTTTTTTATATCATATGCTTAAGTAGGCATTAAAAGTACTATATATATGTATATATAAATATATATATATATATATATAGTAAAATATTATAAAAAAAAATATTATTTAAAAAAGACTATTATAATATATATATATATATATATATATATATATATTATAATAGTATTTTTTTTAATAGTGGTTCTTATAGAAGCTCCCTATAAACCATGAGGGTACCCTAGTATCACCAGGGGTCTATAAAAAAATATATCTATAAAAACTCAATTGGTAGTTCCTGAATAACATAAGAAATTTCATATTATATTAAACATGAATAGGTCATTAACTTTTATAATTATGAAAAATAAAATCAGTTAAAAAAATGTATTACATGTTGTATGAAGAAGTCATAATTTTTATCAATTTTATTGTAACAATGTCATTGTTTCAATAGATACACTTCAATAAATTTGTAATCTTTAGACATTAATGTAGCTTTTTCATTGAGTGTACATAGGCAAGTGTAAGTTTTAAAAAATACAGGGTGATTGGTTTTAGGTTCGAAAGAAAGTAGTGAATGTGTAGCTCATTTGTCAGCAAAGTTTTTGTTTCCAATCACCCTGTATAAAGTCTAATCGCTCTAAATAATTTATTTTTTCACCGGAATGTAACAGGCCAGTAAGTTCTTGCTGTTCAAAATCTGCAGGGACAGATAGTAAACAGTAATTGATTTTAATATGTTGTACTACTTGCTTTGGACACCATTTTTCTTTCTTTATGATTGTTTTTTATGAATTTCTGAACTTGATTTTTTGATAAAGTGAACCATATATTGATAGCAAATGAACTTTAACGTTTTTATATCTATAACCAATCATTTTGTATAAATTCCACAAGCTTTTTTTCATATACACACTTGGAGGCTGTACAGGAGGATTATGAAGTAATGGCTGGCTGCATGATGATAGTTAGCCAAACACTTGAAGAGATATAAGACTCTAAGGCTGCATTAACAAAAATAGCTTTGTGTGAAAAGGGAGTGACTTCACTGAAAATCACCCCTATGATAACATAATACACAAATCACCAGCTTAGTCAGTGGTCTGATTTTAAATTAGTGCAGAAGGGAAAAAACTGCAGACACACACATTTACTTATATCACCTATTTACATATATATATACAGGTCATTACCAAATCACTATGTATATGTTTTATTCAAAGGTTTAATACCAACTAACATATTTAAAGAAATATTCATATAAAAAGTCCTATTTCAGCATGAAAAACGCTTCATTTAATAAGCTGTAACTTCAGCAGTGTGTGTATATATATATATATATATATATATATGTATGTATGTACATATGTACGCGAATCCAAACTCTGGTTGTCATTAGAAATTTGTTGACATGTACATTATGTAACATATATGCAATTAATATAAGAATAATGGTAAATTAAATATCGACAAATTGTTATATCTGTAAATCACTCAAAATTGTGTATTAAGAAAGTCAAGTGATGTGTAACATGCTTTTACAGCGAACAACATGAATAAATAGATATTTTTATGTAGTTTTTCAAATGAGGGTATTCGAAAATTATAGTTCTTTGGATCTTTTTTCCGTTATCGCCGTCCGGGAGGTAGAAATAATACATCTTTAGATATTACCGTCTTAACCGCATTCCTTTTTTATATGCAATAACAATACCATGCTGAAAATGAGTTAATATTTTTAATTTGTAAATTATTTATAGCCATCATAATTTTATAGTGGGGTAGTTGAAGATTTTAAATTACCCAAGGATTGTTTGAGTTGAGTTGTGAATTTAATAAAACTGAATGCATTTAAATATTATTTACGTGTACACCTGTCCTTCAGAACTACCACACACTCGGGACTTCCTAAAATGTGGAGTTCAAACAAAAACTTCTCTGTCCAAATATATAGATATCTAGACATTCATCATCAGCAGCAGGTCGTCCACTGTTAGACATATTTTTTTTTAAATTGGAACTTTTAACAGGACTCTAATTGATCTTTACTTTTTTAACTCAATCTCATTTTTGACTCTTCTGCTTCTCGACATTATACTTGTGGAGGAGCAGAAAGCTGTACAACACATGTTATAAACAAAAGTGTAATATATATATACATTTTCTGTCAGATATATCTTAAATGAAAATATAATAATCAGGCGACATCAATGTCAAGGATTTTTAAAATTTAAACAAAGTAAAAGCTTATTCGCATAAATAATAAGTATATACATAGTAATACAAGGATCCCACTAGGCATCCAACCCAATATCCTTTGTAAATGCCGTCAAATGGACTAATAAGGAAAGCAAAGGATAGTTACACTGCAGCTATGTTCTAATGCACCTGGAGATTGTGTCATGAAGCCACGGATGTTTTACAGATTCTTTAGCACTCTGGCTTTAAAAAACCAAAACAAAGACAACCTGCCAGTGTTTTGGCGTGTTAACAAGGAAGCGTATGTTACAAGCGGCATTTTTTTGAAGTTGGAAAATTATTTAAAATGACTACAGACTTTAAAACTTCTGGTTTTGGACAACGCACCAGGTCATCCTCGCGGCCTTGTAGCCATGCTCCAAATATAAGTGACATTTTTGCCTGCCAACACGACGGCTTTGTTCAACCTATGGACCAAGTAATAATCCAGGCCAACCATCAAAATCATATTTAATAATATGAAATGTAATCTATATATATATAAAATATGTGTTATATATATACTGGCAGAAATTTTAACAGCAAAATGCATCATAAACATAAAAGTTGGAGTAACTGAAGCCATACACATTGAAGTCATGCCGGAAAAAACTGTAGCCTGCTCTGTGCGGAAAATGGTGAAGAATCAGTGCAAGTTCAAACTTTCACTGCAAACAGGCGTCTTTGCGAATGAAATAGGACGAAATGAGTTCGAACAGATAGAATCAAGTGATTTTCAGTAATTGCTTGAATCGCAAAATGAAGATTTTAGTGAAATTGACTCGCGAGGAAATATTAAACTCACAACACATTGAAGAAGAGGCTTCAACGCGCACTGAAAACGTGACATTTAATTTGAAAAAGTGTTAGCGAAGGTTTAAGAATGGCAAATGAGCTTTGCGATTTTTTATGAACATTGACCCGTCTGTGCAACCAAGTCTTATGTTCAAGAGGCAAATCGCTAATGCGATTGCAGCGCGTCAGTCTGAATTGAAGGCTTTTAAAAACTGCCAAGCGAGAGAAACATTACAAAAATATTTAGACCATTGTTTAAGCTTTAAGATAATTAATCAAAATGTTCAATGAAATTGTTTTTTTAATTTGTCGCAGAACACACAGAACGTATTTCCTATAATCGCATATGAACTAGCATTCCGTATTTGCGACATATTTATGGAACATATACCCCGCGAATAAAGAGCTTTTACCGTATTCGTTTGCTGAATAATATGCCTTTTTGTCAATGTATTTTCAAGGAGTTTTGAATACAATCAATGTTGTTTTAATGTTTTCCGAATTTTTTAATAAGCCATAGAGCTTTCCTGTAGATTTCTAATAGGGCTGGTTGGAACCAGTGTCTTCTAACAGCCTCAAGGCTACCTTGTGGACGCGTCCTGTGGTCTCCACCCCAGAACCCTTTAATTCTGGAGTGGAAACCACCAGCAGCTACCAAATCCTCGTATTTTGTGGCTTGCTCAATGCCTTTTAAACTTGCCAATAGTCTGAGCTGTGTTATTTCCTTGTCTTACGTGTTTGTATAGGTCTTGTAAACAAAATCTTGGTAAAGACATGTAGTTCCTGATGTCATTCCAGAGGTCACAATATTCATGGCTTGATCACCCACGATGAATTGAAGTGAATGCTACATGGCCGTCTTCACCTTTGGTAATTCACGCCATTATATGAAAATATTAGTCACCTGAAGTATATAAGTGACTGGAAGGGAGGCTGTACAAACGTCAAGCCGTCTGTTCTTCAAACGTGTCGTGTGCGTTTTGTCAATCGCGACAGTCTCCTCCCAAAATTAAATGTAAAAGGTTACAATAAAACAAATTAAAGAGAATATTTTTTTTAATACGTGTTGCCAGAAATAAAATTAACTCCGCTTACAAAGGATTATTGTAAAAACGCTGAGGTCGAAAACATTTTTTTTTTCAATTTTATATATTTTTTTACAAAACTTCATAGAAAACTTTTTCGTCTACTAACAGTATTTCTAAAGACATGTTCAACAATTCGAGGTATTAATAATTATCAGTATATTAAACAAAATTCGAACACTAGAATTCTTTACATAAAAATAAAGGTTTCAGGTTACCGCGATTTAATTGTGATGATTATTTGGTACGTGCTGGACAATACTCATGCTAAAGTTCCTTCAATCGTTCTTTTCAGGGCAGGCGATAGGGAAAAATAATTATAAAGACGTCGACAGTACTAAAAATGCGTTTACATGTGGTTACTTTTTTCACCAATACGATAATACTGCATGTCATATAACAGCCCGAGTTGAGGTTCCAGAGTTACGTAACCAAGATATGGACTAAGCGCCTTCTGCTCTCTAAAATCCATATATAAACACCAAAAACTATTGACCCGGACAAAATATGTGTCCAATTGTCACAGGCTAAGTCCAGTCTGGCCAAGCTGATCTAAATTGGCCTTAATTCCCAAGATGAAGAAGATACGGACAAAACAGAACCTTTTTCAATTAAAATGTCTTGTCTTTTCTTGTCTCTGCCAAGCGGCACTGCGCACATTTTCCTTTCGGATAATTAAAAATGGCGTCTGAATTTCTATCTTGCGAAGCTTTCCAAAGTACTAGACAATGTTGTCCAAGAAACAAATCAATATAAAACTATAGATATTTAAAACACCAGTCCGAGCATCGAAAACGTCACCTAATTCGTGGTGACAAAGCTGAAGGCTTAGTTGACCTCTTTACAGTAAACTCCAGGGGTACCCCAGGGATTTCCCCTCGGGTCAGCTCTTCATAAACTTCACCTGATGACTGAAAACGCTTAAGATTTCTTATCTTATTTGTAAGCATCTCAGGACTCTCATCTTGGGCCGGCATCAGCGAAGGGGCTTAGCATAGACCTTTTCACGGTAACTCAGGGATTCCCTCGGGAGCCCCTAGTTCAGGGGGTTTCATTCCCACATATGATTAATTTCATCGGATTATATTTCCAAACTTCTGCAAGTATTAGTATTCCGACTAAACATATTATTTACGTATGTTGCCATCTACCACGAACAGACCACCTTCATGTACCCTCATCTTATTATTACATTTGTCGAATACAGGGGACGAGATCAGAGATTGAATATTCCTATACATATTTACCGGTAGTCTATGTGTTGGTTTGTATAGACAAAAAATATGCTAATAAGACGAAGAAAACTTTTCCTCATACTAGCAATTACTGAAGCAGCCTCCATATTTTTAGCTTAAAGCACTTAGGTAAATATGCATAAGAATATACATTCTCTGTTATCATGGATGGCTAGAGGTATCTCTAAAAATTTAAAATTTTCAAACATTTGTATATTAAGGTCACTTAATTTATGTATATACATATGATAATAAATACATATGTTAACACAAATGGTTAAAAGATATAGGTAATAAACAGGTTATAATAAACCCAAATTAACTTATACACATAGTATAGACAAAAAAAATTAAACAGTTGACTGACATTAAAAAAAGTTGAAGATCAATAGTAGTCCTATTAAAAGTTCCAAATTTGAATAAATTTATTTTATTTTTATATAAGAGTTGTTTATAAAACTTATGAACTCGTGTATCCAATTTAGAGGTTATCAACCAATTACACTTATCAAAATGAACCTATTTAATTATTTCCAGTGACTTTAATTCAGAAATTTTAAAACTATACAATTAAACTTTCATACGTAGTTATATCTCAACAAAGAGTGAGATGTATATTTTGATTATCATAGATGCAGTCAAAGTTAACCATACAAGTAAATACTCTTTGTACCTCTGAAATATTTCAATTAAATCACATGAACTATATTTACTCTAATTTATGAAGGCAATTTAAAAATGGCGGGTGTATGACACCATTTTAAAATTGGAACTGTCAGCATTATTGAAAATGGATGATAATACACAAAAATATTTTTTTATTTAAAATTATCAATGACCGAAATTATATACTCACATTATTTGTATATATATTTTAAAATTACAACTTGAACCACATCTATTATAAGTTATATCTCATAAACTAATAAGTTTGTTAAGATTTTAAGTGACAAACTGAAAATTACTGTAATATGCGAAAAAAATTATAATATCTATTATACCACCATATATTTATTTAATACTAAATTTCAGTAACATTTAAGCTAAGCTTTTGATTTAAGCTAAAAAAGGTTGATAACCCCTGCTTTGGACATATTCATTAATGTTAATACAAATTATTGTTTATATTTATTATTGCTTGTATTTTACATCACTGCATTCTCTGATGAAGGAAGTATAAGCCAACATATTTATATATTTTTTTTAATTAATAGATACTTGATTGCCAACTCAACTTTTATGATAAAAATATTTTTGTGTATATATGTGTAAATATATTTCATTGTCCACCAGAATATATTTAAAATTTATAGACACATATTATTAAAACACTGCTTTTTACATATTGCTTCTTATTCAAAACCATTGTTGTTTATATCCCTCTATTTTATAAAAATGTCCAATTGTGGTCTACCAAAATTAAAGATTAATTATGTTACACATTAACAGTAAAAATATTTAAAATTTATAATCATATGTAGTAATGGTTACTTCTAGACTTATTTTTTTTTAATTTATGTACAGGTATATATAGAAAGTGTGTTTACTATTTTTACTGGTCAGAACCGAATTTTAAATTACAAAACCTATGACAGCATAATATTTTACAATTAAAAATCATCTTAATTTTATTGTTGTATATTTGTTTTTTAAAAATGGCGTCTGTTTGTTGTCTGTGCATTTAGCAATAAAAACAATTATTACTAATTTCTCTTTTACATAAAGATACAATATACAATATATTGTACATTTTATTGTTCATCCATAGTGAATAAAATAATAAAAATACAATTATGTAAATAATGTCATTTAAGTGACATATACTGTTTATAAAAATGATTGATAGCTTGTCAAACCGAAAAAGATTTCACTAAACCTCAGTTGAATTAGGTTAACTGCTTTTTAATTAATCATTAAACAATTATTATTTACGTAATGTTGTAAATTTCCTATAATTTATTACAAAAATTTCATCTGATCAAAATCAATTAAAGATATTTTATTTATTCATTAATTTGTTCATTACATATATGACCTTAATATACAAACTTGTGTTACCATACATTATCATTTTTCTTATTGGAATAAATTATTTAATGAAAAAAATAATTATGTTATTGTATAGCAATCAAAATTAATACAAAAATGTTTAACAATTCCATTGTTTTTTCTTTCAGACATTAAAGGCATTATTTGATTTGTTGCGAATATTCCACGCCTGTTATAAAAATGTATCCCTATATGCTTTCATACTCTTATTGTAAAAGAGCGGAAAGGTTTGCTTGCATGAACAACATTGCAATAGGCAGTAATGCAAAGACCATTTGCTATAATCGAGAATAAATCTTACAAAAACTGTTTTGGGGATAAAAATATTTTTAAATGAATAATATTTTAAGAATGGTGGATTTAACATGAACTTAATATAATAATGTATAAGTAATTAGTTACTTTTGATATTCTATGTCAACTTTTTTCTGTGTATGCCTTATGGGTGGACCTCTAATGAAACACATGCTGGTTGCAGTAGAATGTAGTCAAACATGTCATGTAAATTATGGAGCAAAGTTACATTAAGTTATGTGTGTTGTAACTTAGTTTTGGGTTCACTGATGCATTAATAAACAAACATACAAAACCAATAGGGTGTTTGGCCTCTCAGTGATGCCAATACTTGGTTGATATAAATTGGTCAAAATTCAGTACCTTCAATGTTCCTAAAATTCAGTTAATTCATGAACCAATGAACAAACATTGACTTAAATACTTTGACAGAGAATGTAACTTAACCAAGTATAGAATGTTAATGGAATGTTAGTGATTTTAAAATACACAAAAACAATTTAAAGTTATAAAAACAAGCAATACTAAGTTATTTTTTGGTTAAAAATAGGGGCTACTTATTGTAGTGTAAATTAAATTTCAAATAAACAACCTATAAGTCTTACATTTAAGTACATAGTTTACAAGTTCTTTTTTAGTTATTAATTAAAAACTGCCTTGATAATGTCTTACATTGTCTTATAAAATGATTATTTAGTTTGTTCTGTGTAAATTCTTATATCATTACTAGATTACTTAGTAGCTGGCATGAATTTAAATTTAAAGAAATCTTTTGAACCATAAAGTAATGAAATGTATGGTAACAGTTAAAAATTATTAAATTAAAACTACAAATTTGATCATAACCTCTTGTGAATTCTGGTTATATGTGACTGAAGTGATTTTTTAACTTTAAACTTCAAAGAGCAATGGTCGCACTCAAAAGTTGCATTCTTAAATGTATGCTTATTTTTCACATGCTTTGCGAGTAATTCTTTATTTGTAAACTTCTTAAGACACTTCACACACGAGTTCTCTGCCATTATGGCTTTAAGTTTCATATGCCTTCGGAGGCAGTAACGCGACTTGAAGGTGATTTTACATGACTCACATCTCGACTTGCTTTTTATCTGGTGACGTTTTCTGCAGTGGATATCAAGAATGCTCTTCTTAGTGAACACGATCTGACACTCGTTGCATTCGAAAATCGCCTCCTTCTGCTGCGCTTGGTGATGGGCCATCATGTGGCGGAAGAAGTGTCTGTTCTGTGAGAACTTAACCCTGCAGTATTGACAAGTATAGATGAGATTCCTATCCTCGACCTTTCCCTCTGATCCCTCTTCCAGTTTCCTTCTTAACGCTGGTTTAGTTATTCGGATCCTAGGACCTGCTCTCGTCTTTTTATTCATATCTAATTCTTCAGATCCACCGCTTCGCTAACACGTAAGCAATTATTTTGAGCGCTTTCATGAGAGACACTGAATAATTTCAAATCACAAATATACGTTACTGATTTCATTTATATTTACAATGTAAATAGCATTTCAAATGCTTTATAAATAAACAAAAATATAATTTTGGACACTATTGGTAAAGAAATTTGACAAACGTCAAAGCGCTCGCTGTGCGGCTGTGGAATGTCAATGTTTTCAAGTTTTCAAATTTGTAATACTCGTTGGAGCCTAAATACCTTATGGTGTGATTTATTAAAAATCTAGAAATAATAAATAATCGAAACCTACGCTACTTTCTATAAGACATCGTTTAAATATTAATTGTCGTGATATATTATTATTATAATAAAATAGATGTAAAAATAGACGAGTGTCATCCCATGTGGAGTTCAAATTCATATTGTGTTGACCTACTTAATTCAGTGACTGATTTTAATCACATGTCCAACTCATAATGATACTGTTATGTCGTTTTAAATTACATTGTTTATATTTCTAATTTAATAGTTTTTGGTTTTCTTTTTGAGTAATTTAGTATTGTATGGTTACAATAGCTCCGATAAAATGTTACAAAGATATAAAAATAAACCAATAAGCGTGCATGCATCTATTTTAGAATTTTTGAGATAATCTCATATGAAATATATATAGACACAAATCATATATAAAGACTATAGCGGTCGTTATTTGGCTGTATGATTGAATCTATCCAAATCCAGATTCCTAGTCAGGGATCGTTGCATCTTGTGACTCCATCAAGTGTTCGCATAGGCTTGACGTCTTACTGATCGAATTAAATTATTAATCTGACGTCCCATTCCGCATGTTCCACTAGGGCTTAATAATTTTTAATACGTATACAATCACCTTATATGTCTGTTTTCACTAAATATTCAGGGTTTCATGGCCATAAATGTAGATCGTTTAAAGAGATGAAAGTATAGCATATATTTCTAATCACTCTACATAAATTGATTACTCTGAAAAATGTTACAGTTTTTTAATTATTTGAATGTAAGTTTTCTGAGACAGATGGACAACTATAATTAATTTAAATACACAGTAATCCGAATTTTGAAAAAAATTTTTATCCTATATTAATATGATAATATTATTTAATATTTATGATAATATATAATTTTGAAAAGGGTTACTACATTTATTGACAGGTAATGACCTATATATTCGCCATTTTAAAGTTTTTACACCTATAATCAATCACCTCTGTATTAATAATAATACATTAAAATATAAACATATTTAAGTAAGTAAGTCATAAGTAAGTCGTCCGGCTATTTCATAACAAACTAACTTGTAAATTTTGAAAAAATAATCAATTCAATCTTACGATAATAAGGATTGCTCATTATTGACGGTATCAATACCATATAGTCACGTTCATTGCGTAATGGCGGCGCTATTACATTATATTCAATTAGCACGTCTCTTTTTATGTATATATATATATAAAAATATTATAGTTTCTTTGTATAAAAATAAACTTTAAATATATAAATATATTATGTACTATTTATATTTTTTTTATGATATGACTTTTAACAATTACTAATTTGGCGGGAAACGTTTTTATGACAGCATTGTTTCCTGTTTATTTGTTTATGCATAGACTTTTTTCTTTTTTAGTATTCACAACATATAATTTTAATTATTTACGTTTCTTTTCTGACTTGTATAGTAAATTGTAAATAAAAATATTATTAAACTTTTTTGGTTTCATTCATGTTGTTTTAAGTGTCATTATACTCTTAAAATCCCCTGAACTAACTTTCTTTTCTTATTATGTTTTTTTTATTAAGACCTGGCACTCTTGTGGTCTTCCAAATCGGATAGAGTGACAATTCAAACTGAGTTCCTTTCTTAGTGGCCCTTGTGTGTGTCTGGTAGCATCTCGAGTCAAAAAAAGAACTGTCAATGCTGGTTACTTTTATCTGTATACCTTAATAATTTGTTTACTTCTAATTATATACTTTTTATAACTAAGGTGATAATGACTAATATTTATATATACCAGAAGAGGTCAAAGTCTCCTTCCAAAGAAATCTTCCAAAACTTGCAAATTTTTGCGAGTCGCAATAAAAAACGTATTTTAAAGAATGCAAAAAAGGTATAAAAATTCAGAGGAATTATATACTTTTAGAACATGCGAATAAAAGTACAATATACGTATACTCAAAATTAAAAATACATCAATTATTTTATCTAATATAACATTTCTTCAAGATTTGGTGAAGAAATATATGTTGTCAGTAATTAAAAAATTAAAATATAATATTGCAAAAATCTTTCAAAGAGCCGTATTTGGCTCGCGAGCCGCAAGTTGGCAACCCCTGAAATTTAGCATTCCCCATTTTTGAATTCTTTGTTTACTCCTTCGCGTATTTAAAAAAAATGTTTGTTAGAGCCCTTTGTACTGTGTTGTACTGTGTACTGTGTTTCAGAAAAATAAGCAATAAGTAATTGGTTTCTCAACAAAGTCGTTAGACGACGACGATCTATGGAGGAAAGCCATGTACATGCAATGAAAATCTTATATCTGAAATGTCAAGGAAGATTCAATTTCTTCAATAATGTTGTCTTCCATTTTTAATCACCGCTTGAAATCAAATATAGAATTCAATTGGTTGGGTTGACTACAATAATCTGAAAATGTTTTTATTAATTTAATGTTGGTATTCCTGATCCCTGAGCGAAAGTATTTGCCGTAACAGTTTTTTTGTTAAATTCACTGTTAATTTTAGTGCATTGCCGCTATTTTGTTTTATACATATATTGTGAAGATATTTATTATAAGCTGCAGATTTAAGTAACGAAAATATTAAAATATGTAAATGTTTATTATACAAATTGAATTAAAACCGCAAACACAGTCTGACTTAAGAAAAGTAAATAATATACTTAATTGTTTTTTTTATTAGGACAGATAAAGAAGTACAAATCCTCTTATATGATGTACAAAAAAATAAAAAAATAAAAACTCTCGTCGCCGTTTCAGACCATAGACGTTCACTGCAGGACATAGGCCTCTCCCAAATGTATCTAAGAGATGATATATCACAATCGCCACTCTTGGCAGGCGGGTTGGCGATTGCAGTGTGGTATTAGGATAAGCAAAGGACACTGCTGCCCTTCCTCTGGAAAGATGTTTGTAAGCATTGGCAATCTTATATAATTAATGCACAAAGTGTGAATTATATAAGATATTAATTCATATCATTATCTATATAGGATCTCTTGCAGTGGCTACTAGTGTACATTGTGAGAAGAATGACATAGGAGTCCAATTTGATTAAAACTACAATCAGAATGAGCTCTCCTATCATGACATCCATCTGAGAAGAATCCACAACAAATTCAGACTGTTTATGTGTTATTCACCAATACATGTATATACATATATACAACAACGTCTTTGACTTCTTGGAAGTATTTTAAAACGAAGGTCTTAGACCAGTGTTTTGTCGATTATGACATATCCATAGATCTGAGACAAAGTAATTATGGGACGTATAAGAACACTCAGGATCACACAGAAAAATGGTAAAGGCTATGCTTGGAGCTACGCTGCGTGAGGAGTTTCGCAGAAGAATCAAGATGACCAATGTGGGTAGAATCGCTCATCTCAAGTAGCAGTGGGCGAGGCACATAGCTGGTGTAACTGACGTGGCCATCATGAGCTAGTGGACGCGGCGTGGGAGAGCCCCCTCTAGGTAGACAGACGGCATAGTCCCCCTGGAAGTTGTTAGATGCGTGCAGCGCAAGACCGGTCATCGTGGTAAGTTTTGGTCGAGGTCTACGGTTTGCAGTGAGCGTTTTTTGGCTGATGTGATCATCATTTATACCTACGTCTCCAAGATAGAGCAGTGGGCGTCCACAGTACGTCGCCATCCCGTGCGAAATCGGTCCGGTTATGTACTGTTTCAGTTTCTTTAATCGTTTAGTTTCGGGTAAGCGTGTGATTAGCCCACTATACCCTAGCCTGCTGGTAGGGCTGCCACCTTGGAGCCTGTGGGCATGCTCGGTTAAATATCAGGTTGCCTCCCTTGTGAGTTATTTCTGTTTTAAGGCCCAGAAGATTCGCCTTTTGCCCTGCACTCTCAGTTCAGCTGCACCTCGAGGTGGCTGTCCCGCGGCTACAGCAGCTTCCAGGAAGGTTGACAGTGACTCGGACTGGCCAGGCCTTGGCTTTAAACTCGGTGTTCCGCCACTAACACAGAAGGTGATTTCTTGGCATTTTCTTGGTAATGCTATTCTCATATATAGCGATTCCCACCAAGAACGTACCCTGACTTCCCCTACCATCGGCTAATATGATAATGGTGATGAATACATATCCTATGTAACAGTTGATGCTTAGGTAGCTTTAAATAAATAAATATTTATTAATCTTTTAAGAACAAAAACCCGAGCAAAGCCAGAATCATATCTAGTATAGCTTATCGATCGTAAGATTACAGGTTTGATTTTAGAATTACTCAACCCCACACTGTGTTGCCAGTATAAAAAGATAACACATCGGAAGTCATGTCAATAGTTAATAAGGAATAGAGAACGGAAGAGATGGTGGGGTTACGCGAAGGTCTCCTTCTCGGGTTGCTGTTCGTTGTCGCAGCGGAGGAGGGGATCCTCCAAGTGGAAACGAAACAGGGAAAAGTTGAAGGCGCTCTATCTGAAAGTGGACAGTATTACGAATTCCTCGGCATCAGATATGCAGTTCCCGTCAAGTTTAGAGTAAAGCCTTTTTTTTATTTATTGTTAAATTGAAGTGATAATGGGCAGGTCACATGGCACGCAGAACTGATGGCTGCTGGGGCCTTAAGCTTCTGTTGGCCCTGATCCTAATAAGTTATAGGAGAGGCCCCCAATAGCGGAGCCCATTAAAAAAAAACCTTCTGGTGGACAAGTAAGCGCAACGCAGGTCGTCCACCAACATTCTGGATAAATGACACCGTTAAGGTGTACGGAATACGTTGAACACTGGCAACTTTCAACCGGTCCTTTTCCAAATCTATAGGAGAGGTCCAGCAGAATATTTACTACTTTTACTATTATGATTCCTAAACATTAACGCTGCGTCCACAAGCTTTGAAAACCTCAACATGCTGCTAAAACTAAAACTTTATCCAATATCAACATCCAATATATTTTAATATATACATTAATAAAATGGTTGGTCATAGAAATCGTGTATTCTTTTCCAGGCACCCGAAGACCCACCATGTTTTTCTGGAGTATATAAAGCAGACAGTAGAGAGGTCCTCTGTCCCCAATTCCCTGCACCGGATCCTCTGGCCTCCCCAAGCGACAACGAGGATTGTCTGGTTTTAAACATATACTTACCTGCCGAACTTCAAAACACTACTTTACCCGTCATGGTGTTTCTACATGGAGGAGGCTTCGGCGTTGGTTCAGGATCGTCCACCTTCTACGGGCCCCAATACCTCATCAGCCATGAAGTTATCGTGGTGACATTGAACTATAGGCTAAATGCTTACGGGTTCCTCAACTTAGGGATCAAGGAAGCGCCTGGTAACGCTGGTCTAAAGGATATACGTGCTGCTCTCCGCTGGATAAGAGATAACATCTCTAATTTCTTTGGAGATCCTGATAATGTCACTGTTTTTGGTGAAGGCAGTGGCGGTCTGGCTGCTATCTACCTGACCATGTCTGAATCCACTAAGGGGCTCTTCCACCGTATTATATCCGAGAGTGGTGCACCATTTTCACCGCAATCATTTGACACAAATCCAATGAATACAGCAATAAAGATAGGGAAGAATTTGGGGGTGAATACAAAAGATCCATACGATCTCTTTGAATTATACTCAGAGGCTACAGTTTCAAGACTCGAAGAGGCTATTGGAAAGCAGATGAATCCTCAATCCTTCTTCCTGCCCTCACTAGAACAGGTGTTTGATGATGAAGAACCCTTCTTTTTAGAAAATCCATTCGATATCCTTACAACTGGAAAAATAATAAACCCTGTGCCTATGATCATCGGTTTGAACACAGTTGAAGGTTTGACAAGTACACTGGACTATAATACAATAAGCAGCCAAATGGACAGGATAAAGAACGAAGACTATTCAGCGTTAGATCAGAAAAGCCTGCACGTACCTTCAAAAGAACGGAAGGAACTACGCAACATGCTGAAAGACACTTACTTCGTTAACACCACAACTGATGAAGCTCTTCTTGGTGGAATCATTAATCTTAACACAGATTTCTCATACGTAGGTCCCATGTCATTGTTTTCCCACCTTTACTCCAACAACACTGGGCTACCAGTATATGCGTACATCTTCAATTATTTAGGAAACAGGAATTTGGGCAGGATCTTAACAAATAGCAGTTTAGAAGCAACCACTAATAGAGACGAACTGTTCTATATCTTCGAACTGGAACGACTTCCGCTGCCGATGGATGAAGACGATGCTAGAATGATCACATTTATGACCATGATGTGGACCAACTTCGCCAAATACGGGTAAGAATTTGACATATAACTTCCAGATGCATAAAAGCCTGATTCTTCGAGTAGATGTATAAATCTAAACGTTAAACACTTTTTCAGTGACTTACTAAATTGATTTTCTCTCTTAGCGGCCTCTAAACCTAGACATTTTAAGGCATAAAGCAGGACCTTGTCAAAATATCAGGCAGATTTTCCAGAAAACGCTGAAATTTCTTTCTACTTTTCTCCCAGCACCAATGCCTTCCAAAATTGTAGTAATCTTTGCTGTTGCACTTTTCACAGCTATGCTTGGAAGCTTCTAGAAGGGATACCTAACGCTAGCCAAACCCCAGTCTCCTGAAGGTTACCACTAGCTTACAGTTGCAAAGTTAAAGGCGATTACTGCGGTTTTAAATTCACAGTCGCAATTATTACATGAAAATGATCATATTTGCAACAGTGAAGAGAGTTTGACCCCCCTGTTCGAGTGGATGCTTTATCATCATCATCATCTTTTAAGTCCTGGGTTTTAAGCTCCTCGCTTTCTTAACTATGCCAGTAGTCAAATCCTCAGGTTCCCCACTCCTAAAACTCTCTATGACAAAGTAAAACAGATTGACTTTATTTTGAGAGGATATATCTGTTTACAAATTGTGTTTGCTGCTTCTACACTGTTACTGTATGGAAGCAGTAAAATTCTTTCTGAGAACATTCTAGAACAGTCTCAAACAATGTACAGATTTTATACGACTGCATATAGTTTTCCCTATTACTAGTTTAATAAAATGCCGCAATACCTGGAGACGAAAGTCTTTGACCAATGTGTGTTGAAGAAGAAGGTAGAAGATAAGAATGATTAATATTACCCGGAGAGCAATATGACATGTTTAGAGCTTCGCTGCAAGTTCAAATGAGGAGATCTATAGATAAACTATAGATGTAGCACGAAGGGACATTTTTCTAAAGTGATGGTGAGCGGGGCAGATCGAGGGAAAGTGTCTCGAGTTGCGATCAAGAACCAGTAAACGCGACGTGGACACACTCCTCAAAAGTAAAACCAACGACGTAGTTAAGATTGCAAGAAGTCGTTGGACATAACATACCTTACAGTGTGTGACTATCAGCTGATAAACTTTTAACCAATTCACAGATCACCAACTCCTGATGTAAGTAACGGCGCATGGCTTCCATACCCTCACCATCTGGCAATAGATTTGGAGCCACAATACGTCACCGAGCTCACCCCAGAACGAGCGTACTTTTGGCGAAGCATATATTATAGATACGGTGCCGAGATTCAAGGGCAATAATCAATTTTACATTTTAGATAACAATAATTTATTTTTTTTGTTAATTAGTGATATTTTTAAATACATTTGGAAATAATCTGACATACTGTTGACAGTTCGCATTGACAGTTCTCTATTACTGTGTTGCCATACACGAATAATTAAAATCAATAAAGATATTTATTTATAGATGTGTTTTTTTATTAAATCACTTGAAAAAATAATGCTTTATATATACAGATTGTTACTCTAAAATAATAAATATTACATTAATTATTTTTTCTATAAGAATGCAAGGGCGAATAATTTCTGTCAGAACAAAGTCTGCAGGCGGAGATAGTAAATAATAATCAATTTTAAAATGTAACAACATTAATTTTGACAACGCTTCTTCTTAGTATATTATAATTGCGTTATCTATTATTTCTACAACCATTGGTTTTAGAAAAGGGTGTACCATAGAATAATCAAGAGAACATGAGCTATACATTCACCTGTCTAATGTTCTTGCACCTATTTTTAATCAACCTGTACAAAGATCACTATAAAAACTTTTACTTTTACTATTGATATGCGGGAGGCCAATAACTTCTGGCAATAAAATGTCTACAGGGACATATAGTAAATCATAATTAATTGTAATATGTAGAAATAGGAATTATAAAATCGTTTTATCTTAGTATGTTATTATTACGTTATTTATTATTTCTATTATTACGTTATTTTTTATTACCATTGATATTTGGAAAGAGTATACCGTATATTAACCGACAGCAGGTGACCTATAGATTCTTCTGTTTTAAGCTTTTAGATTTCTTTCTGTAATTTTCTTTCTTTAATCATCCTGTATAATAGCTAATTCAAATTAAAAATCATATTTCGTATGGCATCGCTTGAAACCACTGTAAGTTCGGCGTTATTTCAGTAAGAAGTTCACAGGTCATATCTATACTATTAAGTCAAAAACCAGCTTATAATTATCCAAATAAATGTTTAGTAAAAAAAACATTTAATTTTCTTAAAAAAATTTACATTCACATGTTTTTTTTTCCTAGCAATGATTAATATAGTTATTAATTTTCAATTGCAATTACATACCTATTTCTATTAGTAAAATTACTATTTTTTCGTAAATAATTTTATTTTTAATTAATTGTAAACGCATAAAAAACTTTAAGTAAAGAATTTTAAAAAATAACTGTATTGCTTATGTTGTATGATATCAAAAGAAAATTTTTATACATTTAAATTAAAATTAAATGTAAGATAGTGTTAAATGGTATATAAAATAAAACAAATTTTCATATAACACATTTTATTAAAAATCTACGAAATCAGTAAATAACACATTTAATATAATTAAACTAATTTTGTGCGTGCCTTATCGTACAAGATAAATATATATCTTTTTTTAATATTTCATCATTACTTCGATCATTTTATACAGATAATATAATACTTTTCATTTTTAAATATCGAACGCTATTTAATACTCATTGCAAAAAATTTATCCGTCAAATGTCAGCTGGCTGAAATTTACGCGGGACGTTTTCAAATGAATATGGAACGCAAAAATTTTTAATTTTTTTAGTACATAATGCTAGGCTTATAAGGATTGCGCTTAATATAACTAACCCGTCAAAATCGAATATGGTATTACAAAGTCGATATACAAAAGAAATTAATATTTTTATAGCTACGTACTTTATATAATTGTATATAGCTCAACATAATTATATTACATAAAGGTTTATTTTTCCATTAATAAATATATTAGTAAGCGAATTCAGACGTTTACTAACGGTCTTTTTTTTAATATTACAAACGTTGAAAAATGTAGATACTTTTTATATAATTTTAACACAGTAAAAGTTTAAGAATATGTTGTATATATGAAGTATATATTGTTTTTGTGTTAAAAATTGTACAGTTATTTTATATTTAAAATTAAGGCACATTAGCATTATCGCCATAATTCATTGTCTTTTTTTTGTTTTAGTAGTTCTTTGTTCAATGTAAATATAATATTAGTGTTTTTATTATTATCAAATTAATAAGGCAATATAAGGCACATTTTTATCAAATTGATGTCTTCAAACGTCATCGATATTTATTTGTACTTTTGTGAACATTGGTTATTGCAAATTATTAATGTCGATTCCATGTGTTTATGTTAATATATTTTTTAAATTATTATCTTAGATATAGAAATTCCTAAAAATAATTATTAGAGAATGTTTGGATAAACGTCATTTAATAAATACCCGTTGAAGCATTTATACCAACTGTCATTTTATTTTTATTAATATGTCTATATTTATATCATTTATTATGAAATTTATCAAGATTTTTTTGTTTTACACTAGTGTAAAATATAATGAATTTTATTTAAATATATTAGAAGTTTTTCACATTTTCTTTTTTATTAATTTGTTCGTTTTTTAATTTTATTTGTAAATTAAATGTTTTAGTCTTTGATTATTTTTTTTGTCGATTTTAAAATTAATAATAAATCAACTGAATTGTCAACTGTAATATTGTAAGATTATTAATATTTTGTAGGTTTTTTTTTCTGTGTTTATCTATTTTGATTAAAGCGCCATCTATAAAAAATTTAAGTTCTGTTTGTAAGCAATTTTTACGTGTTCCAAGTTTAAAATTATTATATTTACAATACCTAATACATCCAATTGAATAATACGATTAACATTTATATTAAAAAGCATATGTATACAGCTTTTGACAACCAGTACAGTCAATATAGACTTTATATAATTTCTTTCTTTTATTTTTTATTTAATCTATGCGGTTTTTCAATGCTTATAGTTTGTCAATAGATATATTTATCCCTTTTTTAATTCAGTTGTTATATCCAATGTATAATAAAGATTTAATAATTAACAATGATTTATTTATTGTTCTTGACAGACTATATCGACACTATGACATTAACATTAAACTTTTTTTTTTTTAAATTATATTTCATCAATAGATTTTTTATTCGTTTTGATAGCAAATGTAACCGATTATTTTTTTATACATTTACAATAAACTTCAATATTTGAAAACGATTTAATTAACATTTCTCTAAAAATAAATATATTATCTCATAATTTTTTGATATTTGATAGAGCATATTTTATATAATTTTTCTTTCGATTTTATACTTCATAAATCGATATTTTTAACCATTTTTATGGAAACAATTATGTTCCTTTAATAATTTAAAAACATTTCCTTTGTATTTATTATAGTGTAGCATTCTTTCAGAATGTTTTTAGTCACTGCAAATGACATTGACAATGACAATAGACTTTTAAACCAAATAATTAAATAAATCGCTCAACTGGAACTGTCGGAGTCACTCTCACTGCTGACTTGTCTCTTCTTGTTCTTCTTCTTCTTCTCTTTGTGTCTCTCGTCGTGTCTATCGCGGTGCTTGTGCGGGCTCTCTCGCCTGATCCGGTTATGTCAAATGCCCGAGTCGTCGGTGGTGTGGTGGATGTTGTTCTGCGATTCCTCAGAAGACTGCGACTTCTGTCTTTCCTTTCTCTTCTTCCCTCTGAAAATTAAATCGGTTTTATATAAAAGAGATTTAACTTCTTGTTAAATCAAATCAAAATTAGTATATTCTTTATTTGAATAGACTATTGCAGGCACTTTCTAATTGTCAATCAACATAAAACGTCGGCATTGTTGTTCCTACAGGAAGCTATCATCGTCTCGAAAGGCATTTCGCTGCGAGCCGGCGAGAAACTCAACAGTTGCTCTTTGCAAATATAGTTTTATAAAGAGCGCGCGACAATAATTAGCTTACTGAAGCATCGAAAACATTTAATTCCGCGCATTAACATTAGTATAGTATTCTTGGATACAATGATATATATTTTTTCAACAACATATTTTTATATTGATTTTAAATCTCACCAGTTACAGATTTGAAATTGATTTGGGAATTTTATTCTACATATGTATACCTTGTGCCATAAACGATTTATTTGATTTCTATCGATTTTTATTTCATGGATTTATCATACAGATTCAAGCTCTATGGCGTTTGGGTATGGTGATTGGGAATGACGACCCGTTTAAAGATAGATCTTGCGACAAACTGGTGTTTACCTTAACCCACTAAGATACTCCCTCCCCCCCACCTAAGAATAAATAAGGTGAACAGAAATAAGGTGATGCTTGTTATTATTCGACAAGACGAAATCCTTCAGCAATTTATACAGATTTTGATGTCAAATATAATGAATATTAGAATTACGCAGTTCGTTATGATGTTCGTACATTTGACAGTTTGCTTTTAGCTTTGCACGTTTGACAGAATGTTTTGAATTTCGCGCGTTCGGTAGTTCCCACGCTACGAATTTAAATTGTCACAACGGCTGCGTCATCACAAAATTTTATTTATTTTACATTTAATTAATAAAAAGTGTGATCATTGAGAATATGTTTAATTAATTTATTTTAATATTCGAATGCGACTACTTCTAGCAGTATAAAACCTGTTGACATAACTAGTATGTAATTATGTTAATAAAAGTATGTAACATATATTGTTTGAATATTAAATGATTGTGCATCAGACTAGCTTGAATAATTTAAAATAATAAAGAGTGTATTCATGTAATACTGTGATCAAAAAGTAAGGTGCATTTGTACAATGCGATTAAAATAAGAATAGGACGGGCTCTCGGCTAACTTCACTCTTATAAGTACGGTCAGCATTAAATATATAAAATAAAAAAATAATAATAATTGTTTTTGTTGATTGTTTAATTTGTTCTACAATAAGCAAAAGAGGTAGTGTTTTACATCGGCGAGCTCGAGAGATTATCAGCAATGTTGATAAGTACTTCGAGGAAGAAAAAAAACGTGGCATTATGTTGTTGGACCAGTTAAAACAAGCAATTGTACCAGGGCCAGATGGCAATATTCATATATCGCGTGATGTATTTGGAAGTTTCATTAAGCATTTGGAAACTGCTTCGAAGGTAACCGAGCGAGTGACTAGCCACTGGTATTATTTTTTAACATTGCTTTTTTGCACACTATACCAAGTTCCCGTTGTGACGTCACAACATGACGCTAGGCCGGTCCTATTCTTATTTTAATCGCATTGTATATAAAATTTTAATTCTTTTTTTATTCTTACAAATAAATTTCATCCTCTTCAAAGCAACGCAATATATCCAACGTTTTTTCCAATCCTCGAAACAGTCATAGCCTTCAAGATCTTCGATTCGGTTTTATCTCCTAAATCGTGTCAAAATGGCGTCTCCGTATTGGTCTTGTGAGTTTGCTAAACACCCAGAAGTCGCACGGAGACAAATCAGGCGAATACGATGGTTGAACGACTAACTTTTTTTATTATTTTTTTTATTGAACTTTTTGACAGACGCTTGGCTAATGTTATAGACAGTCCTACCAACCTAAGAAATTTATTTGCCTTCGTAATGGGCGGGACTTTTAAATGTCAATTTCACCTTACTTTTTGATTACAGATTATGTCGACAATACGTATGACAACCTATGTGAAAAATAAATTAAAAAATAAATTTAAAAATAACCATTTACATGAGATTAGCAGTTAAACAATAACCAGCTTGTTATACCTTTCTCTTGGCTTTATAAATTTAGTGACTATTTTTATGGGCAACTGTATATGGTTTTACTATGTAATTCCGTGCTATTACTATGTTACCTTTATTACATATGTGATAGTGTGAAAGATTATTAAATAATAATAAAGCTTGTATATATTCTACCGTAATATGTATTATACCTTCTTTATTATAAGTATATATGCCATATACATATGTAAGTATGTTTTATACATGTTAATTACCCATTATTTATAATTCTACTGTTTCCATTCTTTGGATGTCTGTAAGAGATTGCCTCGTGTGATAAGACAGCCCATTGTATTTATTTATGAAACTAATTAAATGTATCCTAGCATGTACAATAAAGAATATAAAAAAAACAACTAAATAATAAATATAATAGTGTAAAGAGATTGTAAAAATAATCATTAAAAAATACGTAAGAATTTGTAGTGAGCTCTTCTCATATCGAGATGCATTTGATATAAAGGGAGTTCAATCTGATTCTAGTTTCAATCAAAAGGTTCTCTTCTCTTATTCTCTTGATATACAGAAGTGGTCAATCTAACGTAGATATTGATATGAATATAACTTACCCTTTCTTCTTTTCGTTCTCCACTCCTACTTGATCTTTAAATAGTTTCGTCAGCTCCAACTCCTTGATCTCATCGGTGTTGGTCAGTATAATGGCTCTGCGAATGGTTTTACTCAAGGTTACATTATTTTTTTTTAATCTGTGGATCTCGATGCTTAGGTTGGTGGTCATCAACCTGTTATCTGATCAACGTTCACTGCAAGGAATAAGCCTTGAAATGCTTCAATGATGTTTATGTACTTGGTCCACCTAGAGGGGGACCTTTCTCCTACGTAGGGGGGTCACGTAGAATTAATTGTAAAAAGTTAAAGTTCTACAATTAAAATACTATTTCAATAATTTCCTAGCACTGTCCCATTTTTAATTGTCAAATAGTCAAGCTTCTTGGTAATGTAAGCCGAATAAAATTTTTAGTTGTCGATAAAATAGAAGGTAATCTGGCGTTGAAATCAGGGAAGAGACAATACTCTCCCTGATAGGCGGAAAAGAAACCATGAAAGAATTCCTCAGTTATTGCAAAAGAATCATACAATATGCAATAGAAAAAAATAAAAGTTAGGCATCAACAAACAAAAACAAAAACAAAAAAGATATGTAAAAATAAATAATATTAAACTGTGATAAAGATAAAGATAAAAATGTGATACAACAAAACTAGAAATTAAGAAAATGTAAAATAAAAAGAGGATGAAAGAATGGTAAAACAGAGCAAAAGGGAAAGAAAGCAGAATTGTGGTATAAAAGAACAGAATGAAAGATTATGTGAAGAATGAAAGAGAAGAGAATGAAAATAAAATAATTAAGTGAATGAATTAAATGCTAATAAAGTCCCTATCCCGCCATAAATAGGGGTACGAGAGGCCCCCAATAGCGGGGGTCATAAAAAAAATATAGAAGGTAAAAAGAGCTAGAATACGGTCACCTGCTAGCTGGATTGAAGCATAAGTAAACTAAGTATATTCTACACCCATTCTTTAATACTATAATAAACTGATATAAGATATAAGGAATGAAGTGAAGAATGACTGGAAAAGTATGTAGGTAAAGTAATGAAAGACATAAATAAGAATGAAAGATTTTGTGACGAATAAAACGAAAAATAAATGTATATATCTGACAAAATTATTTATTTTAAATTATCTGTGATGCCTCGCCCTTAAACATGGTAGGGAGAACGGGATATCCACAATAACGGGAGCCAAAATTAAAAAAAAAACCTCGACTTGGTCGGATGCAAATGACTGGCTAATGACACACTCAAATGCATCTTTTACACAACATCTTTTATACAAGACCTAAACGTCAAGGGCGGCTCTAACTCGTGTGCCCTACGGCCCCCTAGGCCTGACACCCCCCCCCCCCCTCCGCCGCCGCGGATATAACTATTAACTTGCATACAACAAGCTATTTCATAGCTTGCAGTATGGTATTAGTTACGGCCTTTCTTCTTATGACGGCAGAATAACACTCATTGTTTTTATGCCTGTAGCACATATCTGTTACGAAACTAAGCGGCGAACCGCGATAGGTTCCAAGACGATGCTATTAGCCGGGAGCGCCGTGACGTCCAATGAGACAGCTGAGAGCATCGTCTTGGACCATCATGGTTATAGATGTAAAAAAGCCGATTTAAAACGTTTAAAACCAAAAGTGGCTGTTTTAAACCCCAAATAAATCTTTTTAAACGGTTTAAAACTCGCCTACTAAAATATAAGAACAGTGTTTTTACACATCATTATCGACAATACTTGGTCTTGTGTTAGTTACCTATGCAGTTTATACCTATGTAGGTAAGTATATTACATATAAAGTACTATAATTATAAAGAAACAATATTACATACAATAGATTAAAATATGTACCTAAATCATAAAGAAATTGTGGATAGAAGTTTTGACCTTTATTTCCAAGTAGTTAAGATCTACTCAAAGGTCCACTCCTCAATTTCTGTTCAAAGAGTTTGCCGACAGAGAGCCACCGCCGACTGCTATGCACACACACAGTCTGTCAAGAAAGTCATGAAAAGAAATAAAGTGTTGCCATATTTAATTTTAGGACAGAAATGTCAGTCAGTTTTACAAAGATAGTGGCGCCTCATAAATTTTCATGACTTTCTTGACTGTATGATCATCAAGTTGTCGAGTGGACTGTGTAAGATTAGCCAGTTTTTTCATTACTTTCAAGAAAAAGTCGGGTACCTAATAATCTAATTTTATAACAGCTCATTACATTTTAGTTATTTAGTAATGTTTGGCATATTTGGTACGAGTATCTTTATATTGAATCCAAATTTGTACATTTTTTTACAATACTGGCAACACTGACATGTCCGCACGCAACACGCTATGTATGTGTGTATGTGGTGTGGAGTAGGCGAGCTGGCAACGTTGCATCTTGACGTCTCTCCGCGTGAGAAGTGCAAGTGTGTGAGTTTGGTTTTAAACCGAATGAAACTGATTGATAAATCTTTTCAAAATAACCAATATAGTTAACTAGGTAATAGTTTTTCAACTTAGCTAGGTAATGTCTACGCTTGGAATAGATAGTGTTTATATTAAGGAAAAACATAGTCGTCAACACTAAACGTTTAAAATCGAAAAAAATGGATTTTTTCGGTTTTAAGCGGTTTTTTCGTTTTAAACCGATTGGTTTAATTCGTTTTAAACCGGCCTTACATCTATAATCATGGTACAACAATGATATGACAGAAGCGGCCAGCCAGCGCGGTGACGGCAGTCATCAAACGCGGCTTCCTTTTTCGAACATTTTGTTTCAACTCGAAATAAACTTGATGAAAGTGAATAGAAGCGACGGCAAGTTATAGCCGCGCGGGGGGGGGGGGTCAGGCTAAGAGGGCGCCAGGGTTTCATTGCACACGAGCTAAAGCCACCCCTGCGCCCCTGCTAAGCGTTCATGTATCACGAGGACTTCAGAAATAAACTATCCTAAGTTAAATCTAGCAAAATTGTCAAAAAGATTAGTAAAATCGTTAAACTAGTAAAGCTATACTGAACTAATGAACACAGGTTATACAAACAAATATACGCTGTCACCGTCCCTTGCTGTTAGTCGAGGCCACGCCTATTACAGTGATGTGCAGATGTAGAAGAAATATCGATAAATTCGATAACAAACAGTTTTTCTTTATTTTCATACAAAATCATTTGCTATAAGTTCACAAGATTTAAAACTTTTACACTTATTTCCAAACACCCTGTATACATCACTGTAAAATATGTTGCATTAACTTATATTTTCATAGGGATTTCAGTAGAAACTGCCAAATTTAGACTTGGAGACCCGTACTTGGATCCTTATTTAAAGGACTTCGGTCTGTCTGCAAGACAGAGCTAAAGAAACATATAGAGATAGATACTATCACCTTTCTAGTGGGAAACGAAAATAGTCGTTCCAAAGTTTTAAGGTACTGTAGGTGGATTATTCAGTACATATAAAAATAAATAGGTCGGGTAAGAAGTTTATAAAATAAGTATTATCAATTATAAAGAAATAAGAATTAAATATAGAAGTCATTGTAAAGTTAAAAGATAAATAAATTGAACTTGGAAATTGAGTTCAGTTTTAATGTACTGTGATAATAAAATAAAAAAATAAAATCTTATAAATGGTGATAGCGGATGAAAGTCAATGTTTTAAATGAATGATAAGAATGAAAGATATCGTGAGGAAAGACAGAAGAATAATAAGAGAGCTAAAGAACTATGAAGGAGAAACTCGATTGAAAAACAAAAACAATATTTGCGAAAACATAGTTCTTATCCATCATGCAGGAGGACGAGAAAGAGCGACAAAGTCTAGATTCAGTCGTTTTGGATGGCCTTGAGTTGGAACGTTAAAAGAGTATTAATTAGTGTCAAGCACAAATCTAGGTCCTCTCAAGAGGATTTGGCCTGGTCACTCCATGAAGCGTCAGTTTAATTGATCTAGGAACTCTCGACGTCCTGCGAATCTGGCGAAGATGTAGTGCCATACCAGTGAGTCATTGAGCTACCAGTCGGAAGGAGTACAACATGGCACTTGTCAGTGTCGGAAACGAATTTTTATAAATGATGAATGAATTATTATTGTTTATGGTCTAATAGTCTGTAGTATATCCAGATCAAGCGATTTTAAACTGTATTTTCAATGTAATTCGATATAATGTAGCCTACTTCGTTTCGGGAATATTCTGACCCGTAGACAGTTGACAGTTTAAAAGATGTTTTAAGATAAGTCCTTTGGGTCCTGCAAATCCGCTGCATTTGCGAATTTCACTAGGGTAACAACGTAAGCCCGGAATTTTATTTATTTAAAAAAAAAACTACTAAGGGCATTATTCTGAGGTATACGCATAACTCGAAGCTAGATGCACCTTTAATAATGAACTGTATTTAAGTTGTTTATATGAAAAATAAAAAAAAAATTAAAAATATCGATATTGTCTTGTCACATCACTAGTAGAAGCTATTCATTCGCTTCGTGTCAAAGTGACGGCCACCCTCGACACTATTGTTTGTACGAATTTGTAAATAAAACAGATTCGTTGTACGCGCTACGGGAATCATGATTTTGACGACGATATTAGCAATTTTTTGATTTGCAGTCTTTTGATTTGTATGTTTAGTAAGTTCACTAAGCAAATATTGGTAAAAATAGCAAATATAAAATCACTGCTGGATGAATATTCACTATTCGTTCACAATTTCGTAACAACGCGATCACTAAACTATAACTCGGAGAACATTCTAAATGTTCATGTCACGAACTTCACTTCACTTCGAATCCCGGTAACATGACGACTGTGGCTTATCGTTGACCAGACGTCAGACGAAAAACTCCTGGTCTTCCTCGGGATTCTTTCTTAAATATCGCTGGCGGATAACTTCTAGACGGTTGTGCGAAATGGAGAGGTGAGGTAAAGAAATAATAAAGCCACCTCAAAGCCTCTATTGTACTCCATACCTTACTTCATCTCTCGGCAACTACAGTGAAAAATGCAATAAACATAGGAACCATAATGGAGCCAAAATATCTTTATTGCGTCAATCACCGCATCTTTTTGATACCGCGCCGTCAGCCCCGATAGACTCGATTGTAAAATTCGTTCTTTGTTCCCTGCGGTTCATATCGTGTTTAATATTCAAGCGGTCTTCACAATATATTCAAGTAAAGAATATATTTGTAAATAAAACATAAGAATGGTATTAAATAGAATAGTAAAAATAGAACTAAAGAAGCATAGAAACCAAACGACTGGATCTCTTTGCCAGTGGGTACAGATAAAAAAATCATCAAGGTAATGATAAACGGAATGTATCAATAAATTGTTGGAGTTCCTCACCTGATCCTTCCACCTTCGACTCTTTCCTGACGACGAGGATCGCTGATCACGGAGATGGAAGTTTCTCCGACCTCGTGCCTCTTATGTTTTCTTCCCTTACTGTGCCTGTAAAGATTCATTTACATGTGAAGCCTTCACATGAGGATGCTCAATTAGTACCCACTACGACCACCATGCACCCTACTCTTTATTTTAATCAATTAATTATTATTCTGAAAGTGCTTACAGAAACGTATCTATACAAAAACATAATACTAGGAGAATACGACGTTCTAACCCAGAGTTCCCCAAACTTTTTTGTGTCGTAGACCCCTTGCCATGTTTTTCCGTGTTCGGTAGACCCCCTACTTACCTGATATTGATTTCCTGTAAATTTCTAACCGTAGTGTAGTAAAGTGAAATAACTGTAGTGCAGAGTATATAGAGAAAAACCGTTGTGATATTTTAGAAGCGAAGGAGAAAAGGAAGATGTGTAGAAGAAGAAAGCACGCAGAAAAATGTGTTATATTGTGAAGAGGAATGAATGATTTTAAATAGAGAATGTAAATAAAGAAGAATCCCCGCCACTATAGGGGTGAAAGGGAGTTCCCCTAAAAAAGGTAACCGTAAAAAAAAACTTACGAACGCTTCTTGTCCTTTTCTTTCTTATCGGACTTGTGCTTCTTTCTCTTTCTATACACAGACCCCGTACCTTCTTCTAAAGTCTCTAGATGCAGGACATAGAGCCTGTAGATTTGTAAAAGGATTACCTGCAACAAAATGTTTTTTTTTTTTTAAAAAACTTATTGTAAAAGGCAAAGACCTATCCCAGGTATATATATAGGTAGATATATCATAATCGCCACGCTTGGCAGGTGAATTGGCGATCGCAGTGTGATATTATGGTACACAGGAGACACTACTGACCATTCCCTTGAAACTTATTTGTGAGTAATGGCAATTCCAAATAATTAATGCACAAAAAACAAAAGAAGAAGCAGAAACTTCACGACACCTCTCAGTATGTACCACCATTTTTTAGTTAATTATTAAAAGTGCACCTATATATATATATATATAGGAATATTATTATTAAATCTGATACCGTTTATAAAAGCTTGTTTTGAAAAGTAAAGTCACGATTATATGGGAGATAAAAACTAGGAGACTGTGAAAAGGTATTATATGCAGCTTTTTTCTTTTTGCGTTCATGTCCTCGCGTATGATTTATTAAACGGTTTTATTTAGTTCGACCCGTACGGAATTTGTATATTTGGGTCAAAATTAGAAATTGAAATTTAAGCACCTTCCCGTTGTCAGATTGATCTAAAGTTTGGTACACACATTTAATTTAGATGACAATACAATATATTAAAATCAATAACATTATAAATCTAAGATGGCCGCCGATACAGAATGGCGAATTACATATTTTTCCTTAATCCCCTCAATATGAGTATCAAATGAAAGGGCTACACTAGTAAAACACGATTATCATGTTAAAATTTAAAATTCAAGATGGACGCCGTTCCAATATGGCTGACTAGGTTACATATTTTTCCACAACCACCACAATATGGGTATCAAAAAACCGTTTAACTTAAAAGTTTTTTAAATGTATTTATCCAGGAATCAAATCAACGCGCCATATTTAGTAATTCGACTAGCACTAACAATTACTTTGACCGGTGTATATTTTCGGCAAATATAGAGCCTTTATTGAAAGCACAACCTGCAAATTCATATACATAGTTTTAAATAAATGGCGCTCAACCTCACACGGCTAAATAAAACATGGCGTTTCTTCGTAATTTATTCCCTTAAAAATTGATAAGTCGTTTTCGTGATATCCCCTGGTCATCCAGGTCACCAGGTCTTACCACCATAGAATTTTTTATATGGGGATATCTGAAGATTAAAGTCTATGAAACGAACCGAGTGATCATCTCAGAAGAAAATACCGAGGTCAGATTGTAAGAATATGTCCATTGTAATGGCTATTATTTAGACAATATAATTTTTAAAAACATAACCCGCATAATTATTCTTTTTAATTTTTACTAAAAACATATTTTAATATAACATATATTTTTTAATTTAAATTTAAAATTCGAATTCTGCAACCGGACAGTCATACCATTGAGACGGAATCTTTAAACTAGTAAATAAGTTATATTTATATATTACTAGCTGATCCCGCAAACGTTGTTTTGCAAAAAAAATTGATATTTTAATTTACAAATAAAAAATAAGGGTTGATCGTAGAGGGTGAAAATTTATGGTTGTATGTATTCTTGTATGCTGTATCATAAAAAAATAAAAACAAAAAATTTCGTTAAAAAAATTAAAAAAAAATTTTTAAGTGTGAACAACCTTTATCGCTTAGGGGTATAGAAAATAGATAGTAGCCGATTCTCAGACCTACTGAATACGCATAATTAATTTGGTAAAAATCAGTCAAGCCGTTTCAGAGGAGTTCAAGTTCGAACACCGTGACACGAGAATTTTATATATTAGATTATAATTAACTATATATACTTAGTTAATATTTAGTGCTTATATTAAAAGTTATAGGGTCGACGTTACTTCAAATGAGACAATAATATTAATATAAAAACTTTTTAGTATCACTCACCAACGTGTTTTTACAAGTGAAGAAAATATTCATGTAGTTGATGATTTTGTAGTGGGCGATGATTAGAAGTCTGAAGGCGAGGAAGGGAGCGTCTTGCAAGGCAATGTTCATAATGATGGCGCAAACTTCTATAGAACAACAGCATGCGCGGCTCGTGCTCCTGGAATAGAAGGAATATTTTTAAATTTCGAATTAGTATATGCCACAGATAACATATACATAGAAATTATAACGAAACGCGACACGCGGGTAGTTTGAAAACCGTTAAACATATTTGTACATATTCAAGAATAAATAGTTGACATAAGAATGATTCTTCCAGGAAAACTCGGCGCCAGGTTATAAATGTCGATCTACCTCATCTTGGTTACGGACTTCATCAGAGCTGAACACAGGCTGTCATCCAGTCCTGATCTTAATCAACTGGACTATGATTTATGGTCAGTTTTTTAGAGTAAGGCTTGATCTAAAAGCCATGATAATTTGGAGTACCTAAACCAATCCATACGATGGGCAGTGAAGAATTTTATCATAGAGTGCGTGGTGTTATTGTAATTGGTTTTAACATTTAAAGGACTGTTAGAAATTGGCAGCGCAAGATTAGATATCGTGGTGATGATTTGGGGAACCCTATGTCTTGAAGTGGATATCTACTGGCTGATATGTTGAGGGTGTTAATAAATCACTGTAGGGGCCAGCTTATCAGGGGTCCTGGGCGAGGATTGAATCTTTAGTGCGTTCGCGGTAATGAAAAGTGAGTGAGTCTTATAACTCCATCATCTACTTGGAGAGTCAGGAGAGTCAGGTAGTGGAGAGTCAGGTAGTGGAGAGTCAGGTAGTGGAGAGTCAGGTAGTGGAGAGTCAGGTAGTGGAGAGTCAGGTAGTGGAGAGTCAGGTAGTGGAGAGTCAGGTAGTGGAGAGTCAGTTAGTGAAGAGTCATGTAGTGGAGAGTCAGGTAGTGGAGAGTCATGTAGTGTAGAGTCATGTAGTGGAGAGTCAGGTAGTGGAGAGTCAGTTAGTGGAGAGTCAGGTAGTGGAGAGTCATGTAGTGGAGAGTCATGTAGTGGAGAGTCAGGTAGTGGAGAGTCAGGTAGTGGAGAGTCAGGTAGTGGAGAGTCAGTTAGTGGAGAGTCAGGAGAGTCAGGTAGTGGAGAGTCAGGTAGTGGAGAGTCAGTTAGTGGAGAGTCAGGAGAGTCAGGTAGTGGAGAGTCATGTAGTGGAGAGTCAGATAGTGGAGAGTCATGTAGTGGAGAGTCATGTAGTGGAGTCATGTAGTGGAGAGTCATGTAGTGGAGAGTCAGGTAGTGGAGAGTCAGGTAGTGGAGAGTCAGGTAGTGGAGAGTCAGGTAGTGGAGAGTCAGGAGAGTCAGGAGAGTCAGGTAGTGGAGAGTCAGGTAGTGGAGAGTCAGGTAGTGGAGAGTCAGGTAGTGAGTTTGCGCACAGGGCACTTACCTTAAAAGGTACTGTTGTCAGAGATAATGGTGGACCTACCGTAAATAGATCCCAGTCGTGGGAAAAGTAGGTACCCAATTGATATAACGAAGCAGTTTCTATTTTTTAATGCCCCACGTTTTTGTGAAGGCCTTTCGTATCATATTGGAATGGGGACATTACATTTTTGGATATAATCATTTTTTTCATTTATATCTTTATTTACAGTTTTTCACTTTCTTCCTTTACAATATCTTTCATTCTTTTTCTTTTCTTTCATCTGTGATAAAATCTTCTACCTCTTTTTCTTATCATCCTTTCAACCATAGCCTTTCATCATTCCTTAATGACGTAATGGTTAGATAATTTTTGGACTGTATGATATCCAAATTAGCCATAGCAAGAGACATCTGTATGTATCATAAATATATAATTATGGAAGTTTATTTTTATGGCTAAATTATCATAATTATAACACAGATAAATAATAATAGTTTAATAAGAGAATCTATTTCCATAATAAAAATAAAACATGACTTTGAAAATAATACATAAATCAAATTATATAAGTTGGTACGCTTAGCTACCATTAATTTACAGCAATCGTATTAAATATCTCTTAATTTTAAAAATACACGAACATACAGACAAGCGGTGTGAAGCAAGGCGTCGGTGTTTACTTATCGTATATGATTTTTCTATGAATCTACCTAAAGATATTTACAATTCGAAATTATGGAGAAGGCTTCAACATATGTATAGATAATATAGTTCCAAGTAGCACAGACTTCAATTTGTAGTCTTTTTGGCATAAAGTTAATATAGTTCTCCATATTATGTATTTTTAGTACAAAAGTACTTTCCATAATAAGCTACAACTTGAACTCAATAGAATTAGTATCTCTTATAAGTCTGCCAAGAGGCAACGTCTTCTATTGTATCTATAGTAAGCTTAAACAATTTATTTTGTATATAAAGAAATGTTTAAACTTTTAAATTTAGAATTCTTCATCATCACCATCATCATATCAACCGATGGTCAGTGGAATACAAGGGACTACCTTCGAACTTAACCATCTCGTCGGTCCATCTAGTGATGGTTTAGTTACGCCGCGTCTACGGGCTCCAGGCCGAAACCTGGGAACCTTTCAGCCTCAACAGCCTTCTGTTGCACGAGCGACATGCTCTGCCTATAGCCACCTTAAACGAGCAATTCTTCAAGTCAATGAACTGGGTCCGGATGCGAATTTCCTCATTTCTGCAGCAACACTCCAAGTATATACACTTCTTTTAATACCCATCTTAAAAAACCACATCTCAGACCGGATCCTTTAGAAATATCTTCACATAAATCCTGGCTAATTATTTAGTATATATTGAATTTGTACAGATATTACATTCAAAGTTAAAATTCCTTCCATACAAAATGAATGATGCGTGTATATAAACTTGTATGGCCGTGCATGAAGTGGATGTATGAGGCGGGCGTGCACGATACATACGTACATGTCAGACCTATGTGCGGTGCCTCTGGTCTTCCTCGACTTGGTAGCGGTCAGGACCACGGTGAACTGCACGAGAGACCACGACCATATCGCGAGGGTGAGCAGCACGAGGACCTTTTCGGTTGCAACCTTCTCATCTTTGAAGGAGTCGAAGAATTCTATTATATCCGCTGCAGTACCTGGTAAAATCAATTTAGGAAAATGTTAGAAAGGTTAAGTAAAAAAGGGACTAATATATAGCTTCTTCCGCTATGCAGCAGTAGTCGTGCAATGGAGTATACTGCCCGCCAGCCCGCTGATAAATACGGGGCATCCTCAGGAGATTTTTTTATATATCTTTAATTTTAGGTTAGAATTTTATACATGCTTGAACATGTCAACTATTGTGACATTAATATTTGTCATTAAAAGATGCAAAAATAATTTTGGAGGTAAGTCACGTATATGCAAAATCGTAGCAACTTCCGACATTCCGACAAAACAGATTTTGCGTTGCCGACATTTTATGGACTGAAATTCAGTTACTTCGACATATCAAACCTATTGTTGCACGACTACTACTGCATTGGCGGAAGTATCTATATATTGGTCCTTTTCTTATTTAGGATGGACTTCCACAAAATAACGCCTGAATCCATTAGATATCGAATTTTTACTTTTCTCTACGACACAAATATTGAATCTTGAAAATGAATCGTTACTTCTACCGTATTTAGAAAGCATTGGCTATTTAACAAAAAAATCTGTACTGAAGTCATTGTCGCATTTAAGACTGAATAAGCATGATCTTTAACTAAAGCAGAGAGCGTTCCTTGTACACAATATCACTATAAGTGATACGTAGTGGAGAATAATAAGAATAAAACTATTATAGATACTAAATAGTGGAAGTACCATGAAACGTTTTAACCCTTTCGTTGCTAGCGCCGGAGTTAGACGGCATTGTCGACACGCCGTGTGTACCAGCGTCGCATTTATGTGGCATCCATTTGCCGTTCCTTACATTGCATTGTTATTGAATTGATTCCTCTAAGGGTACAATCATGTTATTGAACGCGCCTTTACTCAAAAACAATTTTTCGAAACTATAGCATGTATTTAACTAAAATTAAAAATATAGTAAAGTATCTCCGCAATAATGATCTAACTAAGGTTGACCGAAAGACGTTTTACTTTCAATTTATAAATCAGTAGGAATATATCTAGAATATAAAGTAGAAGATGCGTTGTTTGCAGTGCAAATGGCAAAAGATGGGAATCTAAATACGAACGTAAAAATTGTAATGTGAACTTATGTGTAGATCCTAGTTTTAAAATTTATCACATCCAAATAAATTACTATCAATTATCTTAACTTCTATTTTTATTTAACATACCAGTGAAATATTTAAATATGTAACACAAATGAGAAAATTCGAACATCAGCCTACCGCCATACAATGTGCAATTCGCGGCGCACATGCACGGTTCAGTAGCGTCACTTCGGCAGAACGTACTGCGGTAAGGAAAGGGTTAAGGCCGTCGAAAGAAGTTGATCCTATTGTAAATCTATGGGAGAGTCCTATTCCCAGCAGTGGATATCTTAAGGCTAAAATTATGATGACTGATAAATGTTTCTCACACACAAAACTATATAACACATAAAACACATTAAAAATAATTCTATGTAACACATGTTTAACATACCGATGTAAACGAGAAGCAGCTGACTGAGCTGATCCCTGGTCAAGTCGCCTTTGGGTAGCAGCCAGCGACCGACGATGAGGGTAAGCATCAGGAACTGTTCTATCAGCGTCACCCACATGTCTGTAGGGATCTTGGTTGCCCCGGGCAACGGTATCTCAGTCTAAACAGAAGAAAATTTCGTGATAGAAGTTTTATATTACGAATATTTATTTAAGAGTCCTTATATGTTTTTTTCAATTCATAATCCTGCTTGTACTGTCTGCATCCAACAATTTCACGCGACGTTGACAATATAGTCAGTCTACCTAATGGAGGGTGTACCCAAACCCTGATCAATTCTTCGAGCCTGGTCAGTGATTGGTTCTTCTGTGGACCTCTTTATTTTTGATTCGATCTCCCGACGAATACCCGAGCATAGCTCTCTGGCTGCCAAGTGTGGCGATTATGGCATAGCTGCCATGGACAAAAACAACAAAATAAAAAAAAATTGCAATGATTTTTTAACATATTTTAACAATTATTTGTCGTCGTCATTATTACAGTCCATAGAACACTGTAAAATATAGCCCATAATTTTCCCTCAAAGATATCTATGGGAGGATATATCATAATCGTCATGTTTGGCAGGCAGATTTTAGATCGCAATGTGGGATCAGAGGACGTTGCTGCCAACATTCCGGAAACTTGTATGTGAGCAGTGGCAATTCTGTATAATTAATGCAAAAAGTTTGAATTATATAAGACTGTTTCCCGGGAATCGAACTCGCTACTCTACCAATTATGAATGCAACGCGCGCATTATTAATATTTTGTTTCTATAGCTCATAAGATGAATTCAAACTATTTATGTAAGACCACAACGAGTTCCTACATTTATATTTGATTTATTATTAATAAAACAAGTTTTTCAGTAAAAATAAAATAAAATAAAATTATACGTTGAAGTCTGTTAAGACGTTCAATGTCGTCGTCCATATACGCCCAATGGAAGGCATAGAAGTCACCCAAAGATATGGGAGGATATACCATGATCGCCACGCTTAGTTGGTGGGTTGGCGATCGCAGTGTGGTATTATGGTACGCAGAGGGCGCTGCTGCACATCATATGAAAGTTTGTTTCTGAGTAATGGCAATCTTGGATTTGATCCGGATTGTATCCTGGGAAAGGAACCCGGTATATGGCTATCTATCCGCTACGAGTGCTGTTCAAAATCAATTTAAAATATCTTCTAGATTGAGAAATACATGTAAGAGGTTCCGATCGATTTATTATAGTAAGTACGATATATTATATATATGTGTATGTGTGTGTGTGTGTGTGTGTGTATATATGTTACACAGAGTGTTCGGTGGCAGAAAACGAATTTTAAATTTAAATTAAGAAAAAAATTTATTTTAGTTAAAACTATAAAGAATAATAATGCGGATTTTATTTTTTTTAATTATATGATCGTGTAGACTTTTGGAATATTCCCTTAGTATTTCGTGCCAATCGCAGCAGAAGTAACGGTGGGGTAGTACCAACCTTGCCAACGAAATTTTCTTTAAGCTGGTATGATGGTATATACATGAAAGCGACAGCGAATCCTCGTGTCTTTTTACTACTGGTACCATTCCATAACCAGTCAGAGAGAACAGTGAAATATTTCTCCATAGATATAATATTGTTACAAAGCACGAGTTACGTCTGTTGAATCTCAGGACCCTCTACACAATAAACACGGAACCCTAGGGTCAAGAAGTTTTGTAAACACGTAACCTTGAAGTCATTTATAGATTCTTGTGCACGGTTCTCGGAAATTCTTACCAGGTACTATCTCGTACTTACTAGAACCTTATCCGTAGTATAAATAACTGTACTCCCCATATAGACAGTTCAGTGTTCTTTTTCGAGTTATAAGATTAAGATCTACGATCAGTGATACAGAGTGACCATTTGGAAAGTTATTTGGACAGTGATTTCTTTAGCGATTTGGAAGCGTAATTTTGACTAAGCGAAAGTATACTTTATGTTAAAGTAGGGTGACCTTCTGATTTGTGAATAAAGGACTCCTTGTGAACCAGTGGTGTTTCATTTCGAGTCAGAACCCACAGTACGTAACAGTATATTGAACAGGCGTTGTCAATTTTAAGTTTTTTGGTTACTTACCTCTATATACGTAAGGTTGGCTTTCTTCTGAAGTCGTAGATCGACCTTGTGAAGTTCCAACAGCCAGATCGCAGGAACCACCAATCCCAGGTAGATGAAGACTGACGGACAGAACCTGGATCATAGATAAATACATCATCATATCATATTTTCAATCATCGGACTTCAATTGGTGGATATAGGATCTGCTACTGGAGAGATTTAAAATGAATGTTTAAAAAATGTTATTAAAAAAGGATATTATTGTATCCAAGAATACTATACTGATGTTAATGCGCGGAATTATATGTTGTCGATGCTTCAGGCAGCTAATTATTGACGCGCGCTCTTTACAAAACTATATTTGTAAAGAGCAACTGTTGAGTTTCTCGTCGGCTCTTAGCAGAACGGCCTTCCGAGACGATCATAGCTTCCTGTAGAAACAGCAATGCCGACATTTTATGTTGATTGACAATTAGTAAGTTTTAATAACAGCCTGTACGAATAAATAATATTTAGTTTGATTTAATTTTTGATTTTGATAGGAATCTCTTCAAATTCGACTGCATGAATATGGTCTACAATTTAGCGTTTTCAAGACCTTAAAGGAGTCGTTTGTCCACCTTGTGGGCGTCACTCCCACTCAAGAACCTTAAAGACCAAACCAAGAGGTTTTATTATAATTAAATTCGTACTCTACCTTTTATAGTTAAAAAGCTTTTTCGCTTCTGCAGCTATATTTGGACTGTTAGAAATACCTATAAGACATTAAATCCGTCATGAAACAAATTATAAGAAAACGTTTGTTATTGTAACTATTATTAATTCATATTCCGCCATAGAATCTAACGTGATTCCCCCGTGTACTATGAAATCCAAAACGTACGTCCTTACGTTCGTTATACATTGAAGCTGTCACTAGTCTTGAAACTAATGGTTTACATTAGCAGCCCGTAATGTCCGGATGTAATTAGAGTGTCGTTCAAGTCAGCGATTCTTTAGTACACGCCGCGCCTTTGCAAACAGAAGCACACGAATAACTTCGACGTGATATCTTTTCATCATATTATTTTCTCTTTAAGGCGATAGTTTGAAGGCATGACTGTCATATATTGTGACATAAGAAAGCATGAAAAATTTAGTTGCTCATGTAATAAGTTTTTTTTTTATGACCCCCGCTATTGGGAGCTTCTCGTACCCCTATTTATGGTGGTACAGGGACTTTATATGCAATTTATTTTTTTCACATAGTTTTTTATTTTCTTTCTCCTCTTTCGTACTTTATTGTCTCTTTCGGTCTATGTTTCATGCTACAGTTCTTCTATCTTTCTCTTTTGCTCTGTTCAATCTTTCATTCTTTCCTCTTTTGTTATTACATTTTTCATTTTTTTTTTATTGTACTTTTTTATTTTACATTATTATTACTTATCCCATAATTATTCTCTATCACAGTTTTATGTATCACTTTGGTTCTATTTTATCCTTTTTCTTTTTTCATGTAATAAGCTGGAAATATGAAAGTAATCTTTTTTTTGACAGGCCACTTACAGCTGCAATTGGTATTAGTAAATCCTGCTGGTTTGAGGTAGGAGGCCAAGGGTTTCTTTTTAATTCGTGGTGAAATCCTGCATGGATTACCCCTCCGCTGCGGGATCAATGAAATGATTATGCTGGACTCCTACCAGCTAAAACCCCACGGTCTTTTTGAACTCCTTTTGTTAAAACTACGGGAACGCTTTCAACGGCTTTACAACGGCGGTAACCTAGTTCCACGACTCCTTACTTGGAGAAACGTAAAGTGTGTTTAGTCTAACACCTTATTTAGCAAGCTCTAGGACCTCCCGGAGAAGCCTCGGCTGACGCTGGTACTTATTGTCACCAAGGCAGAAAACGTTAATATAGCTGTCATATATACACCTATCCCCCGATTTACACGGTAGATACGTTCCTGAGAAAAACGTGTAAATCGAAAATTAAAAATTTTCAAGCCAAAACCGTGTAAATCGAAAAGCTTGCAGAAAATGCATAATTTTGCTATTTAACAGTTGGGATTTTTTTCAATATTATAAGTTGTACACAGAAATAAAAATAAAATGCATTGACTAGTTAAAATATTTAATATATTACGGAAACACTGTTTTTTTTATTTATTTAATTACAATACATTAAACAGAAGAACAAAAAATAAAACCAAAGGTGTTTTATTATCCTTTATCACTGTCAGAAATTACTCTCATTCTTTTTTTCGGAATCGAAGGTTCTAATTCACTTTCATCACTCCAAGTTATTTGTGCCGATTCGATGTTAGAAGCAGAAATATTTACATTATGAGAGATGGTAATAAAATCGGTTATTAACAATTGCTCCGAATTTTTTTGTAAGATCTTTGTAAACTTCTTCATATTGAGCAAAGTCAGCACATAAGCTCGGGATGCCCCGTGAAATGTGTACACGGCATACGTGTTCAATCACAGAAGCATTTAGTAGAGAGCGATAAAAACCAAAAAAAAACCACTTATTTCAAAAACCGTGTAAAAGCGAAAACGTGTAAAACAAGTACCGTGTAAATCGGGGGATAGGTGTACAATATTCAGAAAAGGTTCAATAGGTTGGTATGACTAAAATCCATTAGAACGAGCATCCAAATTATAGTTTAGTAAACTGCAGATGTTTTATACTGCAGCTGGCTTGCAAGAAAATTGACAATGCCATTAATTTAAAACTTTCAAATATCGAAATTTATTACATACTAGAATGTACGTTGACGACTATAAAAGCCGATACTGGGAGCATTGTAAGTCAGTCTACATCCTGAAGAGAAGTGAACAACAATAAGACTCATAATAGTGAGAGCAGTAGAGAAAGAGCTGCTGCGAGTGGATTCGCTGCCAGATTCGTTTCCCCAACTCAAGAACATTAAAAGGCATATTTTTATTGAGTCTGCATTTCCCTATCCACAGCCCACGGTTGGGACAATATTATATCATAGTCAATAGTCTCAATGGCAATAACTCTGTATTTGGCACTAGTCGGTGTAACATAACTATACCTAACATACATTAAATTATCATATGCTATAAAGGAACAATAGCAACGAAGAATGTCCACCAAAAGGTAAAAAGAAGGCCTTCTTGAGGTTGACGGAAGACGCCCGGTGCCGGCCGCTTCCAAACTGTTTGGAAATCTATAGGAGAGTACTTGAATATCTAATGTATTCAGGCGTTATTTTGCGGAAATCCATCCTAAGTAAGAAAAGGACCAACATATAGAAATATATATAATAATAACACACTGTGTTTGGCATCAATCGGTGTAACATAACTCCTGAAGATGCCCCGTGGAGGTGTTAAACGCGTGTTGAATGATTTGACGGTGGCGGTTGTGTAATTCGCATTGATTGCCGCATACGCATTTATCAGCGAGCTGGCAGGCGGTGCACTTTGTTGCACGACTACCACTGCATGTGCGGAAGTGGCTAAATATTGGTCCTTTTTCTTATTTTAACTTCACTCTTCGATAACGCTCGTTTAGTATTCCCTCATATGGTCGCCCCATAGGAACCTAGACTTGATCAGTTTCTTCTTTCTGGATCTATTTTCAGATTACGCAGAAAAATGTCGCCATTTGCAGAAGCGCTATTTGTACGTTATCTTTTACTTCGTCGTTTCAACCCAGGTATGGGGCCTCTCTAAAAGACATCTATGGTGATATATAATTGCAACGCTTAACGGTCGGTTTGGCGTGAGCAGTGTAGTATTAAGGTATGCAGGAGATGCTGGTATCTTGGAAACTTATATCTGAGAAATGACAATCCTATATAATTAATGCATAAGGTGTGAATTAAAAGATAAAGAAAAATAGCTAATTTTCATACATTAATATTGTTAGTAAAAAAATCGCAGTTTTAAAAACCAATTTAGACTAAAAAAAACATAGATTTATAGAATTGAATACAGCAGAATCCTTCCTTCATACGCGTTTTCACAATTCGCGGATCTAATAAGTACATACATAATAATAAAAGGACTCCAGCATCCAACTTAATATCCTTTGTGAATGCCGGCAAATGGACACAAAAAAATTTATGATAAAATATTACATTCACAGCTCATTAAAGCAAAGACTTCAAGCATTGGAAACATGACATTTAATTTGAAAAATCTTAGCGAAGGTTTAAGAATAGCAAATAGGCTTTGCGATTTCTTTATGAACATCGACCCGTCTGCGGAACCAAGTCTTATGTTTAAGAGGCAAATTGCTAACGCGACTGCTGCGCGGCAGTCTGAATCGAAGGCTTTTAAAAACTGCCCAGCGAGAGAAACATTACAAAATACTTCAAACAATTGTTTAACACGTTCACTGCGGGCCCAATTTTGACGAACTTTCAGCTGGTGCGGCTGAGGTCGAATCAGCCTCAAGCTGAACTTCCTAGTAGTGCGGTTGAGGCCTTTTCTGCCTCATATTTCAATCATTTTTTTTACAATATTGAGTCAATGCTTCGCAGACATAAAGAAAGCTAGATTTGTCTTTGTCATATCTCATACGGTTGAGTGTAAACAGCCGCCGCACTAGAGAGAAAACACGAGTTTTACGCGCCGCACCAGTGCAAAGTCTACCATGAGGCTGAATCGACCTCAAGCCGCAGTGAACGTGTTAAGACTTTAGATAATTAATCAAAATGTTCAAAAACTTCAATTAAAATTATTTTTTTATCTAGTCATCTAGAAACGTATCTCCTATACTCCCATATAGATAAGCATTTCGTAATCGCGGCATATTTATAAAAAAAATCCCGAAAATAGAGGTTTTACTGTAGTTCATTTAACATTAAAATATTTTTTTTCTATTAAATAAAAAAAAAACAATCTAACACGTCGACGTTAGTTATTTGGCAGACGTTCCACTTGGCTGATCTTTCACAAAGAGACCCAAAGGTCAGATGGCGAGACAATTTCAAAGTTCATTGTCAGGTTCTATTGTCACGTTTCCACTACAGATACCATCGAAAGAGTTTAACTGAAAAAATATATAGACATACATATATGTATTATATTTAATCTAAATTATTATTACGTTTCGTAAATAAATAATATTTTTTAATATAATAATTTTAATTTACATCAAATATATATATTAGAAATGTGTAAAGTTAAAATTTCGACATAATACACTGTGATAGGATATATTTTTAAAATCTTTAAATATTAAATGTATTTTTAATTTGCTTTCAAATTATATATCATGCATATCTGAAAATCAATGGATTCACGGTAAGAAAAGGACCAATATTTAGCCACTTCCGCACATGCAATGGTAGTCGTGCAACAAAATACATCGCCCGCCAGCCCGCTGATAAATGCGTATGCGGCAAACAGAAACTTTATATATATATAAATAAATAAATAAAATAACAGTAAATTAAAATTTAGCGTCAATTTTCACTGACATTATACATGAAATAGAATATGCTATGTATGCTAATAATTTAATAAAAATAAATATTGTCCAAATAATATATGTCTTGTAGTGAAGTGTATAGAAAAATTATTTTAAAAGTTCAGATTTATATTTTTACAGATAATTTATTAAAATCTCAAATAATATAATCTGTTTATTTAATTATGTTGTTATAAACGTATATATGCGATCCCCATGCAAGTGTACTTTCCCGGTCACCCTAAAGAAGGTGCAACCACTTGCCAACTCCTTCCACTTCCGTGACGAAAGTCCTAAACCCGTTTCGTAACCTCTTCCTTCTCCCCTGCCTCTGACTCCGACAAGCCTTCCACCCGTATCTTCACCGGTTCAGAGAGAGCAGCTAAAATATTCGCAACCCTAAACCGGGTGACTTCCTCCTGCTGAGGAGCTCAAAGTCCTAGCACAACCTCACAAATATAAACCTGGATGGGGTATCTATATTAGCAGCAAAGAGTCTTCAGGCAGCAAAGGCTTGCTGCTGTTAAGCTGAATTCAAATAAATTCTCCTCTTCATTCCTACTCCTCCTAATTCGGGCCCCCGTTGGGCACGTGTGCTTTACTAAACTACACACCTACACGGGTATAGTCTCTCTTCGACGAAGCTGCACAAAGTCAAAATGGTTAGCACTGGAATAACACGCGTATCACATATAAAAGCGCACTTTAAGCGAAGGTAGCTATAATATTTATAGCGTATGCTATATTAACACGTTCACTGCGGGCCCAATTTTGAAGAACTTTCAGCTGGTGCGGCTGAGGTCGAATCAGCCTCAAGCTGAACTTCCTAGTAGTGCGGTTGAGGCCTTTTCTGCCTCATGTTCATCAATATTTTTTTACAATATTGAGTCAATGCTTCGCAGACATTGTAACGTTGCAAGTTAACGTCCCATAAATCTTAGTTAAAATTTTAACCAAAAAAATATAATCACGAGAAACGTCTCATAAATCGCAATACAGCAAAAAATTGTTCAACCCTTAGCGGGTAACGGTGCATCTCAAGTGGCGTGGGGTCGTGGGAGCGTGCTATTGGTTTAACGGATCTTTGTTTTTATAACAAAAATTCCTATGCGCCCGCGCACCAGCGACAGCAGTTCACATTTGCCAGGCAGAAGGATCCAGGCCTCGGTCGCGTTCACTAGCTAGGTGTCGTCTCACGCACCGACGCACACTCTTTGTGTCGGTTGCGTTCACCAGCTATGTGTCTTCATACGCGCCGGGGCCAATTAGAATTTACGTTATAAATTCACGCCTTGGTCCTATTCATTCTTCGGGCATCATTTAGTTCACGCCACAACCTTTACATCGTCTCGCACCCCAAGGGGTGCGAGTTTTAGACTGCAAGTTTTACATTGCAAGTTTTATACTGCAAGTTTCATACTACGAGTTTTACACTGTTGAAATTATATCAACTTTCACCGGAACCATCACATCCTGCAACCTACCGGCGCTCCCTGCTCTCGACTTGCTGCCGCCTGACCAGTCCTGGGAGATCTTGCAGCTGCCTACCACCACCATCAGGGGAGTACCGAACTGCGGTGCAAAATTAGACCAGGCCTTCTGCCCACTACCCTTAGATAATTAAACACATATATATTTTTCTTTGTGTGCTTTTTTTTGTCGCCACCTACTACTACCCTTTTATTAAATAAATATATATTTTTCTTTTTTTTTAACGGCACACTGGCGCCCTTAACGCGGTATTAAAAGGTCTGATTTTGCATTGTAGTGTAGTTATGTGATTGTTTTTTTTATTTAATTAATTTTGTAAAACGTTATTTTGCCTTTTCTACTGCCAGCAACTGAAGTGTACATCCTTCACTTAAAAAAGTTTTTGTTTAGTTTAACATACATTTTGTTCTTATGTTGTAACTTTTTTTGCTTCTGCTATTTTTTCATAGGACCGTACACATTAGTTGCAGTTATACGCATCATTTTCATAATTTTTTGTGTTATTTTTTTTAATTCTTATACTAGCAACCATAACGTTCGTTAGTGAATTTGTAACAGAACGGAGTAGATTGAGTAGAATACTTGTTCAACACCTTCCTTATTGTGGTGCATTTAATTTTTTCTTCTTTCTCTCTTTACCAATTTATAAAAGTAGGTTAAACATGGCGCTATTGTTAACAATTTACGTAAACAAATTGCTACACTGGGTCCTCTTTTTCATTCTGAGGATGTTTTATACTAATAGAGTCAATCAAATTTCGGACGATTCCGATATTGCAGAAGACGTGCTTGTTAAGACATACGTTATTCTTGATTCTTTATGTAAAATGTATAATTAAAAATAATTCTCTCTTAGTGTATGTATTAGAAGACATGGCCGATAAAAATGTTGGAACATGGCACATAAAGGATTTAAAAATAATAGGTTTGAATGAATAACAAACATAATGCGACATAACATAAAATAAAGCATTACCATTAACCGCGTAATATTTCGTTTGGGTTATTAGAATGAATCTATAACCTTCATAATTGTTTGGTCGCGTTAGTAATCCTTATAATGATTACTATTGCTAGTTTGTTTGCGAGAAGTATGAAAGAATGAGTTTAAAAGGATAAAAATGAAATTGTTATCAATAAGTTCGGATTTTATTTCCTTTAAATGAAATAAAATCCTTCGGTGACGCGCGGGGTAATGTAACGTTGCAAGTTAACGTCCCATAAATCTTAGTTAAAATTTTAACCAAAAAAATATAATCACGAGAAACGTCTCATAAATCGCAATACAGCAAAAAATTGTTCAACCCTTAGCGGGTAACGGTGCATCTCAAGTGGCGTGGGGTCGTGGGAGCGTGCTATTGGTTTAACGGATCTTTGTTTTTATAACAAAAATTCCTATGCGCCCGCGCACCAGCGACAGCAGTTCACATTTGCCAGGCAGAAGGATCCAGGCCTCGGTCGCGTTCACTAGCTAGGTGTCGTCTCACGCACCGACGCACACTCTTTGTGTCGGTTGCGTTCACCAGCTATGTGTCTTCATACGCGCCGGGGCCAATTAGAATTTACGTTATAAATTCACGCCTTGGTCCTATTCATTCTTCGGGCATCATTTAGTTCACGCCACAACCTTTACATCGTCTCGCACCCCAAGGGGTGCGAGTTTTAGACTGCAAGTTTTACATTGCAAGTTTTATACTGCAAGTTTCATACTACGAGTTTTACACTGTTGAAATTATATCAACTTTCACCGGAACCATCACATCCTGCAACCTACCGGCGCTCCCTGCTCTCAACTAGCTGCCGCCTGACCAGTCCTGGAAGATCGTGCGGCTGGCTACCACCACCATCAGGGGAGTACCGAGCTGCGGTGTAAAATTAGACCAGGCCTTCTGCCCACTACCCTTAGATAATTAAACACATATATATTTTTCTTTGTGTGCCTTTTTGTCGCCAACAACCACTACCCATTTTCATTAAACATATATATTCTTCTCCTGTTACCCTTTCATTTTTAATTATTTTTCTTTATAACGGTACAACATAAGGAAAGCTATATTTGTCTTTGTCATACCTCATACGGTTGAGTGTAAACAGCCGCCGCACTAGAGAGAATACACGAGTTTTAGGCGCCGCACCAGTGCAAAGTTTACCATGAGGCTGAATCGACCTCAAGCCGCAGTGAACGTGTTAAAAGCTATTCGTTAAATCGTCAAAATATTTTTTTTACTAAACTGCCTCAAAGCACTTTTAATATTACAACATCTATCTCAATCATTTCGTCGTTATTTCTGCCTATATACGACTACTTTAAGGTCTATGCCTCCCCCAAAGATATATATGTGGGATATACCATAATCGCCACGCTGGGCAGGCGGGTTGGCGATCGCAGTGTGGTATTATGGTACTACAACACTGAACTTTGAAAGAAGAACAAAAACTGCTAGTGACGGAACGCAAAATCATGCGGAAGATCTTGGGACCAGCGGAAGATGTTGGGACCAGCGAGAAATCAAGACGGATCTTGGAGGCTCCGAAAGAATGCCTAAATTGAGACTTTAGTAGCACAGCCAAATATCATTGGTGAATATAAAGCTCAACGAATCCGCTGGCTTGGTCACTTGGAGCGAATGGGATCGGATCGGAGCGTGAAGGTAGCGTACCTGGAAAAACCGAGGGGTCGTAGACCAGTGGTACAGTGGACCCAGGTATCGCTGGATCGATCGCGTTGAGGCAGACTTGCGCAAATTGAATGTCAACCAATGACAGACGATGGCGCAAGATAGAGGAAAGTGGAAGTCTCTCGCTTCGGAGGCCAAGACCCACTTTGGGTCACTGAGCCAGCGGAGTAAGTAAGTAAGAAGACACTGACCATCATCTGAAAACTTGTGGGCAATGCCAATCCTATATAATTAATGCACAGATTGAATTATATAAAATTGTGTTCCGGGAATTGAACCCGTGACCTAAGGTCTCAAATTTCAGACCTCTACTGCAGAGCTACCACTGCTCCAAAAATACGTTTTTTAATGTTGCATATAAGTAATCATATAACAAGAGGATAAGAATATAGACAGGAAGACATTTGTTCAAATAATAATTAAAAAGATATATACGTGAAGAATATACATATACCATTTGTAGTTTAAGTTTAGTTTAGTTTAAATATGTAAAATATAAAAGTTACTTTTGTTAGTTATTAAATATTAAAATAGATTAATCAATCGAAAATAGGATTTATTTATATATTTATTTATTTAATCACGATATATATGTACGAAATAATATTTTTCTCTTCTTCTTCTTCCTTCCCTTTTCCCTTTATTTGGGGTCGGGTCTCCTTATCAATTTGGCGCAAAGGCCACTCTATCCTGGGTTGTCTCTGCATCAGGTTCAAGAGTTTCCACTTCCTTTCCGATATTAGAACACCACGTAGCTTTTGGACGCCCTCTTCCTCTTGGGAATTCTGGGAGGCTTAAGGCAGTTTTTTTACCACGTGGTCATCTGGTTTTCGTTGAACCTGGCCATACCATCGCAATCTATTTTCCGGTAATTTGCTTGGGATCGGAGCTACCTTAAACGAACCTCTGATATATTCGTTCCGTATTCTGTCTATTCTAGTGACGCCACCCGACCATCTAAGCATCTTCATCTCATTGACATCAAGTGTTTGCTCGTGTCTGTGACTTACAGTCCAGCATTCCGAGCCGTAGAGCATAGCTGGTCTGACAACGGCTTTGTAGACTTTACCCTTGGTCTTAATGGGCATACGGTTATCACATAGAACGCCTGACACTTTCCTCCACTTCATCCATACAGCTCGTACCCTGGTCTTGACATCAGCGGTTGAGTCTGCATCGATACTTAAGGTCGACCCTAGGTACCTGAACTCAGTGACGGATAATAGTACGAAATAATATTTTTAAGATTGTAAAATATATTATTTTAGATATTAGGTGCTTGGTTTTATATGCAAAAAGCTCTATGGCTTGTACACTTAACCAACCTATTTAAAGTGATCACTGTGAAAATCATTTTTTTTTTTTTTGGAATTCAATTGGCCAAAAACTTTTGGCTGTATAGTCTGCAAGGACAGATAATAAATAATAATTAATTTTAATATTTAGTAATTTAAAATGCTTTTATTTACAATATTATTATTACGTTATTTATTATTTCTAGAACCATTGATATATGGAAAGCGTGTACTATAAATTGTCAGCAATATATTAGTGGAATCGGAAAGTAATGTCGATTTACACTTTACAACTTCGGAAAGCGTTACCGCTGGTAGAAAAAGTATAAGAAGAAACTACATCAACGCTTCTATTTGGTACGATCGGGACCTTTCGTTCGTTGGTTGCACGAATCTATGAACATTTTCATAATATATATCTTATGTCTATGTATACAATACATCTATAGATACATCTTATGTCTATCATGTTATGGAGGAGATTTTCTACAATTCAATAATTTTCTTACATCTATTTATATATTAGGTGGACCGGAAAGTAACGTCGCTTTCTTAAGTTAAATTCACACGACTACATTTTTCACAAGTTTTTATTTTTAATCAACAATATATTCACCTTCGTTATCAACAACCTTTTCACGTCTAGTATACAAATCAATGCCGGAGCGGTAACAAATCGGTTTTTCTGCTAAATATATCGACAGAGACGACATTACTTTTCGGTTCCTCTAATATTTACTCTCTGTAACTTTTAACACCTCTTTAAAAGTTTATATTTAGTGCTTCATGTATCTCCTTTCGTAATAAATAATGCCGCATTTGATATGTTTCTTAAGGTATATACACCCCTTTTAAGCCAATAACCAACAAATCTGTATATTTTTTTAATAGCTCTCATGGGAAAGCTAGTTTATCATGGTATCACCTAATATTCGTCCAGGGCAAGGAGTAGGATTCCCTAAAAGATCGCTATGATTATTGGGATCTTAATTACATCGTCAGGCCACCTAGGGGGGAGGGGAAGGGAGGCTACCCCTGCTGCATCTACCGTCTCGTGGTCGCCGCTCTAGAACCTTCCGTTCGTCAGTTGCGTACTGCAACAGCAGATGAGCAATTCGAGCTAGGTGACCTTGGTTGTTCTATGAACCTCATATCTGATTCGATTTCGAAGAGAAACTCCGAGCATTACCCTCTCCATTCTCCACCCTTAAAGCTTCTTATAAAGCCCACGTCACCTACTCTTCATCACTGGCAACACTGGTCTAAAATTAATGTCTTACATTTATATTAAATTTAAGAAGGATTGTACTCGCTCACCATTTCCATTCCTGATTATCTTTAATCGTGAGGGTGAAGACGCCTTCGAAGATCAGGAGCAGAATCGGCGATGCCAGGTACCAATACACGATGCTGTCCTTGAAGACGGTCACCTGCCAGATGGCGATGATGCCATGACAGGCAAACACAAGTCGTGTGATGACAGCTTTTATTGTCGCGAGCACTTTCCCTACGTTCGCCATTTTGTTTAGTTTTTACCTCACCACTGAATCCAGCCCTGTTCTAACGTATTTCCGTTAAAAACTTTCAAATTAAACTGTTTTATACATTTTAAAATACTAAATTTATTTTTAAATTGAATTACTATTTTTTAATATATGTTTTATTTTAAGTTTAAAACATTATTAAAGATATTTAAAGTTTAAAAACGTACAAAATATATGCATATTTTTTGATGACACTAAGTTTAAATATAAAACAAATAAGGAATACATTAATTTTAAATTTGTTTTTTTAATCTTAAATTTAAGTGCGAAAAAATATATCAAACTATGATAGAACAGATAAAAAAATAAACGTCCTGAACGTCATGAACTTTTAAAATTAGAACTTAATTTTTTTTTGTACAAGCAAAGATAAGTTTTTAATTTGTTTTAAACTAATTTCTTTTTATATTCCCGAAACATGTTACATTAATAATATCGAATGTAAATATTTACACCAACACACAGCTGTTTTTGTTCCAAAATTAAATAATTTCGTTTGAAAAAATCAAGTCAACAGCAAGACGGGACTCGTGTATGACTGCAAGGGATATGAGAGAACACCTGAAATTGAGCTAATTCTATCACCTGTCACCCAACTGTACCGCAATGTAACACATCCATTGCGGTTTACCAACAGCAGACGAAACTAAAACACGTACAAAAACGGAAATGTAACATAAATTGACAGATAAAATGTGTCTCTGGTAACAAATGCGCGCGCATTATACGCGCAAGCCAATCGGGGATAGTTCAGAAAGCAAAAGGGCTTGGGGATCATGACAATGTTACGTTTTCACCTCAATAAAAAGTAAAAAGCCGTATCTTAATGGAATAAGGTCTGATTTAGAATAGAGGTGAGATTTTAGAATGCATTTAGTTTAGGTTATCGATAGGCAATTCAGGGAGGGCAGCGTCAGGGCAGGGCCGAAGACTTCGTTGGCCATTTTACACAATTACGGGAACGACTGACTCATCGTTACGTTAGGGCCGTTACACACTAGCGTGGTGCGATTTAACGAATAGCTTTTTTTATAGCGTAAGCTATAAATATTATCGTTGACTTCGCTCAAAAAACAATTGGACGGGCATAAAAAGTCCATCCATAATAAAATATTATGCACTTTTCAGAATCGCAGAAATATACGGCTATTGGAGCCGAAAGTCTTTAATTCACTTATAATGTAACGTTGCAAGTTAACGTCCCATAAATCTTAGTTAAAATTTTAACCAAAAAAATATTATCACGAGAAACGTCTCATAAATCGCAATACAGCAAAAAATTGTTCAACCCTTAGCGGGTAACGGTACGTCTCAAGTGGCGTGGGGTCGTGGGAGCATGCTATTGGTTTAACGGATCTTTGTTTTTATAACAAAAATTCCAATGCGCCCGCGCACCAGCACGCAGAGTTCACAGTGCTCGGCAGAAGGATCCAGGCCTCGGTCGCGTTCACTAGCTAGGTGTCGTCTCACGCACCGACGCACACTCTTTGTGTCGGTTGCGTTCACCAGCTATGTGTCTTCATACGCGCCGGGGCCAATTAGAATTTACGTTATAAATTCACGCCTTGGTCCTATTCATTCTCTGGGCATCATTTAGTTCACGCCACAACCTTTACATCGTCTCGCACCCCAAGGGGTGCGAGTTTTAGGCTTCAAGTTTTATGCTGCGACTTTTATGCTGCAAGTTTTATGCTGCGAATTTTAGACTGCAAGGTTTACACTGCGACTTTTATGCTGCAAGTTTTATGCTGCAAGTTTTACGCTTCGAGTTTTACACTGTTGAAATTATATCACCGTGCACCGAAACCGACACATACTGCAACCTACCGGCGCTCCCTGCTCTCGACTTGCAGCCGCCTGACCAGTCCTGGGAGGACGTGCAGCTGCCTACCACCACCATCAGGGGAGTACCGAACTGCGGTGCAAAATTAGACCAGGCCTTCTGCCCACTACCCTTAGTTAAATAATTAAATACATACATATTTTTCTTTGTGTGCTTTTTTGTCGCCATCTACCACAACCCTTTTATTAAATAAATATTTTTTTCTCCTTATTAAGTACGGCACACTGGCGCCCTTAACGTGGTATTAAAAGGTCTGATTTTGCATTGTAGTGTAGTTATGTGATTGTTTTTTTATTTAATTAATTTTGTAAAACGTTATTTTTGCCTTTTCTACTGCCAGCAACTGAAGTGTACATCCTTCACTTAAAAAAGTTTTTGTTTAGTTTAACATAAATTTTGTTCTTATGTTGTAACTTTTTTTGCTTCTGCTATTTTTTCATAGGACCGTACACATTAGTTGCAGTTATACGCATCATTTTCATATTTTTTTGTGTTATTTTTTTTAATTCTTATACTAGCAACCATAACGTTCGTTAGTGAATTTGTAACAGAACGGAGTAGATTGAGTAGAATACTTGTTCAACACCTTCCTTATTGTGGTGCATTTAATTTTTTCTTCTTTCTCTCATTACCAATTTATAAAAATAGATTAAACATGGCGCTATTGTTAACAACTTACGTAAACAAATCGCTACACTGGGTCCTCTTTTTCCTTCTGAGGATGTTTTATACTAATAGAGTTAATCAAATTTCGGACGATTCCGATAGCGTAGAAGACATGCTTGTTAAGACATACGTTATTCTTGATTCTTTATATAAAATGTATAATTAAAAATAATTCTCTCTTAGTGTATGTATTAGAAGACATGGCCGGTAAAAATGTTGGAACATGGCACATAAAGGATTTAAAAATAATAGGTTTGAATAAATAATAAACATAATGCGACACAACATGAACTGAAGCATTACCATTAACCGCGTAATATTTCGTTTGGGTTATTAGAATGAATCTATAACCTTCATAATTGTTTGGTCGCGTTAGTAATCCTTATAATGATTACTATTGCTAGTTTGTTTGCGAGAAGTATGAAAGAATGAGTTTAAAAGGATAAAAATGAAATTGTTATCAATAAGTTCGGATTTTATTTCCTTTAAATGAAATAAAATCCTTCGGTGACGCGCGGGGTAATGTAACGTTGCAAGTTAACGTCCCATAAATCTTAGTTAAAATTTTAACCAAAAAAATATTATCACGAGAAACGTCTCATAAATCGCAATACAGCAAAAAATTGTTCAACCCTTAGCGGGTAACGGTACGTCTCAAGTGGCGTGGGGTCGTGGGAGCATGCTATTGGTTTAACGGATCTTTGTTTTTATAACAAAAATTCCAATGCGCCCGCGCACCAGCACGCAGAGTTCACAGTGCTCGGCAGAAGGATCCAGGCCTCGGTCGCGTTCACTAGCTAGGTGTCGTCTCACGCACCGACGCACACTCTTTGTGTCGGTTGCGTTCACCAGCTATGTGTCTTCATACGCGCCGGGGCCAATTAGAATTTACGTTATAAATTCACGCCTTGGTCCTATTCATTCTCTGGGCATCATTTAGTTCACGCCACAACCTTTACATCGTCTCGCACCCCAAGGGGTGCGAGTTTTAGGCTTCAAGTTTTATGCTGCGACTTTTATGCTGCAAGTTTTATGCTGCGAATTTTAGACTGCAAGGTTTACACTGCGACTTTTATGCTGCAAGTTTTATGCTGCAAGTTTTACGCTTCGAGTTTTACACTGTTGAAATTATATCACCGTGCACCGAAACCGACACATACTGCAACCTACCGGCGCTCCCTGCTCTCGACTTGCAGCCGCCTGACCAGTCCTGGGAGGTCGTGCGACTGCCTACCACCACCATCAGGGGAGTACCGAGCTGCGGTGTAAAATTAGACCAGGCCTTCTGCCTACTACCCGTTTATAATTAAATATACATATTTTCCCCTTTAAAACGGCACAATAATAAACGGAACCTTATTTTTAAATAAAAAAAACTGCAAAACATTACTGGACTACCATTTACAAAATTCAAAACGCACATTAAAAATAAATTGACGGAAAAGGCTTATTATTCAATAAACGAATATTTAAATGACAAAAATCCTTGGCTATATCTGATGAAGTGTATATCTATGAATTTGTATTAAACTACATTAAAAGATTATTTTGGAGTTTATTTCAGCTTCTTCTCCACAACTATAACACCTTGCATAGAATAAAGTCAAAAATAAAATAGATTATTGTTGTGTTAAAAGTTCCAATATTGGATAAACGATAATTTATCTTCCTTTTTATGGCTGCAACCACGAGAAGGTAAATACGTAGGGGGAAGGCCCCCATAAGTGGACTAATGACATGACTCCAGCCGTGGGAAGTCACTGTACGTGGGCAGCCTTGCAGTGGGCATCTATCGACTGACATTATGAAGTTAAAAATAGTCACAATTTTTGACATATAGCACAAGAAACCGCCCAGGTATACTTTTGTGCTGAGAAAGAAGAGAATAAAAACATGAAATAAAATTAAAAATCAAATTGAACAATAGCCTTTAATAAAAGAGAACTAGTCTCTGTTTGTAATGCCATTAAAAGAATAAGTTTATCCAAATCATTTTGTCGTTAGAAAAGAGAAATAAGGAAATCCTTAGACGAGTCCCATTACCACCACAGCCCAGTGGATTGACAAGTTGATGTAACAATAGGCAGTCCACATAGCACGCAGAACAGAAGACCGAAGGAGTCTTGAGGGTCTAGAGTGAAAAGCACAAACAAGCACAGCGCAGTACTTCCATTCACAAGGTGCTGGATAAAGGCCGCTTCCGAACCGATTTTTTTGTAAATCTATAGAACCTTATGTCTAACAGTGAACATCTTCTTGCAGAAATTATGACGCTTGTAATGATGAATCAACTTATTCTTTTTACGTCCACCACCTTCGGCGCCGTTCACAAACCTTTTTCTTTAAATCAAAATAGATCAAAGTGCGTAATGCCGCCATATTTATTTTACGTAACCACTCGAATTCTTGTTTGAAAAATTGTTACCTCGGAATATAAATGAAGGAAGGATTCGCAAGCGAAGAATAACAGATCATGTAAAACGTGAAAGAATGCATAAGAAATAATGCGAAGGAAGAAAGAGAATGTAGATTAAAAATTGAAAAACTTTAAAATGGGTTGTACTTATAACGGAAAATAATTAAAACAAAAAACACGCGAATTCAATCATCAAATTTTATTATATATTAAAAATATATTTTACATGTTATTATTTCGAATAATATTTAAAAGTAATAATAATAATTTTAAATGCGCCATCATAATGGACAACGACAAAAATTAATGTCACATTTTGAGGTTATAAATTATTATTGTAATCATTATCGAATAGGGGTATTTTTTTAATTTAAAATAATATCGAAAACTGTTATTTGAAATAAATAAAACCAGAACTCATTGTTATTAAATGAGTAAAATAAATAAATAATTAATTTTCTCATTATTAATATAATTTAAAAGTAAAATTATATTAATATATTAGACATTGTTGTCAGTAATAAGAAAGGATGATTAGAAATATGTATTAATGCTTTGAAGGGGTAAATGCCTAGCTTATTTGCTGAAGATTATACACGGTACACCTGTACCAAAACTCAAATGGTTTCAGAAATAATAAATATAATTATGATTTATTATCTGTCTCTGTAAATATTGTACTGCCTGTCGTATTTCTATAGAAAAAATACATATTTTAGTGTGTACACTATATTAAGGATTATTGGAAATAGGTGTAAAATCTTTAAAGCTTTTTGGTTACAAATTGAATTATACATTTATCGCGTTATAGCTATTTTCAATCACCATGTATAAGAATATGCTCCAAAATTGTTTTGTATTGGTTATATTGTATTTGTTGTCTAGGTGTTTTTATTTATTACTGTATAATATTTGTAATATGTATTATACTTTATTATGAGTATATATTTTATATACATATGTATGTATGTTTTGTACAGGTTAACTACCCATTATTTATATTTCTGCTGTTTCCACACCATCGTTGTCTGTAAGAGATTGCCTCGTGTGTTAAGACCGCTAATTTTACTCTTTTGTTTTTTATTATGAAACAATTTAAATGTATCCTAGCGTGTGCAATAAGGAATATAAAATAAAATAATATAAATAAACATTATTGTCATAAAAAAAACATCCCAAACCATTTCTCCGACGTATAAAACACGGTATCAAATTAAAAATCAATTAAAAATGACGCATGTCCGCAATAAGCCATGAAATAGCATATTTCTAACATATTAGCTTAGTATGTTATCTGTTTTAATTGGATAAAGGAGTTGATAAAGTTTAAATTCAATTTATAATGGCTGCAATGATTTTAAGAATAATAACATATACATGTTTATTAATTATATGTAAGTGATTAATATATATGTAGTCTGTTGAAGAAAATTATAAGTTTTTTTGTTGTGGCATCATCATCATCACCCAGCCGTGGGACGTCTACAACTGGACATCATCTAACGTCTACCAAGGACCTTAAAAAATCATCTGTCCACCTCTGTGAAGATTTCCTTCCATTTGCCTCATAACACATTGGTCTCCCGGACGGCGTATAAGCCTGTTGCGTGTTCCAGAAAGTCCAGCTGGACAGGTGTTCAGACGTTCACGGGGCACGGGAGATACTGTGAGTGCCTGTATAGGTTCAAGCTCAAGGAGAGTCCCTCCTGCATCTGTATCCTGAAGGTGGACTAGACCGTGGTACAACATCAATGCCAGTGGACCTGTGTTTAGAGGACTCCGCTTTGATTCCATGGTTGAGATGGGGAAGTGGATCGAAGAAGGTAGCATCGGCTCCCTCATGGGGGACGACACATGTCGCCCTATAATCCTAGAATTCTCCAAAAAAGTAGCACAATATACAATAAAAAAGAACAGTAAGTCAAAAAGTGTCAAGCAAGATACCAAGCTAGTCAAGAATAAAGCAATACAGGTTTAGTAAATAAGAAAAGATAATAAAATAACTATATTAGTTTAAAAATAAAACCAGAAATAATAGAGTTAAAACTGTGGTCTAGGAACGAATACACGGGAGACGATTTGAATGTAAACAGAGAAAGAGATTGAGGCGACGCACACGCACACGCGCACACACACGCACACGCGCACGCACACGCTCACACTAGCGAAGAAAGAGCAGGAGCGGAGGAAGCTGGCGTGAACAGCCACTTTACCAGAGAAAACTGCAACTAAATCCCCCCGCGAAGTAATGCCTAGCGGCTATGCCGTGGGGACCAGGGATACTGATGAGAGAGGATTGTTTTTAGTCGGTATTGACGCCTAGATCGAGTCCGACATACGGGGCACCAACATCAGGCCCTATGATACGTAAACGTATTTTTAAACCTCTTCGAAAAAAACACACACGCACACACACATGCACAGGCACACACACATGCACGCACAGAGAGAGAGAGAGAGAGAGAGATTGGTTGTAGGCCTTCGTCTGGTTGAGACATCGAAGGACAGAAGGATGACGTCATCGAAATATATTCTGAAGGAAAATTTTAATTTTCGAACTTCTTTGAGTATATCCACACAAGCAACAACGAGCTGTTTATATTCGCAAAAAAAGATACGAGTGTGAAGTGGATCTGAAGAAAGTGGTGGAAAATGTTACCAGACTTCCTAATGGCAGATAAATAATGCCGCCGCAAATTCTTAGATTATTGCAGAAGAATTATCAAAGAGGTTATACACAAAAAAGAAAGAGAAAAAATCAAAATAAAAATTGTAAAGTAAAGATATCAAACTACGTGACAAAGGAAGACAGGCGATTCGTGTAAGTAATGTGAATGAAAGGAAGGGAACAAAAGAAAATAGCAATAGTCATTGTGAAGGATGAGAGACGAGGACGAAAATAAAATAGTAACAAATAAAATAAATATTGCTAAATAACATCCCTGTTCCAAATATGGGGGAACATTGCAATGGCAAGCGACAATAGAACGCACTTCGAGGAACGCCACAACAGGACAAAGATTATATAGGTTGTTCTCAAAAGAGGTCTTATTTGTATCCATAGTAGCCAAGTTTTTAAATAAAAAATGTCATCTTAGGAAGGCTACATTTGATTTTAGTGTCTATATATATCAAATTGAGCTCTTTTATCATTTTTATCTACACGTAAATATTCCTAATTGTTCTTCTTCTTCTTGAAGTGCCTCTCCAACTAGTGGAGGTTGGCTATCAGCTTCCTGCTCTCTTCCTTATTTTTGGTTCTGCGTAATAGCTCAGCAGCGCTGGCGATTCCGGTCCACTCTCTAATGTTACGAAGCCACGACTTCTTTCTCCTACCAACCTTCTTTTTACCAGCGACCTTTCCCATCATGATAAGTTGAAGGAGATTGTATCGTCGTCCTAATTGTTAAATAAGAAAAAATAATTAATTAATTAAATAAATCTCTTCAATTATTGCAGTGACTATAGATTGGGTGCAGTGTTTATCAATCGACCCGAAAGATGCTGGAATAATAGAACATATAAATGAAGATATATCACCATTCGATTATGAAATAGAGTCTAATAGGAGAAGTGGTAAGAGAAACAGCGGCAGAAATGTATTCAGCTCGGAGTTCAAAGACTTAATATCGAAGACTGGAAACCAAGAACCACTGCTATACGATATAGACGATGAAGAACTACGAATAGATTTCGAGGAACAGTGAATAGAATAGAGTGGGTTGCTTTATAAATATTTTGACTTTTATTTATACTCTCTCTGCTCCGGTAGATTTTGTACTATATAAAGTCTCTAAACATTTATTAGAGTCGGGACATAGTTTACCGCGCGGTCATTCCTATGACGTGCTGCATACCTGTAGCAAAGGATTGCGGATGGACGTGTTGGAACGGTTAGAAATAAGACACGCGGGTATTGGAACTATATTTAACTAGCAAGTCAATGTTTCCTTCTCTCCATTATCACAAATTTGCCGGGGGACTCGGTCGTGGCACTGGTCTATTACATGAAATCGCAAATATAACTCACGCGTAAGAGAGGGTATATTAAAAATAGATCACGTGATCTGTCACGTGACTTAGAGTGGTAGTGGGGGAGGAGGTGGCATATAAATCACAAAGCGGCGACGGACTGAGCTCATTATTATTCAGATTGTAACAATTAGCGTTTGGTGAAGCATCTGACGTAGAATTTTTCTTTTAGTTCATTAGCTCGCGGATTTCGGATCCGCGAGCCCTGAGTCCGATGAAGCTGTTAAAGCCAAAACGGCTAACAGCACACATCCACATTCGAATATAGCCATAGAACTGAGCTCACTCTGTGTTTGGCACTAATCGGTGTAACATAACTCTTGAAGATGCCCCGTGGAGGGGTCAAACACGTGTTGAGTGGTTTAACGGTGGCAATTGTGTAATTCGCATTGTTTGCCGCATACGCATTTATCAGCGGGCTGGCGGGCGGTGCACTTTGTTGCACGACTACCACTGCATGTGCGGAAGTGGCTAAATATTGGTCTTTTTCTTACTTAGGATGGACTTACGCAAGGTAACGCCTGATTCCATTAAATATATAAAGTTAATTAGCCTTTCGTAATTCAATAGAAAAATAAAACAACTTTCAGAAAACAATTTATTTATTAATTTAACAAAAGCGAGGTTTTATAATGTAGAAAATATTGTTATGATACTCTAAGACTTGCGGACATATATCTAATATATAAAATTCTCGTGTCACGGTGTTCGAACTTGAAGTCCTCTGAAACGGCTTGACCGATTTTTACCAAATTTTATATGCGTATTTAGTAGGTCTGAGAATCGGCTACTATCTATTTTTCATACCCCTAAGTGATAAGGGTTGTTCACCCTTAACATATTTTTTTTTATTTTTTTGACGAAATTTTTTGTTTTTATTTTTTTATGATACAACATACAAAAATACATACAACCCTAAATTTTCACCCCTCTACAATCAACCCTTATTTTTAAATTGAAAATTAAAAATATTTTTTTTGCAAAACAACGTTTGCGGGATCAACTAGTAATTATATAGGATTGCCACTGAACAAACAAGTTACTCATTAGCAACAGCGTCCTCTGCTTACCGTAGCACAACACTGCGATCGCCAACCCGCCTGCCAGACGTGGCGATTACGGTATATCCTTCCAGAGATATCTTTGGGAAAGACCTATACCTTGCAATGGACATATATAACAAAATATATAAATAATAATTTTATTAAAAACAATAAAAATAGCTTCGTACATAACTTTTGTTACAAAGCGCGAGTTACAGAACCCTCTAAACAATAAACGCTGAACCCTATGATCAAGAAGTGCCGCAAACACGCCTGACTTTGAAGTTATTTATATATTATTGTGTACGGTTCTCGGAAATTCTAACCAAGTACTATCTCGAACTTACTAGAACCTTCTCCGTAGTATAAATAGGTGTACTCCCCATGTCGACAGTTCAATGTTTGCTTTTCGAGTTAAAAGATTAAGATCTACGATCAGTGATACAAAGTGACTATTTGGTAAGTTATTTGGACAATGATTTTTTGAGCGTAGTTAAGCGTAGTTAGGACTAAGCGAAAGTTTACTTTGTGTTGAAGTAGGGTGACCATCTGGGTTGCGAATAAAGGACTCCTTGTGAACCAATGGTGTTTCATTTCGAGTCAGAACCCACAGTACGTAACAATATGTTACATCAATAATTAAAAAATAATATATACTCTTTTGTGGGCAACTGTACACTGTATTTATCTGTATTACACGCCTGTATAATATCGATCATAAATTTAACTTGTGAACAATAATTTTCCAACCCGCTGAGCTATGTTGAAAGCTGTCAATTGTCTCCGGATCTCCTAATCTCTGATTCGAGGTTCAAGCTCAAGAAGGACCCATCGTGCTTCTGTGAACCGGGCGTGAACCAGACCGTGATCCACCCTGTGGCCCGGTGTCCCGCATTCGGGGGACTCTGGCTCGAATTCGAGTGCCGGTCTAGCGTAAAAATCAGGGAGGAGTCAATAGCCTCCCTGATAAGCGAAAAAGAGACCAAAAATTCATTCATCACCCTCTGTAAAAAAATTATAAATAATGCTATAGAAAGAAATAAAAAGTAGATATTGCAAATAAATAGATAATAAAGACAAAATAAAAGCAAAATAATATATAATACTGTGATATAAAATAATAATGTAATTTAAGAAAATGTAAAAAGAAATGAGGAATGAATGAAAGGTGATACAGAGCAAAAGGGAAAGACAGTAGAATTGTGGAATGAAAGAATAGACCGAAAGACAATGTGAAGTATGAAAGAAGGGAAAGAAAATAATAAAATTTCTGTGAAAAATTAAATAAATTTGTCCAAAAAGTCCCTGTCCCACAAAAGATAGGGGGTACGAGGGGCCCCCAATAGCGGGGGCTATAAAAAAATCTCTGATTCGACCTCATGGAGAAACCCACGCATGACACCGTGGTTTGTTAATCGACTGTGATCTTATTGATGATGCCTGAAGTGAGAGACCACTTGTAACTGCCGTAATTCATCACCGCTAACATACATGGGTCATCGACCTTTGTCCTAAGATACTGTGACGTTTATTAGAACGCATACAAACTGAATTTTTATGAACGCATCTATTTTTCTACCCTCTCTTTACACTCTAAATTTGAAGTATACAAAATGTATCCCTGATAAAAAAAGAGTGATTTATATGTTTCGAACTTGAGATATATATCACTCTTGTACATCTTTAACTCATTTAGCGCAGTGCGGCTCAGAGAGATAATAAGGCAGCTAACACTATAAATATCCTTTATATCTTCGGCTCTTTTAGCTCAGACTTAGAACTCGGTAAGACGGAATAAAACGTGTGAAATATTCCTATTAAGCATTTCATGTCTTTGTCATGAAGCACAACAAAGATAAACGCGCGCGCGTGATTTCGTCGTTCCGAAAATCCGTAGTTTACATTTTTAATACAAACATTCAATAGCTATCCGTCTCTATTTTACGTATAAATTGCTATATAAGCCCATCTCTGTCTAACTCTGGACAACCCATTACTCGTTATAAGTATGAAGACACAGAGAAACAATTGCAACGCGCGCGCTGGAGAGTGATTTTATCTTTTGCAAAGATATATATTTCTTGTCTTTATCTCGCGAGCTATATCTCTACTGTATCTCTCTCTCTCTCTCTCTGACTCGCTGCAATACCAACTTGACGCGTCCCTTTGACCTCTATAGCAACAAAAGATTTAAGGTAACTCGGTTAGAGATTTTTAAGATGTGATATTTTATTATGCTTAACACGTTCACTGCGGTTTGAGGTCGATTCAGCCTCATGGTAGACTTTGCACTGGTGCGGCGCGTAAAACTCGTGTTTTCTCTCTAGTGCGGCGGCTGTTTACACTCAACCGTATGAGGTATGACAAAGACAAATATAGCTTTCTTTATGTCTGCGAAGCATTGACTCAATATTGTAAAAAAATATTGATGGACATGAGGCAGAAAAGGCCTCAACCTAGGAAGTTCAGCTTGAGGCTGATTCGACCTCAGCCGCACCAGCTGAAAGTTCTTCAAAATTGGGCCCGCAGTGAACGTGTTAAACCATCCGTTAAGTGTCTTCCTTACATTGAATTACTTACTACAAGTCGAAGGGCCTGTACCAACAACCATCTCAAGGCTTTAGCTCCTAAAAATTGCCACGATATCCGGTCTAGCTTTGCTCACATGCAGTGACTTCCCAAGATCTTGATCATGTTATCCGTCCATCCGGAATATAGTGTGAAGAAAAAAAAGAAGAATGAATGAAAGATATTGTGAAGGGAAACAAGAGAAATGAATGGTAGATATTGTGAAGAGAAACAAGAGAAATGAATGGAAGATATTGTGAAGGGAAAAAAGAGAAATGAATGGAATATATTATGAAGGGAAACAAGAGAAATGAATGGAAGATATTGTGAAGGGAAACAAGAGAAATGAATGGAATATAGTGTGAAGAGAAAAAAGAGAAATTAATGGAAGATATTGTGAAGGGAAACAAGAGAAACGAATGGAATATAGTGTGAAGGGAAACAACAGAAATGAATGTAAGATATTGTGAAGGGAAACAAGAGAAATGAATGGAATATATTGTGTAATCTAGTGAGGGGAATACTATCGTAGTGTCTACCGGAACGTGGTCGGTATTACGTAAGTCACTACGTCGGTAACTTTGTCTCTTCTGCGGATTTCCTCGATTCTCCTCCTCCGATCTCCCAGCGGAACCTCCCCCTTCCTCCCCCTAGAGTTCTCTGGGCTTAATGTCATCCACCCCCTTCTCATAGGGCCATATACATCCACGTTTAGGACACAAAACTTTTTACTTACATTAATTTATTACTCACTGGTAAATGTTTTTTATTCATTATTTACATAATTATCTGTAATTTATTATATGTAAACGTCTAATATTGTACCGTGAATAAAACTGTCGAAACGCAATTGCACACTGTACTACCTTTCAGCTTTGTCTGACATGAGTTCACGGAGCGGAAGGGTCTGTGAACAATAACAATTGCACAGGGATCAGTGGTTTTTAAATAGGCTTCGATTACAAACCTCTCTTTTTCTTTCATTCAATGCAAAACTATGATTAAAGATTCCGCACTAATTATAATCCTAGTGCTATTTCTATCTTACTCTTTTATTTAATGATTACGGAAAATTTTTAATTTAAAATTCGAATTCTGCCACCGGACATCTTGTATTGTTCCCAATTATATAATTCGAATGTTATTCTGCTAATAAACTAATCGAAAGATGATTTACCGTGAAATAGGCTCAATTTAAAATTTAATTACGCATCAACTGACTGTACTTTAGTCATCGATTGTTCTCGAATGTTTTACAGGCTTCATCAGAGGTTCATCTTACACGATGAACTGTAACATGTTATTTATTTGTTTATTCGTTTTACTTTGTAAGTAATTAATTTACGTAAATTAATTCTTCCTACGGCCAATCACGTGTCAAAAAGTATTTTAGCGCGCTCTCTTTCGCTCGATGTGTATAAAGAATTATGTTTCTGTACGATTCCCCTTTTTGGTCGCCGACGATGACGTAATATACAATACCCGGCGATAAATATTGCACATCGATCTTTGGAAAGAGACAATCGGCTAATTTCGGATTTGTAGAACGTTATCTCTGTCGCACGAAATACGACTGACAAAACGTCACATAGGTAGTGTGGGACAGAGAAACTAGCATACTAGACTAAAAAGTAAGGTTACTTTTCCTTAGACGATTAATCTGATAAATTTATCAACAGGTTGTTGCTTTAAGAAGACGAGATTAAGGTTCAAGGAAGACGCTCGTGGTTCATTCAGTGCAGATCTTCAGATGGTAGTCAGGTCAAAGAGCCTGGAACATCTGTGATATACGGAGTTGGAACACGTGTTGTGATATCAAAGAATATACAAGTGAATGTGTACCGCATTTTATGTTAAATAATGTGTAATAAATAAGAATATATTGTAATGATAATATAGTAAATAAAAGAGTATTAAAATCGTAATGCAAATTATTAAAATTAATTATTGTTTTAATTATTAATTATCTGTCCCTGCAGAATTTTCGCTAAAAAGTTATTTGCCTATCGTAAACTAAAATAAAAAAAATGTAACATTTTTTTATTTAGTAAATACTTTATACAGGCGATAGGAAATAGTAGTGTAAAAACTATAAAACTTTTTTTTGACAATTTAGCTATAAATACATCTTGATATAATTATATATATATATATATATATATATATATATATATATATATATATATATATATATATATACATAACTATAACCAAAAACCCTGTATATAGTATTCACATATGGTTGGTTGGTGTGCTATATTAACGCCATGTAGGAATAATTTAACTTTAAGCATAGACAACAATGCAATAATCTCAAATATGAATATAACTTCTTTACAAAAAACACTTCCTGTACTGTTACTGTCTTTCTAAATCAACTAAAATGGCTGCCTATCTGACAGCAGTCAATACAATACGTGAGGCGAAGCATCTAACGATGATTTTTTTAAATTGCTCTCAGATTTCGGATCTGCGAGCCCTGAGTCTAAGTTGTAAAAGCCAAAACCGCTAACATTGTCCAGGATCAATCAAATATAGCCACATAGGAAAAAACACTTCGCTCCTCAAGCAATCAGCTACTTACTGTCTCTCCCATCATAATAAATTTAGTCACTCCTTCACAATACAATCTATTCTTCTCTGGAAAACACTTCCTCAATATAAGGATGATTAGGAATTGTTGCACATACCAATGCTGTTGCCTAACAAACTGATTGAATCATCACAATAATTGGATTTTATTTTATTTATATGTATAGTATATGTAGATATTTCAATAAATATCTATACCTTAGTATACACCTATCCCCCGATTTACACAGTAGATACGTTCCTGCGAAAAACGTGTAAATCGAAAATTAAAAATTTTCAAGCCAAAACCGTGTAAATCGAAAAGCTTGCAGAAAATGCATAATTTTGCTATTTAACAGTTGTGAATTTTTTCAATATTTTTAAGTGTACACAGAAATAAAAATAAAATGCATTGACAAGTCAAAATATTTAATATATTACGAAAATACTGTTTTTTTTATTTATAATAATCTAATTTATGCACTCACTTGTAATTTACGAATATGGAAAATTAAATCTTTCTGAAACTGTGAAACTTTCACTCAAATACTATTATATTTTTCGTAGATAAAACTTAATTTTATGCAAAGAAATATAGAGTGTGCGTGTGCAGCAAGTCAGCACATAAGCTCGGGATTCCCCGTGAGATGTGTACACAGCACACGTGTTCAATCACAGTAGCATTTAGTTGAGTGCGATAGAAACAAATAAAAACTCATTTGGAAAACCGTGTAAAAGCGAAAACGTGTAAAACAAGTACCGTGTAAATCGAGGGATAGGTGTATTTACATATAATTGCATTAATAAGTGTTCAATAAAACAAAAAAAAATTAATAACTTTTTATTAAAATTCAGTATAACATATAAAATATAAGCTCATGTAATGGATCAATAAACCGGAAAGTTCTTGTCCACTGTCTCTGCCCACGCGTGGAGCCCACCAACCAAATCTTTCACGAGACCCCTGCTGTCTTCACTTATGAGATCTAACACCAGTTTCGCTGCAAGTTGGGAATCATTCCCACGCCTACATACAAAAGTAACTGAAAAGTGAAAAATATAATAAATTTTACAGGTTGATTGGTTATAGAAGAGTCTAGAATGATAATAGAGATAAAACAAGTATGTAATAATAAAAATGAAAAAAAAAGGCTCAATTATAAATATGTTTAAGGCTTTTTTGTTTAGAAATAAATTCTCGGAAGCATTTTTAACTAAAATATTTTACGCTAAATAAGTATGGAAGCTGGTACAATCATAAATTAAAAGATACATTTAGACCCTTTTTTAAATCTCTTAATTCTAGCAGTGGACGTGTTGAGTCTAAAATTATGAGGATAATGCTAATAAAAGTTCAATATTGAATATTTATATGGTATACTTCCCACAAGTATCTTATTTTAGTTAGGACAGAGAACTTATTTATTTCTAAACTATTTCACACACATATTAGTAGATTTTTAAAGCACAATTTCCTCCACTACGTTATTTTCCTTAAATTTAAAGCACTTGTTGTTCAATATAAATAAAAATTATAATTTCATACGTTGACATCCATCGTTGACAATATTTGACAGCTCGTTAACTTTTTCGCCGCGAAACTTTTCTATCGGATAGTTGACAGCGCCATCTATGCGACACATGTCAAACTCCGCCTCGTTGCGCACGTCCACCAACAGATGGCGCTTATCTTCATTTACATCATGGCGTCCCTTCAGCAATTCGTCCAACTGCGTGGCAGTGATACGATTTTTTGGCGGGAGAATGTGTAGATCTAAGTCCTGTGATTAGAAAAACAATATTTTGTTCATTTTCATAAATTGAAATTTACATCTTTGTTTTTTATGTTTTAAAAGTGAGTTTTTGTGAAAAATCTTAAAAGATTCCCTACAGGATTATTGGTTATATAAGTAAAGGCTTTCAATTTGTGGATGTAAGTAATTTTCTGTCAATTAAAACATTGATTTTAGATAGGGTGTACTATCTAAAATCAATGTTTTCAGTAATAATAAATAACATAATGATAATATAGTATAAAAAAGCGTATTTAAAATTCGAATTACTATATATTAAAATAAATTATGAAGTAATTGTACTTTCACATTCCAATACAAAAAATAAATAATTTAAAATCATGAATTTATACAGAATAATTAAAAGTTCTTTGAAGGGTTTGTGTCAAGTGAATTAATTATCACATTTAAGACAATTTATAGAAATTTATTTTCAATTCTAATTCCAAATATAATAAAGTTGTAAGAGTATTTTAAATTGTAATTACGTACAATATTATATTATGAAAGAATTTAATTACTAAATATTGTCTTTTGAAAACGCTTAATATATTATATACACATTGATACTGTCTATACCTATAGACTATTCCATAGGTTTGTACCGGGACAGTACCTCCCACTAGTGGACATAAGGTATTCGTTTTATTTCCTTTTCAGACGATAGACGCCCACTGCAAAGTATAGGCCTCCTCTAAATCGCCACTCGAAAACTATTGTCCCAACGGCCATTTCACACCACCTCCTGCCACTTTGTACACGCCATTCTTTAATCAATGTCGGTAATATTGGTTATTCTGCGGATACCCTCATTATTTATTTAAATTTAATTTTAACTAACATATGCAGTTACGTTGAAATCAATTCTATTATTATTCTAAAATGAATTGTCATAAAATTAAATGAAATAAAATGGACACACATTTTTATATTATTTTTATTTCACCACTGCTCGTCGTAATAATAATTAACTGCCATCAAACCATTGCACATGGCAACACCTTTATCGCCGCACAAGCTTGGCAACACATTGTGTTGGCTGACCAGGTCACATATATCCGTTTCGTTCTTCGGCTTGAATATCCTTATGTTCTTGGCGCTGACCACGTTTGAGAATGTCTTCCTGGACGCCGGAACAATTCCTTTACTCTTCATATCCCTGACGTACGTGTTGTACAATTGGTAAAGATTTTTAATATTATCCAAATTTATATACTGTACGTCGCTGCAAAATTGACATTTCGGTGGACTTTTTGGTAAATTGTCGATGTACGAATTGACATTTAGAGACTTTATTGGCATTTTTGGTATTTTCGGCTTCTCCCCCACCAACCAGCATCTTACCATCGCTTCCTTTATGCCAAGAGTATTCAAAAACATCACCCTGCATACCGCTAATCTCTCACCTTTCAATTGAAGATGATATAGCTTCGTATCTCCTTTCCTAGAGACTGTACCTTTGTGTTTTAATCTTCTTCTCTTAGGCGGGACTGCGTCTACTAGAGATCTAACATAATTCTTTTTTCCCTTCCAGTCTAATTCGTTCCAGAAATACTGGAACATCTCATTTCTACTCTCATCCGGTATGCTAGAACAATGTCTATAAGTTCCTTTTGCGCAAAACTCTGATTTGCAACGACTACCCATTCTTCTTTCAGACTTTGGTACATCTTGTACCCATTTCTTCTTTTCTCCTTCTGGGATGCTTGCGGTACGGAATCCATAATAGCTTCTGCCTGTCATACGTTTTTCTTTCTCCTCTTGCCGCCGCTGGGATTTGAGACGACCATCTTGTTTCTTCTGGAAGATAATATCTTCAATTACTTCAGAACAATTCACAGCTGTTTATGAACTACCACACACTTTTACTAAATAGTTAAATATACTATTTTTATATGACTGCCTGTTATGGAAGGCAAGACTAAATATTTTTTAAAGAAAATAGAGACATTTCATATAACACTTGTTGGGTCGTACATCCGAAACCCGCACGTATACAAGATATTGTGACGGAAAAAAGAGAAATGAATGAAATATAGTGTGAAGGGAAAAAAGAGAAATGATTAGAAGATTGTAGGAAAAGAAGAGAAATGAATGGAAGATATTGTGAAGGGAAAAAAGAGAAATGAATTGAAGATATTGTTAAGGGAAAAAAGAGAAATGAAGGGAACATATTGTGACAGGAAAAAAGAGAAATTAAAAAGAGTTCACTTCTTTTTTAAGAGAGGAGTATGACAACAACATTTCAGTGAAAAATAGCTCCTGCTCTGCCATGGCAGGGAAGAACGAGAGGCTCCCATCAAACATGAGTCAAAAAATAAAAAATACAGGGTGATGTTTTAAATTAGAGTTTTTAAATACCTCAGATAAAAACTAAAGAGATTTTATAAGAAGATTTACGTTTATAATATAGTAAACGTATAGAAACTTATTTTAATAATATCGCTGAGGTATGTAACATCTAAACAGACACATTCCTTGAATCTAGATTCTCGTCAAAACTGTCTGGAAAACACCTGTGGGGGTCATAGTTTTGCGTGTTGTTCGTCATCGATTTATTAGCCAGTGGTTTGAGATTTAGGATCCAGGGCGACCACGGAATATCTCTTCCATATTAAAAACTTCGTTTCTACTGTTATAAAGCACGAGTTACAGAACCCTCTAAACAATAAACAACCCTGGGATCAAAAACACGAGTGACCTTGAAGTTATTTGTAGATTTTTGTGTACGGTTCTCGGAAATTCTAACCGAGTACTATTTCGACCTTACTAGAACCTTCTCCGTAGTATAAATATGTGTTCTCCCCATGTCGACAGTTCAGTGTTGTTTTTTCGAGTTATAAGATTAAGATCTACGATCAGTGATACAAAGTGACTATTTGGTAAGTTATTTGTACAGTGATTTCTTGAGCAATTTGGAAGCGTAGTTTGGACTGAGCGAAAGTATACTTTGTGTTGAAGTAGGGTGACCATCTGATTTGTGAATAAAGGACTCCTTGTGAACCAGTGGCGTTTCATTTGGAGTCGGAACCCACAGTACGTAACACACAGTACATAATATGTATTAGATTTCGTGTCTTATTGGAACTAAATCCTGATATTATAGGTTTCAAAATTATACTCTAGTGGAAAGAAAAAAATTAACTAAAATCCAACGCATTTTTGGCTATAAGAACAATTAAATAATGGTTAAAAAGAGCCGAGCTTACATTAAGGACCTTACTAACTAGGACACTGCGAAGAACTCTTCAAAAGAAGCCAACAAGAAAATGGCATTAGTCAATTACAAATAATGTTGCCCGGGAATCGAATGCGCGACTTACGATAGGCGATACGACGCGTCTGGATATATGGTCGAAAGACATTTGACCGACAGATATTAAGAATTATACTCAAAAAACTCGCATATGCTAAATTGTCGAAGTCAGTTTGGTCTTGTATGTGCGGAATGTACTCTCGATTGTACATCTGTCTGCACAATTTGTACTTTCGGTCCTACATCTGCCAGCGCAATGTACTTTCAGTCCTAAATATGTCTGCAATGTACTTTTGGTCTTACATATATCTATGCCATGTACTTTTGGTTGTACATTTGTCTGCACAATGTACTTTCGATTGTACATCCGCCTGCGCAATGTACTTCCTATCATACATCTGTCTGCGCAATGTACTTTCGGTCTTACATTTGTCTACGTCATGTACTTTTAATCGCATATTTGTCTCGTCCTTACATCTGTCTGAGCGATATCCTCTCGGTCTTGTGTAAATTGCCGAAACGTCAGTTCGGTTTGGTGTCTGTCTGTACAATGTCCTGTTGATCATGTATTTGTCTGTCAATACGTCGGTATAATAAGGTACCCCATCCCAAGCAGCAGTTATGTGCAAAATCCGATAAGCAGTTAAAAAATGAATTCTTCTATATTACCTTCTCTTTCGCCTGAGTTCTGCAGAAGATTTCGTAGTCCACTAGAGTAGTTATGGTCGGTGTCTCGGAACAGACCTCGCAGGAAAGGTTCTTCGGGCGTAGTTTCACTGCGAAATTAAATACCTTTATATATAAGGTGTCAAATGTAACTTCAGACGACGCCAATAGATGGCGCTGGTAGTATGTTACCTCACGCTATCATTTCTCGTCATATATGTATTACTATTCGTTGTATATATATTTCAATGACTGTATGGAAGACTACACTCATCTACACATGATATGGCGGCCGCGTGCGTCTTACCCGCGTTCAAGCGAGGACGGTCCGGAGAGACCCGTATCTCTCCCGATCGCCGAGTAGTCCTCGCTTCGTGCTACATACTCAACACCCCACTCATTACACTATACACCTACACGGTTATAGCTCTCCGCGTGTAGACGTCTTCGTCGAACTGAGGTACAATAGCGTAAAATTTTTAGTCCGTGGACCTCTGTTTCCACGGGCTCAATTTCGATGAGGCTGTACAAAGCCTAGACCGGCTATGAGCACAACATCTAATACATGGAAGACTATAGCGATAGTTATAACAGTTGTTTTCTTATAATGTCATATTAGGCATATACCAAATATTGTGATTTTTTTTAAAAAAATTCTTACGAATATAAGAGCAGTGCAAAGCAAGCAGTACTATCCTAGTGGCACAGAACTTAAATCTTCAATCATAGGTCATGGGTTTGATTTTCGGAATAACAATATTACATAATTCACACTTTTTGTATTAATTATATAGGATTGCCACCGCTCACAAACAAGTTCCACGTGGATAGTTTTTTTTGATCCAAACGCGTCGAACTTGGTATGTTGACTCATTTACATGGTTTATATTATAATGCATATATAAAACATTGTTAAATTTCAAGTGCAAAAAATAGTTTATGGCCGGCTATTACGGCTTCAAGACGACGGTAACTTACTACTATACTATACTATAATGTTAAAATAATCGACGAATCAAAAGCACATGTAAATGCCTATTTGAATAAAGATGTTTGAATTTGGAACATCCCATTCAACACTTACCAGTTCTAAACGTGATATCCTCTCCGTCAAAGATCAACAATCTCTCCACCAGCAATTTCTCGTGGGGATGTCCAACGATCAGCTTCATCGCCTCCAAAGCTTGCAAGGCACCTACGGGAACCAAAGTGCGGTCAGCACAAAAAAAATTCCCCTGCAAGACCTAGGCCTCCCCTTAGACTGGTCTTGGGCTGCCCGCATCCAGCGACCTTGACCATGTCGCGTCTACCATCTCGTGGTCATCCTAAACGACCACTTCAGACGAGCAATTCTTCGAGATTCGGTGACCTTGGTTCTTCTCCCAACATAACTCTCTCCATTGCCTCTTGGCTGACCTTGACCAGATTACCAGATGATGAGACCCATCGTAAGCCACCACATCTCGGATACGTCATCGCTTGCAACACACATTGGTCAATCATCTTCATCTTCACACAAATCTAAGTTCTGGTATTTATTCATTCGTATTAAATACGTAAGAAAAGGACCAATATTTAGCCACTTCCGCACATGCAGTGGTAGTCGTGCAATAAAATGCACCGCCCGCCAGCCCGCTGATAAATGCGTATGCGGGAAACAATGCGAATCACACAACCGCCACCGCCAAATTTCTCAACACGTGTTTCACCCCTCCACGGGGCATCTTCAGGAGTTATGTTACACCGATTAGTGCCAAACACAGAGTCTAAATACGTCATGAGGTGATAGAAAAACCCAATTCGACGGAAAAAGAACCATGATCAACATAATTCGGTTAGTAAACTAGTCAATGGCATTCGGTGTGTATACTTTGGAAATAATTTCGCGTAAATATAAACTTCATTTTGAGACAACGTAAAATCTCTCACCAATGACTCCTGGAACTGGTCCAGCCACGCCGTTAGATGAACAGCTACCCACTGTCTCCGGCGGCGGTGGCTTTGGAAATAGACATCGGTAGCAAGGTCCTTGGTAACTGAAATTCTAAAAATATAATCAAAATTATAGGAATGCTATTGTTGATTGTTAATGAGACGATTGTTTAAGTGTTATGGTGATGAAGGAGGTTATGCTCGGTGCTACGTGATCAGAAATGAGTAGATCTGAAGTAGAACCAAAGCTACCGCTAGCTTGAATAATTGCTCGTCTGAACTGGCAGTGGGCGTGGCCTAAAGGTATTCGAGTGGCGATCACGAGCCAGTAGTTTCGGCGTGGGTAGACCCTGACTAGGTAAACAGACAGAGGGTTAGAGTTATCTAAAGAGAGAAATCTCTGGATGCTGGCAGCGTAAGATCATCGAGACCATCTTCGGGGGAGGCCAGTAGATTCGTCGTGGTTAGGCCCCCCACTAATTAAGACTAAAATAAAGTAAATAAATAAAATAAGTCTACTGACGACATAGTTAAGTTTACGAGAAGCGTAAAATCGTGGCGATTTTTTGGACCTGTTCTTTGTTTAATGAAATCAGGCGTTACCTCGCGGAAGTCCATCCTAAGTAAGAAAAGGACCAATATTTAGCCACTCCCGCACATGCAGTGGTAGTCGTGCAATGAAATGCACCGCCCGCCAGCCCGCCGATAAATGCGTATGCGGCAAACAATGCGAATCACACAACCGCCACCACCAAATTACTCAACACGTGTTTCACCCCTCCACGGGGCATCTTCAGGAGTTATGTTACACCGATTAGTGCCAAACACAGAGTCACTCTGAGAAGTGGCTAAATATTGGTCCTTTTCTTGCTGTACTTTATGGGTGTTCCTTCACTGAAATAAAGTTGATTTAGGTTTAAGGTCTTTGGAAGACTGTGACTATAGGCTGGTCTCCAGGCTCCATTCGATTGACAGTCCTACTCAGTCCCACCTATATCATTAAGTTGATCGATGACTTAGTCAAGGTCGCTGAAGTCAATGCGATCAGACCAAGATTGGTGATTGGTGATAGTGAGGATATTTGGGGGAGGCCTATACCCACCAATGGGAGTCTATTGACATGGTGATAAATGAGTTACAATACCTTTTCATTAACGTTCCTTTCAGCTCTGTAACCGTACACGGTAAGCTGACCTTCCATTTTTAAAGCGCTTCCCGATATCAATGGTATCTGTGGAAATAATTAAAAAAATATTTTCATATAAATTAAACTTGCAACTAATGGTTACTAAACTTAAAATGAAATCCGATCTGTTAACAGCCAGTTAGAAACTAAACAGTTGCTCTTTTTAAATAATATACATCATATATATGTGTCAACAAAGCAAATGCTAAAATATAGCGATAAACTAAAAACTATTGAATGCTATAATAAGATTTATTTAATAATATCCTTTTAATTTTATATTTATAACTAACAAAAGGAATGTCTAAGATATCTTTTGAAGCATTATTATATATGTACACGCAGAACAGTGAAGATTTTGGTAATATATTCTATCACTATATAATACTATACCAAGTAAACACGGGTTATGTTTATAGTGTTGAGTTTTAGCTCAGCGGTTATTGTAACTTGCAATAGCAGGTCACTGGTTCAATTCCCAGGACACAGTCTTATAAAATTCACACTGTGCAATAATTATATAGGATAACCACTGTTCACAATCATGTTTTCAGATGATGGAAGAATACCACATACTACGATCGCCAAGCAGTTCCAAACGTGGCGATTATGGTATATCCCTCCCATAGATATCTTTGAGGGAGGCTTGCAATGAAGGTATATGCGCTAAAACAACTATAGTTAATATCTATCTGTTTACTTACTAATAAGTTCGATAGATGAAAAAGAACAATGAATAAAGTTCACTATTAAACGATTTGATTTGAAATTTAGCGCAGTACAGATAGAAAGAGATAGAAACTGATTTTAGCCAGAGATAAACATTAAATATCGTAAATACGATTTTACGACAAAGCGAAGGAATATAATACAAGTCTTATTACGTTGCAAATGAGTTGAAAATCGCGGCAGCAAGCAGCGTGCGTCCAGCGCCCGAGCGGCGGCCGGAGATAGCCGAAGTTGACCGATGCGCCGGCGCAGGCAATAAGCGCTCGCGTGCGGCAGATGTCTATAGGAGAGATTACACCCCTCCTGCTGAACCTGATAGATGTTCTTACCTTAACTATAGCGCAGAGGTCGTTAAGGAGATATCTGGTTGGAAGGTTGTCACTGCAGTCCAGGATCAAGTCATATTGGGACGCTATCTCCAAAGCGTTAGTAGAATCCAACTGTATGTTATACGGTGTGATCTTGATATGTGAATTAATGCTGAAATACATACAGTTGGGTTATTTAGTTTCTCAAGACTTTAATCTATGACGACATGATTTCATCAAAGCATAGACTTCTAAAAAACGAAACCTTGACCAAGTCTTCGGTCCACTTAATGGAGGAAGATGAATCAGAAAACATGGAATGAAATGGTATGACAAATGAAACGTGGAAAGTAAGAAAAAGAATGAAAGAACATAAGATGAACGGATGTAGAGTGCCGATATAAAATAAGATGTGAAAAAAAATATTAAACGAAAAGTAGTGATCCTAGTCTTCCACAAGATAGGAGAACGAGAGGTGCCTAATAACGGGGGTTCTAAAAAATGGGGGAAGATGGGGGTTGTTACCCACCAGAGCAATAATACAGAAGTACAATTGGCGGTGTTACTGCATGCTGCGAGTTCTTACATACATTGACTTCTCATTAGAAACTGTGTGAAGGCTCAAATTGCGACACTTACACTCAAAAAATAGTATCCCAGCAGTGGGAAAACATCTAAGAAATTTACTGATACTTTTATCATATTACTTATATATCTCTCGTCAACATTATCATTCCAATCGCAAGACGTCCACAGCTTGACTAATATTCAGGATTAATAGGCTTTCTCTTAGATTTTCATTAGGACCATATTGAAGCAGAATCCTGGGTTTTCAGACAACCATAAAAAGGTTTATCTACTTTGTGAGTGGACGGTTCTACACTAAGACAAGTCTCATCTAAAATCCTATTATTATCCTATCATTCGACACCTAGAAAAGTGGTCAGTGATGAGAGCATTATCATCATCATTGTATTCGTAGGCCATTTACATTGTTTTTTTTTTTGGAATGCTAAGGGCCAAGAACTTTTGGCTGTACAAACTCTGTAATAATAGCTAGTGAATTTAAAAAAAAAACAATATCATCTTACCTCCTCAATGTAGTCGCAGCGGATTCAGCTTTACTTTTGTTCTGGTCACACTCTCCGTGCAATATCTGTCTGTGCACATTGGTCAGGTCCACATTATCATAATCCACTATACCGATCTCACCTGGGAATTGAATAATTAAAAAAAAAAAAAACTTTTGCAACGCATTCATCTTCCTTGACTAATTGATCTAAAAAAATATTCTAAAGTGGAGATAATCCAGGATTTATTCCGCAATAGAGTAAATGGTTCAAGTTTCACAGGTCGGCCCTGCTTTACAATGAACGGATCAGGTGGAGAAATAATATCTCTTGAAGCTATTCAGGCAATGTACCTTGAAAAATAATGAAGATGGAAGGTGAGAAGGAGCGTGCATCAACCTCCATGTCCTCAACTCCTATACCAAGAACATATAATGAAGCTGAAAGTTTCTCTTCCTATACAATATCTCAGATCTGGACTCTGGTAATCTCGCAGCTCCATACCAGGATGCCCGTGATCATTGAAAATTATTCTAAATTGATAATGGCCATCATAATTTCATCCAAAAAATGACCACTGCTGGGTATAAGCGTCCAAAAAATTCCAAAAAAATGATAAGAGATGTACACCCAACATATTTTAATGACCTTAACATGGTCTTTTGTATATATGTGTGTGTGTGTGTGTGTGTACATATGTGTATAGTAATGTATTGCTTTGTATGTTTACTTGTACATACAGTACACGGCGAAAAACATTGCACATCGACCTTTGGAAAGAGACAATCGGCTAATTTCGGCTTCGTAGAGCACTATTTCATATATATATATATATATATATAACAACTAGAGTAGATAAATTTACACATCTGAAATCATTTTTTTATTTTTCCTCTTGTATATGTATCTAAATTATTTTTCTTAGATTATTATCTAGGTTATTTTTCTATTTCTTGTAGTTATTTGATGTATAATAAAGTTTAAATGACAAAGGTCGCCTGTCCTTCCATGTGGAAGCCCTATACTGCACTCGCCAGTCTATACTCCAGAACCTTTAGACCTCTGTTCCACTTGTTCAGTGCTAGTTCATCTTGCCAATCCTCTGAGCTATGCCGAATACTTCCGTTCTAGTACGAATCTCTTCATTTCTCTTTTAGAACTTAGATCCTACATATACTCCTAATGGCACTGGAAACTTAAAATTCTGTTCTATGGACTATGGGTTACCTTATAACTTACCAACTCCAGCACCTGCCAAGTATACTGCAGCGGGGCAGCCTAATCCACCAGCACCCACCACCAACACTTTAGCTGCACAAAGCTTCTCCTGACCCTGGACTCCAATATCGGGAAGCAAGATTTGTCGACTGTATCTGAAATATATAATTTTCGCTATTGTAAATCATCATAGATAAAGATATTGAGTGGTGACCACAGAAATTAACCGATATAGCCCTGCTGATTGGCAACTGGAAGTAACGTGTAGTCGCTGAGTCCTTAAAGCTTTGGGATAGAGACCACAACCTTGTCAAGGCCATCCGAAGATGGCAGATGTAAACCACTTTCCCTCCGTCTTATTAGAAAACAATGGGAAAACCTATGTCCAGATGTGGACTTTCTATGGCTAAAATAATCATGATGAGAACATATGCCCACGACTAACTATGGTCGAATTGAACTGTGGTATCCCAGAAGTATGACTGCAGATTGAGACTTGCAAACAAAGGTTGCAGGTTCAATTCCCAAGACACAGTCCTATATATATTCACAATAAAGAACATATAGATATGATAGGATATATTGGGAGAGTGGTAAGTCTAGTTTGATTTCCGGAGGCAGTTTTATATAATTCACACTATGCATTAATTATATAGGACTGCTTTCCAAACAAGTATCCTGAAGATGGGCAGCAGAGTCCTCTGTCTACCATAATACTGTACTACGATCGCCAACTTGCGCCTGCCAAGTGTGGCCATTAAGGTGTATCACCCCGTTGATTTCTTTGGGGAATGTCTATGCTTTACAGCAGAGTTCCCCAAACTTTTTTGTGTCGTAGACCCCTTGCCATGTTTTTCCGTGTTGGGTAGACCCCTACTTACCTGATATTGATTTCCTGTAAATTTATAACTGTAGTGAAGTTTAGTGTTAAAAACTTAAAGTAAAAACACATATTAATTTATACATTTATTAATTGAATTTAAACTAACTACTCAAAATAAAATTTTGTATCTGTTATGTAAAATATATGTAGCATTAAATAAACATAAAATAAACTACAAATAAAATAACATAAGCAATAGGTCAATATTTTTAGTGAGAAGGATGAACCTGATGCTTTAATAATAAATTATCAACATTTGGCGTCAATTTTGTAAGGATTAATCTTAAATCTCCTCGGCTAATGATGTCCAGTCTGTTTCTTTTTTTTGTTAGGAGTTTGGTAACAGCGCTGAACCCCCTTTCCACTAGGTATGACAATGGAAAGGAAATTAATTTTTTTTTACTATATAGGTACTTTTATAAATAATGTTAATGTTTTGATATTATAAGATAGTATGACGTAAGTCAATAGGTACTATCAGTGTATGTGTTGAGATCCACTATCGTGGACCCCATTTTCATTTCATGGACCTCCAAAATTTTTTTCGCTGTCGTAGACCCCTTGCTGGTGGTCATAGACCCCTAGGGGTCAATATAGACCACTTTGGAAATCACTACCATACAGTGACATTGGTGTATGCGATTAAGAAATTTTTCAAATGTACTGAACCATCATGAATCTCTGGAACCATAATGATTAGATTCTTGAAATTTAAAAGTAATATTCCTTTTGTCCTGTAGAGGTCAGCTAAGAAGAGATTTTACTAGATTATTACACGCAAGGTGGGTTGAGGTTGTTCATTAAGTTTGAGAAGCAGGCGAGAGACTTGTTTACCGTCTAATTTTGCATTAAATATTAAGGTGTTTGCTATAAAATCCAGATTAAACAAACAGTGTATATACAAGGCACCATGAAACTGGCTACACTAAAGTTTCACCTGCAAAAAGTTTCTTATTCATTTGTAAAAAAAAAAAAACAGATTTTTTAATAAAATACCGCAAAACATGATTAAACTACTATTTACAAAATTGAAAACATATAAAGTTAAATAGACTGAAAGGGCTTATTACCCAATAAACGAATTAAATGTTAAGAATTCTTAGCAATAATATCTCCTATTATTTTAAATGAGGCAATATTTGAAAAAGTGTATATAAATATGTATTGTTGAACTTTATTATAAGATGTATTGCTGTGGAGGTTCTTCCTTGCTTCTTCTCCACAACTATAACACCTTGCAAAACAGAGTAGAGTCAAAAATTAAATAGATATGAAAATATAATTACTTGATGCTCAATAAGAGTTCTATTAAAAGTTCCAATGATGAAAATATTAATTTTGTCTTATCTTATCCTGAAGTATGAAGGATTTTTCAAATATTAATAACATTTAGGAACTTGTTGGAAAAACCAGTTTGAGATTTGTTATAGACTCTTAATTAGATCAGAAAGTGTTCATAACGGTCATAGCTTTAAGTTAAAGGATGCCATTATAGGGGAGATCAATCTGAGTCAAGTTTCTATCAAATTCCGGTCTTCAATATATATAGAAGTGATTTACCTCTCAATAGCCCATTTAGGTAGCTTATCTCCATACTGCGCTTTGACACCATTTATTTCATTTTGCTGCCAACTTGCCGAATTCTCTTGCGGTCTATTCTGTATCTGAAAACATGAGCAACATAATAATATATACATATTTTTTAATTACATAACTTTTTTTTCTCCCATACCATGTTAGTCATCAGAGTGAGCAGATGTGTTGGATTTTAATTAACAATTAAAGTACATTTCCCATTTGAAATATATCTTGTGTTTAATTGGTGCTTTATTAAAAGTAATATATGTTGGCTAGGGTTACTTTCCTGTTTTCCTTTATATGCTATTGGCTATAATTTCCTGAGGGACATTAACGTCATTTCTGTGTATTTGATTGTCATTTGGTAACTCATTATGTACTTGGAAGACTTTGTATACTAGATGGCAAAACATTGTAGATAACAAAGGTGAATATACTATTGATAAGAAAAAAAAACTTGTTCAAAATGTAGTCGTGTAAATTTAACTTAAGAAAGTGACATTACTTTCCGGTTGCCCTATTAATTACATGATCTATTTATTTTTAAAGATATCCTGGTTTGTTATAGCCAATATTTAAATACTAAAGATTGCTAAAAAAAAACAGTTGCTGTCTAATAAATTTTAGCAACATTATTGATGTGCAATAATTTTAAATCTTATTTAAAAAATAGTGACAGACACATGACAACTACAATACATAAAAATAAACTCATAACTCCTAAATTTTATCTTTAAAAAGTTATGAAGTAAGTCTGGGTGTATGCATACATAATAAAGTTCCGAAACATATCTCAGACTTTCTTATTAAAGCAGCTAGATGCAGCCCAAGAGTTGACTGTTTACTTCTTCTTCTTTACTTGGTTTATTATTTATGCTTTGTTACTTCAATTCTAGTTGCTAAACCCCCTTTGGATAATTATATTAAATGTAAAATAACTTTTCGTTGGCAGAAAGACGAAATTGGTTCAAAATTTTTTTACTCATTAACAAAGTATATGGTAATGAAATATGCTGGAGTAGAAGTATAAACATAAATTAAAATTGTAAAACAAAATTTTTTTGGCAATAATTATTTTAAATTAGTGATATTCACAAAAGGTACTATTAAGCAATTGATTTCATAATTTAGTTGTACTAAATTGAACAAATAGTACTTTAATAAATCAGGCTCTAGTGATAAAAAAGTAAGATAATATTGGCCATTCGATTATATTTTTGTATAGTTCAGAAAAGAAAACATACCGGCATCCAATTCTTTTTCATTTCATATAACTCGCTTTCCTTCTCTTCTAAAGTTTTACGCAGTTCACTTATTTCCTTCTCTAATATTGCTATACGATCCATGTTTACCTATTATTTAATTTGATTTGTTATTATTTACAATAATAAATATTGCTTTAACTATTTATACACTTAATATAAAATAAAAAATAATATGTTTTGACATTTGTTATTTTATCTAACAGCTGATCATACAGCCGTAGGTAACAGACAGTATAGATATTTAAGCAAATTTTGAACATAATATCTTGCTAATAATATATGCTAAAACTTTCTAAAAATTTACATTGAAAAACGAACGTATGATTTAATATTTACTTACAAATACCTCATATTATCAGTCCCATGTTGTGTGCTTATTATATTAAATATCAAAATTATTACTTCTTTACTTTACAACTATATTAGTAATTATTTATATCAAGAAATCGTGCTAATTACTCTCTATTTTTAAATAATACTCCTTATATGTTTATTAATTGTGTATTTATAAGTTTTATATACGGAATGTACTCAGCAATATTCTTATAAGTTTCTTTTCTAATGAAATAAGATGGTAGGTTAAAACATTTTTATAATTCCTGTAAATATATTTATAAATGGCTTTTAAGAGTAATGAAAAGATAATTTTCCATAAAATTTATTAAATTTGAATTCATTCAAATAATTTATCTGTGGATCTTACTTGTCATTCATATTTGATAAACGTCGGAGCTCGCACGAGATTGCGGTACAATTATTGCGGTATTCTTTCTTGAATTTTCTCGAAACTATTTACAAGAAATTATAGTTTTTGGTTCTGAGCGTACAGGTGAGTTTATGAGATAAATTTCCTGTATTTTAAAATGAATTAACAATTGTGGAGCACATGTGTTAAGTTTTTGTATCGCAAAATTCCAATAAAAATATTTCACAGCATAATATTGTGTTACTTTACTTTAATATTTGGAATGTAAATACAAAAGCCTTTACGAATTAACATACACAACATCAATAATGCATGTATATGTATATATACATAATTCATATACATGTTTCGCTCTATTGAGTTTAAAATTTTCGTTGAAATTCAGCTCCAATGCATTAATCATTAACGGTTTATTCCGCGTCGCTTATATTATAGTGTTTTAAAATAATGTTATTTGTCTGTGATCATCTTTGCGACTACCAGAATTTTTTTTAAGTATGTGACGAAATGTTTAATTTATTATTACACATATATAACAATATGAAAAAGAGATAAATAGACAGCATTGCACATAAACACTATCTGTATAATTTTGTATTAATTTTCATGTTCAAAATTCAAGTTAAATATAATAAACTTCATTAAAATGTTTGTTTAAGTTTTAAACATGTATCACAATTCCTAATAAACCTATTAAGCAGTTTTAGGTATAAATAACTTAAAGAATTTAAAAAAGTTCTATATTTAAATTGAAAAGAACTCATGTGTGAAGTATGATTTTTTCCATACAAATTGTTTGACAAAATTTTTGTATTGTCATATTCACTTTATTTTTTTTAGGAAATAGTATCACAAAGAGGTTCTATGGTGATGATGAGTTATAGTCCTTTTCAACTTGAGCTGATCATGAGTTTTATTGTTCATCATCTGTCAACAAGACAATTATAGCTTGAAGTGTGACCTTTAAATATACAATTAGTAAATTAATCAGGTTCTACTTTAATTATAAAAATAAATGACAGAGATTTCTACAGATAATAAATTACTAATGTCAAGTTAACAGAAGTATAAAGTGGTGGCCATCAAGATAAATTACTATATATATTCACTGTTTTTTAAAGTGTATTAACTGTATATATTTTTCAATAGTTGGTCACTCAAGTTTTCTTTTATTTTTCACTAAAGGCCCACAGTTTTCTAAAAAAAACTATAAGAAATTTGATGTCAATATATTTGTTAACAAAAAATTATGATCCTTGTACAATTTACTATATTTATATTTATAATGTCACCAAAAATGCAACAAATTTCATTAACCCTTACTAACTTGGCAGATTTTTTTTTAATATTACATTAATATTTATACCACTTGACTTTTAAGACCCAAGGATGCCAACAGAAAAAACTGAACAAGTGTTCAAAAATAGAAAAGAAGTTATCTAAACATTCACATACAAATGATTACTTTGCATTCAAAATTGATGCCACTATTTTTTTTTTAATTCTGATATATTTCTACAGATACATTATCAAGAAAAGGGTTAATTTACACCAATTAAGGAATCATTGTGAATCTAGCTCTTGATAGGAGTACAATTAGGCACTCCAGGATTATACATTCACTATTTATCACTCTTTATAACTGTTAATATTGTCACTACTATGGGGTTGGGGAGACGGAAATGCAGCCACAAAAAACACCCCCTTTAATGTCCTAGAGTTCGGACAACGAAACTGGCAGCAATTCTGCCCACAGCAGCTCTCTCTCTCTCTCTCTACGGTTCTCACTAGTATGAGTCTTCTTGTTCTACACTTCTCTTCGGGATGTAGACTGACTAAGAATGTCCCCAGTATCAGGTTTGACAGTTGTCAACAATATTGAATTGGGCATTCTAGTATCTAATAATTTCGATATTTGAAAGTTTTAAATTAATGACATTGTCAATTTTCTTGCAAGCCAGCTGCAGTATAAAACATCTGGAGTCATTACAAAACTATATTTTGGATACTTGTTCTAATGGATTTTACTCATAAAAACTTCTTGAACCTTTTCTAGACATTTTTTTGTATGAAAGATATATTCACTTTTCCTGCATGATAACGTTTCCTATAATGTGGAACTAATTCACCTTGTTATTTCTGCATATGGCCTATAAGGTTGTATTTAAGCAAAAACCTACCAACTATAAAAAATATAACAATTATATGTTATAAGAGTTTATAATTTCTTTTACAGAACCTTACAATGCCTCAGGCCAGGCGCAAGACTCCTTTTAGCGGTAAGGCGAAGAAGCAACAATTACAAGCAAAGAAAAATAAAAACCTTTTATTGTCCTGTGAGTATTTTATCTTTGTTTCAGATTTATGTTATATTAACTATTCCCTGCCCATTTCAAAAATGAATGCAATTATATATAATGTAGCCCTATTGTAGGTGGAATTTCTTTAATCTCAAGCCTCTATGCCATTGGTTCCAAAGATATTATGACAAGTTAATATATAGATGGATATATACAGTACCTGGTAATAAATATTGCACATTGGCCTTTGGAACGAGACAATCGCCTAATTTTGGCTTTGTAGAACATTATCTCTGTCCCACACTACTTATGTGACGTTATGTCAGTTGTGCGACAGATTAATGCTCTACGAAGTCAAATTAGCCGATTGTCTCTTTCCAAAAGTTGATGTGCAATATTTATTGCCGGGTATTCTACTAGGTAGTTGGTTATAGGTATAAAAGCTATAAAGATTTAAAAGTATAGCTCATTTGTCAGCAAAAAGCTTGAAAGCTTTAACACTTTTTATTAATCACTCTGTATGAAGTGATCACTCTCAAATATGTTACATTGAAATGTGACAGACCAATTGCTTCTGGTAGTGCAAAGTTTGCAGCACAGATAGCATACTAGACAGGGGGAGTATTGTCTACTGTAAATGTAAAGCTACTGTTATTATAGAGGTAGGAGCAAGAGGAATGACAGTAAATATTCTCTATAATCTACTGAAAGATTTAAGTCGGACAAGAATAAACATCAGCTTATTTCTGGGGCTTACAGAGCAGAACTATTTGTTCATTTTGAAATTGATTGATTTAAACCTGGTATAAAGGTCGTCAGTGCCGAAGAACTGGTCTTGCATCCATGACACCTGCACGGCGATTTTTGAAATGTTGAGTTAATTCTATGGTTTCAGCTTCCACCTCCTCCAGCGCTTACGACGTGGTGTCAGTGAACTACCAGCCGAACAGAGCTCGCGGTCGTGGAGATGCGAACCGTTACGCCTTGAAGTTCTACCGCGAAACTGAAGAAGAGTTGCAGATGAAGAAGGAAGATGCATTGTAAGTGATTAACATCTCAATTTCAGTTCGTAACCAATACAACACTTCACTCTTCAAGCAATCATCTACTTAGATGTCCCCCCATTGTACTAACTTTAATTACTTCTCCTTTGCAATACAATATATTCTTCTCTGGAATGCATTCCCCTCTATATAAGTATGATCAGGAATCGTTGCACATTCAAAGCGAAAGTTTGAGTGGTGTTGCTTGACAAGCTGATGGAATCATCACGATTGATGGATTTTATAATATTTATATAAGTAGTTAATGTATGTGTGTGTATATATAAAGATATGTGTGTGTGTATGTATTACGGCACATTTACGTAAGGTGTTTTTAAGAGATTGTCTTCCTTCTTAATTTGATTTCATTTTTCCATTTTATTTTTTGTGTTTTATTATATTACTTATTTCACCTACCTTTATTAATTTATCTCTGCACCGCCTAACGGTTATGTGGTAGAGAATACCTTTGGCATAAAGTTCACCGTTATACATAAACTGTATAAAATGTTTTCCAAATAAATAATTTCAAATTATTTACTTACAAGGTTGTTTCCGATAAATCAACGTCAAGCCAAAATTGTATAGTGGGACAGGAATGTATGTATTAGGGATTCGTAACTGTAGCTATTTTAAGCAGCGTGACGTCAGCACTGTTAATAGTGGGTATGCCATATGGGGTGCAGAACAGATGGCATGTGAGGCCTTCAGGTTCTGGAGTGAAGACCATGGATTGGCAAGCGCAAGATATCCACCCATAAGGTTGAAATGTGAAGGTCGTCAGAAAACCTGGTCTCTTCCAACTAGTTCTATTGGAAATTTAAAGAGAGAGGAATGTCAAGTGAAGGATATTCTACAGTTGTAGTTATATTTTAGAAGTATGTCATATGCAATTCAAATTAGATTCTTATTAAAATAAAAAGCATTTACTCTTACACTTATGGAATCTTTTGACAGACTTTGGGCAAATATTTTGAACAATAACCAATGATGTGTAGATTGCTTATCAGCAATAACTTTGCATTTAATTGGTGCTTTATTGAAGGTGTTATTGGTCTAAAATATGTTTTTTATTCAGTATGATATGTTGGTTTTTCACTCTTGCTTTACTTGTGTTGTTACTGGCTTTATTCTTTATACTGTGTTGATTTTAGAATCCACGGATTGTTGACAATTGCTTTAGAATGAAGTTATGAGATATCTGAATGTGGCTATGTTGGTATCACAGTCTGAGTCCCAAAGTTCATCTCGATAAGTCCAAATTGGTTTTATCACTTCTTTATAAATCAAGAGCTTGGTAACTAGCGACAGCCTGGTGTTTCTGCTAAGCATCTGATATAGGCTTCTGTATATCCAGTTCATCTCATCAGTTTTGGGCTTCTATGTATTACTTCTACATCAATCTGCAATCCAAGAATATTTATAAATACTTTGAATTGTCGTGTTTGAAGTCAGATTGGTTGACAATCTCCCCTCCTATTAGTGGATGTCTCTAAGGCCCAGGCCATGGGACTATTTGATTTGCTGGTTATCCATAATTTCTTATTACATGCTTTAATTACAACATTTAAAAAATGTTTAATGATTGCAGAAAGTCCTTGCAACCTGTATCAGAGAAGGAGATGGAAGTGGACCCATCAGATTACTTTCCAGCGGAGATATCATTCCCGAAAAGACCTCCATGGGACTTCAAGATGTCTGTCTCCGAGTTGGATGCCCAGGAACAGAAGTATTTTAGGGTAAGCGACCTCAAATATCTATTACTGATAGTTGTTATTCAGATCTGCCACGCCCCTTTACCAAATAAATGGGAAAGCACTGTTCACCTTGACCAGTTGAAGTAATCTTTTCAGATGAGCTAAGCCCTTTGACGAAATATATCAAAAAGCGGTGTCCACATCGCCGCAGTTAAAGTAATCCACTCAGATGAGCCTGTCTCTAGACCAAACCAAACAGAAAGCTGTGTTCATATTAGCCACTTGATGTGTTATCTCAGATCAGCCCGTCTCCCCCCCTCCCCGTTGATAAGAGAAGCAGAAAGCTGTGTTCACATTGGCTGTTGAAGTAATCTTTTTAGTAGAGCCATGCCCCTAGACCAAATATATCAAAAAACGGTGTCCACATGGCCGCAGTTAAAGTAATCCACTCAGATGAGCCTGTCTCTAGACCAAATCAAACAGAAAGCTGTGTTCGTATTAGCCAGTTGAAGTGTTTCCCTCAGATCAGCCACCCCCTGTTGATAAGATAAAGCAGAAAGCTGAGCATAGCTAACATTGGCCAGTTGAAAAAATTCGCTAAGATCAGCTATGCCCCTTGGCCAAATAACTCAGAAATCTGTGTTCACATAGGCTATTCATAGTAATCCACAAACATTAACCACTATTTTCTTAGTTTTTCTCTATTCGGGGTGATTGGTTTCAGTCAGCTATTCTTTATTACCATAAAGTGATCACTTTGAAATATATTACATAATTTTGATTTCTTTTGTAATGTGACAGGCCAATATCTTCTGGCAGTACAAAGTCTGCAGGGACAGATTATAAATGATAATATGTATAACTTATTGAATTTTGAAAACTCTTTTTCTAAATATATTATCATAAGGTTATATGTAATTTCTAAAACCTTTGATTTGGATACCATATTTGTATGTATGTATGTATGTATTATATATGTCTGATTTATACCAAACTTTCAGGAATACATAGACCAACTTCAGGCCTCGGAACACTGGAAGGACATGTCATATTTTGAACTCAACTTGGAGACCTGGAGACAGTTGTGGAGGGTGCTTGAGATGTGCGACATACTGTTGCTTATTGTGGACGTCAGGTTCGCTGTAAGTGTTAATAAACGATACGATAGTACATATATAATATATAACATACAATATGGTAGTAAAATACACCTACACAACATGAAACATGACTCTAAACTAGACAACACCATATCGTCCACCAGGTCAGGATTAAAGCTGGTCGCATCCTCAACAGGCCCCCTTATCCACTCAAGCGAACTCCCCCTCAAGCACAAACTCCACTTGTCCAAATCTTTCGTAAGACTAGTCTTTTACAAATTCTCTACAAACGCTCCAAAACCACTTCAGCCCGGATAGCCACTGGGGCAGAGTGGCATCAGCGTAATGTAGACCATAGCGACCCTGAACTCCCAATGGTCCAAGAATTCTTTGAAGCCTTAGAGACTTATTTGAGTCGGCCTCTTTCCACCCGAAGCCTCCCATAGGAACTGCACGTAAAATAACTAGTTAATTAATAATGGGAAAATAGAATAAGAAAAGTGTAGTAATGTATTAAAAAAGTCTAACCCCAAAAAAAGAAAACTGTGATATAAAAAATAGGATAAGTAATAAAATAAAGAATATAAGAAATGTACCTAGCCACCTAAGAGTAATAAGATGATGGAAGGAAGGCGATGAAAGCAAGATTGAATGAAAGGACAAAAAATGTAAGATATTGTGAAGGATAAAAGGTAAGAACAAAAGAAGTTGAGATGTATGAAAGTGAGTGAAGAATAGAGATAAAATAATTGAAAAACTCATTTTGTAAATAAAGACCCTGATCCCAACAAATTAGGGGGCCTCAATAGCAGGGGCCAAAAAAAACCCTCCCATAGGAAGTGCGACTCCCTCTGTATCTCTGCAAAGAGACGTCCCAAAGACTTTCTCTTCACGCCCATCGCAGGGTTCCCACAGTAACAATGCAAGCACTAACCACAGAGCACCAGCAACTACTGCACCTGCAACACGTAACGAGACATTAGCACCAAACAAAACAACTGACTTCTAAAATATCTCATGTGTGTCAAGTCAATCTCAAGCTCATCCGTCTCGATCACCTCATATCTAAATAAGAAAGGACCAATATCTAGCCACCTCCGCACATGCAGTGGTTGTCGTGCATGAAAGTGCACCGCCCGCCAGCCCGCTCGTAAATGCGCATGCGACAGACAATGCCAACTACACAACCGCCACCGTAAATTCACTCAACACGTGTTTCACCCCTCCACGGGGCATCTTCAGGAGTTGTTACACAGATTAGTGCTAAACACCGAGTGATATTTAGTGTGATATTTAGGATGGACTTCCGCAATGTAACGCCTGAATCCATTAAACACCTCATATCTAACCGGGCATTCGTTAACTTTTCCCAGGGTATGATGTTCCCACCATCTCTCTACGAGTATGTGGTCAAGCAGCAAGGCAAGGATATGATCCTGGTGTTGAATAAAATTGACTTGGTGCCTGCTTCTGTGGTGGCAGCATGGAAAGACTACCTTATGACTAGGTGTCCAGGGTTGAAAGTCGTTTATTTCACATCGTGCCCTGGATATAACCTGCGCGGAGCCAGCAGCGATAAAGCTGGTAAGTTGTTATTCAAGCAGAGTATGAGATGGTATTACATTTATAAATTTTTATTAGAAGATCCGAAAGACTTGGAAGAACTTTAATGTCCATGCAGGAAAGAAGAGTGGAGAAAAAAGAGGGATTGTTCTTGTAAATTACAGGAATGTCTTACATTACACTAAAATATAAAACCAATTATTCTGTATATATGTAAATTTCCGTTAAAATATTAAATTGTGCCAAATTCAATACATAAGAAATTATTTTTTGTAAATGTGCGTGTCTGTGTGTGTTTCTGTCTGTGTATGTTTGTCTATCTCTCTCTCTCTCTCACTCTATGTGTGTGTGTGCGTGTAAAATTATACTTTCAAAAGGCAACGCAGACCGTGTGATGAGGTTGCCCTCATCACACGGTCTGCGTTAATATATATAGAGTGATTGGTTATTGGTGTGAGAGGTTTAAAAAGTGCAACATATTTGCTGTCGATTAAAGTATGGTACACCATATCTAAAAATCAATGGTTTGAAAAAATAATAAATAACATAGTAATAATATTGTAAGACAGTGTAAAAGAAACCAAAGAAAGTCTATATCCAGAGGAAGAATCTAAAGTTATAATATATATATATATACATATACAGAAGACCAATTGGTGTATATATGGTTCTCCCTATCCAAATATCAATGTTTTAGTTTCAGAAATAATAAATAGCGTAATGATAAAATTATAATAAAAAACGTTTTCTAAATTCGTATCACTACATATTAAAATGAATTATTGTATATTATCTGTATGTAGATTTTGTACTGACAGAAGTTAATGGCCTTTCACAGAGAGATAGAAAAAAAATTATTGTAACATAATTAATTGTAATTGCTTTATATAGAATGATTGGTAATAAGTGTCAATACATTCACCCCTTTAAAACTTTTACATCAACAATGGGCAATGAGACCCCCACACTTTGAAATTAAAAAAGTCGTTTAAAATGTATGCTTACACTTTTTCAATACTGCAAAGCTATAGATTTTAATATGCATTACGTATGTGATGTGAAGTTATCTATATTCGAGCCTACAATTCATTTGTTTAAGAGTCCATTGTTCTTCAATGAGAACTGCAAATGGCCTGAACGGAAAGTGCAGCGGGAGTCGTATACATCCCACATGACATGGAATGTGTTAAACAATCTATAAAGATACTTCTCTGTGTAGTATGATTGTTCTGTTCAAAGTCTTATGATCTTTATAGTATGTTCAAATTTTCAGGTCTTCAAGTGAGAAGACGCAAGGGACGTCAGCGAATGTGCGCAGAGGGCGCCACAAAGATCCTGGAGGCGTGCAAGGAGATTGTCAGTGGTCAAGTGGATCTCAGCTCTTGGGAGAAGAAAATAGCAGAGGAAACGGATGTGGAGTTTGATGATGATGAAGAGACGGAAGTTGGTAAGTTGTATAGACGCACGTGTGTGTAAGTGTTGGGGGAATGGTGGGAGGTCAATGTTGATATCACTTGTTTATTAGTTTGAAAACTTTTAAACAAAAGTAACTATGTCTTTATCTTTTCATCACATTTTAACAACCTTTGACACACACGCATATATGTGTGTGTGTGTGTGTGTATATATATATATATATTTGAAAGAAATGGATGAATGCGAAAGTATAGCTCTCTCACTCACACAACGATACCGCCATTTTGTAAGACATATTCATTTTGAGCGTTACTTATCCACTGACATTAAGATAGAAAAGACCTGCCTCCAGTGATTCTGGTTTTCATCTTGGTTTTTTTTGGTTACCTACCAAGGCCATGTACCCAGCAGAAGTCTGTGCGATGTGGTCTGCCTATTGCTACTTCAAAAAATATTTTATATTTTCCAGGTGAAACAATAGTAGAGAAAGCCGATACAACGTTCTTCAGCCACGAGAAGTACAAGAACGGAGTGCTGACTGTGGGCTGCGTGGGCCAGCCCAACGTTGGGAAGTCGTCGCTGATGAACGCAATCATGGGGAGGAAGGTCGTCTCTGTATCCAAGACTCCTGGTCACACGAAGCATTTCCAAACTATTTTCTTGACGCCACAGGTATGTTTTGATAATTAATAATTTAAAAGACAGGCCTGGCAAAATGATAATTTTTGCCAGGCCTGTCTTGATATTAACCTGCAACAGGTGTATATTTGCCAGCAAAATTATTCTTCGCTGACAAAGCATTAATATCACAATTTTTTTATTTTGAACAAAACTGTAAAATATATCGAATTTCTTTACAAGATTAACTAATTTTGACAGAAAGAGAAACAGATAAAAAAAATAAGTCGAAACGAAATCTTAGCAGTATATTCTTTTTTTTAATGTAACTTTTTCAATATTATCAAAACCAGCCAGATACAAAAATACATTCAAGGAGATTTTATTACAAAATTGATACATATGTGATATTTTGAACGGAAAGATCTTTGAGGAAGATCTATGCCTTTCAGTCACGGGTTTCCATCGTCTGAAAAGAAGAAGCATATGGGTCTCCTATGTGGGTTGGAAGAGCCGAGGAAATTTATTTGGCATTTTTAAAGGCCTTTGATGCTGTATTTTTTGTAACTGTGTTAGTATTATATTATCGTCATATCATCATTGTGCAAAATGTAAGACGTATGTCTAGTAGAGATGGTCAAAATGTATCCCTGACAAGAAAAGAGTCATTTATATGTTTTGGATATTGGGATATATAACACTCTTGTATATGTTTAACTCACTTAGCTCGGTGCGACTGGGAGAATGAGCTACCTAACACTAAACATATATCCTTTATATCTTCGGCACTTTTAGCTCAGACTTAGAACTCGGTAAGGCGGAATAAAACGTGTGATATATTCCTATTAAGCATTTCATGTCTTTTTTATAAAGTACATAAAAACTAATCGCGCGCTTGCGTTATGTCGTCGTTCCGAAAATGCGTAGTTTACATTTTTAAAGCAAACATGCAATAGCTATCCGTCTCTTTATTTTATGTGTAAATTGGTATGTAAGTCCATCTATCTCTCTCTAACTCTGAGCGAGCCACAACTCGTTACAATTACAAAGACAGAGATACAATTCCAACGCCCGCGCTGAAGTGTGATTATATCTTTTGCAAAGATATATATCTTTCTTGTCTTTAGCTCGCGAGCTACCCATCTATAATGTCCAGTTTTGTTTTTAAAATTGTTCAGGGACCCTTTGGTTCCGTGTAACTCATTTCCATAGTAGCCTCTCCAACTCTTTGTCATTCTTCGCCATCTTGATAAATACCCCAGTGGTGATGGTCTATTTCCAAAAAGCTATTTTCATAATACATAGAATTGATTTAAATAAACAAAAACTTGTTACAGGTCCGCCTATGTGACTGTCCAGGTCTGGTCTTTCCATCGAAGGTGCCTCGTGCTATACAGATACTGATGGGTTCATATCCTATTGCCCAATTGCGAGAACCATACACCACCATAAGGTAAATGTTAAAATCATTTACCATATTAGGATGTGTTCACACTCACTGTTCTAGTGGAATTTACACGAAATTTACGACCAACTATTTTTTCCCAGTGCTGGGAAGAGTGTCAGCTACGATGCTGTAATTTACTCCGAGGAGTTAGTGGTAGGATTTCAGCATCAGCACTATCTTTGTGCTGATCGATTCAGGAATGAGGAGATCGGTAGACAAAAGTAACCAATATCGCCCAGCGGATTAATGACTTGAAGTGGCACTCACATGGTGGCCATATATCCAACAGTGGACGTCCAAGGTCCGAAATGATGATGTAAAGTGTAAAGTGATATGGAAAAATGCATAAGTGGATTTTATGGAAATTACAAACCATGAATATGTTTTTATGTTCCCACTATTGGGCAAGCCTTTTTATCAGTACGTATCGTAATCCATCTTGTGGCATCACTTTGAGATTAATGAAAGAAATATCTTACTGATTTTTGGCTGTATATATGCCAGATTGTTTTCAATATTCTCTTTTTTGTTTGTGTGTTTGGAATCGAACCTACGCTGACGTTAGTATATTATTGCTTTTAATTAAGTTACTGTCGCACAAAAAGAATTCATGAGCGGCGCACTGTTGTACCATTGTCTATCAATTACAACGCGAGGCAATCTACGTTCAGCGCCATCTGTTGGCGCTATTTGCAATGACAAGCGTTTTGAACGCCATCTAGTATCGTGTATTAGAAACTTCGACTTCAACAGGGTGACCGTTCAAAGTTGTTTTTAGTTGTTAGACAACGTAATACGAGTATATGTATATTCATGTATGTAAAATAGTTTTTTCAGGTTAGATAGTGCATTTGGCGACAGACGTTATATACGACGAAACTCTACTTTCGACTGGCGTCGACAGATGGCGCTACCATTGCCCTCATATGCTGCGTTTGTCGAACCATATTCTTATATTATATTCTCTAGTCTAGAATCTTAATACCCCTGCTGCTATATATATATATATATATATATATATATATATATATATATACATATATATAAAACTGTGATCAAAAAATTATGTGAATTTGTATTTAAAATGTAAATTCTTTATTTATTCTTCCAAATCAATTTCATCACCTTCAGAGTGATCCCGTTTGATAAAATGCACTTTTGCTTACGCTTTTTCCAGTCCTAGAAACTGTCAGAAAAGCCTTTTTCCGATATAGCCTTCAAGACATTCGATTCGGTTTTTATCTCTTCAATAGTATCAAAAGAGACAATTAAGCCTTTTCATAAACAGACGCTTGGCAAATGTTATAGACAGTCCTACCAACCTAGGAAAAATAAAATTACCTGCCTATAAAGATGTAAATTTAAAATATGTTTCAGGTACTTAGCGGAGAGGTTGGATCTGCCCAAACTACTGCGTATTGACCATCCGGATAACGACGATACCTGGTCACCACGAGACATCTGCGACGGGTGGGCCAAGAAGCGAGGATATCTCACCGCCAAGGCTGCGAGGTAACTAAGTTTTCATTCCCACTGTTGGGACACAACTTCCTCTTCGAGCAGTATTTTCCAACCAACCCAGGTGGGGAATGTCCCCACCTTAGCCATACTAATATTACTACCCCCCCTTTTTTCACCCCTCCCCTCTATGTAATATACATAAAATAAGATATTACGGTATATTTTCGAATTACCTCATAAAAATCAAATTTCCTACATGGGGATGTGGGCCCCACGTTGGAAAAATTTGTCTTAGAGTGTAGTTAAAAAATCATTTATACATACGTCAAGGATATAAAAGATTCTAATTTGATAGGAACTCCACTAAATAGCATTAAAAAAAGAAAATAGATTTTTTCTAGAAGTTTAATTAACCTATTACATAATATTCAGAGACATTATATGTAGTGTATTGAACACTGTACACAGTTGCCCACTTATGGGATAACTTTATGAAGTCTAGAGTGAGGTATCACAAGCTATCTTTATTTATAGTGATATCTATATTAATATTCTCATGGAGACTAAATGTATATACCTGATAATCTTCTCTAAGGAACCTTATAACTCTCATACGATAGAATTGGCAGTGGTTGCCCATCAGTAGAAGACTGAAACTTGCAATAGCAAGTTCGATTCCCGGGATACAATCATATATATAAATGGGCAGCAGCGCCCTCTATGTACCATAATATCATACTGCAGTCCCTATATATACCCTATTCTCTGTCCAGCGGTGGAGGTTTATCCCACGTGGGATTTCCCCGCGAGAAAAAGGGGGGGGGGGAGTATGAAACTAGCTTTTGAAAATAATGTATGATAAAAAGAAGCTTCTGGAAGCCTTTAATTATTGTAAATAATAAAAAATCGTAATTCAATCGATATATAAATGAAGTTCGTTTTCAGATTGGATACGTACAGGGCAGCTAACAGCCTGTTGAGAATGGCGCTGGACGGCAAGATATGTCTCTGGTTGCGACCTCCAGGGTATACGGAAGACAGAGGTAGTTCTGCACTTTATTATCATCAGCTTTAGTTACATTCACCCATTTAAATATTTTCTATTAACCAATTACCCTGTAGATTCCAGTTTCAGAGGTGACGAGGATTTAGAATTCATTTGAAATGTTGGCAATATAAAAAACAATCCGTTAAAATTAGATTAATTCAAATAATGATCAACCAAACGCCATCTATTGATTTCAGAAGACAACTTTGTTTTGTTACAAAGGGGGCATCCCGTTATAAAGTCATCACTCTTATGTGTACAAAGTCTGCAGTGACAGATGGGAAAAATAAATAATTTTAAAATTTATTATGAATATTGAGCAATGGTAGTCCACCGGTAGAGGACTGAGACTTAATCATAAGTCGCGGATTCGATTCCCGGGATACAATCTTATATAATTCACACTTTGTGCAATAATTATCTAAGATTGTCACTGCTCACAAAAATTTTCCTGAGGATGGGGAGCAGCATTCTCTCTGTACCATAATACAACAATTAAAAAACTAATCGCCAACCCGCCTGCCAAGTGTGGCGATTATGGTGCATCCCCCATATATATCTTTTGGGGGAAGCTGACGAATCCGAATAAACACTTTTTTCTTTTTCTTACTACATTGTAATTATGTTTTTATTTCTGAAAGCATTGACTTTTTTATGCATAGCTTTTACATAAACATGTTGGTATATTAACTTACATAATATTAGTATGGATAGTTGTAATGTGGATCCATTTGGGTGAATATGCACTGGAAGTAGAAATATTTATCTATCTTATCTATCTTTATCTATACTCTGTATTTAGAGAGGGTCACCCCATTTTTTCTGCTATTTATACTATATCAGGGGTGGCCAAACTGCGGCTCTTTGAACGATTATTTGTGGCTCCGATTGATTGTCGAATTATTTTAATATTTAAATTTATGTAACCCATGTCAGCTGCTGGGAAATCGGAACAAATTACTGGCGTGAACAATTATTATTATTATTCCAGCATAGAATTAGCGAAATCCAAACACCGATCATAATTAACTAACCGGCATCTTAAGTATTGTCAGGAGTGCTGTTATATATGTTTGCCATTATATCTAACTTAAATACACATATTTTACTACTACTTGTAATTTTTTTTTAATAATTCAAATTCATTTGCGTGTATTTTAAATACAATACGTATTTGTAAATAGCGGCCTGTGAAAAATTTCGAAAAATGTCTTGCACTATCAAAGTGCTTAGCCACCCCTGCCCTATTTTATTGGTCTACCTACATTTCTTTTACCTAATGCCCTGTTGCTGTCATTTTTATTGTCTATAATTTTAGTGTTAAGTGTTATATTCTGATATTTTTTCCTGCATAGAACTTTTCATAATTACCCCTTTAAAGTTTTTAGATATGTAATCACCCTGTATAATAAATATTGCAGAGAAATATGAAAAATGTGAAGAGATAAAATACGTGAGATGGGTGCAAGCGCTTACTGGAGAAGACAGCGAGGATGGTATGCTGTCTGATGACTCTGGGACTTCGGAGCCGTCACGAACGGCCTCCGGGGGCGAAGGCTCTGGAGATTCTGGTCGTGCCAGCTCCGGGACAGACAGCGATGCAGAGGAATGTGTTGCTATGGCCAATAAGTTTGCAGCTCTTGCTAATGTAGAATGAATCCGTCTCTTATATATAAATAACTCACACTTGTTATCAAGTGATTTGTTATATTACAGATATTTTAACTAATTTAAATTAAAATATTTATTTTTTTAGCTACGTCCACTTCTGAACATCATACCCTGTGGGGTTAGAAGTGTCTTCTATCTAGTGTATTTCAACGACCTTGACAAGGTGTTTTCACCTTCCGGCTGGACGTCTTACCCCTGCTGGTCATGCTCCCTCCAGGACCTGAAGGCCCCAGTGGCCATATGTTCCTGCAGTCCACTAAGCTATGTCAGTCACTTTTGTATAAAGAAACAAAATCGCGTAATACGAAACCATGTTATGAGAGTATTTAGCTGATATCATCATACCTACATGGTCTACCTTATAGGTGGTCTTCACTCCAAAACATTAAAGCCACGGTGGGCTTTATTTTAACTGAACTTGCCAATAAGACCGGAAGTAAGACCAATCATAGTCCTCTCCATGGATTAAGTGACCGCTTGCAATGAGACTTGGTGTGAGAGACCATGGTGTTGCATCATAAGTGATCGCACAGGCACTGAGGGATTTTGAGCAAGATGTTTCATACTTTCAGTCTATGTTTCACTGGATAAATTAAGATTTGTAATTTATTAAAATAAATTATACGTAAATTTGTGATAAATTATGGCATTTTTTAGTCAAAAAAATTAAAAATTATTTATTGAGTCTTTATAACCTAAAATTGCAGTAATGGTTTGAAATGTACATTAAATAAATTATGTGTATTTTAATATAATCATGTGAGGATATTTCGATTTGAAATACCCTGAGTTCTTTTTTCGAAATTTAAATTCGAAATATATACTTTTAAATGGTTGATCATTTTGACATTCTAGCCGACCAGAAACTCAACTACCAACTAAAAACTATTGAATGCTGTAATAAGATTTATTTAATAATATAATTTTAATTTTTTTATGAGCACCTTTATTAAATTTACTTTTATAAGCAAGGCTTAGTGATTTATTACGAAATTGCAACGTAAAACATTGTAATCTATTTATGTATAACATTTATAATTGTAACGATGAATTTCTTAATAAAGAAATTAATTCAACGTGTTTTATTTAGTATTTAGTTGGACTTACGACGTACAACGCACTGAAAATATGTCCACAGGTGGACATGATCTTACCCAATTTTATGACCAGATGGAAGCTGATTTGACAAGGTCAAGGGTGAATGTACACCAGAGTCCAGTCTATTAAAGCCCTAAAGATATACCCGCTGCCACTTCGAATAACAAATAATAAAATTTCACCATTTACAAGACTACATCCAGGTCACGCGAATTGAAAGATGAACCAAAAACTAGTACTGCGTTGTAGGTTAATAAAGTTTAAAAATGGAATGGTACATTCACGCAGACAAGTGGTAGACTAGAATTTTGACATATATTTAAAGTAATGTAAACATGGCGTTGGAGAGTAAAGAATAATAAATATGAAATAGAAGTGCGTATATTCATTCAACAGTCATATTTCTGTGGATTTCCTCGTTTCCACGCGACAATGACGTAATGTTGCCCCTACAGGCTTCTAGTAACGTTGACCGAACTCGATATATTTGTAATAAAAACAATGTTATTTTAAAAATATATATATTTTAATTAACCTAACCATAGCCCGGCATCTTCTGGTGTGGCTCCATGATATGAGAGTACCTAAAATTAGAAAAAAATGTATCTAATTCAAATATAATGAAAGGATATACGAAAGTATATTTATCTAAAATTAATTTACGCTGAAAATAAGAAAGCGGTAAATTATTAATATACAGGAAGTTTATAGGTAAAAGCTTTATAAGGGAGAATGTATTGCTTTTTTGATATCAATCAAAAAATTAATGGTTTCAGCAGTGGCGTAGCTATGGTATTTGGGGCTTGGTGCCCCCCCCCCCCTCCCCTTAAGAGTCTGAATAATTTCAAAATTGAGAACAGAATGTAGCGAATATATTTTTTTTGGTTCAAAATAATAATAAATGTATATAAAATAACATAAGATCTTAATAAAATTTATTGGGAAAATTTAAAAACGAACATTCCTCGCTTTTTGGCCTGCAAAGTCATTAATCACATTTTCAAAATCAATAGTGTCGACTAGTTTGAAACACAGATATGTGTTTTTGTGATTTAGGGCCCTTTTAAAAAAACACTTTGTGTTTTGCGAATGAAAGGTTAAACACTGTGTATATTATATTTTGTAACCGTTTACTTTTTTTAATGATCATATTATTTAACAACTTTTTTAGCACAAAAATAGTAAAATTCGATATTCTGTTTATGTTATTTACTTAAAATTATTATTTTCATTTTTCTTTTAACATTTCATTCATCATTCAAAAAAAACAATTCAAAAAAAATTTTTTCAACTTTGGTGCCCCCCCTGCTTGTGGTGCCTGGTGCGGCCGCCCCGCTCGCCACCCCCTAGCTACGCCACTGGGTTTCAGAAATAATAAACAAAATGATAATATGGTAGTAATAAAACCGTTTTGGGGCTTGGTATGTTATCACTAGGCTATAAGTTTCGTTACGAAATCGAAGCATAAATGAGAAAATTCGTAAAAGACCGAAGGTTATCGACGTAACTCGAAAAATCACTTCTGAAGTGGGCGGTGCAAATGGCTCATATAAACGATGACACCACTAAACCTTTAAATGCACGACTTTTATTTATACTTTTAAAAATATATCTTGCAGATAAGTACACTAAAATGTAGGGAAAATAGAAAAAAAAATGTATATAACATTTTTTATGCTTATTTAAAAAGAAAACTTATGTTGCAGATATACAACACTATGCATTTATTCTTAAGTGTAGTACTCATTTTACGTTTAAGTGGTATGTTGCAGTTTTACATCATTATGCATTTAAGGGTTAAACCAGCGATATAATGTCACTGGATGCGGGTAATGCAAGACCTGTCATCGATGCCATCTTTATCTTGCAGTGGGTGTCGGCTGATATGGGGTAATAATAAATTAAATAATATGAGGTAATGACTCTATTGTTTAAAGAACAGATTTTGGTGTCGCCTGTACTTGGGTGAAACGGTAACCATTTCGACGTGACTCCTCGTGCCGCACATAACTGCAATTCACTGTATAATTTGAATTACTTGTATAATACATTAATGTTTACAGTGAAATTTTATTTCAAATTTCGAATACTAAAATTTAAAACGCATTATTGTTTACAGTCTGTCCCTGCAAAATTTGTACTGATACGAGTTATTGGCCTGACGCATTCTAATAGAAAAAAAAATTAATAAAATATAATTTTATTATTAGATTAATGCGCTTTAAAGTTTTTTTGCTGAAAATGTGAAATGTGTTAAAGGGGTAAGTAATTAACTTACCTCTTTTAAGGCTTTTACAAAACAACCCAAACCAAACACCACCGAATATAATGGTAAATTAGAAAATGTATGTATATACACGAAATACTTAATATTGGTTATATATGAAATATTTTGGCTATGACTCCCGGTCTGCTCCGAATGCCAGTTACGAATAAAGATTTGCGACGAGTTAATGGCCTCGCTAATAAAGGAGGATGAAAAGAGACCAATATTCCTCGAACTTTGCAGGAAAATTGTAGAAAAAGCAATCAGTAGAAATAAAAATTGAAAATAAGAATAAGTTTAAACATAAAATAGCAAATAACTCTAAATAAAAATGAAAAGTATATAGAACAAAATGTTTAAAATAAAATAAAGAAATGTAAAACTGAGGAATGAGGTGAGGAATAAATGAATGATATCGAATGAAAGAGAAAAAAGAAATGTGGAAAGAAAGATGAAGTACGATACGAAATATTATAAGAAAAATCCAGAAAGAGCGCGCAAATAATAATATTGTCAAAAAATTATTAAAATGAAATAAAACGACCCTGTCCTTTCCAAAGATAGCGGTACAAGAGGCCCCAATAGCGTGGGAAAAAATTGGCTATGTAAAGCAGTAAAAATAATTATACTAACACAATTGTATCTATTCTTAACATGAATAAGAATAAAGTTTTAATTAATACTGTAATTAAAACTTTTTATTATTTTTTGTGATTTATCTCATTTGTTTAGAGAGAAAAAATACTTTTCTTATCTCCGCCATTTTTGATCAGAAAATTTTGTTAAAAAATTGACAATACATCTTATTGAAATTCGTAGATTGCAAATATTTAGAGAACCAGATAAATAATGTTACGTAAATAATAAAAACTGAAAACCGTGATAATATGTGATAAATAAGTATATTAAATAAGAATATAAATTAATGTGTGGAAATGTGATAATAAACCGGATCTGTGGTATTTGAGGAACGAGGCAAAGGAAGTGAGGCCATGAACTAACGGAAATTAGTATGAAAGGGAATGAGAGAAAATTGTAGAATAAAAGAAGAGGAAAGATAAATCCTACGAAGAAGATAGAAGAGTACAGAAATAAAAGGAAAAGTAATTGAAAATAATCATTGAAGTATGTCAAACCAAACAACAAGATAATCACTAGAGGTTTCCAATAAAAGAAGGCCAATTAAAAAAAATCCCGGTAAAAATTATAAAGACGATTCTTATTTTATTCAGCGGTTGCAATGATATATAAGTATTGCAAAAAAATAGCAAAACATATAATAAATGTAAACAAAAATAATACAGGTAGTAGCCAAAAACAATAAGAAATAATTATAAAGTAAATAAAACACAAACTATGTAATCTGTGATAAAATGTCAAATAATCAAATTATAAAATGTAAAATAAAAGATAAGATAATGTGATAATCAAATGCTGTGAGGAAGTGAGGCGATGAATGAACGGTAGAAAGTAAGTAAAAGAAAGATAGAAATTGTAGAATGTAAGTAGAAGAAAGATAGATCATGTGAAGTATGACAGAAGAGCATGGAAATAAAAATGAAAACTGAATCATTAAAAGATAAAAACGTACCTGTCACTTAAATAAGATAGGGTAACAAAAAGACCCTAATATCGGCGGCTATTTATAAAAAAGATCTAAGTAATACTTTAAAATACATACTTGTAATTGCCAGCCAACCAACCATAATGTCCCATGGAAGATGCAACCTCGGAGAATCGTGCGAACTGAAGATATCTGTCGGTAGTGGGTTATTTTATTACATAGGTACTCACTAGGTGAAGGTATACACGACATCTTGAACCACTTATTTCTTTTAATCATTACATATAAATTAAAATTATTTCCTGTCTCATTCATTCTTGATACTCCAAATGCCTTGTACAGGTTTACCATCTGAACTAAAAATAGACTTAACAAGTTATTTTTGAGAAAGAGATCTTTTCAACCTCATTCTGGATAAATAGAGACATAATCTGCCACGATAAAGAAAACATTTACGCATTTATCAGCGGGTGCGTTTCATTGCGCGGCTGCCACTGCATGTGCGGAAGTGGCTAAATATTGGTCCTTTTCTTACTTAACATTTTTCCCTCCAAGTTCATGTCTTACTTAACAGTTTCCGTCCGCTCTTGCAGACTTTAAGGCTCTATCAGTCTGTTGAATTTAATTTAAGCCTGTGAATACATTATTTCAGTATATACCCTGTCTTTCTAATGATGTGTATGCAAGTGATTGTTTGTATGTGGCATACATGCTCGATATAGCCCAGTAGATTGGCATATAGCGGACAGTCCCACTACATCGGACTGTCCTGTCCGCGGCAGCAACATGCGCGCCCTAGCGCATTGACGTAAGCCAGCGGCCCGGAGCTCCGGTCGCTCGGCGCGTGCGCACTCTGGGTTCGGCCGCACATCAGCGCACACGCAAGCGCGCCGCAATAAACTCTCGCTCCGACGCGCCTACCTTTGTATAGTGGTTGTGTGAACAAGAAATAAGGATTTTCTCAACCGCATCCGTTTATTTCATTTCACCAACACAGGCAAATTGAATCTGGTGCTATAAGGTTGTGTAGAGCTTCGGGTTGTGATTACCTCTAGAACCTTCCGTCCCTCGGAAGAATCCCACAAACATTACCTAGTATATAGGCAAGTTGAGGTAGCAGCGGTGAATAATTCAATATCATATTTGCTTGTTGTCTCTGAGTGTCTGTATGTATGTAGCATATATATCCGATATATCCCAGTGGATTGGTAAGTTGAACCTGTGACTATAAGGTTGCGTAGAGATCATAGGCAGTGCAGAGTAGAACTCCACTAATAAGATACACACACAACTTTGCTAAGGTCGAAACACGCTTGAAGCATACCGCATCCAACCGATCCTATTTGGAATCTATGAGGAAGAATTATGTCCAGCTGTGAACGTGCTAGGGTAGAAATAAAGACGATGATGAAACGTGTAAATTGTTATATATACTTGTTCCAACTGTCATCGCATTTCCAGTTATATTATTGTGGTCTATGTATCTCCCTTCGAGATTTTATACTGCTTGCAACAACCGCAATTTACTTAACACGTTCTTATTGAAACAGAGATCTTTTCAACCTCATTCTGACTTAATAGACACATCTGCCTTATTAAAGAAACCTTTTACCCTTCCAGTTTTTTGTCTGGTATAAATTTAACTTAGCTGATTTTCGTTTACAGTTTCCGACGGCACATGCAGGCTTATAAGGCGCTGCTTACCTCTTGCATACTTTTAAGCTCTATTAACACGTTCACTGCGGGCCCAATTTTGAAGAACTTTCAGCTGGTGCGGCTGAGGTCGAATCAGCCTCAAGCTGAACTTCCTAGTAGTGCGGTTGAGGCCTTTTCTGCCTCATGTTTCAATCATTTTTTTACAATATTGAGTCAATGCTTCGCAGACATAAAGAAAGCTATATTTGTCTTTGTCATACCTCATACGGTTGAGTGTAAACAGCCGCCGCACTAGAGAGAAAACACGAGTTTTGCGCGCCGCACCAGTGCAAAGTCTACCATGAGGCTGAATCGACCTCAAGCCGCAGTGAACGTGTTAATCTGTTGGATTTAATTCAAACCATTCCTATCTAGTAAATACATTATTATAACATATACCGTACGTCTTTCTAGTGTAGAACCAGCTCTTGCAGGGTCACCTAAGGAACTGCCTGTATCCAACATGCTTACCTAGATGATCCACAGAATGACCAGCCCAAGTTGGAGCTGACCACATTCTCTTCTTCATTAGGCGGTGCACTAAACTCTAGAAGTAAACACAGAAGATAGAAAGATTTTTAAGTAGGTATGAAGCAATGTCTTCGGAATTTACTTACCGCGTATATTATTGAATGAATATATAAATGTTCGTATAACGGTTACTCTAATAGTCTAAAGTTAACGTCTGTCTGTTCATTAACTAATTAGTTCTGTAGTTGGATAAAAAAAAGAAGAATAATGTTCACTATTCAACGATTAGTGGTAGTGGGGGGGAGGTAGCAAATAAATAGCAGAGCGGTGACAGACGGAGCTCACTCGGTGTTTGGCACTGGTCGGTGTAACATCTGAAGATGCCCCGTGGAAGGGTGAAACACGTGTAGAGTAGATTAACGGTGGTAGTTGTGTTTCGCATTGTTTACCGCACGCGCATTTATCAGCGGACTGGCGGGTGCATTTCATTGCACGACTACTGCTGCATAGCGGAAGTAGCTATATATTAGTCCTTTTCTTATTTAGGATGGACTTTCGCGAGGTAACACCTGAATCTATAAGACACTATTAAACGGTTTTATTTAGAATTTAGCGCAGCACCGACAGGAATAAATAGAAACTGATTTTAGCCAAAGAGAAAAACATTAAATATCAGAAATATGATTTTACGGCAAAGAGAAGGAATATATTGCAAGCATTATTGCATTGCAAATGAGTTGACAGAAATCGAGGCAGCAAGGAACGAGCGAGCAGAGCTAACAATGGCGAGCGGCGGCCGGAGATAGCCGAAGTTTACCGATGCGCCGGCGCAGGCGATAAACGCTCGCGTAATATATGTGCGAATAGGTGTATTATTTTTGTTATACTCACCCTGCCAGTGTTTGCAGTAATAAAGGTCCCCAGAACAGTGGTTTACGAAGGTGTAAAATTTGAAATATTTTCCAAACCCTCGATTGACGCTCAGACACACAGGTGCGTATGTGTCCGGACATGACAGAGGACACAAGTGGTAGTCGAAAGCGCTGTCCACATCATACAAGGTGCTCATTTTTGCAGGAGCACGTAGAACAGGTTTCTCTGACGCTAAAGATGAACATGTAGAAGGTACATTACATCATCATCAGAACATCGAAAAGGGGAATTTCACCGAAATATAATTCTTTACATACATCGGACTAAATAGGGCGCTCTACAACACTTGTGTTGTAATTGGCTGACGATTTTTATCGGTTCAACAATGTTTTCATAATTTTTGGTATAAATATGGACTATGGTTCATGAATATACACACTTCTGCTTTGAACTTCGTGTTGTTATCCAAAGAGACCAACCAGCTCCAGAAAGAATCCCACAAACATTACCATTATTGGCATGTTGAACTCGCACTGGAGAGACAATAATTTAATAATATATTTGCTTGTTATATCTCTGGAAGTGTCTGTATATGTGTAGCATATATGTATATATCCCAGTGGATTGGAAAGTTAAACCTAGGATTATAAGGTTGTGTAGAGACCAGGTCGTACAGAGTAAGACGTTCAATAACAAGGTGGAGAATCAACTTTACCAAGGTCGGAACATGATGCATGCAGGTCGCTTTCAACAACTCCTATGTTCAGCACTGAACATCCTAAGGCAGAAATAATTATGATGAATATTTATATATACCTGTTTCATCTGTCGTCGCATTTTCGGTAAAGTTTTTATTGTCTATGCTATTTCTCCGCGTGCTCTTATATTGCTTGCAACTACCGCCATCTATGATGGAAAATTCTGAAATATAAAAACTTTTTATACAGAATTTCATGAGTAATAATCTGTATCATGTTTATAAGATTTGAGTCTGAGTTTTGTGAACATTACATACACATGTACTTTAGTTTTTAAATATTATAACCTAACTTTTAATGTGTTATCTGTCAAAATGACATTTCAAATATGTCTGTTAATCATATTACAGGAATTTCTACTGATATGGCTTTGAGCGCTCATTTTTGATAAATAGGTCTGAAAAAACTAGGTTTTATCGGAATTTATATGGAATTTTGTACAAATCTATCTATATCAGATTTATGTTTAATATATATTTTATTGTAATTTCTAATGCTACAGTTTACTTTGAATAAAACTTTAGATCACACAAGGAATCTGCGAAATTAATGTAGATTTTTTGATATCATTAAAGAAAGTAAAATAAAAAAGTAATAAAATTTTATCGTCACATCTAAATTCCACTTAGTTATTCCATCTGGATAATTTTTGGTATCTTTCCGGGGGGACCGGAAAGTAATGTCGTTTCTTTCGACATATTTTACAAAAAATAACCGATTGTTTTTTATCGCTCCGGCATTGAAAATTTGTAAGTATGGCAAAAGGTCGTTGATAATGAAGGTAAATATATTGTTGATTAGAAATAAAAACTTTTTTAAAATGTAGTCGTATGAATTTAACTTGAGAAAACTATATTACTTTCCGGACCATTAATAAAAGAAGAAATGACTTATTTCAAAGGGCTACGAAAGAAAACCTTGGCATAAGCTTTTATTCAAAATGAATTTAGCATTCCAACTAAAAGGCGTTTGAGTGTGCAAAACCGAAACTTGGTGCATTACTGTACCTGACTAATATTACTACTTCGGAGATAGGACACCCTTCCCCAACTTCTGTAAGAAGGTCATAAAGGAAGAAACCTAACTTAGGCAAAATATTCGGTTAAATATAAGAACGAATAATTTATAAAAATTAAAAATAAAATATAATAAAATATAAGTAAGAGAACCGAAGACATTTGTAGAAAGCACATGTGATTTAATAGTTTAAATGACAAAAATTGCAATACATAGAAAATAATAAAATGGACCTAAAATGAAGTAAATTAGGATGGGATGAAAGATGACTTAAAAAAAAGGAATGAAGAAAATGAATATAATGTAACATCAATGTAAAACAATTAAAGACGATAAAAAAGATCGTAAATTAATAAAAAGAACACTGAAAAAGTTATTGCACCCAAAATCCCTGTTCCCAATTAAATAGTAGGTGGAACGAGGGGGGGAAACTCCAGCAATATGAGAGTTATCCCTAAGGGCAAATACTGGACGTTGACCAATTTAGACAGATAGTACAGAATCTAAATACAGAGGCAGAGGACTGAGAAGATGAAAGAAGTTCTAGCAACGCTTCTTTGTAATATATTATATATTTCGCCCCTACCATCTGCAGGGGCAATTTTTATGTATGTTTTTGTATGAAATTTATTTTTTATCATATATATATTATTTTGCAGGGCCTTGGTAACCCGGAAGATGAATGTGACTTCCGATCGTAAGTCACGTGTTCGAGTTTCAGGATACAACATTATATAATTCACATTTTGTGCATTAATTATATAGGATTGCCACTGCTCAGAAAGACGTTTCCAGAGGATAGGTAGCAGCGTCATCTGCGTATCATAATACCACACTTTGATCGACAACCTGCCTGTCAATCGTGGCGATTGTAATATATCCACTTGAAGGGAGGTCGTCAGTACAGGCCCCTCGTCCCATAATAGATAATTCGATGTAAAGAATAACACTTGCCGGATAGTTGAACTTATAATATCACAGAACAATAAATCTCAACCTGAGTTATAGGTATTTCCTTTGTTGAACAGCGGTTGAAGCGACACGTCCGCTCGGTAGCGCGGCGCGTTAGAGAGAGAGCGAGTTGTATCGAGAGTAAGAAGAGGCATACAAAAACAGATGCGTTCATAGATAATAAATTTGGGTGCGTTCTAATGAACGCCACACCCTCATAGATATCTTTAGGTTGGCCCACGACTTGCAGTGGGCGTCTATGGGCTGAAACAAAAGATCATTCATATACAGCGTGATTAATTATAGGTGTAAAAGTTTTAAAGGTGTGAATATATAGCTCATTTATCATCAAAAAGCATGCAAGCTTTTACATCCATTTTTAATCAACCTTTATAATCATTCTGGAACATGTTTCATTAATTTATTTCGTATATTATAATGCGATAGGTCTATTATTGCAGGGGATAAAAAAACTGTAGGGACAGTTGTAATATAGGTGTCGATGTACCTATGATAAATATACAGGGTGATTGGTTAAGTATAAAGTCTATAAAGGGATGAATGTATAGCTTACTTGTCAGCAAAAAACTTTTAGACTTATTTTTCTATTTTTTTGATCACTGTGTGTGTTACATTATTTTTCTATTGAAATACGAAAAGCCAGTAACTTCTTGAGGAGGCGACCATCGCCTCCATCGTGTTAGAGGAAGAGGAAAGAAAATCCTTCTTCAACTACTGAAAGAAGGTAGACAAAACAGCAATAGAGAGAAATTAAACACAATTATAGGCTCAAATATTGTCAGATAGGAAAGTAAACAGTAAGTAAACACTAAAGTAAAGAAAGAAATTATATTAAATTGTAAATAAAAATATTGCATTAAGTAGAATAGAAGAAATAAACTGTGATAAATATATGTAAATAATAGAATGTAAAGTTGCATAAAACTGAGGTTTAAAGATAATTGTAAATAAAAATATCTAGAATGTAATGATTGATGATGGATGTATGGCGAATAGAACGTAAGAGAAAGACAGAGAAAATTTTGGAATGGAATAAGTAGAAAGATACTAAAAAAAGCATGAAAAAAATCAATAAAGAAGATAAACGACCCTGACCTTCCCAAAGATGGGGGTATAGCGGGGGCTATAAAAAAGTCTGCTGAGACAGATAGGAAACAATAATTAATTTTAATATGTATTAATATGAATTTTGAAAACGCTTTTTCTTACTGTATTATATAATTTTATTTATTATTTTTGTAACTTTAGATTTGAATAAGATGTACCATATATAATTTGATAACAAATTAGCTACATATATATATTTTTTTATATATATAGTATATACTTATGTATATAAGTGTACAATTAAATTTAACTCTTAACCTCTTCCGGGGTTTAAGCACATGTTCTCCATGAATAAAACGCAAGAGTTTTCGAAGTCCGCGTACTCTGTCCCCCCATCTTCCACCCTCAGCGCGCACACAGGCGTTCCAGCACCATCACAGATGGTGACCACATTATCACACCACCGTCGCACGTGTTCATACCGCAAATGACTGTCTCTTGTGAAGGTTTCGTTCATCTCCGGTAATTTCATATAGAAACTTTTTGCGGAAATAAAATCAATTAAAACGCACGATAATATAAAACGCATGATCGCGTTGGAAGTAAAAGTTAATTTGTTATGAAAATACAATTTTGATTATTAAGTTTTACGTATTTTCGTATTCGTTTTTATGGTTTTTAATTAAAGTTATGTGTCGTTGTTTAAAACCATAGACCTGCACCAGCTGCCTGCATAGGCGTCACACAAAGATATTTATAGAGGGACTAGCTGATCCCGCAAACGTTGTTTTGAAAAAAAAATTTGATATTTTAATTTACAAATAAAAAATAAGGGTTGATCGTAGAGGGGTGAAAATTTATGGTTGTATGTATTCTAGTATGCTGTATCATAAAAAAATAAAAACAAAAAATTTCGTTAAAAAAAAAAAAATTTAAGTGTGAACAACCTTTATCACTTAGGGGTATAGGAAATAGATAGTAGCCGATTCTCAGACCTACTGAATACGCATATTAAATTTGGTAAAAATCAGTCAAGCCGTTTCAGAGGAGTTCAAGTTCGAACACCGTGACACGAGAATTTTATATATTAGATATACCATAATCGCCACGATTGGCGTGGGAGTATCTTCATTGCAGTGTGGTATTGTAGTATACAGAAAACGTTGCTAACATTCCTCTGTAAGCTTGTTTATGAGCATTCCTATATAATTAATTCACAAAGTGTGAATAATATAAGATCACTTTGGAAGAATATGCCATAATCGCCACACCTGGCATGCGGGTTGGAGATCGCATTGTGGTATTATGGTACACAGAGGACGGTGCTGCCTATACTCTGAACAATTGTTTATGGGCAGGACCAATCCTATACAATTAATTCACAAAGTGTAAATTATATAAGTTCGCTATGGGAGGATATACTATAATCGCCACACTTGGCAGGTTGGCGATTGCATTGTGGTATTATGGTACGCAGAGGACGCTGCTGCCCATCCTGTGGACACTTATTTGTGAGCAGCGGCGATCCGATAAAAATAATGCACAAAGTGTGACTTATTTAAGATTGCATCTCGAGAATCGAACCCGCGACCAACGATCGCGAGTCACAGTCCCCTACCGGACTACCACTGCACTGCAAAATAATATTTATTTGGTAAAAAAACATACATTAACTTTGGCACGGAGATGGTTAAAGCCAACCCCCAGCCACAGGCAAAAAAGCGTTGCTAGAGCTTCTTCCACCTTCTCAGTCCTTTGCCTCTGTATTTAGATTCTGTACTATCGGTCTAAATTGGTTAACGACTAGTATTTGCTCTTGGGGATTACTCTCATATTGGCAAGAACAGTCGCTCAGTTAGGTGGCTTTGCTTGGGATTTTTCTATAGGATTTGTAATCGAACAATAGTGACTTACATAGAACAAAGATTTGCCATGTTTAAGTGATAGCGAGCAAATGACGTAGTATACGGAACAGAAAGCAGCTGCCTTAAAGTTTTGGGAAAGAGATAGTGCACCAGCAAGCGCAACTATGACGTTTGTCCATTAGATGATCAGACGACTTGAAGGTTAGTAAACGATGTATGCAGACCGCTTCTAACTTACCGGATACGCAAATAGGTAAAAGTCTAGCAATAAACTTCTTGGGGCTGTAATGATGATCTATCCCGATAGACGCCATGTCAAATTATTGGCCAGTCGCAGTCCAAAAGAAAAATAAATAAAACTCCTTAAGGCGTGATCACTTTATTTATTGATTTAATTATAAGGAACTGTTCTAATGTAGAAAAAATGTGTTTTTGTCGAAAATAAATGTATAAAGTATTTTATATGACGACATCACCCGCCATTTTCACTTTTAATTGATGTCAAATATTTGACAGCTACAGACATGTTTTTTTTTAAATAAGTTCGATGTACATTTCCAATGTTTAATTTTATTATTTGATAAGAAACATATATTATTAAAAATAACTAAAGTGTAAATTTATTTAATTTTCTACAGTGTTTATAACTATGAATAGAATAAGAGCTGTGCGAGGTTTTAATAACTTACCTTTTCTTAAAAGAATCTGGCAGTCTGAGGGTTGTATAACAGTAGTAATACATATTATATAGGCGCAAAAATTTTAATTTTTATTTAAAATATGGTGAAAGAAACATGATAGATGTAAGAAATAAAAATAAACTCATTAGGACTAAATTTCGTCTCCAAAAAGTAATAAATGTATCCGGGTTATGAGTGTATGTTTATATATATATTTATCATAAAGTTCGACGAGATATTTCAAAGATTCATTGTTATTAAATTTTTAATCTAAAATTAAAACATCCTCTTAAAATTTAATAGCATTTAAGTTTTTAATTAATGGAAATGTGTGAAACTTCGTTTGTTGACATATTTACATTGTTTACACTAAAATACACTTATCAAATTGTTAAATTTAATTTAGAAAGAGCAACTTTTGGGTTTCTAGCGGGCTCTTTACAGATTAGCGTTTCGAGCTGGTGGTAGCTTACTACTTATAATATTATAATCAACATTCAAAAGTGCGTGTCAATGCTTAATTCAATAAAGATATTGCCTTTATTTTAAAAATTGTTAGTGTGCAGTGACGTCACTGAACAGCGTGAAAAAAAAATTGTCAAAAGCGAGCTGTCAAAAATGACAGACACCCAAAAAGGCGCGAATTTCAAATGACGTTTAATAAAACTTATAGTTCCTTCAGATTTTTTTATACTCTGTGCGTTGGCCATACACTAGATTGTAAAATATAATTAATCCGACAAAAATATATTCAGGGGCATTGTAAACAAAATAAAACCAAAAAACCACATACATCATTTTATTGAAGACAAAACGTTTGAAGCAGATCTTGAATTCTGGAGTCAGTTTAGACATGCTTATAAAATCACCTTCCGTTGGAGACAATAAGTCAACGCCAATAATCTAAGTTATTAGACATTTCTCTAGCTTCTTAGCAAAACTAAAAATATAATCTTTATACATATAAGGCTAGCCATAATAAAATTATATTTTTTAATAACTTCTCACAAACAAGCTTTCATCATAACTTGGTTCCAACAGGACGTAGCAACTGGTCACACGTCTAATGCCAGCATGGAGGTCGTGAGAAATGTTTTTAAGAAAATTCATATTGAAGAAAGGTAGCAATAAGGCCTACTACAAAGTTTAGATTTGTTGCTTTGGATTTCTATGGGGACATCAGTGTTCTGATAACAAAAAGAACATTCGGCCGTTCTTAATATTCCTTGAAGATATGACCTTAAAAAAAATGTATTACATTCCTTTTTTTAATAAAAAATATATATTCATCAAAGCGTATGTATTGTTATATATTATTTTTTAAATAAAACTTTATTATGGCCACCCCATTACATATAAAGATAATATTATTAACAAATTCAAACGGTGCTCAATATTTAATTCAAATTCTCTAAAGTGGTAGCGAAGATTTAAAACTTTACACTTTTTAAATTATTCTAACCTATAAAACTTTTTGTGAAATTCACGTAAGATCAAAAATCCAAATGCTGTTCAGGAGCCAACGGTTTGCAGACTTCTAATTTTAATGTCGTCAAACCCATCACACATAATACAAAGTAATACAAAACATATAACAATGTTAATTATATTGTAATAGTAATACAAAAAGTACTAGGATGCAAAATAGATCAACAATTATTGACATTATATAATACACACATCACAAACAATTTAACATTATTTATAATAACTTGTACTAAAAGAATCAATATTAAATACTTCTTTCTACAATTATTTATTTTCTTCTACATAATTATTCACTACAAAGATTATTTTTAATTTATTTTCAGTGACATTAAATATGGCGGGGAAATGTGATATAGATTAAAAATTTCCATTGCATTGGTTAAATGTCAAAAGTTGTTTTGGCGGGAACCACTAATTTTTAAAAAATGTTTTATTTATATTTTGATATGATTTTTTTGTTATTAAATAAGAATATAATACAATAGGTATTTTCAAAATTTATAAATAAACCACTAGAGCAAAATTTTCTCTAATTAAAGTTACGTAATTTGAAGTACAAACATTTTAGGTTTTTTATAAAAAAACACTTTTTTATTACTTTCCCATAACCAGAAATGATGTGTTCGTGTCATTTTATATAGATTTATTGTTAGCTTACTACGGAGACCACTTTTGATGGGAAATATGCACAGGTAGATACCCCGAAAATATTGCCTTTGTTAATTTTTATATTAGCATTAAAATAGCTTCCGTAATTACTTACCACTGAAATAACTACATGTTTCCGAATATCATATAACTATAAAATTCTCTAATCTTGTATCTAGTTACTAAAATGTATGTAAATCATTGATTTTGAACAAAATATATTTGTAGGTAAAACTAATTTCTTTTAGTAGATCTAAAAGCATTTTATTCATAAGTAAATATTAATTAATCCTTATTTTTATGCCATAACTTGAGACCGATTGCAGATATAATTAACATTTCTTTTACAACTTTGTAAAATGTTCTCGTGTGAAAAAAAAATAGTTTAATGTGACTTGTGTTTGCAATGTCTGTATATAAACACAATGACAGTAATAAAGGGTTTTCAGTGTCAATTTTTAAATCCATATTTTTAAAATTCCAAATTTTTCATTGATAGATTATTTATTTAAGCACAACGAAATATACCTAATAATTTTGTTTATAAAAGCATTACAATAAACGCCATATTTAAAAAAAAAATCTTTATATTTCGAATCCATTCAAGATGGCGTCAGCCTTTAAATGCCTACAGGGCCTATGCTTCATTCGAGTGGTGGAGGCTTATGTATGATGGTAAATAAGCTAAGATAAAATAAGTTATTGCGTCCTTTATTTTATATAATATATTTTTATATGTGCACTATAAGATTACGAAATGTGATATAAAATTTGTAAAATTTGTCAATAAATTAAATTTTTTTTTGAAGAATAAAAATATAGACTAAATATTAACTATGCATATAGGGTGAATGATTATTAATGTAAAATCTTGGAAGTGGTAAATGTATAGCAAAATTTCTATCAATTCATTTACGATACCATCTATATAGTAAAAACTAAGAATTTTCAAAATTAATATTATTTAATGTTAGAATTAATTATCATTTATAATCTGTCCCTGCAGAATTTTTACTGCAAGAAATTACTGGCCTGTCACATTACAATAAAAAAAAAAATAACATACATAAGCTTGAAACTAGGTGGAAAAAGATTTAAAGTTCTTTGCTGAAAAATGAGTTACACATTCACCCACTCAAAGATATTACACCTAACCAATCATCATGTATATTTATCGAGACAATGTGATTTTTTATCGCAATAGACACCGAAAATAGATCCATATATTTTTATTTTATCATATTTATTTATCTTTTAGTAATTAAATGAAGCCTTCTCCGTGATATCCCAGCGTGACTTCTCATTCCAACTATTAATAAAATTCATCTAATACACCCATCTAATAGTTAAAATATAACACAAATAATCTAATAGCATGAAACTAGATCAATTAACACTTAAATTTGATTCAAGAAGCGATTTCAGAGAAAAGTGAAGAAAGTCTGACAATATATATAATAGAAACTTGTTATAAAATTCTACTATACTATAAAGGATTTTATAAGTGATAATAATCCTTGGGTATTGATTTCTCTACTATTTTATTAAGAATATTGTAAAAGTGAAGATAAAAAAACCGTGCTAGTTTGTGGATTCTTCTCATATCAGATTGAAGGTATTATGTAGGATCTTCTGACATTATTCTAATGAACAAGTTGATTTATTATTCTACTTAAATAATAATATGAAATGGTTATTCTGTTGGCTTATATGGAAAGAACTTTAGTATAGATATATTCACATATACCAGTACAGATATTTTTTTTATAAGTACACGAGTTGGACAATTGTGGAATATACTTTTGTTATCAAAATATTCAATGAATTTCAATATAGTTAAATATAAGGTTCTCATTATAAAATTGGACAATTTTTATAGCTTTTAAGTTTGTTAATATGGAGTATGATTATGTACTTAAAAGTCCAGTATTTCTTTCATTTTAATTTAATTATAATAATTTAAAATTCAATAAGGATAGATTAGCCATGGATATATATTATTGCAAAACCCAGTAGTAGAGACTAGGTACAAACATAATAATACTTATAAACTACATATGTTTTCATTTCTTGTATCAAGTTGTAATATAAGAAGCCGCTTCCATAATTATTTAGTTTTAAATATGCAAATATGCATTCGACTAACGTATCTCTAGTAATTAATGTATTTAATTCAGACCAAGTCATCGTCAAAGATTTAAACATACGTACGTATGTGTACATATAAAACTGTATTTTATTGCGACGAGAGAAATCTATGTTCCTCTCAAACCCGAAGTATGTGCGAGCGAGACGCAGAGTTAGAGCGAGACGGAGGTGAGTGCAGGTGCACTGAACGATGAAGTGTGATTTAATTAAGCGATTCAAGTGGACGGCAGGTAAGGAAACAGCTGGGTTACTCGTCCTATGGCCCTGCGGAGAGATATACAGAATTAATACATTGTAACAATGTGTAACAATAAATATATATATTTATATATACAATGCGATTAAAATAAGAATAGGATGGGCTCTCGGCTAACGTCACTCATATAAGTACGGTCAGCATTAAATATATAAAATAAAAAAATAAAAATCTCCCGATTTTTAGATGGCAAATTTAACGAATTTAATTTTTCAATTTTGCAACACTGCTGATTCAGTTGGGCATCAGGACATGAGAGGAATTGAAGAACAGAGCGATTAAAATTAAAATACGTACATTCACTAAATAAAGACAGTTCAATGTGTTTCTGTGTTTACTTTAGTTTACCTACCTATGATTCGTTTTTAGACTATTTTTTTCTCTACCTATCAGATAAAAAAGTACGTGCTATTACAATATAAAACAAACCAATATTTTTTAACATTGCTTTTTTTGCACACTATACCAAGTTCCCGTTGTGACGTCACAACATGGCGCTAGGCCGGTCCTATTCTTATTTTAATCGCATTGTACATACGTACATACATATGTACGTATGTATGTATGTTTGTATAAATGAACCTGGCTGTATGTGTGGAAGTGTGGGTATGGTGTGGACAACGTACCTGGTGCCCAGTCCAGCGGTGAAGAGCAGTCGTCTACCTCGCACCAGGTATTCGGGGCAGCGTGCGAATCGAAACAACACTGATGCCGACTCACCAGAGCGCAGCACGCTGTTGCCCGACATGATGCCCTGCGCATTACAAACATCGAATATTGAAGAACAACAATCTTGGTTACCAGAGAGAATAGAGGAGAATATAGCATAACTGGTGAATAAATATGGATGTAATCAGACCTTCGTGAGGTTCTTCAAAAAAGTAATAGGATGAACTATAAAAATACCCCGCTTTACGCGACCCCGTTATACGCGGTTTCACTATAACGCGAATTGCAAATTTCGCGCTTAAATGCCTCGAATTACGCGAAAGAGTGCGTATAAATATAATGTAGTCATCAACTTCTCTATGGCGTCTTGACCATCTGTCAAACAATTAAAAACAGTGTTGGGTGTTATGAACGTATTTTACAAGAACGTAAACAAAACGTTACCCAAAAGACAATAGATGTATTTTTCCGTAAAAAATAAGAGTATGTGTTGCATAAAGTGTTCCTAGAATTAAAGTTAAACCTCGTTATACGCGAATTTCAGTTAACGCGATTTTTTTTGGAACGTATCCCTCGCGTAAAGCGGGGTATTACTGTATAGTGGAATTGTACAAATGATATTTAAGATTATGTTGATGATATTGGTGATGGTGGTGATGAAATACTTCACCTCTATAGTGGCGGTCTGTCGTACGTTTCCCACGTGGACGGAGCACTGGAAGCCTGGGTATATAGCAGTGGAGTGACGAAGCACGTGCACCGTAGCCTGTGCACAAAACATACAACCTTCTTTGTAAACCAATTAAAAAAAAATTGAGCATTTGCCACCCAGCGGCAGGGACCAGACTTGCGAACATATAAAACTGGTTCAATTCCTAAAATACAATCTCATAAATAAGAAAGGACCAATATCTAGCCACCTCCGCACATGCAGTGGTTGTCGTGCATGAAAGTGCACCGCCCGCCAGCCCGCTCGTAAATGCGCATGCGACAGACAATGCCAACTACACAACCGCCACCGTAAATTCACTCAACACGTGTTTCACCCCTCCACGGGGCATCTTCAGGAGTTGTTACACAGATTAGTGCTAAACACTCGGTGTTATGCATGTGCGGAAGTGGCTAGATATTGGTCCTTTCTTATTTAGGATGGACTTCCGCAATGTAACGCCTGAATCCATTAAATATACAATCTCATATCATTTACTTTTTTTTTATTATCATTAATGTATTAATTATATATGCTCCATATAAGGTCAATCGCAGAAGACCATATATCCGGTAAGGCACTGGTTCAACAATTACTTTCTAATTTTATATATTCACCTGAAAGTATAGACATCCCCGAGGATCGTCTGGATCCTCTAGCGGCACCACATCGCTGCAGATGCACTGGTCCTTGTCTTCAGCACCGTTCAAGTTCTTCTCACCATCGTCTTCTCCCCTGTTAATGGTTTAACACTTCATAATTGTCTCTGAGAAATATTTTGTGGAAACCAGTGGAAATATTAAATAAATTCCAGGAGGTAAAGAGAAGGATGTTAAGATGTCCTAAGTAAAAGCTCACGAGGTGATGGAGGGGAACGAGAGGGTGATCCGCCCTCTCGTTCCCCTCCATTGCCTGAAGACGAGGCCCTAAAGAGTAAGAAGAGAAAGAGAAGATTTAAGCAAGAGAGATGACACATTTACCTAGTCAGGCGAATAGAGTGGAATGAAAGAGTCATGGACAAAACTTCTTCGGATCAAAGAACACTGGATCTTAATGCCACAGGGAAAGAAATAAAAAATTAAAATCTAGAGAAAATTCGACAGAGATGAGATGAGAAAAGATTGAATGAAAAATGACGAAGTCCGCAGGGGAATTAGTCACTGATGTAGCTCGAAGATTTGCTTATTTGAAATGGTAGTGGGTGGGGTATATCGGAGCATATCGCTCGTATGATCGACTCCGATTTTGGTTTGGCCGATAGGTTCTAGGTCGGCAGGCCGATAGTTTTATATCTATAAGAACTATAGTTTGATAACTAATATATTTTTTCTACACCCCCTCCTAACCACCCTACCGAATGGAATTTAGTCAAATTCGTTCTTAGCTGAACTCTACTCGGCAAAAGGAATATTCCTACAATAATTAAAGTCCCTCAGACTTATGGTTTCAGAGATATAGTGATGAGTAAGCAAGGCCCGTCATCACCATCTTTAGGGGAGGCCTATGATTTGTGGGCATATATCGGTTGACAAGATGATGGTGTTCTATGCTTCTTGTGGTCTTCACTTTCTTTTGTGTGTTGGACATTTGGGCCATGTTTAAAACCTATAACGGCTATAGTTTCATAATAAACATGTTAATTTACCCCCCCCCCCCCCCGCATAACCGCCCTATCAAGTTGTATTTGGTAAAATCCGTTCTTAGCTGAGGTTTACTCAGAAAAAGGTATATTTATATATATGTAAATATATATATATATATATATATATATATATATATTTACAAAATTTCAAGTCTCTAAAACTCATGGCTCTAGATATATCGTGACGAGTCTGTTCATAGGTCTCTAAAAGTTATTTACATCGTAAAACCAATCATCACAATTTTTAGAGGATTCATTTATCACATGACATGACGATGGAACTGTACCTATATAGGTTTCCTTCCTCGATCTGATCCTTTGGTTTTGCGAGGCAGTTCTCCACGTCGGCGATATCTTGGAGGAGGTTCTTGTTTCTCCTGCGTACATTCTTGCGATTTTTAGCGCTTTCGTTTGCGGTGTGAGGGTCCTTGACCAGCGCTGGGATCTGAAAACAGTGGTTAGTATTAGTAAATATAAAAATAGTAAAAATATTAACGAATTTTTTTCTTTAATATCACTGCCAATAATTAATTTATAATGCACTAGATTCGTCATGTATTATTATATAAAGACCCATTGTTTGCAATAGGCAAACATGTTTATATAGTATGCCTGCAATAGGCATACGTATTTATGTAGTGCGCCTACAATAGGCACACATATTTAATATTATACGGAATTAATGCAATCTTGTTTCATTGTTGGTGCCTATTTAGGTCCCGTTACAGACCCTGAGAGTGGTTAGAAGATAATTATTTTTTATGACCTTGGAGGATGACAGAATCAAATTGAACTCCCCTATAGTGGTGTCCCTCAAAGCTGGGAGAGTATACCTTGCCTTGATCTTAGAAGAACCAAAACAAACTCTAACTTTTTTGTTGTCTTTTTTACAACATCCTTATATAGTAGTAGGGCAATTCATTCCTAAGATATATTATCAATTTAAAAATTCACACTATAATAGATAAGTAGTAATTATAAAAATAATAATTCTTGTATAATAACATTTTTAATTTTTTTATAGGATTATCTGTGCCCGCGAATACATCGTGTGTGAAATAATTTTTTTTAAAAAAAAAAGAAAAGTAGTCTTAGTTACTTCGTATTACATATGCTACCTGCCAGTATAGGTCCAGTCAAAATAATTCCAGCCATTTCAAAGATTAGTCTAAACAAACAGAGACAATGTGACAAATTAAAAAAAAACATGTTTTTATATATGTACAGCATATATACATCTATATGCATGTAGAAAACGGTTATTTTAATATTAGAAATACGCCTATTTACGCCAATAATATTTATTTGTAAAGATAATTCAGAGATATTAAACAGAATATAAGTAAGACATATGTATATATGATAAGATATATTTCACTCTAATCTTGTCTTGTAATAGTCTCAATGTCATATTATAAATTGCAAAATGAACGCCTATGTTACACACGTTTTACACATGCTTTTCCTATAAATAGATAAATTTTAAAATATAAACTTTGTATGTGTATGTGTTTGTATGAGAACTTCATACATTATTTTTGTTAATTAAAAATTGGTGAGTTGTATATCTACTTACCCCCATCCTACTCTTGCAAGGGCCAGAACAGGCGCCGAAGGTTGACTTCTCTCGGCGACCAGTCTTATATCCAGGAGGCACGGCCAACAGGACCATGCCTTGCCGGAGACCAGGCGGACGTCGGTCGAGACCAAGACTAGCGGATTGACCGGCGCGCACGCTGCCACAAGGCACACGGTTCCTGTATATGCTCTTCACCGATATCTCCACAAATTCACCAGTGTCAAGAGGTCCTGGAAGAATTAATATAATTTTTTAAGTAGATTTTTATAATTTATAGTGATCTATTGTAAGTTTATCACATCATAGCAAGAATGTCAGAAGAAAACATCATCTTTGTCAATATTTCAGCTATAGGAACTCCACTAGTGGACATCTTCCATAGATTTCCAATATGACCGTTCAAGGTTGTCTGCCCACCTTGTGGATGCACGTCATACTGCACCTGTAAGTCCGTGGTCCACTCCAGAATCTTAAAGTACCAGCAGACATTAGTTATGTGTTCTAGAAGATCTAAATCTAAAAGAACTAGAACTTCATATAATCTGTTTGATCATTTAAGCCAATTTTCCATAGACAATCTTCGTATAGAGGCCCATGGATTAGGTAAAAACTCCCCCCCCCCCCCATAAGGAGCACCAACGACATAGTTAAGGAGACGGGAAGTCACAGGATACAGCGCAATAATGGTTCTCTTATGTATTCCTTTATATGGAGAGGGAGAAAGAAGAGAGATAAAATCTGAAGAGCTGTTAATGTTTCCTCTGGCAATCTTCAAGATAAGTGACTTAAATATTCTATGGTCATCGTCATTTCAGCCATATATAAGCCCACTGCTGAACAAAAACCTCCCCCAAAGACATCTATGGGGGTGTGGTGGTGAAATGAAATAAACGGATGCAATTGAGAAAATCCTAATTTATTGTACACACAACCACTATACAAAGGTAGGCGCGTCGGAGCGAGAGTTTATCACGGCGTGCTTGCGCGTGCGCTGATGTGCGGCCGGACCGAGAGTGAGCGAGACGCGCGCGCCGAGCGACCGGGGATCCAGGCCGCTGGCTTACGTCACATCGTTGATGCGCTAGGGCGCACATGTTGCCGCTTCGGAAAGGACAGTCCGACATAGTGGGACTGTCCGCCATAGGGGGTTACACCATATGTCATAGTTAAAGTTAATTATTAAAATCTTTTCTAAAGACCATACTTGCCGTGATAGTACAGCACGAGCACATTTATATAAGAGCTATTTTATGGGACCTTTAGACAAATGGCACGAAACCTGTATTAATATGGTCTTTGAGGAAAGACGACTGCAAGGCATATACCTCCCCCCAAGGTCACCACGACCTTGACTGTCCACCTGGGGGGTCTACCTTCGCCGCGTCTACAAGCTCCTGGTCGCGGGAGCCATTCGGCCATTGACTCCATGAGCGATGAGCTCCGCCTACTGCTAGTTCAGACAAGCAATTCTTCGAACTACATCGATGACATTTGTATTTCTATGGATCTCTTCATCTTTGACTACCTACAACAATAACCCTCATAAGAAGGGTCAACCTTAGGGTTTATCACCAAGTCATCCTCCAATCCAAGTCTGGTTTATCACCTTTTTTATAAGTATATATGTTATATACGTATGTATGTATGTTTATGTATATTTATGTTCATTTGTTTGTGAATATGTATTTTTTTGTACACGTGAACTACCCTTTATAAGTACTTTAATCTTTTCCTTACTATGGTTGTCTGTAATAGATTGTCTTGTGTGATAAGACCGCCCATTGTACTTTTCTGCATATTATTGTATCTGTATATTATGTATCTTATCGTGTACAATAAAAAAATATTAAATAAAATTAAATCAAGTCAAAATATCTTCCGTGGTGAGTGACTCCGGTAATTTCATCAAAACTCTTGGAAGGTCATATCCTCACTATAATAAAAGTCTGTATTAGTAAGTCAATCTAATATAAAAAGCTAACCTATGATCAAGTTGTCTCCTTCGTAGAGCTGACCTCGGGCGAGTAGACCGCCCACAACTGGGCCGGTCGAGTCGCCCACGTGGAAGATCTCGTCGATTTGAAACTCGCATGTCTCCTAAATTATTTAATTTTAGTTTATTTCATACAACTTTTATCTCTTATTAACATCACTAGCATAAGTAAGAAAAGGACCAATATTTAGCCACTTCCGCACATGCAGTGGTAGTCGTGCAATGAAATGCACCGTCCGCCAGCCCGCTGATAAATGCGTATGCGGCAAACAATGCGAATCACACAACCGCCACCACCAAATCACTCAACACGTGTTTCACCCCTCCACGGGGCATCTTCAGGAGCCATGCCACACCGATTAGTGCCAAACACAGAGTCTAGGCACAATATTGGTCCTTTTCTTACTTGGGATGGACTTCCGCGAAGTAACGCCTGATTCCATTAAATCACTAGCATATTTTAATAGGGTGATGAGCATATACATTTTTTCATCACCATTATTTCAGCCGAAGGACGATCAGCATCTTCTGTTCTCATCAAGATCATCAGTTGACCTTGTAGGTGGACATCCAGCTTTTGTTCTTCATCTCCACTCCAGATCCTTAAAGTTCCAGCTGCAATCCATTCTGGATGCCATGTGACATGCGCATTACCACTTGAACCTGTCAATCCGCTGGATATCTCATTCATAATTCTATGGAAAGAAATCTCTTGCATAGTCTCCTCCATGGGTTTTTGAACGACTATGACCTTTTTAATGAAGGTCATTGATAGACCACGTTTCAATTACATATATTATAGACAGTACATAAAGACTGAAAGGCAAATGCCTCCCCCAAAGATATCTATGGTGGATATACATTAATCGCCACACTTTGCAGGTGGGTTGGCGATCGAAGTATGGTATTATGGTACACAGATAACACTGCTGCTCATCCTCTGGAAACATTTTTGTGGGCAGTGGCAATCCTATATAATTAATGCACAAAGTGTAAATTATATGATATTGAATCCATGGAATTGAACCCGCGACCTATGATCATAAGTTCCAGTCCTCTACCACTGGGCTACCACTGCCCACATAAAGACAACATTAAAGGCAAGATATAGTTTATACACTATATATATGCAACTATGTATGTGGCAACTATAGTTATTTATATTAAATCTATTATAAAACTAATTATATGTATAATGATTATATATATATATATATATATATATATATATATATATATATATATATATATATATATATATATATAATATTATATATATAATAAAATATATATATAAATAATAAAAATATATATATAATAAAAACATTTAATAGGTGAATGTATAGTTCATATGGTACAACCTATCCAGAAATCAATGATTTTAGATATGATAAACAATGTAACTAATTATTGTTTATTATCTGTCCCTGCAGAAGCTATTCTGCCAGAATTTAATATCCTGTTGGATTACAATAAAAAATGTGATATATTTGTGTGTGATCAGTTTATACAGGATGTTTGAAAATAGATATAAAATATAAAACCTTTATCACATGGTTGCACAGACTTATTAAGACTAGGGGCCACTCGGGAAAATCATGAACTGATGGCGGGCCGGCTGCCAGAAGTATAATTAAGAATTGATAATAATCAGAATTCAATATTTTTCAAACGTACGAGATTTTTGCTGTTGGCGGGCCGCGGTCTGTGCATCCATACTCTAAAGCTTCTCTACTTTCCTATATATACACCCCTGTAAATTTTTACACCTATGACCAATCAAAAAATGATGGTGGTGGTACTAACATGGTCGTTGTGGGGCTGAGGTTCGGGTGCAGGAGGCTGCAGCGCCAGCAGGTAGGCGTGCAGAGCGTTTAGACCTGCTCCACGGACACAGCTCACGGGAAACACCGCCACGCGCTCTATACACCTGGGCAAACACCTGGACTATTAGATAAGTTCAGCTGGCAGTCACCATGGCTTCATGAAAAACTAGTTCATCTAATAGTAAATGCTTTTTTTAAATATCATCTTATAGACACCTCCTTGCAAGGCATATGCCTCACCCAAAGATAGGTGACCAGTCTTTCGCTGTCCACATCCAGCGACCATCTTGAGGAGTGGGGGGTGACTACAGTACTGTCCAAAGGCAGTCCAACAAGAGCCTTGTATAGCTAGCCCATCACCCCGGAAGTATAAAGGGATCCCCTGAAGAAATTCCACAAAAGAAAACATAAGTTACTTCAAACAGAGGTATACTGAAGACAAGATTTCCTTTCTAGATAGAAAAGTTCTAGAACAATCTAGAAATCTAGACTTCACTTTGGTGCATATTTTTCGAATATTGATACAAATTGCAGCTTGTGTGCAGGATCCAACCGGTTCTACTGAAATTCTCTGGGAAAAGCCTATCTCCAGTAGTGGACTTCCGACTGAAATGATGATTATATTAAAAACCGAAGGCTCGGTCTTTGTATTCATCACTTTTGGTAGCTCAAGGTTATAAAATGGACAGGACCACGAGGTACCAGAGCGAGGCAGACCTAATGCCAGATGGTCTGACGAGATCGTGGCTACGGCAGTTCACGGATGGTTCCAAGGTACCAAAGATAGAGAAAAAAGGAAAGCTTTGGAGATGGCTTTTACCTTGAGAGGTGCATAAAAAATTGATAGTAATTAAAACTTTATGAAATGAAATAAAGCTTTATCATTATTATTCATCACTCACCCATCATCTTTCTTGTCATCATCCTCCACTCCCTTGTCAATTGAATCCAGTATTGACTTCTGAGGTGCTACACAGTCGCGCGCCATGTTCTCGTCAGTTATGAGAATAGGTTTCTTCTGAAACAAATTATACGGAAATTTTTTTTACAACTACCCACATAAAATAGAAAGCTCGATATATAAAATATATTTTTTTTAGCATTACTCATTTTTTTTTATAGCAAGACTTGTCATAAACCTCGATCCAACCAATCTAAGTAACGAACGTTCCAGACTTCACTAGAACAGGACTCCGTCATCTAGTCATGATCTTAATCATCTGAATTATGATTTATGGTCGGCTTTATAGAGTTAGGCTTGATTTAAACGCCATGATTATTTGAAGTACCTAAAACTATACATAATTGGCAGTGAAGAATTTGACATAGTGTGTACTGCTATTGATATTTGGCTTCAATGTTTAAAGGACTGTATTGCAGCCAATGGAGACACCACTTCGAATATGCTTTATATATTTTTATTTATTTTATATCAGTGTATTAAACCAACACACTGTAGCAATAAACTTTACGTACATTAAAAAAAATGATTTTTTTTAACAATATTTATGGCAACACTAAGTATTTTAGCATGTAATGGCAACAATGTGTAAATACAAACTTTTTAATTTGTATCGAGCAGCTATAAACCAAGTCTACCGACCTTTTTCACGGCACCTTCACCTTCTGGTGCCAGCAGCGCCTCCAGTCGTTGCATCAGCGGGCGTACATTGGCGGGGCAGAGCTCACATTTGCTGATCACCGCGAAGAATGGGAGTTCCAATGCCGTGAGGAGAGCGATATGCTCCTCCGTGATTTTGGTGATGCCCGCTGTTGCTGATATCTGGGAATGAGGGTTTGGAATTAATTTGACGAAAGTAAGAATGCGTTTACATGGGCGCAAAATTTCTACAGATTCATTTATTTATCATGAAGGTACTATGAAGGATATAAGAAACTATAGCATTGAAGCCTCCTTATAATATATTAGTGTTCATATTCGTCAACCAGATTCAACTTACTCATCATCAGTTCAGCCATTTAACGTCCACTGCTGTATCAAGTCTCTCCCAGTTTTCAATAAAACCGGTATACATCCAGCAGATTCCTCTCACTCATTATCCTTTCAGGTATAACAGCCACTGTTGGGATAGGCCTCCCAATTTTCAACACCAGATGGAAGCGGCGAGCATTCAGGGTCATTCAACCTTAATAATGCCGTCTGTTCGCGTCTGAGCGACGTAGGTAGACCTTCACAAGGTAGACCGCCAGCATAATTTAGCACCAAGTTGCTAGATGGCAACACCATTCCTCCTATTATACCAACTTTCAAAGGATCCTACCAATGCTGCTTTGGAAGACATAAAACAGGTGAGACAACGAAAAGGTGAGCTAACTTACCACAATCATGGCGTAGTGGGGGGAGTACCCGCTGAGGCCGTGTAACGTGGTGCGCTGGTACTTGGTGTGTCCAGCCAGGTCGAGGAAGGACACCAGCTTTGCGCTTCGTTCTCCAATACGCTCCGCAGTCATCAGCTCCGAACAGCCGTAATTCACCACATTGCCCTTCAATATGATGATCAAATACATAGTGGCAAATTTAGTATATATATATATATATATTATATATATAGATATATATAGATAATATATATATATATATATATTATATAGATATATATATATATTATATATAGATATATATATATATATATAATATAATGGTTAGTTATTTCAATTCCTAGTTTTGTAATAAGGTTTCTGAGTTAATTTTAAATGTTAGACTTTTTTATGAGGATCCTTTTCACCGCGTTAAATACGTTTATTTTATTTTTTATCTTTACTCGTTCAGGAAACTTAAAAACTAGTTACATTTTAACAGGCGACTTATACATCAAGGCGTTATTACAAGTTTCCGCCTTTAGCATTGTTATATACATTATGAGAACGCGCAGAAGGAACGTAATCTTACATAGAAAAAAGTTACTCAATAAACTCTTTAGCACATACAAGATAAAGAACAAAGTTTTACAAGATACATAAAAACATATGCGCACACGCATGTATGCATATATGCATGTGCATGCACATATGCATACAATATACGAATATATAAAAGTTGTTATTTTAATATTTTAGTGTAATGTCTTACCTGAGCGTCGAAGCCAAGTATCTCATGGCTGAGGGAGGAAGTGCGTCCACTTTTCACCTCGTGGAGATGTCTAAACATGTTCAAACGAGCGCTACCTCGACCGTTGTCCAGTTCGCCTGAGAAATTCAAAATCAACCGACAAAATTAACGCTTACTTATTTCGTAACGCCATCTATTGACAGCAAATAACAACAATTATTGCGTAGCGAAAAAAATATATATTTAAAATAGGAACAATTAAACAAAACATATTTATCATGGAGATACACTGAAATAATATGCCTTTTCACCAATCATCACCAACATCTAATACTAACATGTGTGCTGGACATGTCTTATAGATTTTCAATAGGTTGAAAGCTGCTACATTAAAATAATTTGAATATGGCAAATTGTTTCAAGTGAAAGAATCTTTTCTTCTACCTAGTTTTTAATAGTATCTATAGCAAGTAGCCTGCATTTGAAGGATTGAGGATTGGTGGGTGACGTAATTAGGCAAAACAAAACCGTGTAATGGGAAGTATGGCGAGTGATGGAAGGCGATGCGGGTAATGTGGGTGAATGATGAATGATTGAATGTATGCTGAATGATAAAAAATATAAAGGATGTATATCCTTGTTCCGAAAACAAGATGGGAAGTATTATTTTACTTATATTGAAAAAAGATTATAATCTGAACATTGTTAGGGCGTCGTTAAGACAGATTAAGAAACTTTTTGTAACTGAAACACTGTAACATGCATAAACATGAGCAAAAAATCTTTTTTTTTATTAATAATGAGAAAAGCCTTCATCTGAATGCTTGTTAAGTTCTGTGGTATCCACTTCAGAACCTTCAGACCCAGGCAGCCATCTGTTCGTCGTTCTATATGCTACCTACTACTTCAACTGACCAATCCACTAGGACAGGGGTCGGCAACCTGGTCCTCGCCAGCTACATGTTTTTCACTTTGGATATGAAACTGTAGCTTCTTACTTCCAAACGCAAAAATTATTTAAAAAATTGTTCTGAATCTGCTATCAAAGATTGGGCATTATTTCTATCTCTCAGCCTTTTGTACTCTCTTTTTACCTTACCTCTCCCCCGTGACACGTGTCGTCACTGTCGTCAGTATATCAGTAGAGCTATTTATTTTTATCAATTAAAAAATATATGGCTCTTTAGAAACTTTGAAAATTTTTAAATTGTATTTGTTAACTCTTCCGACTCAGAACAGCACACAGGATCCAACACCCGCAAGAGGTAAATCCTTGATGATAGTGACTACACGTCTAGATAGTCCACACGGTACATAAGCGTCGACAAATATATAAGTTGATGTATTTTAGGGTTTTTCGATGAAGAGGCGTTTTGCGCCATCATCAAGCGATTTTCAAATTGCACTAGCTCGCTCCACTGGAAGTCGCCATCTTTTTGATTTTCGCGATCCGTGATTGGACCAACGTACAAACGTCAAAAATTGCTTTCAGCTATTGGCTAGAATTTCCGCAATTTGAGTGGGGACAATAACGCTGCTTGATTGGTTAATGAGAAATTGACATGGTTACGGAACAGCAAGCTACGAAGAAATTTGTAAAGTTTCTAGATTTAATAGAGCAATAGTAGCCCAGCGATAGTTGCTATGGCTTGATGATCAACTTTTTCATAAATCATCACCAATATAAAGCGTTACATGAAAGAACTGATGCTTTCAATTAGTCAAAAACTCATACCTTGGGTCAATACACCAATCAGAGTAGACTTTCCTGCCTCGTTGGCACCCATCACAGCTATCCTCAACTCCACGCTCTGCTGAGTGTCTGCCAGCTAGAATGTAAGAGATTAAAGTAGATATAGTTGAGAAAGACATGTAGACTCAAAACTGTCTACTACAAATTATCTTGGGGGTAAGTGTTGACAAGCAGTCTTTTAGAAAGGCAACCCTGTAAACTCAATCGCCAGTCCGACTGGTCCCATGTTGGGCGCCAGTAATTCGGGAGGCCCACAATTGGCGCCCAAAACACGAATTTAATGAATAAGATCATATAAAACGTTTTACGTATTTGTTAAATTAAGATTTTATATATTCTGTTTTAGAGATATATAACAAGAGGAGGAACGTATAAAGTTTCTGTATGAAGTGACTTTTTATTTCTCGAAGGAAATATTAAAAAGTTATTTTTTATTATTTTAAATGTATGTTATTAATCTAAACATATTGTTACAATGAAAATTTCTCATTTTTACTTTAAACATTTATTATTGTTGTGTGTTTATACATTAAAATACAAAATGATTATTTAAGTGTATAAACTTGAAATTGATGAATGTTTATATACATTTGCTATCAATTATTGTTAGTTAGTTGTCCATCACTTCAAAAAATGGCTCATGTTGTATTAGTAAATAAAATATTAGCACTAACGACGGGTAGTGATTCGATTATACTATCTCCTTTTCACCGCCCACTCAGCCACAGATCATCCGAGACACCAGCTCGATTTTGACTTTGACGTGCGGGAATATATGTGCTTCTCTTAACCTCGGGTAAATTTTTACGCTCCGTGTGATTGAAGAATACATAAAATATACCATAATTCATATACAATACTCGGTGATTAATATTGCACATCGACCTTTGGAAAGAGACAATCGGCTAATTTCGGCTTCGTAGAGCGCTTTATCTGTTGCACGAAATAAACAGTCCGGTATCTATCAGGAGCTGTTAAAACAAGTATCCATTCAATACATGTCAAGACTACGAGACTTGATTACGGTTCGAAATATGACATGTGGTGTGTTTTGCTTGCAATGTACATAAATACGAATGTTAAGAATGAATGTATAGCATCTTTATAACAAAAACTATTGTAGAGTCTTGAGAGTAGAAACTGTAGTGGTCCACCGGAGTAATCTATATTTTTAAAGTGGAAAAAAATCTGGAAACCTTAGATCTTACCTTTCGTATGTAGACCTCGGCGACAGCTCGATGAGGGGCTAACCTCCTAGCCCTGGCAGCTACGGGCGCAGCACCTAGAGCGGCGGCCATACGTCGTAGGGCACGCAGCGAAGCCCTGAGCGCCCTCGCCCGAAGCCCCCGCAGGGCTCCGCAGTCCCGGACGCCTACCACGTACACTGCACTCCCTCCGCCGGACCGAAGCCTCCATTTCAGCTACGCAATCCAAATACTATACTTTCACTGGTAGTAAAATTAAATTGAGAGTCAATGTAGAAGTTTGCAATATAGCATGTCCCAAAATTATACTAAAGGTTCTGGAAAAGTCTCATACGGCTTTATTTGGAAGCTCAAAGAACTATAGACAGGGCTATATTTGTGATTTTTCTATAAAATCGTACCGGAAGTACGAAGATACATATACGAACGAAATTAATCAACATAGCCCGAGTAGTTGGCAAATTGGAGTTGGAACTGGAAGTGGTAATGGCAGTGATGCCAGCTCTACTGCTCACGCAGGACAGATAGCGCAACTGCTGGAACCCTAAGGGGAGACCACAGATCGGCAAGCGTAACGTAATACGTCCACCCACAAGATGAACAGCCGACCTGGATGCAGACTCCTATCAACCGGTCCTATTGAAAATCTATGGGGGGGGGGGGGCTCTGCTCGTACTTTTTTTAATTTATAACATGTCAAAGACACCTATGTTTATATTGTGGCAAAAAACCAAGCTACACATACCTGTGTGACCAGGTGTTGGAACCGCCTCTCACATGGCGACACCAACTGCAGTTTATACTCCACGTTTCCGAATCGAGGTTCAGGTGGTAGACTGCCGTAGCATTCCTCTCCCGAGTCCTCGGAATCCGAAGTTCTGTAATGTGATATCACTGTTTTTGAACTAACCGAAACCGCAACATGACCTTCGGAGCTAAAAGGGTCTTCAGTAGCCATCCACGAACCGGTGTGGCTCAATTGCCAAAATGCTTTGTTGCTGCCACTTGGACCTTTATACTTTATTGGCCGTCTTGTCAGTGCATACATCAAAATCTCTCGTACATAAAAAACTTTTTTTAAAATTCATACCAAAATGGCTGCTTGTTCAAATTATAACATTAATTTTGCACCATCTGTTATAAGCAATCACCCTATACCATTGGGGTGGCCAAACAGCGGTTTTTCGAACGATTATTTTTGACTCCGTTTGATAGTCGAATTATTTTAATATATAAATTTATATAACCCATGTCAGCTGCTGGGAAATCGAAACAAATTACTGGCGTGAATAATTATTGTTAACCGATCGTAATTAACTAACCGGCGTCTTAAGTATTGTTAGGAGTGCTGTTATATACGTGTGCATATATCTAACTTCAATGCACATATTTTGTACTTTTGTTTGAATAATTTTAATTCTTTTGCGTGTTTTAAATGGTTATCGATTTCGGCTCGCAAAAAAATTCAAATTTCGAAAAATGGATCGCACTATCAAAGAGCTTGGCCACCCCAGCCCTATACAATCAGGGTAAGGATACCATGTGTTACGCGTGAACTTGGTTTCTAACGTCTGACTTTTTACCAAAAAAAGAAGGTTCTACTTACGTGTCATCATCAAAATAGTCTTCCATATCATCAGAACTGTAGAAGAAGTCATTATCCAGGTCTTCATCATTAAAATCACCGGCAAGATACATCTCATCCTTCAGTCCCACCTTCTCCAATTTATCAATGACGTTGTGGTAAACCGCTCTGTCCAAATATCCGCTCTTCTCTTTCTCTACGTACCCACTGTTTTCATTTTCAAAATACGCCCCCTTCCCTTTGTCCACAAATCCACCATCTTTAGAGAAAAACTCTTTCCTTCTGTTTCTTTTAAAGTCTTCTCTTCCCAGATCGTTGACATTCTTCCCAACGTTATCGCCGCATATTTTTGGAACGGGAGATTGGTTGTTCCAACTCTTCGGATCCGGGGTAGGATCGGGTTCAGTCCACGCTGCTGTGGCGGTCAGATCTCTACCCGGTGAGATTTTATTCTTTTTCCTTCTGTATTTTCTGCCAGAATTTCGTCGTCTAGGTTTCTTATCATCTGTTTTAGTGTCTGTTAAAGTATAAGCATTTTTATAGTTACATCTACAGGATGATTATAAATATTAGGGTAACCAGAATGTAATGTCGTTTCTGTTAACATATTTCACAGGAAAACCGATTGATTTTTATCGCGTATTCATTGATTTTGTATACTAGACGGCAAAAGGTTCTTGATAACGAAGGTGAATATATTGTCGATCAGAAATAAAAACTTGTTAAAAATGTAGTCGTGTGAATTTAACTTAAAAAAGATACATTACTTTCCGGACCCCCTAATAAAAATATATACCTTAAAAAATCAACAGTTTCACAAATATTAAAATAACATAATGGTTATATCGTAAAAAAATCGCTTTAAAAATACAAATTAGTAAATATCAAAATTAATTATAGTTTACTATCTGTATAAATTATTTCAAAGTTATCACTAGTTGGTAATTGGTGTGAAAATTTTTAAGATTTTCTCTAACAATTGATTTATATATTCACACTCAATACTTTTACGCATAACCTTGTATATAGATATATATGATGGAGTATTTTAGTGTAACAAAGGATGATTTGTAATACATACATTCTCTGTCTGTCTGTGTAAAAAAACCGTATATCTAACAGCAGTCCTGATCGTGTTATAACATTTTAGATTTTACATAAATAATTTAAATAAAAAGAAATGTTTTTAATGGATACACACAATATATAAAATATACAGTATACATTCACCCCTTTAAAACTGATATAACCAAACATCCTGTATATCTATATAAAGTATAAATTACACATAAAACAAAGTAAAACTGTTGGCTTTAGCAATACTATTACCTCTCAAATATCTAATGGATTCAGGCGTTGTTTTGCGGAAGTCCATCCTAAGTAAGAAAGGGATAGATATATAGCTACTTCCGCTATGCAGCAGTAGTCGTGCAATAAAGTGCACCGCCCGCCAGCCCGCTGATAAATGCGCATGCGTCAAATGTAATTTTAGATTATCTCTAATTTTAAACCACCGGCGAGATTCCGCCTCTAACCAGACCTGAGACTTACGTAGCCATACCAGCCGCATGGCTGACCGTGTTGGAACGGATATTAATATAATCTGGAACTACATTTAACCGCTTGCATTGCACACATGCGCATTTATCAGCGGGCTGGCGGGCGGTGCATTTTATTGCACGACTACCACTGCATGTGCGGAAGTAGCTATATATTAGTCCTTTTCTTACTTTTACCTCTTTTACACATATAATCAAACACCTATGTGTCTGTATAAACTATCCATTATACATACAACATACTACTTTATACAGGATGTTTGAGAATAGATGTAAAAGCTTCAATGTGACGAACACATAGTTCATTTGCTTTCAAATAATGTATGGAACATTCCATCCAAAAAATAATGTTTTTAGATATAATAATAGTAATGATAACATACATATTAAAATTAATATTTTTTTAATATCTGTCCTTGTAGACTTTGTACTACCAGAAGCAATGGGCCTGTCGCATTTTAATAGAAATATATATATATATATATATATATATATATATATATATATATATATATATATATATATATATATATACAGAGTGATCACTCTATACGCTCCAAAGCTTTTGCTTTTACACCCATAACCAATCATCCTGTATATATTGTGACATAATGAAAATGTAAACTTCTCTTACCATCTTCCTTCTTGTTTACTTCTATGTAGTTCTCGATGTAACTACAATCCTTCACCAATAGTTCCGTGCTGAGGTCTGGTTCACAGAGGAAAGATGACTCCTCAGGAAGGGTCTCGTGTTTTCCGTTAGACCTCCTTCCTTTCCGCCTTCCTGTTAACAATTGACTGGGATCAAAATACATAGGAGATGCCAATGAGTATTGCCATGTGTCATGGGAATGCATCAGATAAAGACTGCTTCATACAGTAAGGCACCAGGATCTTCAGTAGTAAGACGTAATGGGCCATTCAATGCACGGGAGCTCAGAATTCAATATATTTATTTGGGGAACCGGAAATTAATTCATTTATTTCTGTCGATATATTTCACAGAAAAACCGATTTGTTACCGCTTCGGCATTGATTTGTATACAGGGGCGGCTTGACCTATAGTGCAGGGTGTGGAATGCACACGGGCGAAATTCGAAGTTTATCGAAAGTTTGTCTCTCTATGTCCAATGGAAGAAAGATGGAATTCTGACTCACACTCCCAAAAATGCAGTCTATAGAACCAGAGGCGGCTTAACCTATAGTGCAGGGTGTGCAATGCACACGGGCGCCGCCGTCTCAGGAGTCGCCGCGGCGTTCTAAGGGTAGCGAAACCAAAATTCGAAGTTTATCGAAAGTTTGTCTATCTATGTCCGATGGAAGAAAGATGGTAAAATTATTTGATGGAACTCTGATTCACACTCCCAAAAATGCAGTCTATAGAACCAGAGGACGGTTTAACCTATAGTGCAGGGTGTGCAATGGACACGGGAACCCCCCCCCCCCCGAGACGGCGGAACAGAAATTCGATACATTTCGCTTCTATTTCGCTGTCCATAAAACTTAAAACACAAGACGAAATATGAACTATCGCGATTCGCCGCGTAGTTTCGCAACAGAGATGTGCTACAGGCATAAAAACAACGAGTGTTATTCTGCCGTCATAAGAAGAAAGGCCGTAACTAATACCATACTGTAAGCTATACCTACTTATAAAATTACTCGTTGGTATATGCAAAAACTTTCTTGTTACAACGGCATAGTTAATAGCTATAGCCGAGGGGGGAGGGGAGGGGGAGGGTCTGCCCTATGGGGCGCCAGGGTTACGTCACGAGCTAAAGCCGCCCATGTTTGTATACAAAACGGCAAAAGGTTGTTGATAACGAAGGTGAATATATTGTCCATTAGAAATGAAAACTTGTTAAAAATGTAGTCGTGTGAATTTAACTTAAGAAAGCGACATTACTTTCCGGTACCCCCCAATTTAGTTTTTCTTTGTCTACAAAAGACACTGTGTTAATACAAGAAATATGAATAAGTTATAAACTCCTATTTTTCGTTTTCAAAAATTAATATATGTATGTAGTATGTTCAATAAAATTCAAACAATTTCAAATTTATAATATTGCATACAAGAATACTATACTGATATTAATACGTGGAATTAAATGGTATCGATGCTTCAGGAAGCTAATTATTGTCGCGCGCTCTTTATAAAACTATATTTGTAAAGAGCAACTGTTGAGTTTCTCGCCTCTCAGCAGAACTGCCTTTAGAGCCGGCAGTAGCTTCCAATAACAATGCCGATATTTTATGTTTGATTCAAAAGTGCTTGTACCAGCCTATTCGAATAAAGAATATTTTAATTTGGTTTCAAAGTGATGGCATACGGTAGAGATGCATTAAATCTTCTTTTCATCCAATAGACGCCTTCGGAATGACTTCCCTCGACCTTGACTATTACGTCAATCCACCTAGTGGGGGGGGGAGCTACCCACACCGCGTCTGGTGGACACTCGAGAACCATTCCGCCCAGCGATATGCCCACTGCCACTTCAGACAAAAAAACCCTCGACCTTGACTATTACGTCAATCTACCTAGTGGAGGGGGGGAGGGGCTACCCATATCGCGTCCACCAGTGGACACTCGAGAACCATTCCGCCCAGCGATATGCCCACTGCCACTTCAGACAAAAAACCCTCGACCTTGACTATTACGTCAATCTACCTAGTGGAGGGGGGGAGGGGCTACCCATATCGCGTCTACCAGTGGACACTCGAGAACCATTCCGCCCAGCGATATGCCCACTGCCACTTCAGACAAAAAACCCTCGACCTTGACTATTACGTCAATCTACCTAGTGGAGGGGGGGAGGGGCTACCCATATCGCGTCTACCAGTGGACACTCGAGAACCATTCCGCCCAGCGATATGCCCACTGCCACTTCAGACAAAAAACCCTCGACCTTGACTATTACGTCAATCTACCTAGTGGAGGGGGGGAGGGGCTACCCATATCGCGTCTACCAGTGGACACTCGAGAACCATTCCGCCCAGCGATATGCCCACTGCCACTTCAGACAAAAAACCCTCGACCTTGACTATTACGTCAATCTACCTAGTGGAGGGGGGGAGGGGCTACCCATATCGCGTCTACCAGTGGACACTCGAGAACCATTCCGCCCAGCGATATGCCCACTGCCACTTCAGATGAGCAATTCTTCGAGCAACGATGACCTTGGTTCATTTATGGACCTCCTCAAAACAGTTACTCCAAGAATAACTCTCTCCGTGTTGAACTCACCTTTTGGTGCATCTGGGTTCTTCTTGCCATCGGTATCAGCTTTCTGTCTCTTCTTGTTTATCTGCTTCGTCTGCCCGCCCTCTGAGGGGTCGAAGAGCCCGAAAAACGAGTCCATTCCTATTCTGGAACAGATAGCAGACCTTAAGCAAAGTTTAAAAATAGAATTGATTACAAATCTTATTAAATATGATCTCCTTTCGGGAGGGCCTAAGTCCGAATGCCGAGTAGGTATAAAGATTGAGGCGAGAATTGCCTCCATAATAGCAGATGAAGAAAACAGTTAACCTTTCCTCAGCTTCTTCAGGTGGGTCGTAGAAAATATAATAGAAAGAAATAAAACTTAGGTTAAAACTGTCGGCTAATAATAAATAAGAATAATCAATAACAATGTAAATGGGAATAAATATTAAAATAAAAAAATGTAAATAAAATGCAAAATGATTGAAATTGAAGATAACACTGTATAAATGTATATATAAATAATCTAAGTAAAAATGTAATACATTGTAACAATAAAATATACCTAGATTGTAGTGACTGAGGATAGGATGGAAGGCGACAAATAAAAAGAATAAAGATAAATAAATAATGTAATAGAGCAAATGTTAAATAGCGAAAGAAGAGATAGAAACCGTAAAATAAAAAGAGAACTGAAAAAATTATTGCTCCAACAAAACCCTGTTCTCAACAAAATAGTGGAACAAGAGGTCCCCAATAGCGGAGGTAAAAAAATATGATCTCCTTGAGAAAACGGTATAAAGTAATCAATATTCTTACAGTGGCCTCCCAATATATATATATATATATATGTGTGTGTGTGTGGTTGTGTGTGTGTGTGTGTGTCCTATGCAGGATTTCTGCTCTCTGTCTAAAAATTGTAAATAGAAATATAGGCTCTTACAATGTTAGAAGAAATTTTGTAAAACTAATAATATAATAATATTTAGCGCGTTTTAACAAGGCATCATGAAAAACTAACTATACCAAAGTTTTGACTGCAAGTCTCTAATTCATTAGTAATAAACGGAATTAGATTTTTTTAATTAAATTCCACAAAACATTTTTGTACCACCATTTAGAATATCTTATTATTCAATAAACGAATATTAAAATGACAAGAATCCCTGGCTGTGATGTCGCCTGATTGTTTTCATTTCATTTAGAATATATCTAAGTGTGTATGTATACATCTGTGTTAAACTTTATTAAAACATGTGTTATTGTGGAGTTTCTTCCTTTATCTCCACAACTATAACACCTTGCGAAGCTGAGTAGTCAATATAAAAAAGATAAAAAATAATTTGGGGATTAATGAGTTTTGTTAAGTTCTAATATTGAATAAATACATTTTCAAATATTTATTTTTAAAAAGTCAAGTCTACCATCTGCTCGGATTATAAATACCTCAGACCTAACAGGCAAAACACTCGTTAAATCTATGTAAAGATAAAATGCTATAAAATCGATTCTTGATAAATATTTATCAAGCCATAAAAATATTCTATCCGAGTTTTATAATTATCAAAGCTACTATAGTTTGCAAATATGTATTCTTTATTTAAATTCCCTCAACCCTCGCCCCTCCCATGCAGGTAGAATATACTAAAATACACCAAAACCTCACTTTGCGTCGTGGTTACGTTCCAAAAAAACACGACGCAAATTGAAACGCCGCAAAGTGAATTAAGATTTTCTATAGCAAACCATGTAAAAATCGAAGATAGGTTCCAGGGTTACGAAAATACTACTTATTAAAAAGAAAATTGAACAAAGTAAACATTTAAAAACGAAAATAATATAACTCTGCCAATAAGTAGGAAAAATATTAACTAATTTTTGTAACCAGAAACAACACGTAGAAATTTATATAAATTTATTATTCACTTTTAAAAGAAGCACAATACTACGTAATAAAGCAAAACAAAGTGAAAATAAAACTGTATTCAAGTTGCGTTGATTTTTAGTTAGAAAGGGAATCCCCGAGGTTTGATGGCATAGTGCAATTAGAAACAAGTGTTGCCATCTTTTAAAAAAAATTCCAAAAAAGTTAAAGACTCGAACCCAAAACAGAAATGCTTGGACGGGTACAAGTAGTATTTTATATATAAATATATGTACATACTAGCTGCGCCCGCGACTTCGTCCGCGTGGAATTTGACAAAAAAAAATAGAGTACTTACTTTTTTTTTACTTAGTTTACTTACGTTTTTTCATTTAACATATTTTTGTTTTTTTTCGTTAGAGAATTTTTTAAGAATTTTTATTTTTGTTGTTCGAAAATTTTTTACTTACTTTGTTTACGTTAAATTTTTTTTTTTTAAATTAAAAGTAGACGTACTTAGTTACTCCTTATTACATCAGCTACCTGCCAGTATAAGTCCTATTAAAATTGGTCGAGTCAATTCAGAGATTAGCCGGAACAAACAGACAGACAAAAATAAAAAAAATGTATTTTGTATATGTACCGTATTAATAATACAAAAATACACTTTAATTTCATTAATTTGTATATATTTATTTCTTCTTATCGTTTCCTTCAACAATTTACGTTTATAATCTATTAATGCAAGGTAGAGATGGGCAAAATGCATCCCCGGCAAGAAGAGTGATTTAAATGTTTTCGATCTTGGGATATATATTTCTCTTTTATATCTTTAACTCATTTAGCTCAGTGCGACTGAGAGAGAATGAGGCAGCTAACACTAAACATATATCCTGTATTTCTTCGGCTCTTTTAGCTCAGACTTAGAACTCAGTAATGCGGAATAAAACGTGTGAAATATTTCTAGTAAGCATTTTATGTCTTTGTCAGAAACAAATTAATGTAACATATTTTAGACCAATCACTTTATATAGATTAATTGGAAATAGGTGTAAAAGTTTTAAGGTAACAGACAGACGCTTTTTCAAAATTGAAAATACTGTATTCTAAAATTAAATATTCTGTATTTTCTCTGCAGAATCGCTTTTGAAACTAAAAGATGATTAAAATCGATTCCAGGTGTATTGAAACACAAATTAGTTCAGTTTTGAAACACATTCATTGTACAATTTGAATAAAGTGTTTTTAAAAACATCTGTCGATCTCAAAATTTGATTATATTAAGGGGTGAATGACCTACGTTGTATTTTTGTTATCACATTTCACCTACGCATTGAATTCTGAGGAGTGGTACGAAAATACTTTTTACTATTTCAAAGATTAATGGTTTTGCAGCGGTTATTAAAATGCGGTATGGGTGACCACGGTATCCGCGGTACGATAAAATATAATTAATTTTAATTTTGGAAAAACTTTTTCTTACTATATATTATCATTACATTATTTATTATCTGTGAAACCATAGATTTTTGGAAAGAGTATACCATATATTATGAATATCAAATGTTCTATACAACTACACATTTAATCATATAACCAAACTGTCTGTATATTTTATATTCAAGTATCAAGTACAAAAACAAAAACAACAACCAAAATAAAAAAAAATTATTTGAAATTACACGCGCAACGTAAATATTTGTTCGTTATATAAACATACAAATTAATGAACATTTTTAGTTGCGACCTTGGCAACACATGAGAATACGTTCATAATGAATTTAAAAATGGAAATTGGCATCAATGAGATGTTGTTTATAAAAACAAACGCGCCATGACAATACACTTTTTGCCAGACATGTAAAATTAGTTTATTAATCAGCTGATCTTTGTTTGCTAGGAAATAAGTAATATCCATGTTACCAAAATCGCTCCATAACAAATTGCTATTACTAGTATGGCTATATTTGTCTTATCTGTTATTTATCATAAGGTGAATATTCCTTAAATCATATCACTTAATATAATTTATTTATAATCTGTACAAAGATACAGGTTGATTTGCATTCTAATAATGTGATACACCATTTCCAAAAATCAACGTTTTCAGAAATAATAAATAATGAAATAATTCAGTAGAAATAATTTCAGATTACCACATATTATAATTAATTATTGTATATTATCCTTCCATGCATGACTTTGTACTGCCAGAAGGTATTGACCAATGCATTCAAATACAAAAAATAAAAAACTGTTACATATTTCAGAATCATAACTTTTTGCTAACAAACAATCACCCTGTATAAATAATGCATAATTATGTATTGTTATAGTATAGTCATAGTATATATGGCTATGACAAGTCTATCACATAATGGATATTTTCTGGAGTAATACACCAGACAAAAATTATTTGTCTCTTAAGAAAAAACGAAATATCCTTAATAAGTAACCTAACTGTTTTTCAAATTATAATGTATAGAACTATCTTATCTCAAATCTAGGTTTTAATTTCTTCATGATACACATGAGAGATCTTTGAGATCATCAGATAATATGAAATTAAAAATGCCGGCATATTCTTCTGCATTTATGGCCAAATCTTTTACTATGCAAGCCATTTGATCGTAAAATGATTTACAGCTGAATATAAGATGTGCTAACTTACTACCTTTTTTTAAGAAAATGGTTAAGAATTATTTACTAGACCTATGATTTATCTATTAATTCAATTCTATTTCTATATTCTTTCTGAAGCTAGTGTATAATACTGTAATATGTATTATATCTTATTTATTATAAGTATATATGTTTTACACATATGTATGGCTGTTCCTAGATATGTATGTTTTGTGGCCATTAACTTCTCATTATTTATACTTCTACCTGTTCCATACTATGGTGGTCCGTAAGGGATTGCCTGTGGTAAAACCACCGACTGTACTTTTTTGTTTCTTATTAAAAAATATTTAAATGTATCTTATCTAAAATAAAGAATATTAAATATATAAATAATACAGCTAATATAATTATAATAATTGAATTTTTTGAAAATTAAAATCTATAAGAAGTAGCAACACATCTATGAAAAGTTGAATTATCCTTTTTGGGACAAGGTAAATGCTACTATAATAAATTTCTTAAAGCTATTTCCAATTTATTCGCAACATATTTCTTAGCTTATGTTAAGGAAACATTGATCAATAGGATATTATTGCATTAATAATTATATAGAAGTTAAAAATGCCTGGTATTAAAAAAGACAATTTATTACAGAAAAAAATGTGAAATTGGCATAAAAGGAGTAACTATCAAGTTTCTTGCCTAGTTCTTCACAACAGAATTAACAATTCGAACCTGGCAATAGTCTATACCAGGAGTTGGCAACATGAGGCCCGCAAGCCGCATGCAGCGCTTTGTATATGAATCTGCGGGTCTTTTATACGCAAATATTATTTATTATATATAAAAATATTAAAGTATTTTCTGAATCAACTAACCAGGTTTCGGCATCATAGTACATCAGCCCATTGTACTAGCTCTTCACCTTACTACTCCCCCGTGACAGGCGTCATTATTTTCGTCAGTGTGTCAGAAGTATAAGTTTGGGAAGAATAATTTTTGTGGCTATTTAAAAATTTTGAAATTTTGTCAATTGTAATTTTTGACTCTTCCGACTCAAAAGGTTGCCAACCCTTGGTCTATACATATTAACATATGTATACATTTGTATATTAATGTCTTAACTTTCAAAAGTAATAAGCCTATAGGAAAGAATAAATTTTGTTTCATTGTTTTGGTATTTACTGAATAAAACTGACAATCTAAAATAACTTAATAGTTGGGTATTCCATGTGATAAAGACAACAAGATAACTTATTAAATGTAAACTAAGAAATTCCTCATCGATAGATTATCCTAAATGACTTTTGAGCCCTACATTTGGAGGGCTCCAAATCAACACCAAGTGTCAGTTGGGGAAAAAAATTGAGGAAGGGACCATAGCCTCCATCATGATTGGAGAAGAGAATCCTTCCTCAAGTTCTGCAGGTTGATGGAAAAACTGTGATAAATAAAAATAAATAAGTAAAACAGGCAAGAAAAAATGTGAACTGCAATTAATTTTATTAGGAAAAGTGAAAATGTAAGAAATAGCAATACTTTAATCGTGATTAATTCAAGAACTGTGATATATACAATAAGGACTGTGATATATGTGTAAAAGGAAAATGAAAATAAAATCTGTGATATTATAAATAGTATTTAGACCTAACTGCAGTGATTGAGGATGATTGAAAGGTTTAAAGAGCTGAAGAGAGAAAAATAGAATGTATTATGGAATGAAAAAGACAGAAAAATAGATATTGCGAGGAATGGAAGAAGAGAATAAAAATAAAGATAGTAAGTGAAAAATTTAATATAGAAAATAATATCCCTGTTCCCACATAAACAGGGGAGCAACGAGAGGTCCCCAAAAACGAAAGCCATAAATAATGACCTTTAAAGAATGCCTGCAAGAACATTGGTTTCTCTGTATAACATTGACACTTAAGTGCGCACGAAAATGCCTTTAATTGAACTTTTCTTTGTCTTATACGATCTTGTCTTCTTTCAACTACCTTCATTATCATATTTCTCCACTTCCCAAATGGGTAACTTGTACAGAATGCCCTGAGCATATAGTGTGCTCTTATAATTAAATTGTATAAAAACTATTACACATACCATGACTCAATAGCAAGTAGTGTAAAATCTATGGTGTATAGATCACTATACCACTCAAGATATACAATCCCCCTTCTAGAAGCTTCTTTTATTTGTAAATTCAATCAGAAACAGTTCCAAATATATTGTAAATAAATATGGAATATAACACAAACTTCACATTAATTAGAAGAAAGAATGAAAAACAAGCAATATATCAAATATTACAAGTTGAGTATAAAAGAAAATAACTCTACCCCATAAGAGAAGAGAATCAATAAGACTCAAAATGCATTTGAATATACAAGCAGCAAATGTACTAATAAATAGTTGGTACAAGGATTTCATCACAAAAATAATAACAGTATGTGATCATAAACTTGGGGAAATAAAATAGATGTCCATAGTGTATTTACAAGGCACCACGAATACTGGCTACACCAAAAATCTAGTTTCTTTAAAAAAATAAATGGAGTAATAAGGCATATTTTATAATAAATAAATATATAAATAGATCCTTGAGAATGATGTCCCTTGATTATTTTATTTTAAATTAAGTAGATTTTTAAGTAAATATAGTTGATAGAAAATACAAATAAATAAGACAATAATGTTAAACTTTTGTTTAAAAGATGTATCGTTGTATGGAGTTTCTTCCTGCTTCTTCTCCACAACTAACACCTTGTAAAGCAGAGTCCAAAATAAAATAAAGTTAATAAAAAATTGACAATCCATAAGAGTCATATTAAAAGTTCCAATATTAAATAAATTTACTTTATGTAATACTAGCTGTACCCGCGAAATCACCAGCTTGTAATAAGATAAATATCTAGTTTTCTTTTCATTAAACAATTTTTCTAAAATAAAAGAAGCTAAATTACTCCATATTACATCAGCTATCTACCAGTATAAGTCCTATTAAAATTGGTTGAGTCATTTCAGAGATAAGCCGAAAAACCAGATACAAAAATTTTAAACAAAGTAAATTTGGTATATGTACCATACAAATATTGATATGTGTAGGTAAAAGTTATTGTTACTGTTATTTTAATATTAGAAGCAAACAGTCCAATTTTATTTATTAATATAGATTTTATCATGTAAATAATGAATTAAATCAATTTTTCAAATCAACACATAAAATGCAAATATTATATTATATAATAAATTTACTATCATAAATAATACAAAGTCCAAAACTAAGAATTAGAGATGCATACATAAAAAATAATCAACCATTATGTACCAATTCATGATCATCATTTTAGCTGCAAGATATCCAGACATAGGTCTCCTCTAGATACTTCCAGTAAGACCCATAGGACTTTACCTGCTTCTAGCATCGAAAAACTGTATTCAGCAAATTTCAATTCAATTTGAGTGGGGCTTCTGCTTGGACTACCTCTCTTTAAGCATTTAGCATTACAATAAGAGGTTACCCAAAAGGGCCAAAGTATATCACGATTTAATGCTATTATCAAATTATAGTGACTGATGTCGGAAAACTTTACCAGAGTCATATACACATAATAAAAATACTTTATTAATTTAATTAAAATAATTAGAAATATAATTCAATAAATACATATTATTACGTAAGTTTTAGAAGAAAACTAGTTAAAAAAATTGTCGTGAAAATATTTTGTTTATGTAGAAAAAACAATACAGAATAGCCGAAACAGCTTTGTTTCATTATCGCCTATGTTGAATAAACAAAAGATAACATTAATCAAAGATAAATATTGAAAATCGTTGCCGAATATTACATCTTTATTAATGTAACAAGTATAAAAAGGCGTAAATTTCGCGCCATTTTTACAAATATATGTATTTTTTAAAATTTAATAAGCTATAGATTATATATTGTAGATAAATATTGTATGAACTTACTGAATTCTAACAGCTGCTTCCAAAAATTCAAGGTCACATTGAAATCACCATTCACTGTTGCCAAGACCAACTCTAAAGTAATTGTGAGTCAACAAACGAAAACACAACAACCGAATAATTACATCTATGACGTAAATATTACGAAAATATCGCAACTGTTCAAACACAATGAAATAAAACTTAAGTATCTTTGTATATGTACATTGATCGGCACTAAACGTTTTATACAATATTTATTTAAATATGAATGATATACATGAATTCACTATTGCGAAACTATTTGATATGTTACACACAGTATCTGATGAAATGTTGTGACAGGTTCGCTACCAAGAAATCAATTCGATGTACCCAACCATAAACCTTACGAATGTTAAATAAGAAATATATAAATTTAGCATTTATTAGAGAATTAAACAATATAAATCACTTATAATTTATGTAATAATAATAAGTCATATTTCCAAGTCTAAATGTTACATTTCATATGTTTTTTTCGTTTACTTGTATTTGTTATTTACTTGATACAGTTAATATAGTTCTTTTTCAATCGGTTTTTAATTAATTTAAATTTAAGGATACTCAACATTCGTAATTTATTTATACTACTATTGGAAAACATAATAATATACATAAACATTTTTTAAAAGAAGCGAAAACCTCAATCCATTAAATATATATATATATATATATATATATATTACATGAATCTAAGTATTATCATTTTTGCAACCTACCCATTTATATAAAGCCAATTCAAATCAAAAATAAATGTCCAATTTCGTTATTACAGACTCTATGTTTCGTAATTGTAATATTTTGTCCAAAGTAGGAGTCTTGTCAACATGAGTTTAAGCTGTTAGGTATAAATATTATAATTATATTAATAAATAAGTTAAACATACTTAATCGGTTACATAAAATAGGTCAATTATAGGTAATAGTGTTCTAGAAGTATACTTTATTAGTTTACATGGTGATAGATTATACTGTTTAAATTTAATCAACAAGAATTAAAGAAAATGAAATAAAATAAAAGCGAATGTGAAATACTTAAACAAATACATGCCCATTTTTCAGTACATAAATACATACTGAATATAAAATATTCACGTAAAACGGAACGTAAAGTTGAAATTATAATCTCTAACAGGATTCATGTTATTGAATCAAATAATATTTACATGACGTCTCACATTAAATATTAATGCGTTTTAATTAAATTTTTAATGAATTGCTGCAGTTATTGATTTTTATTTAATTTATTCCTTAATGTCAGTTATACAATAACGTTCCATTTCATAATCCATTACAAATATAAAGGTTAAATATATAAATGTCAAAATTTATCTTTGACAATTAATTTGAAATTTTCGCAAGTATACAAGAAAAAAATATTAGTAAACACCACAATAATATTAATTTAATGATTAACGTATAGTATATTTCTTAGATTCGCTGAAATATATTTTTTAGATTTAGATTCTACTGTATTAAAATATTACAAATGATTTTAAATTTACTGATCATATAAATTAATATGTATTGAGCATTTACCAAACTATGGTCTAGGAACGAAGATGTGGGAAGGAAGGTGATGAACCGCAGACTATTTGAATGTGAAGGACAAAAAGAAATTGTAGTGTAAAAGATTGTGAACTATGAAAAGAGAAAGTGAAATAAAAAATGAAAATAAAAAAAATCCTTTACCTGAATTGTAACAACCCTGTCCCACACATGGCAGAAGAATGGGAGGTCCCAAAAAGGGAGCTTATTAAAAAATATTTACATATAAAAATAAAAATATTTATATATTTATATATACTAATATCCTTATGTACTTTTTACTTCAAACCTTCTGTAACCTTACAATGTTTAAGTTACCATTATATATGGTATATTTTTTTAATTTATTGAATCTATATCACATTAGCACAGACATTATCGTTCTAGGCTTTGTTTTTATAATAATAATTTACATTTCTGTTTCTACTCAAGTTCCTACATATCATGATGTTTACAAAGCCAGGTAACCCTTGACTTTTCTTTAACAATTTAATACATATTGATATTCAAAACATAAATAATCTGTAAATGGTCAGAATGTATAGCAGGTAGCTAATACTTTCCAAAGGTTCCAGAAGAGGTCTTTATTGCGGGTGAAAAAAAATCATTTTAAAGTCACACCATACCATTGTAGACAATGCCCATATTCTTGGGAAGACAGTAAAGTATCTAAGCATGTGAAGATGGTCCTCTCTATGCTAAAAATCTGCAGCTATGTCTGCGGGAAGAGACTTCATTTACCTTCCTACCTGAATGTCCATATCCTGGTGCATTCTGGCAAAGGCTAATGTGTCAAAAATTAAGGCTTTATGATATATCCACACTGCAGTTACAATATTATGTAGTTATCATTTTTGCTGCAAGATGTCCACAGCTAGACATATATTTATTATATTTTTCAACAAAGCATTCATATTCTGTAGCAGCTATATTATGTCATCGTCAGCGGTGAATTAAAAAGGGGAATACCACAGAAATATAATTCTTTATTCACATCAGGCTAAAGAAGGAGCTCTACAGTACTTCTCGACGCATGATTGGCTGACGTTTTTTGTGGATACACACACTTGATGAATATACACACTTTTACTTCGGACTTCGAGTTGTTAGTACCTATAAGACCCTATCGACCCTAGGAACTATTCTGCAGACTTGAAAGTTAGTAGGAATATTCTTTTAGTGTAGTAGAGCAAGGGGGTTAAGAGGGCATTCAGTAATAATTTATATTCAACTATAGCTCTTATAGTAATAAAACTAGAGCCGAATATTTATCTTGGCTAGTCAGTGGCGTACCTAGGGGGGGGGGGGGAGCGGTGGGTGCGGTCCGCACCGGGCGGCACTTACCTTGGGGCAGCATTTTTTATATTTACTTATAGTTGTTAAAAGCAACTTATTTATTTTCTTTCTTGAAAAATAAATTAAAATTCTGTTCCCAACATTGTAATTTTGTTAAGATTTTTTTTAACAATTCCAATCAGTGTCGCTAGTTGCGAAAGAAGCTTCTCAAAATTGAAGTTGATAAAAAATTATCTTCGTTCTACAGTGAGTCAATTAAGACTACAAAATATTGCAATATTGTCAATAGAACAAGATATTACAAATAATATTAATTTTGAGAGCATTATACACGATTTTTCTTGTATGAAAGCTAAAAGAGTAGATATTATATAAATATGTTTACGAGTGCATACAAGTATGTCCAAAAAAAATTTACTCTGTGTACTAATTAATATTGATTAAATAACTTAATAATTTATTATTGGGCGGCAAAAGTTCTTGGTACGCCACTGTGGCTAGTTAAAAATTACCAAGAATAGTTTTTATAAAATTACACACATAAAGACAGTGCCACGAAGTGTGAGGACAAATACTCGTGGCTATAATATATAAGTCGATAGACAATTACTACAAGGTAAAGGCTTCCTCCAAAATATATATCCAGCGATTTCCCGCCACATTTACTATGTGGTCGGTCCATCTAATGTCGGGTCTACCTGCGCCGAATCTACTAGCTGGTGTGACTTCAGTTCCATGAGTGATGTGCTCAAACTGTCATTCTAGACGTGCAACTCTTCGTGCAACGTCGTTGTCTTTCGTCTTTGGATCCTGACAGCTCCTATATTTATTTCTTCTATTCAATACAGAGGTATCTATTACCGCGGTATTTAAAATCAGCATGGATTACCGATAGTTTTGATTTTTGCAAGGCATTAAAAAAAGATTATTATTTTTGAATATTAACATTGTTTATTATAAAAATTAAAATTTGCACAATTTTATTATTAATAAGAAGAACCAAATTTGAATTCGAATTCAAAATATCTTTATGCAAGTAGTCATTTAAAGCGTATATAAATACGTACTTGAATGAGGATATTTTAAATTTTAATTTGACTACAAACAAAACGGTCCGAGTTTGTGGCCATCAGGCGGCTTTAACCTTTCGATTTGAATCAGTTATTCCCAAAGTGGTCTTTATCGACCCCTAGGGGTCTATGACAACCTGCAAGGGGTCGACGTCAGCAAAAAAAAATTTGGAGGTCCATGAAATGAAAATGGGGGTCCACGATAGTGGATCTCAACACATACACTGATAGTACCTATTTACTTACATCATACTATCTTATAATATGAAAACATTTACATTATTTATAAAAGTACCTATGAAGTAAAAAAAATATTATATATGTTTATAAAATTGTGTAAGTTGTAGGATGTTGGTATTCGCTTTGTGGTCGCAATACATTTTGTACTTGTAAAAACCTGAGAGTCGCAGTCTCGTGTTTATTTAATGTTACGTATATTTTACATAACAGATACAAAATTTTATTTTGAGTAGTTTTAATTTAAATTCAATTAATAAATGTATAAATAATATGTTTTTTTACGTACAGCTAGAAATTTACAGGAAATCAATATCAGGTAAGTAGGGGGTCTACCCAACACGGAAAAACATTGCAAGGGGTCTACTACACAAGAAAGTTTGAGGAACTCTGATTTAAATTGAAGGATGTCAATATAGATGAGTTCAATCTGTTTGTAGTTTTAATCAGATTGAGCTTGAATTCTCATGATGTACACTCATTCTCACATATATGCTTTATAACATGTATAAATGAATGTAGAAGTTTAATGTACAATGATCCTTGTAAGGTAGTCCTCGTTGGAGGCGTTAGGTATGCAGTCGATAGGTTTCACACACTGTCCGGAGTTTTCCACGAACCTTCACAAAAACATATATCATTATTAAATCAACTTTAGTATTATTAAGTAAGAAAATGACCAATATTTAGCCACTTCCGCAAATGCAGTGGTAGTCGTGCAACAAAGTGCACCGCCCGCCAGCCCGCTGATAAATGCGTATGCGGCAAACAATGCGAATCACACAACTGTCACCGCCAAATCACTCAACACGTGTTACACCCCTCCTAAGGGGCATCTTCAGGAGTTATGTTACACCGATTAATGTCAACTCTGTGTTTGTCGCATACGCACGAAGTGGGTAAATATTGGTCGTTTTCTTACTTAGGGTGGACTTCCCCAAGGTGACGCCTGATTCCATTAAATATTTATTATTATTAGCTTACTATCTGCAATAAAATGCATTTCAAAGCCTATTTTAAAGAACACGTTTAAATTTACATAGTGACTGTGGTGATGTTGAATCCTATGCTGCATTTGTATCATATTCATAAAAGTCGACAGAAAATTTGAAGATCATATCTAACAATGGAAATCTAGGTTGCGGCAGAGTTCGTTCTCACGTCTTTGCAAGTCTGTACAGGTTTTCCATGGCCGCGTTTTTAGGGCCTCATGTTCAACCCCTGCTAAAGACGGACATAGGCCTCCCCCAACACCTCGATGATCGATCATTTTTTTACTCGTGAAGAAATCCTACATGGGATACCCCTCCGTACGACTTCGATAGTGTAACTCGCATCCGCCAACTTCATGTGTGGGGACTGCGCCCTCAAATTACAGACAGTTCAACCTTTACACGTATCTAGTATCATTTTTTTAACTCCTGGGGAAATACTGCATAGGATACTCGTCCGCTGCGAGGGTAATGAAAGGGTTGGTTGGTTGGTAAGGTGGACTCCTACCAGCTAAAACCCCACGGTCTTCTTGAACGTCTTTTGTTAAAACTACGGGAACGCTTTCGCATACTACCGCAGTTACAACGGCGGTGGCCTAGTGTCTCGATTCTTTACTTGCAGCGGATCACTTCCAATTCGTCGCCAAGGCTATGCTAAGGGGGTTGGAGAAAGACGCGACTGTGGATGGAGAGCTCAGATGTTCTTTCTCTCTCTCTCTCCGCAGACTTCTTCTGCGACATCACTTTATACCCGCGCTTCGATGATCGATCCAACGCTGACCATAATCAGCGACTACCGCGACAAAGATAATAAAAGTGAATCGACAACATAGACAAAGTCGCGGGAAGTCCCCGGATGCGGGCATCGTAATATCAGTTATTAAAAGAAAATATGTGTTAAATGTATGAACAATAAATGTAATGTTGCAAAATAAAATAGTAAGGAAACCTAGAATGTAGTGGTTGAGGATGGATGTATGGCTAATGCAATGAAAGAGAAAGACTGGGAAAATTGTAGAACGAAAGAAACAGTGCGACAAATAATATGATACATGAAAGAGGAGAATGATAATAATAAAAAATTATATGAATAAATTATTAGAAACAAAAAGTCCCTGTCCCCAATAGCGGGGACCATTAAAAAAAATATTAGTTATTGTTGCGATCCATGGGAAAGATCTAGCAGTGGGAGTTTATCAGCTGCAATGATGGTGGTGAATAAAAGAGATAGAAACTCACCCGGGCCTACAGAAACATCCGGGGACAGAAAGGGACAAACAGTGACGGGGCTTCAGAATTATCGTCGAATCCCTGTGCCTGTGTTGCTTGTGCAGTTCCATCGCGTTGCGAAGATAGTGCAGCAGTTTTCTAACGTCGAGTATTTCCTCTCGAATTTCCATTTTCCCGAATACCCTCTCCAGCACCAGCTGGAAGAATATTACAGATTCTTAAATTTGTTCCTAGCCATGTTTCTGTTTCTGCTGGAATACCAGATTTTTTTCGGAATGAGAGTACAATTTGAATTAGTTCTTCACGTCTTCAGTGGTCACGTACGTCAAGGGAAGAATGCCGGAAAGTCCAATTTATAATCCTCTATAATTACATCTAGAAATAAAGTTTCAAGGTTTTATTTTGGAAAAGGGACCTTTGCCGAAAGTGGTCTGGGAATCCTTTACCTTAACCATCACCATCATCATTATTTCAGCCATAGAACGTTCACTGCTGAACATAGGGCTCTCTTCTTCGTAGTTGTTTCAGCTCATAGATTTCCACTGCAAGGTAAATGCTTTCTCCGAAGATATCTATTTGAATTTAATCGCCATGCAAGGCAGATGGGTTAGCGATGGCAGTGTGGTATTATGGTACGGTGTCGCTGCTCACAAACAAGTTTCCAGAGTATGGGCTCCTCTGGAAACTTGTTTATGAGCAGTGGCAGTTCTATAGAATTAACGCACAAAGTGTGAATTATATTAGATTGTATTCCAGGAATCGAATCCGCGAACTGCGATCGCAGCTCTCAATCTTCAACGGCTGAGCTATCAGTGCTGAACTTGCTCTGCGCGCTATGTAACCTATCCATTGCCACTTACCAATCCCTTGTGTATATTAATAATTTCGTTTCCTTACTTTACCTCGACCATATCTTCTGTGAATTCAAAGGATGCTTTAGAAAATCTGTTCATAGTCCTTGTTAAAGTTCGTAGAAAGTCCTCGCTGTATCCGTTTCTCCTGATCCTTACGTTACATTTCCTTATTATCTTCTTCAGCAGGACGTAAGGTTGTTTGCTTTTGAACCAATCACAGGATCTGTTTTCGAACGCTTTCAGTTCCCATTTGAATATTTTTTTGTAATTCTCTTCTATTTTTGCAAATGTTTCTGTCAGTTGCTTACTAATTTCTATATCATTGATGTGATCTTCATTTTGTTTTTGATTTGATTTTGATTTAGTCTCCATTAAATTTCTACCTTTAGTTAAAAAATTTAATTCATTGTCTATAGTTTCATCTCGTGTTTCTAAACTTGACATTTCTACTCTATTATCTATGGTATTAGTTAAATCGTTTTTTACATGTATTGAATGTTTATGTTCTTTTTGATTCGTTTTTGTAACTTCACCGTATTTTTGATCGCGAAGTGATTTGCCTTTACTAATTTTTTTATGTCTATAACGACCATTGTAGTTTACGATGTCATTTTTACCGGTTTTACCCATTTCTAAATGTTTGATTTCCGAACTGACGTTTTTGAATGGATTCATTATGTTTCCGTTGATTCCGTTCCTATGCTTTCTCTCGTCCTCTAACAGTTTTCTGTAGTCCATTATTTTTAATCTGTACAAAAGTAAATCTCATTTCATTAATGTTTTTTTTTTACTTCAGTAAATAATATTTTCTTGATGTTACAAATAAATGAGCCAGTAGTTTGTTCGTTTGACACAATCAGCTTAAGCTCAGTATCAATCAGTTTCATATTTTAGAGCTTATCATCATCACATCAACCGATTGACGACCACTTCAAAGAATCTTCTTCATCATTCATCGCCTTCTTGCGCTGCCCGCAATCAGCGACTTCCTGTGATCCTGACTATGCCGTCGGTCTACCAACTCGTGGTCACCACTCGAGTACCGCTCTGCCCCAACGACAGTTGGTTACATGAGCGACCTGTCACAGGAGACCTTGGTTTTTGCTGCAGATATCATAATTCCTGATTCGCTCTCTCGATTAATCTCTGGGCCTAAAAAAGTAAGCCTACTTACTATGATTACCAGATTGCTTAGCGTTTTTAATATCTTGGAAACGTGGTAAATGTCCAAAACTGTTTATTTTTGCAGACAGTTGATTCTAGAGAACTGACAAATGACAGACAGGAGAGTTCCTTCACATATTAGTGTATATATGTGTATTTATATATGTATATATGTGTACAACAATATATTAGAATTATGAATACTTCTCAATAGCGTTGAGGATGTTCTGACACATGACAGGACAGGAATATCCCAGCGGTATCCAGGGAGATGCGTGGCTGTCCTGACAATGAACACGGCATTCTGTTGATGAAAATTCACCATCACCTCCTTGTATTATACTACTATTTTTTAATTGGCCACGTTTTAGGGACCTCTTGTTCAACCCCATGGTTGGACATGGTCCTTATTTACATATCTTTTTTTCATTAATTCTCTCTTCTAATTTCATTCACATCTCCCATTCCTTTCCATACTTTACTTTCATACATCGCCTTACTTCTTTCGCATTCTCCAGAGTTCTACAATTTTACGTTTGTTATTTTCCTAATTTGTTTATTTTTATTAATTCTCTTACAATATTTATCTCACTTAATTTACATCTCTATCAGCTGTTTTACCACTCTTGTTTTATTATTTTTATCTTTTAAATTTATTTATTGCTTTTCATTGCTTTCCCTACTATCTTGTTTAACAAATTCGGGTAAAACGAGTTCTTGAATTTTTATCCTACGTTCTCTTTTTCGCTTCTCGTGATCTGTCATTCTTTGCCTTTCAATGTTTTTTTTTTTAATAGTGTTCATGGCCAGCCTTAGTATGAAATAAGTCACATATTTCTTTCAGACTTCGACTTGACGTTGATTTATGGGACACGTATACAGGTGTTTAATTAAATGTGTAAAACGGATCGCTCTGAAATATTTTGCATTTTATTTTTTTTATTGTAATGCGACAAGACAATAACTTCTGGCGGTACAGCTTGCAAGGACAGATGGTAAACAATAATTAATTTTAATATGTAGTCATTTTAATTATGATTACGGTATCTATTACATCGGAAAATATTAATTTTTGAACTACAACTAGAATTAGACTGAACTAGAACTAGATTGCTCAAACGACGAACCCATTAAGGAAAATATGTTTTAATTTTCTTTACTTATATAAGTAATTTTGTATATAATAATTCTATACAAATAACTTAAAAATTAGTAATTTTAAATAATAGTTTGATGATTTTGTATTTAATTTATATGGACCCTCTCAGGGTAAAAGCCTTCTTCAAAGCTTTCCATTTTTCTCTATCTTTGGTACCTTGGAGCCATCCGTGAACTGCCGTAGCCACGATCTCGTCAGCCCATCTGGCATTAGATCTGCCTGTCGCTCTGGTACCTCGTGGTCCCGTCCATTTTAAAACCCTTTGTGTCCACCTAATCAGCAAAGCTCGCTTCGTGACCCACCCAGCTTCACTTTTCACTATGCAGACACACACACACACACACACACACACACACACATATATATATATATATATATATATATATATATATAAGGGTTGATCGTAGAGGGGTGAAAATTTAAGGTTGTATGTATTTTTGTATGTTGAAACATAAAAAAATAAAAACAAAAAGTTTTAAGGGTGAACAACCCTTATCACTTTGGGGTATGAAAAATAGATAGTAGCCGATTCTCAGACCTACTGAATACGCATATAAAATTTGGTAAAAATCGGTCGAGCCGTTTCAGAGGAGTTCAAGTTCGAACACCGTGACACGAGAATTTTATATATTAGATATATAAAATAAATCAAATAGCTCACCTGTTACCTGTAACATCATCCAAAGAACTAATCCTGTTTTATACATCCTTACAAATTAACTATTTATTAATACAATCACTGTTAAAGATTTTTCATAGTTATAGAATTTAGCGTATATCTATACAAATAAATAAAATTTGTTTGTACGTTTGTAATATTAAAATAAACGCTCTTTACTACATGCATATAATATATATGACACATGTACCAAAATTATTATTAAAAATTTGTTGTATGTCTGTCTGTTTGTTCCGGCTAATCGAATATGTCGGATTCGTAATTATTGTTTAGATCAGTGGGAGCACAGTGGTTTGGGACTAACTTGCGGTCGTAGGTCGCGGATTCGATTGCTGGGATACAATCAAATATAGTTCACAGTTTGTTTCTTAAATACATTGGATCACCACTGGTCTGAAACAAGTTTCCAGAATATGAGCATACAGGACTATCTACTTATATATACCGTTGAACCACCTGCCAGGCGTGATGATTAAGATATTGTTACAAAGCACGAGTTCCAGAACCCTCTAAACAATAAACACGGAATCCTAGGATCAAGAAGTGCCGTGAACACCCGTGACCTTGAAGTTATTTATCGATTTTTGCGTACGGTGCTCGGAAATTCTAACCGAGTACTATCTCGAACTTACTAGAACCTTCTCCGTAGTATAAATAGGTGTACTCCCCATGTCGACAGTTCAATGTTGTTTTTCGAGTTATAAGATTAAGATCTACGATCAGTGATACAAAGTGACTATTCGGTAAGTTATTTGGACAGTGATTTCTTGAGCGATTTGGAAGCGCAGTTTGGACTGAGCGAAAGTATATTTTGTGGTAAAGTGATCAAAGGGTGACCATCTGATTTGTGAATATAGAACTCCTTGTGAACCAGTGGTGTTTCATTTCGAGTCAGTACTCACAGTACATAACAATACGTTCACAACTTAAAAAAACACTAGTATACTCATACCTGTTTTGGTGTCTTTTTGTGCGGTTTCTTAGTACAATTTAAACTCACCTGGTGGGCATAAATCGTGTCGTACACGACCGTCCACGCCAACGCCCCGGTGTAGAGTGGCAGACTTACCAATGGTTCGATTGAACCTTGTATAGCGGAATACCCAAGCAACCAAGGTACAAAGTTAAAGTAGGGTGACCATCTGATTTGTGAATATAGGACTCCTTGTGAACCAGTGGGGTGTCATTTCGAGTTAGAACACATAGTACGTAACAATGTATCTATATATACATACATACGTACATATTTATATATATATATACACATATACATATAAATGTCCACACGATCACCCCGTGAAATGATGATAAATCATTTTTTAATATTAAAAAAAAAAAAAATCCTCGGGGAAACCCGGGTTTCGAAGTGTAAGTGTAGTCAAAGTAAATTAACCATAAACAATTACAGCCATTACAAGTAAACGAGTGTGCGGCGATTGTGAAATAATCATATTAATATCCCTTTTGCACTCGTGGTGATTTTCGCTAAACAGCAACTCGAGACAGTTTTGACCAAATTTGGGTAACACTACAAATACTTTAAAAACATTTATAAATAAACAAACGTATACAAAATATTAAAATTTCACCAGTTTATATATTTTTATGTTGAAAACAACAAACTTTATCACATATCACACTCTGTTTTTAGTTTTGGATTGATATTTTATAAAACAGTGTCCTAGGTGCATATTAAGTTTCTCAGGACACGTATCGACAAAATCAAATACGTCCAAACTCTAGCTGATGCTATCTTCCTCAATTGTTGAACTACCTTCATTAATTTTGTATTTCGTGCGACAGAGATAACGCTCTACGAAGCCGAAATTAGCCGATTGTCTCTTTCCAAAGGCCGATGTTCAATTTTTTTCACGGGGTACTGTAATTTCGTTTCAAATTCTCATTTCTATTTTACGTTGCTTTTTTGCGGGCCGCGAGTTTGACACTTCTGTGTTAATGTACGAAGCCTTTAACTTCACCTTGATACGTTTAATACAGTATATAAAGGAACAAATGTGTACAGTTCTGTTTGATAATAAAAATTATATGAATCTTTATAAGAACCACAAACTGGCATTAAAATTATTGCTATCCAAACAAGTAAACTAATAGTATGCACCTTTTTGAACTAATTATTTATTGATATAAATTTGAAACTGAATCCAGTGTTCCATTTTCCTGATATTTTTTTCTTGTTAGATAAATTAGCGTGGTATGCTCGGATTTTTGCTGATAATCTATCATGCAGACATCCGCTGAGGAACCAAGGTTCCCCTCGTTCTTCTGTGAACCGGGCGTGGGCCAGACCGTGGTCCACCTTGTGGCCCACTGCCCGGCGTTCGGAAGACTGCGCGCAGATTCCGAATGCCGGATGGGCAAAAAGATAGAGGAAAGGAATATCTCGGCCATCATGCAAGACGAAGGAGAGAGAGAATGCTTCCTCAGCTACTGCAGGAAGGTGGTAATAAATGCAATAGGTAAAAATAAAACAAGCCCTAAAATATAGAAATAAAAGGAATATAGTAGTACCAAAAATAGTGATAAGATGATACATGAAAGAGAAGAATGATAATAATAAAAAATATGAATAAATTACTAGAATTAAAAAGTCCCTGTGCCACACGAGATAGGGGAACGAGAGGTCCCCAACAGGGACCATATAAAAAAAGGAACCAAGGTTACTGACGTAGCTAGGTGAATTTGTCTGTGGCAGTAGACGCTAAATGTGGGCATCACAAGACTGATCATTCTGCCAATCATTCGGGGGTATAAGTGACCCTTTAAAAATCGGTACAGGATGCCCACTTCACACAGCCTTAACTATATCATCAGTCTACCAAGTGGTCAGCATGCTGCCGGTAGACACACAGGAAATTATTATGTAAATACTAGCTGATCCCGCAAACGTTGTTTTGCAAAAAAAAATTGATATTTTAATTTACAAATAAAAAATAAGGGTTGATCGTAGAGGGGCGAAAATTTATGGTTGTATGTATTCTTGTATGCTGTATCACAAAAAAATAAAAACAAAAAATTTCGTTAAAAAAATAAAAAATATTTTTTAAGTGTGAACAACCTTTATCACTTAGGGGTATAGAAAATAGATAGTAGCCGATTCTCAGACCTACTGAATACGCATATTAAATTTGGTAAAAATCAGTCCAGCCGTTTCAGAGGAGTTCAAGTTCGAACACCGTGACACGAGAATTTTATATATTAGATGTTTTCTTGTTTTGAAAGGTCCAAAAATAAAACAAATATTCAATCAATACACTTTTATTATACGAATGTGATTTCTAAATACTACAAAATGTTTCGCTGTAATACTGACACAAGTGGTCAATGAAGGTATTCGTAAAAATAGTGCCGAAGCTGATATACAGACTTCAAAGCTACAACTATGTTAAGATATATCTAACCAAATTTTATTTACACATAGAACTTGATGAAATTGATAATAAAACAAGAATTTCAGATTTTTAAATTACATTTAGTGGCTCTATTAAAAATAAAGCATAACGCCCCATCGAGATAACGGTAATTGATAATTTAAACTCAACTCCGTTGGGTACGTGCATACATTAAGACGTCGAGTGCCGCGTCAGTCGCCGGTGACTGACACTTACCTGACTGTTTAGGCTACGCCAGTCACTGATGACTGACACCTTGCTTTCCGTTTAGACCGCATCAGTCACCGGTGACTGACATCTACCTTTTAGTTTAGGATGCGTCAGTCATCGGCGACTGACACTTACCTGACCGTTTAAGCTACGCCAGTCATTGATGACTGACACCTACCTTTTCGTTTAGGATGCGTCAGTCATCGATGACTGACAGTAGAAAGGTAAAAATTGAACAGTTTACAGAAAACTAATGAATTTTATTGGAACAAGGTAACCATAAAAATGATTATCCCTCGCAACTGTCACAAAATGTTATAACATTACGAAAACGAGATACGACTGATAAAACGACATATAGGTAGTGTGGGACAGAGATAGTGCTCTACGAAGCCGAAATTAGCCGATTGTCTCTTTCCAAAAGTTGATGTCCAATATTTATCACCGGGTACTGTACACGGCTTTACTTTGGGAGAGTCGCATATTCATAGAAATATTGTCACAACAGAACATGTCGTCATTCTTATCATTTATCACTAGCTTTTTCTATTTCGGGAGAAATTATATTTACCGAGACTAGTTTAAAATTGACCCAAACTTTCATAAACAGTTTCAAACAGTATATTTATCTTATGGGGAATATAGTGTTTTTCAAATTTTGCAGATGGTATATGCTACAGTACCCAGCGATAAATATTGCACAACGAACTGTGGATTTATTTATTATATTACCGTAAAGCAACCTAAAGCCACCACTTATAGAAATATTGATGTATTTTAAACAAAGAATAAGAATAATTATCAAAAGAAGCAAATGACACTTGTTGTAACAGCTCCTAATAAATACCAGACTGTTTGTATTTCGAAAGAGATAGCGCTCTACGAAGCCGAAATTAGGCAATTGTCTCTTTCCAAAGCCCGATATTCAATTTTCATCACCGGGTACTGTAATTTCGTTTCAAATTCTCATTTCTATTTTACGTTTTTCCCTTTAACTTCACCTTGATACGTTTAATACAGTATATAAAGAAACACAACGTGTACAGTTCTGTTTGATAGTAAAAATTATATGAATACCCTCAATCTTTATAAGAACCACAAACTAGCGTTAAAATTATTGCTATCCAAACAAGTAAAGTAATAATACGCACCTTTATTATTATTTCTATTATTATGTTAACAAATATCTAATTCTATAATTAATTTTACACCTTATATAAAAATTCGAACTACCCACAAATATTCATATCGCTATATCCAGATTTAAAAATAGAATACCGTTTTTTGACATTCATATAATTTAAAATCATTATAATATTCAATTTAAATACACGATTAAAATTATTGATACATAAGATTTTTAATTAATTTTCTAATGTTGATTTCTCGCATTGATTTAAAATACATACGTACAGAAATTAAAATTAATAATAAAGCTGTAGATACTTCGTTAAGATACATGGCAACACTTAGTAATTCAACAAGATGGCGACCAATAAAAGAGGAGGGGGAGGGGTATTTAGGCATTTCGAGGGATAATAGGGTACTGCTCTTCTCTTCTTCTTCTCTACTTTATTTTTTGCTGTAGCAACCCTACAATGTTAACAACGACTTCAAATATAAACAAAAGGATACAATGGAAATTAGCATTAAAATATTCCTGTAACTGAATCACAAAGTTGTCGCAGTGACATCAAGCAGTATTTCACCAAAATATTCCAGTTCGGATTGGTTACAAATGTAGATTTATTTACAAGTGCGAGTACTTTTATCCTAAAAATCGTCCAAGAACTAACGGGTGGCGCAAAAGTAATGTCATAATGTGAAAGTGATTTAATTTTTACAAATGGCGCCCAAATGTCACTGCGCTATAGATATACTAGATCTTTAGTTTGCAAATAATTTCCTATATATTTAAATAATAAATCTAAATAAATTTAAATAATAAATCATAAAGTCAAAGCGGTGACATTTGGCGCCATATATAAAAATTACTTTTGCATCACCTTATATAAACATGATAAGTTGTACTACGTTGACATTGTAAAAAGGAAATTAAAAATGATTTCTTAAAATAAGTGCAAACGATTTTCCGTGTGTTATGAACAGATTAAAATTATTCTTAATTGTGATTATTTTATCTACCTACATTACAATTTAATTTAATATATGTTAAATTATCTAGAATTAAAAGTAATGATATCTGAAGTGGCAGTCAGGAAAATTACACGTGCAACCGACATATATATATATATATATATATATATATATATATGTCGGTTGCATATATATATATATATATATATGCTCTAACAGTATCTGGTAGTTTTAGGTTAAGACAATATATTTTGAAATGTTTACTAAAGTTACACAGGATGAATCAATATTGATGTAGTAGCTTTAAACGGGTGAATAAATAGCTGATATGCAAAAATCAATTTAAAAATGATAGCGTAATGGTGACATTGTTTTTTACAGGAAGAAAACGTTGTATGTTTTATTTATATTTACATTTTTTCATGTCGGTGTTGCCAACAACAGTCCTACCGTTTAGATCTAGAGCAGGGGTGAGCAACCTTTTTTGGTCGGAGGGCCGCAGTTCAAAAACATTGTCATGAAAAAAAAAAGTATATATTTAAGGTTCAAATCATGTTCTAAACGTAATTTATGTTCGTATCAACCGATTTACAACTAATTAGACACTTTTATTATCTTTAAAGCCTTGATTCTAGCATTAAAAAAAAAAACAAAAAAAATTGAAATTTTCTTGCATCGAGGGCCGCGGGTTGCTCATCCCAGATCTAGAGTATCTTACTGTTCTAAATTCATCACTATCATCTTAGCCGTATGACCTTCATGGCTGGATAAAAGCCTCCTATAGGTATTTAATAGAACCAGTGGGACCTATGACGAGTTCTTCGGTCCTAACTCTAGAACTTCAAGGAGCAAATAACCTTACTTGGCTCTTTGAACATCTGAGTGAAACCCTATGTTTCATTGCCGTAAGCCATAATTCAAATAATGTTAGTATTAATATAAAAATATCCACGTAAGGGCATTGATAAAACAGATTGTCCCATAAATCGACGCCAAGACAAAAATATCCTTCAATAAAACACGTATTGATTAATGAAATAAAACAATTAAAATATATATATACACATATCACGTATTAAAACCATTGCAATTCGAAATAAAAATAATTTCACGATTATTCATTATAATATTATTAATATTCAATTTTTTAAATTAATCTACACGTTTAATTTTTTCTTCATTCGAATGTTACCTGGCAACCCTGGTAAGCGACAGATAAAAAATTATAAATACCCACTACTTAACTACTTTTATTGGTATTTAAAAAAGTATATACTAAGGAATAGTAATCTAGTTTCATATTGATTTATGGATAAACCTGTATTATAAAAAAAACTATTTCAGTATTGCCATTATTTAGCCACATATTACCTCATAATACATAAAATGTCTCAGATCGAGAATGGTGTAAACTTCAAATGCTCGTCTGTGGTGTTGCATCTGAGTTTTCCTGTGGCAATATATCCAAGTTATCGTCCACCAGAATTACGGCATAAACCACATCCTCATTGGGGTTGATTAGACCTGAAATTTAAAAAGCAATTGGTTATAGGTATAAAAGCTTTTGGGAGAATGTAACACGCATTTGCCGAGAAAAATCTTCATGTTAGATAAAGTGATTTTTGTAACAAAAAAGTTATACTATATACAACATTAACCAGAAGGGACAGATCTGTAAGTTAGTTGGACTGAAATATTGTATACAGGGTGTTTATTCATATGTGTAAAAGCTTAACATGGTGAATGTAACACACATTTACTGAGAAAAATGTCGATGTTAGATTGAGTGATTTTTGGAACAAACAAGTTATACCATATGCAACTTTAGCTAGATGGGACAGATGTGTAGGTAAGTTGAACTGAGATATTGTATACAGGGTGATTAGTTATAGGTATAAAAGCTTTAAATGTTTGAATATATAACTAATGAACAAAAAGAATAAATTATGAAATAATAATATAGAGGTAAAAATCATTAAAAAAAAATTGTGTTACTACATATTAAAATTAATTATTATTTTTAATCTGTGCCTACAGACTTTGTACTGACAGAACCCTGTGACATTCCAATAGAAAGTAATGTATTAATGTAACCTATTTCAAAATGATCATTTTATACAAACAGGCCAATAAATAGATGGATGGCAAGACTGATGTTTCACTTACTAATATTATAATGATTGTAAAACACATTGCCTTACAAGTGACTGAGCAAAATCTAGCAGAGGTACAGTTGGTGAGTTTTACTCGCTGTTAGCTACTTCCAAACCTATGATGGGACAGTGCCCATCTTAAAGTGACGAACTGAAATATTCAATAATAGACTTTGTGTCCCACTAGTTACTGATCACTTTCAGATAAATGATCCCACAGAATATATACTTAAGTGATAAATATAACACATTACAGTTATGAACAGTGTGTTTCATGTGCTATCAGATATGAATACTTACCAATATCAGTATGGTCTCCTTTCGATTTGAAGATATGATGTTTCAGCAGCACCTTATTGTTGAAAGTTTCGCCACAGGAGCATATATGGCAGAGCTGCTGGGGTTGGTGGACTGTGTGAACATTCCTGATGTGATCCTTCATACTTTGCTCACCAATGCATATCTCTCGACAGAGAATACAGATCCTAATCTTCAATTCTTCAAGGTACGATATCTTGAGACCCTTGAATGCTGTATCACATACAAACTTCAATTTATAATCTCCAACTCTTGGAAGGAAGTAGGGCTTGTATCTCACGCTTGATGAACCTGGCTGGACCTTCCTCCCATGTCTGGTGTTAAGATGTTCTCTGAAGTAATTCGCGTTTTTGCTCTGATATTGGCAGATGTCGCAGAATAAATATTTGTTATGTTCAGATGAAACATGCTGAAGTACCTCCTTCCGATCCGTACACTTGGTTAGGCATATCTTACAACATGATACACTCTGTATATGGTGACCTTGGAAATGGTACCAGATGTTTTTGAGATGCACCATCTTCAGACACTTAGGGCATTCGGTGAAAGTGTTAAGCTTATCGCAATTAGTATGGAAGATCAGGATGTGAGCTTGAAGAAGTAGTTTGTTGAAGAATATAACAGTACAGATGTCGCATATGAACATCTCACGTTCAACTCTCACTGCATCTTCGCTACTCAGGAGATGCCAGGTCTTCACATGGTGTATCAGGTCCTGTTTGCTCTTGTATGACTTCACACATATCTGGAAAAAAATAATCATCAGATGAATATGAATTTAAGACCACAGATAGGTAGCCGCAGCATGCAACGTCCTGTCAAGAAGTAAACATGATGGCCTTGTAAAGGTCATTTGAAAACTCCAAATAAAAGCCTCTTCTAAATGTTTCTATAAGAAATTCTAGGAGGGGTTACCCATGTCCAGCAGTGGATGTTCTGTCTGAAATGAACATGAGAAGATCCATAGATGAAAGAAAACAATCAGGTAAGCAACATGGCCATCACTGGAGAATTTTTATCACCATGGCCATTTGCCCAAACAAAACGCCCATTTAAGATTCAAATTTCATCTCTAAATTTAAAACTTTGTTATTAGACCATTCTGTTATTCTTTGGGTTAACAATTTCAACAAACTTATGCCTTGCAGATATGGAATCTGCACACACATCTTTCAAATTCTATGAGATGTAATCTTTCATGAAATCTCAGATTCATTGTGGTGTAGAGTGAGGGGCCAAAGTAATATTCAAAGTTTGAATATTCTCTGTTATACCTTTCACATGCTATTCTAATTTTAGTTTCTTGTAATATATATATATATATATATATATATATATATATATAAATTTATATATATATAATATATATATATATATATAAATACATATATATATATATATATATATAAATACATATATATATATATATAACTCATTTGTTAGCAAAGGCTTTAAAGCTTCCACACCTGAAACCAATCACCCTGTATTATAAGGAATATATAATGCCTATCTCCTGGGCAGATGTCTAGGTATTAAAAATATGATGGGCAGGGCTCCAAATGCATCCTGACATTAGAAGAACCTATAACAAACTGATGTGGGTTTTTTCAATAAAATCTGCTGAGAAGAACCATTTAGAAACTCAACAGTTGTACAAATTAAATGAAAAATAACAATTTTTATGTATACTTCACAATAACAACCATGTAAATAAGTCAACAAATCTAGTTTCACACATTTGAATTAACTAAAAACACTTGAATGCTATAAGATTTATTTGATGATATACTTTTGAAGGCTCACAAGTTAGATTTTAGCAATAAATCTATATAAATGCTAATGTAAATAATGGTACTTAATATATATTGTGAACTGCCTATTGCCTAACAATATACAAAAATACACACTGTGCTGTTAAAATTTGGTAATGTTGGTAATATGCAAGGCCTACTTGGACTGCTAATAGTGTCCATAGCTGACTTAATGCTTCCAATATCACCCACAACTAGCCCTTAAACAAGGGATTCCCACATTTGTTGTTTTAAAACATCATGCATCTTATACTTTTAATATTAGATTTAAAACTAAGAAAAAGAAGGTTTAAGATATTTTGTGGAACTTTAATATATATTGTATATGCAGAAACTTTCCAAATGCGACTGGTGAAGGTTTTTTTATTATGTTTATGATTTAGTGCTTGGTTATAGCTATGCTAGAGTAGTTTGTGCTATATTTCTTTCAATATATGCTAAATAAATAATCTCCAGTCTTGACTATAATATCGGATCTGTTCTTGGATATTGATAATACAACACTAATGATGGATGTAAAAGAATGTGGCAGTGCCACTTTAAACACGACTTATTATATTAGAGAGACTGGAAAGTGACGTCGTTTCTGTCGTCATATTTTACAGAAAAGCCAATTGATTTTTACTGCTCTGGCATTGAACATGAAGTTGTTGGTAATGAAGGTGAATTTATTGTCGATTAGAAATAAAAACTTGTTAAAAATGTAGTCGTGTGAATTTAACTTAAGAAAGCGACATTACTATTTGGTTCCTCTAATGTATATGATCTTATGTGAATAAACTCACTCTGCAGACATTTTTGGTGGTATCCTTCATTAGGCTCTGTAATTGGTTTTTATGGGCTGTCGTACGATGTATGTCCACCTCGGTTTCACTGTCCCATCCGTCCAGGCAAATATCGCAGGTGTGCATCCCTTCGCCTTCTTTCCTATTAGGCTTGGCCTTCGGAGGCCTAAAGTACACCTCCCAAGGAGATCGGAACATAGCCATCGCAATAGTTTGTAATAAACGTACGTTTCGTTAAATCTACAATTACACCATTAACCTGACACTACAATAAATAAATCTCATAGACAACCATTATTATTGCTTATCGGTGTTACTATCACAAGCGAACGTCAGTGGCCATAGATAATTACCAATTTCCCATTTATTTTAAATATTAATGTTTATTTTATATATAATTAGAAGGAATGATTATATATTTAAGAAAAAATTCTACAAGTTTTTATATAATTTAATTATACATTTAAAATCAATTACTGTGTATTATTTACAATGTATTATTCGTATTATTCGTCTTGAGAAAATATATAACAAATACCGCAAATAAATTTTATACTCCAAGAAGTACGACAAAAAGATACAGTAATATGTAATTATTATTATTGTAATGTTTTGCATCTCCTTGTAATAATGAAACAGTTTTACACACATTAGCACACGCACGCTGTTAGTATAGTAATAGTTTTTTGAAGATTACAATTAAATTATAACATTACAATTTTCCTAATTATCATTATTGACATTTTAGTCAATCTCAGACGACGAATCGTAATTTTTTTCTAATGAACTACATTGCGACGATATTCTTCTCCAGTATCATCGTTCCGAATATTGTCGTCGCCACCAGCCATGCCAGTGACTGTTGTGCAAAGGAGGGGAAAGTTTATATGTATATAAAAAATATTGACAATCACCTTATTACATCTGATTGAATTTTTGACTAATACTTTTTCACCTGCAGTGGTACCTCGATATACGAGTGCCCCAACATACGAGTTTTTCGAGATACGAGCCGACGAGCAAGTAATTTTTTGCTTTTAGTTACGAGCGAAATTCGAGATACGAGTTCGGTTCGGTAGTAACACGCAGTCGCGCCATCACGATCAGTTAGCAGCGTGCTTCCGCTGTGATAAGTTTTGTAGTTGTGTTCGCGTTTTGTCTGGAAGGACCACTTTAATATAGCGATATGCCTACAAACTATCGATCAGGCCTGGTTGGGAGTTACAACGAGGACCTTGACCTCTGCATGGAAAAAGCTGTGACCTGAGGCTGTAGCTGAAAGGATCTATGAAGAATTGGAACCCGGTGTTTCAGTAGAGGAGGAGATTGTATCTCTGGGGAAATTCATGGGCGTAGAGGTGGAAGGGAGAGACGTGAACGAGCTCATCGAGGAGCACACCCAGGAACTGACGACTGAGGAGATACAAGAGTTACAGTCACAGCAGCATACTAAGGTTATGCAAGAAATTGGTTTTGAGGAGTCAGAGGAGGAGGTTATTTCTACAAGTGAGATAAAGGAGATCTTAGGAATGTGGAAGAGAGTTTCACAGTTCGTGGAAAAAAAACACCCAGAAAAAGTTGCAACAGGTCGTGCATCTAACCTTTTCAATGACACTTGCCTAACTCATTTCCGGAACATTCTGAGAGGGAGGAAGAAACAAACCTCCTTGGACATGTTTTTTTTGAAAAGGCCTACTGGTGAAAGCGAGAAAAATGTAGCGAAAAAGGCAAAGACCAGTGAGGATATCTAATTTATTTCTTTACTTTCTCTTTTTTGTTTTTGTGCAATAAATATTTGATATTTATAAAAACGTTTTTATTATTCAAAACCACGTAACAAAAATAACTGGGGTGACATTTTGGAGGTTGGAACGGATTAATGGTAGTTCAATTGTTTTGTATGGGGAAATTTGTTTCGAGATACGAGTAATTCAAGATACGAGCAAGGTTGCGGAACGAATTAAACTCGTATGTCGAGGTACCACTGTATTTATAAGCTACTATTACTTTTTTTTAGGTCTCCATACACTTTTCCTTACAATTGATGATCTCTATTTCTTATATCTACATCAATTACTGACAGCTAAGCTAACGTCCCTTGTGCCAGGTGACTTGATGAGAATCAGCCTAAGCCATCTAAGAGCTTGGCCTCCAATTTAAAATTCTCTACATTATGTTTCGTACCGAGCCCACGCTTTCGAGAGAGCTCTTGAAGCCATAACAGTACCAGTAAATGCCGGCAAATCTAGATCTACACCGAAAAGAAAAGAAACTCCGAAGAGTTATTTGAAGACCATTGACAGTTATGTTTGTTTTCTAAGAACCTTGTCAACAACAACCAAAATGTTGAATAGTGACCAGGGTAAAAAAATAATATATAAAATGGTAAAACCTTTATTAACAATTAACATTTATGTACATAAAACACACACTTTTAATATTACACATTATTTAAATATATATAATATTTTTACTATACTAATTATTTATATATACTATACTAAATATTTATTTATAATAGGAATTAATTTTTTTTCATTTGTTTTAACAGACATTGAATACAAATTCTTATTTTTTTTTGTCCGATAGAGGCTGTGAAACAAGGTCAATTAAGACTTAAAATTTGACAAATATTATTTTATATTTAATGAGAGTTAAACACATTAAACATTTAATATGAAAATTTAATTAACAATTTAAAAAATTGTAATAGGTAACATTTTTTCCGACATTCCACATTTAAAGTAGTTTCCGGACGTTAACGACAGACAATCTGTTTATATGTATGTCAAAAATGTGACATTTGGCGTTTTCATTTATTAAATGGAAGAAAAATGTACATCATTATTTATACGACTGCCTATTGACTGAATGTAGTCTGGTAACCATTGGCTCTATCGGGGTACCATTTGACATGTCACGTGATTTGTCAATGAAAATGGCGGGAAACGTGGCAAGATGGCGGCCGTTATATCTTCAAGTACCCACTAAACAAATTTAAACGGAATAAATATATTAATAATTATTCAATACAGGAATTTTAAAATTATTTTCATATAGATTTATAAAGTCTAAATTAGGAGTTGATGTTGCATCAGCTATTTATTATTGAGTCTCTGGTCCGAAAGGTACCTTTTCACTAATAATGTTAAAATAATTGACGATTCAAGTGTATGTAATATACATATCTATACACATACATATATATTGCATTTGCTACATTACACTTCCATAGTCAAATTACTTTGAAATTCTATAGTTTTTTTCACTAGATACAAAATGCATACTTTGCGGTTGGTTGAATAAAATGATCACAATTTTATTATCAAAATTTCACCAATAAATTGTATGATTGAATAGATATTTTATCATTTCACCAAAAATATCTTTAATTTGTACACCAAAATTAAATTTAAATAATTTGTACAATTTTTTATTAATAAATCACTCTAGATATTTACTAGGTATATATATTATTGTTAATCCTTTGAGGATGGTTGATTTTAATTGTCATTAATGAATGTACAAAATAACTGACAAATATATTTACATGTATACAGGCCCTCCGTTAGGTGGTAGACCGATGCGAGCAGCCCAAGACTTGTCATTGTGGTGATCTTTGGTGAAGGCCTATGACTTGCCTTGGGCATATTGTTACATCATCATCATCATTTTTGCTGCACGACGTCCATTGCTGGACATAAGTCTGAACAGATTACCAATAGAACCAGTTGTAAGCGGCTTGGATCCTTAACAAGGCGCACCTTGTGAAGGTTCCACATTACACTACTATATTACATCAGCAAATAAACAATCTCGAACGCAATTTTACTGAACAGGAAAAAACTTAACATCTAAAATATACATAACTAAATATTTTTGGTAACAAAAAAATACTAAATATCGTTTACAACGGATAGTTTAGTTAATTATACATATGAATAATAAATATAAGAACCATTCCAACCTGCATATCTCTAGACTTAGTTAATAACTCTCTTATAGGCCAATATGTACGGCAGGGGAGTCAAACTCACGGCCCATGATAAACATTTTTGTTGATCAATTTTAAAAATAGTCTAGTTTCTCACAAAATATAAACAATTAGTGTAGTATGATGACAGAATTCGAATTTCAAATTTAAATTTTTCTGTAACCGTTAGTCAGAGGAGCTGTGGCGTATTTAAGTCGATCCAGATGGTTAACTAGCATTGCTGTTCCGGGAGGACGTTTTAAATGTAATGATTATGCATGAAATAATAATTATTAGTTAAATTGTATTATTTTTACAAATGTAATATTACCCGTAGTGTATTATTCGTTACATTGGTACGGACAGAGTTAAGAATGATTGTGCCATAGACTTCATGTTCATATATGCACAACTAACCTAAAGTAGTACCTTTCATCTTAGGAAACGACATCTTTATTACAATTGTTCTATCAAATAAATTCAGCTAAATATACAACTCTTCGTTATTTCTATATTCTCTTTGCCCATGTTCTTTTGTCTATTCTCAGCGTATTGTCTATAGCCTCCTCCGATGATACCAAGAAGGATGATGAGACCAACCATAGAGTTTGATTTGAATTTTTTCGCACAGTCACTTGGGTTATCCGGATTTAATGTGTAAATCTGAAACAGGAAATTAATTATCAATATAAACTTATCATTTTTCCTAACATCACAGTGAAAGGTTTAAAAGGATTTTTTTTTGTAAAAGGGCACTTCTTTGACACCTAAAAAAGTATATTGAGTAACATTTGTCATTTATTCCTCTTTTCATAATACTTTTTTCATGTAAATGGTACACGTTTCTATATATGTATAAATATATATACACACAAACACACACACACACATATATATGTTTGTATATATGTGCAAGTTATGCTCTGAAGTGTAGTAAATTTTAATTCTTTTGTTATTATGTACACCCTAAAGTACTCTTTACTTCACTACTACATTTTTTTAGATGTATTTTTTAGTTTTTTGGTGTACAATATAGTGTAAAATAAATTAATAAATATATTTTCAATTTGTATTATGTCAAATACCAATAAAAAAAACTTTTTTTGAGACACAATTTAATCTAGACATTAATATTGAGTACATAGAACATACCATATATGTATTGTATTACAGTTTGTAGTGTAATACATTATGTATTTATGGGGTTATTGGAAAAACGTAAAAGCTTTAAAGGGTGAAAGTAGTGCTCATTGGTCAAAATCACACCATATAAAGTGATCACTCTGAAATATGTAACATCTTACGACATCTAATCAGGGTTTTGTCATAATACTCCCCGTCCCAAAAACCCCGATTAGTCCCCAGTATTGTTGGTGTATTAGGCTCGAGATCCTGTGGGCAAACTTCACCTGTCTTCCAGCATGTAGAGAGTATAGTACTAGCGCAGCATAGTACGGCAGGTCAAGTCCGGCAGCTGCACCTGCTGCACCCAGGGATCCCACACTGGCAACCAGAGCACAACTCAACGCCGGCTTGGTATGTTCTCCGAAGGTCAAAGCCGTCGACTTCATGCCTATACGGGCATCATCTTCTTTATCCTGGAATAATATTTACTTCTTATCATAATATAAATTGAGAGGTCCAAGCAATGGCAGTCGAATCGTGGAGTATAAAGAAATCCATAGTCTAATGGACCAGAGGATTGGCAAGTTGGAAGTGACAGCGGGCAGACCACATAGTGTGAAACAGATGGCCACTTCAAAACCTTGGAGTGGACAGTTAAGGTCATCAAAGAACCTAGACTCAGTTTCCAACCAGTCGTATTTCAGTCATGGGGTAACCTCCAGCTGTGGACATCCTATGGCAAAATTGGTGATGAAAATGAAAGATTGGGAATTTTATACTGATCACCAAAAAAAAACAGATTGAGTTTGATGTGGGTTTTTCCTAGATAGGGCGTTAGGAACCCTAGTATAATAACTTCATAGGGGGTTCTATTTGAGATACTAATTTTTTTCGGGATTATCTGACATTTTTAACATGATATAAATAAATGATACATGGTAATTGGTTTTAGGTATAAAACCTTTAAGTGGTTGAATATATAGAACAATAAACAAATAACACTGAATCTTAGGATCAAGAAGACGCGTGATCTTGAAGTTATTTATAAATTTTTGGGTACAATTCTCGAAAATTGTAACCGAGTACTATCTCGAACTTACTAAGACCTTATCCGTAGTATAAATAGGTGTACTTCCCATGACGACAGTTCATTGTTGTTTTTCAAGTTATAAGATTAATATCTACGATCAGTGATAGAAAGTGACTATTCAGTAAGTTATTTGGACAGTGATTTCTTGAGCTTGGAAGCGTAGTTTGGACTGAGCGAAAGTATACTTTGTGTTAAAGTAGGGTGACCATCTGATTTGTGAATAGAGGACTCCTTGTGAACCAGTGGTGTTTCATTTCGATTCAGAATCCACAGAACATAACAATATGTTCACAACTTAAAAACACTACTATACTCATACATGTTTTGATGTCTTTTTTTGTGAGGTTTCTTAGTACAATTTAAACTCACCTGGTGGGCATAAATCGTGTCATACACGACCGTCCACGCCAACGCCCCGGTGTAGAGTGGCAGACATACCAATGGTTCGATTGAACCTTGTATAGCGGAATACCCAAGCAACGCGCCCCAGTTGAAAGTCGCTCCTAAAAATATCTGTGGGTAGTTTGTTATTCTTTTCATCAAGGGGTAGGTCACCACAAACACTGTAACAAATTGTTCTTCGGTTACTTTATGAGAGTCATGAACTGGTAGACGCGTAGATGGAGGTTTTGGTGGGGGTTTTCCCGATGATTGGAAAGGTCCATGTCTTGCAGCAGCCGTCTAACAGCTGATAAGATAATGATGAATTATCCAGTAATGTCTCTAATAAGGATAGGAATTTTCCAGATTTTATAATAAAATAATATCTTAAGTAAGAAAAGTTGTTGACTTTGTTGCACGACTACCACCGCATGTGTGGAAGTGGCTAAATATAGGTCCTTCTCTTACTTAGGATGGACTTCCGCAAGGTAACGCCTGATTCCATTAAATAAAATAACATCTTGTTTCTAAATTTATATAAACACATTTCAAACCAATTATTTAAAGGTACCAAGGCATAGTAAGCACTTAGTATTTAATTTATGAGGGTAGATTTAAAAAGCATTTATAATGAGATTAAATTTTTCATGACAGAATCAAAATAACTTTCTAGAACAATATTTACCCACGGCGGGACTAACGCTCCACTAGAGGGCAATTTGAATGTGGCCTTAAGTCTAACTTATTCGCTTTAATATAAAAATTATTTAAATTAAATATTGCATGGGAATTTTAATTAGACTAATGTGGGAATAGAATAATGTTTGAATAAGACTGTTCTAGATTCTTCTAGAAAAATCCAAGATAGTATTAAAAGTAAAACATTTTGAAAGAAAAGTTTGTATTAAACAAAATCATAAAACTGAAATACTTTGAGAAATACATTTACATCCACTAAGAGATATACACATGTAAATGAAAAATATCTCCTAATATATAATATACACGTATATGATACTCACACATACTGCTGGCCCCTAGGACTATGCTATAGCAGTTAAGCTGCAATAGCACACCAAGAGCTAAGCTCAACTGAGCTGCAAGGAATCCAACAGCTTGTTTATCCGACAATGCTCCAGACACCAGAGGCCTGTCTTTGGTTCTCTCCACCTGAAAATAAGTAGGTTATTTTTTAAATTAATGTGTACACACATAGATATCGATAAAGAAAAAATATGGTAGAGATAGATAGATAGAGAGAAAGAAGAAATAGAAAGGGTGAGAGAGAAGTGAGAGGGAAAAAAGAGAAAAAGATATGAGAGATCATGAAGGGAGGAATTAAGGAGACAGTGAAAATAAGAGAGAAAAGGAAGGAGTACGAAGGGGATAAAGGAGAAAGAGAGCCAGGGAGGAAGAGATAGGGATTAAGAAATGTTTGGTTTGGATAAGAAATATAAGTTGGCCTGAAAGTAATGTCGTTTTTTAAGTTAAATTCACAGGACTACATTTTTAACAAGTTTTTTTTCTAATCAACGATATGTTCAACTTCATTATCAACAACCTTTTGCCGTCTTGTATAGAAATCAATGCCGAAGCGGTAACAAATCAATCGGTTTTTTTGTAAAATATGTCGACAGAAACGACATTACTTTCCGGTCCCTCTAATATATTACAAGGTAACATTAAGAATATGATAAAAAACAATGTGAACTTTAAATTAATCTAAGGAGACAATGCATGTATTATCATAAAAATATTTTATTTAATTTTTTGTTACAAACTTGTATTATGTCTCTTCAATTATATGATTATTTTAGATGTAGATATGTCTATCACCATTCTCATAACCACTTTGAACTAAACACAAAGATTTATGTATAAAATATAATTCTTACCTTAGCATCAACATCCTTGTCCCAGAGATCATTTATCGTGCAACCAGCACCTCGCATCAGACCAGCTCCGAGAAGAAAGAGACCAGCTGTCTCCAGGGTCGTGTGAAGTGGCACTGTCCCCGGTAGAGAAGCCAGAGCTATTGACCACGAGCATGGCCAATACAGGAGGTAGACACCTGGAAGAAGTCAACACTAACCAGATGTTCATATAGACAGTTCAATATCACCCAAAAATTTGATATCCAGATGTGTTTTTACTACTTTTTATAATTACATGCTTATTGTCAATGTATGTTTATATTACACCTTTCTCATTTATACAGGATGATTGATTATAGGTGAAAAGGCTTTAAAGGAGTGAATACATAGGTAAAAAGCCTAAAAACTTTGACACTTATTTGCAATCACCCTTTATATGTACAATCAAATAAATAAAATTATGGTTTCTGTAATATCTAAATAACCATTTTTTAGTACATGTATATGAATATATACACTACATGTACAAAAATCCGATTTTTTCATATATTTGCGTCTGTCTGTTTGTTCCGACTGATCATCTCACGGTGATGATCTCATCACCATCATGACTGGATAGATTTTGACGGGTCTTAATGTCAGGTAGCGGATGAGACAGCCTTCAAAGCTTCTACAATTATATGTAATTATAAAATTGTAGTGTCTGTTTGTAATATTAAAATAACCACTTTTTAATATATTCCTATGATAATGATAAGAAGAAGGTACATATACCGAAATTAAATTTTTTTTTTTGTCTAATCTCTGAAATGACCCGACCATTTTTAATGAGACTTGTACTGGCAGGTAGCTGATGTAATAAGGAGTAATTTAAGCTACTTTTATTTCAGAAAAATTCTTAAACATTAAAAAAACTAAATAAAATACTTTTTTTAAATTACATGCAAACATAGTCACAGGCACAGCCAGTTCAAAAATATGTTTATTTTTTATCTGTTGGAATGCAACTGGCCAATTACACAGGGACAGATAATTAAACAGTGATTAATTTAATTAAGCAGTAATTTCAATTTCGAAAATGAAGATATAAGTGATATCTTATCAAAAAAGGAGCATTCATCCCATTAAAGCTTTTACACCTATAAATAAGCATCCTGTATATAAGATTTCAATCCAACTTACCTATGGGTCTGTCCCACCTGGCTAATTTGACATATGGTATAATTTTCTCATTCCAAAATTCACTCAATCTAACATCCACTTTTTTCTCTGCCGGCAACAATTCTTCTCTGCTCTCCTTGTCTATGATTATCTTAGGTGTGGAGGTTTCTATCACAACTTTTTGTCTACGATGATCACTTTGAATTGAATAAAAACGCGCATTCTTGTACCTTACTATCACAAGTTCATTTTTATTACACAATTGCCCACACAAATATTGTTGCAGCCCACTTGTGGGTATGTAAAGAGTCCTCTTGAGGTTCACAGAGTTTACTATCCGTTGTAGGCATTTCAGATTCGTTATTTTTCGACATATTAAGTTTGTATTTATCATTTTTGTTAAATTTTCACAACATGTTGTGTCTGGAATTAAAATATATTTAAATGCATTTAAATATAGTACAACAATTATAAAACTGTGGTTAGAGTTGACTTGCATGCAGCTTCTTTAAATAAATTCTGAATTTGAATGTGATGAATGCAGAAACGACAGGTGTACCTGTGACATATATATAACCTACAGAAGGATTAATACCTCTGGAGCGAAAGTTAGCTCATTTCTGGAACAGGCTTCTAAAGCAGCATTGGTAGAATCATTTAAAATTTAAAGCCTCCCTGACTTTCTACATGGGGCTCCCTGAGCTCCGACCTAACCCCCCTCCCTACAACACCATAGACTTAGCAACTGCATGATTAACCCATGGAATTATGAGAAGTTACCTCTCTATCCGGGGTCACTGGTAGCTATCACTGATTTGAGTATGACGTTAATTTATGGGACACTCTTTTCACAATATAAAATAAAAAATTGATATATTTGAAGTAAGTTGAAATTTAACTACATATAAAATGTTATAACTTGTTTAAATTCATCATGTAATTAAATATGCAATTTGTATAATTTATACATCTCATGTAATAAACATGAACACAAGGAAAATTTTAATAATAATTCCACTATATGAAGGTTATTGCAAATGTAATGTAAAAAACATATTATTTGTTCTTTAGTAACCAATCAATGTGTTTCCTTAAATACAATTATTTTAATATCTGTTGATATTAAAAATACAATAATTGCTTTATATATAATTTTAATATTTATAATTTGCTTTTCAGCCAATAGGACGCCTATTGCACGCTATAGATCTCCTCCAAAGATCATCACTATGACCAGTCTTACGCTGCCCACATCCCATACGATCTTTTGGCCATTGGCCCCCCTAGTGGGGCCCACGCCGCGTTTCATGGTCGCCACTCGAGAACCTATCGCCCCCAACGGCCATCGGTGACACGAGCGGTGTCCCGCCCACTGGTACTTCTGACGAATAATTCTTTGAGCTATGTCGGTAATTTTGGTTCTTTTGCGGATCTCCTGTTTTCCCAATTGATCTCGCAGCGAAACTAAGTATAGCCCTCTCTATTAGTCTCTGGATGATCTTTGGGCCTTATGAGGCCCATCATTAGTGACCAAGTCTAGGATCCATATGTCATCACTCAAAACATAAATACTGTTGTACCCCCTGATTAGGAATATAAAGGGTTCATAAGATTTGAAGATCAAGGTTATGATCCAACAAGCATAGCAACGGATGTCCACTCATAAGGTGGTCAGAAACCTTGGTACGTCATCAAAAGACAGTGAATGGCTATTTCTGATTGGTCCTACTGGTTATATCTAGGGGAGATCTATCTGATCATTTTGAACTAAATAAGAATGTACATTACAAGGCACAAATACTACTGTAGCCAATGAGTGGGAATATAAAAGCTTCTGAAATGGCAAGCATATGCAATAGCAAATGTTACAGTGAGCCTTATAAGAAGACATGAGCTCACCCAGTGAGCAATAGAGTGAATCCTGGCATATCCAGGTTCGCTGCAAGATTGAATGAAGAGATCTGAAGAAGAACTAAGGCCACTCTGATGTAGCCTGAAGAATTGCTTGTCTGTAGTGGCAGTAGACATTGTTTGTATAATACAACTTATGTCCAACGAGTGAAAACCATAAGCAGATACATGTGTTGTAGGTCGGTGCAGGCTGCGGGAATTTGCAGGATGTGAACAGTACAAGTACCGGTCATTGTGAAGACCTTTAGAGGAGACCTATACCCAGTGGGCATCTATGGGGTTACATGACTGATACAATTACACAATATACATTTCTGCCATTTAAATGCACAAGATTTCAGATTTGCAGGCTGGCACTTTTCACAGCAGTACAGAATCTCTGATGATACAGCAGTTATATGTCCTAGTCTAGACTTATTGTGTTTAGAAGAATATTGAAACATGTAGTGTTAGTAGAACTTATTGTTCTACGCAAGTTAACATATGTAAACAAAACTTTAGTGATCAAATGCTATTACCCAGTTAATAAAAACATAAAATAATTTCAAATTTAATTTATTTGAGATGAAGGTAGGGCAAGAAGTATAACAGAATCTCTCTATGACCTGCTGAAGGATCTGTGGTTGTCACCAAACATCACCTCACATTTGAAATGAACTTTTAAATCTATATTAGAAGGATCAGTTAAAATTTTGTTAAGTAGGAAGAATTGGGTTGATATAGCTAATGCATTGCTAGGTTGCCCCAACTTAAACCAGGTTGTAAGTCCTAAACATTGCACTCCTCTCCCGACATCGCAATGAACACGGAAACCGCACAGTGAATACGTTGAATACTACAGTAAGTTATGTTTTCACATCAATAATTTTAAAATGTTTTTAGGCAATATTTAATATTTTAATTAGTATAACTATATGTTTTAAAATATTTCCCACAATACAATTACGATTCCTAGCTCGATGTTGTAGAAAAAAAAATCTGGACATGCACAGATCGGAAAAAAATAATACGAAACTACGACAGCCGGCACGTGTATCCAACAATATTCAATTAACTACAATCAAATATCACCTATACTTAAACACTTAACACTCTACCTTAAATCTTTAAATCAATAAACAGTTGATCGTATTTAAAATATAAATATTTAATCAAAATATTACATAACATTCACATAACCTTAACTGTAACGTCTTAAATGTAAAATAAAGGACAAACGACTCACCTTTATTAACTCAAGGAAAAACAACTTAAAAGCTTATAATTGCGTAATTATAAAAGAATTACATTCGTTAACAATAACTATATATTATATTACAAGGTTAAAGTCAAGTTAAAATTCTCGAATAGTATAATGAAATTGTAGCACTTTTCAACACTAATCTATAATGTAATTTTATATGAAAAAATAATTATTACACTTTAAATGTATATGAAATGCAGTTTAACACGATATAACATACGTAATCCTCGAAAAATAATATTTAAAATTAAATGAACCGCGTTGACATATACGGGATTTGACATTTAAACATGAGCTGCATTGAATTGTCAAACTAATGTCGACTGTGAAAAAAGTATAACTTTGACATAAGGAATAAAAATATTTTCCGTAATATTTATTTAAATTATAATGTATAGTGAAGAGAAACTATTATTATAATTTTTATATCTTGGCTAAAGTTGACTCTTTGTCTTAATGGCATATACAGACTTACCATATACCAGAAAAGTTCTTACCGTCCAGGGTAATCTTTCAAGCTAGCTAAAGGCAGGATCAAGCATTCTTGCTTAAACCTATTATGATGAGAAAGTGGTTGAGTTGAGCTTTATGGTTACTTCGGAAGCCTCAATTCTGGCTGTTACACAAATAAATCACCAGATTGGGAAGCCACGGTAGTCAAAGTTCGCTTAGGTCAAAAATCCTGGAAATAATGCGCAAAAGTGACTCAAGGATGACGGTCAATATTTGGATAGTAAATTAGTCGTTATAGAGAAAAGTACATACGGGCTCATTAATTATTTCAAATAAAATAGCAGCAAAATTAAAGTAATGACATTATAAGCACCTGATCCTGATAGAAAGTAAACCTTTTCCCATACAATTGTCTTCCAATTTTCTTGATAACATTCTTTATTTTTTATTTACAATTATTTTAAAGAATTTTTAAAACTTTAATATATAGTAAAAACCACATCATTTTAATATAATAATATGAAATTATAACTAAATAATTTTAATTTTAACGGCTTTATAATCAGGTAAACTATAAAATATGATAGTTGATTTTAATTAAAAAATAATTTTAATTATTGTATTTTCATTTACTAATATATATACTTTTAAATGTATTTTTAAGTACACGGTTTGTCATAGTATCGTATAATGAAACGTTTTATTATGACAACGTTTGACATATATTTTTTCTTTTCGCGCTTTTTCTAAGATTTTGGACTTTCATTTAAAAAAAATGTAAGTTCCCATTTTTACTATTATGTACATTAAAAGTCGTAGTAGTTGGAATAAGCTTTACATATTTTTATGGTTTTATATTAATGCATTAAACTAACATAATGTAACAGTGATGTTAGCTACAATAAAAAAACGTTATTTTTCGTTGTAAAAATATTTATGGAAAGGCTAAGTAGATCTCGTAGCCCCCACAGAAAAGAAAACGTAATCGCAAAAATGTCAATTTTTGCAGGAGAAACAAAAAACCGGATTTCTTTAAAATAAATCGAAGCTTTTCTTTCTGCGGCCATGTTTTCAATTTCTGTTTATATATTCTGCAAATTATCTGAGATATTACAGAAAATAGATTTTACTGGAAATAAATGTATGCGTTTTTGAGAGTAATGCCCCTAACCATGTTATCCGTGCGAAATTTGATATTGACCGACACTAGTAAGGCTGCAATACGATATCATTCACATATACATTTCTGCCAACTCTTTCACCGAAATATTTTTTTTTTTTTACAGTTTTTCGACTCATATTGGCTTAGATTGTGATCAATTCTTTAAAATAGATTATGGTAATAAGATGTTGTCATAAATATATTCATAAAAATTTCAAAAGTAGCCAGTGGTACGCATTACTGGAAATTTATGAAAAAAATTCCCTTGAATAATATCTTATTCGCTCTTAGCATCCTATTTACGAAAATTTGCTCCAGAATTATATCGTAATAGTGGTTTACCGTTTGAGCTTCATTAAACTCTTTTCGTAAAAGACTATTACTGTTTTGTCGTGGTAAATATTAATGGTGGAATAAACTAGTATAAAAATCTCTTATAACTTTACATTCGAAAAAATTAAAAAAAAATTACAAGGTGTAATACTAACCGTAGATGTCGAAATTTACAGAAAAGGACCAGGCATGAAATAGCATAATAAGGGTTTATAAGGTGGGGGTGACGATTTAAATAACCTTTCTCGTGGGTAAACGAAAATAAAGCGTGCCGTTTTATAGTTTTGCGTCTAGTAACATTTTTAGATTCGTTTTTATTGATATTGTATATACATTATATATACATTATATATACTCTCTCGTCCACTTACCATTCAACGTTCCCAAACGCGAAACCGACATTATTTTTTATTGATTTTAATATCGATTAATGTGACATTATTCAAGTCAACATTTACTTTCTTAGTTTAATTGCATCAAAGCAGAAGATACGATATCCCATAATATTAATGAATCTTCTCGAGATAAACATATTTTTACCGCCATTATATCTGTTATTTTTGACATTTGATTAACGGTTGACAGTTGCAATTAAAATGTTTTAGAGAGGTTAAAGTATTAATGGAAATACGACAGTAGCATATCAGGCGGCGTTCGAATTCAAATCAACGTTTGAATTTCGAACGTGCCAGAATTATTTTTAAAAATACGATGCGTTCTTAAATGAACGCTATATGACATGGTTTCTATCGAGATTATTTACATATGTAAAAGTTTTAATTATAGTAATGCTCAATTGATGTATGGCACACCCAAATTAAAAACTATTTTCAGAAATAATAAATAACGCAAGAAAAAGCTTTTTCTGAGTTCGGATTCTCCCTTTATCTCAAATTTTTTTTATTAGATTAGAAAACGTTATTAGAATTGAGTAATAGTGGTCCAGCGGTGGAGAACTGAGACTTGTAATTCTAAGGATACCATTTCATATAATTCAGGCTTTGTGCATTAATTATATAGAATTGTTACTGTTCACAAGTTTCCAGAGGATGAGGACGGCATCCTCTGTATACTACAACACCACACTGTGATCGCTAATCTCCCTACCAAGATTGGCGATTATGGTATATGTCTTGGTGGTGTATGTCTTGCAGTAGTTATTTATCAGCCGAAAAGAGAGAAAGAGAATCTGTCCTTAAAGACTTTGTATCGCCAGATATTGTATTAAACTTGTCGCATTTCAATACAAAAAAAAAAATATTTTTGTGATAGATTTATACAGAGTGATTTGAAATAGGTTTAAACAAGTTTTTGTTGACAAATTAGCCATACTCTCACCCCTCTGAAGCTTTTACATATATACTTAATCATTATGTATAAGAAGTTTTTTTTTATCAACGGCTAGTACAAATATCGGTAAACGTGCACCCTTATACAGAATGTGTGACCTCCACAATTCATATGTTAGTGATATTGATATATTCTCGTGTTCTCTCGTATCTTTTAAAAAATAATTTCGTTCGAAATTGTTGAGTACATACAATGCAATTTAAACCATAATATAAATATATAAACCATAGTCTTTGCCTGTTTAGTAATGTTTTTATTCTTATTTGTTTTTTCATTGTTTGACTATAAATCATTATATGTTCTCAGTGAGATAGTTATAAAGTAACAACTGTAACTAATTTTATATTTCTAAGCTTCTAAGTTTGTACTTTTTTACTGCCTTTTGTTACTGTCTATCTCTAATAAAATAATAATAATAAGTGGGTTCATAAATGTCATTGTTTTATAATATAAAGTGAAATTGAAATAAGGATTAGAAATATAGTTTCTATTATATTTGTTAATAAATCGAACAGTTGTATTTCGATATTTTCATTAAATATAAAAGAAAGATTATACAAAAACATCACATACGTCGATGTATGTATCGACATATCTTCTAAACAAGGGGTGTCAAACTCAAAAGATAACTTGGGCTGCATAAAGTAAACGTTCATAAAAACAAATATTTTTATTTTTGACTAAGACCTTGAAATAGATATAATACTGTGATCAAAAAGCATGATGAATTTGTTTACAAAATCTAAATTCTTTATTTATTATTCAAAATCTATTTCATCCCCTTTAAAATAATCCTCGTTCGATAAAAAGCACTTGGCAAAACCAACGCTTTTTCCTGTCCTCGAAACATTCGAAGTATTCTATTTCCGGTATTACCTTTAAAACCTTCTTTAATTTGGTTTTTATCAATCATGTCAAAATGACGTTCCTACTTTGGATTTTTGAGTTTGCTGAATAGCTAGAAGTCGCACGGAGCCAAATCAGGGAAATACGGTGGTTGTGGAACAACATGACTTAAGTTTTTGACAAAGAAGTTTTTTTTTTAATACTCCCCGCTATTGGGGACCTCTTATTATTATCATTCTTCTCTTTCATGTATCATATTATCTGTGGTACTGTTTATTTCGTTCTACAATTTTCTCAGTCTTTCTCTTTCATTCCATTAGCCATACATCCATCCCCAAGCACTACATTAAACAAAGGTTGAAAGGTTGAAAACAAAGGTTTCCTTACAATTTTATTTATATCAAATTTTACATTTTTTTTAAATATTACATTTATTGTTCATAAACATATTTTCTTTATAATTATCATATTATATTATACTGTTTATTGCATTTTATTTATTTTCTGTGTTTGCTTTACTTTTTTATTCATATTCAAGTCTATTTGAATCTGTTGAAACACAATGTTTTATTTTTACCTATGGCATTTATCACCACGTTCCTGCAGTAGCTGAGGAAGCATTCTCTCTCCCCTTCTTCTTGAACGATGGCCGAGATATTCCTTTCCTCTATCTTTTTGGAGCGACAATCTCATGGTATTAATGCGCAAAGTGTGAATTGTAAGGATGTATCCCTGGAGAACCCGCTACCTAAGATCGCTAGCCTCTGTCCTCTCCCGCAGGCCTAACATGGCTCATGTTTTTTTACGATGATTTAGTTTCTAATTCATATTTCTTTTTTATTTTTACTTTATGCCATATAATTTTTTTTAAATACTCTTTCACCCGTGTTATTTTCGGGACAGGGATATAAACACTCCTACTTTCACCTTCCCTCTCTCATACTTAACAATTTCTCTCTTTATTCCCTCTTTCGTCGTTCATATTTTCTATCATTAAACATCTATTCTTGCCATACTTTCTGTTACACGGTTTTGTTTTACTTTACGTCACCCATCACCCTGCAACAAAACCGCAAGAGAGTGTGGCGGCTCTTCTCTGACAAAAGGGAAGCCATGTTGCAATCAATGCTCCTACTCATTTCCACTTCTCAAGCCACTCTAAACACTCCATATACGGGATAGCAAGTAATTGCGTGCACCACAGCCTGGTCCACCGCTGGGTCACAGATGCACGAGGAACTCGCTTTGAGATTAAATCTGTACAGGTACTCTGAGAATCCCCCGTGCCCCCGGCAACATTTGAGCCAGACACGTATTCAGCTCCACTATGCGCAGTACACGGTAGGCTGGAACGGCATCCTAGAAAAACTTCCTCGTTGTCGAAGCCGTCTCTCCTTCCACATAACTCCTTTTCCATTCGCCAAGCGTTTCCAGTCTTAGCTGTAGCTTAACGATAGAAATGGGGTACTCCTCGTATTCCGGTCTTCTTTTAATCTTTAAACGCCATATATAATGCGGGCCGCGAGTTTGACACACCTTTTCTAAAACATATTTAAAGTTTCAAGGTTAGAAATGTGTTTACATATGTAGTATGTGTTAGTGTATAGTAATAACGAAATAACAGCCGAAAATTTGACAGCTGTGTCCACAGAGTGAATCAGAATTAAATATAGTTTTAAACTCTGGATTTACTTTATTTTTTTAGTCTGCGGTGATTTATCGTACATTTAATATTGAACGTTCCCAAATGCAAAACTGAACGCGACGTTTCTGGAATTACAGATGTCGCTTTTTCCCGCGCGCTACTCGAAGACACACGGCTCGCTTTGATTTTCTTACGCATCAATGTAATCTATTTTACTTAAATAACTCATTGCAACAAAACAGAAGAGAATATTCCAGAAGACTTTAGCAGCACAACGTAGTAGTAGATATAGGTCGTTTATGAAAAAGAAATTGATTACTGTTTTATATCGCATGACTGATACAAATGAAACACTAATACATTAATGCTTGTATTGACAGAATTTACAGTCCACTGCCACTTGAACCTTCATATTTTATCCACCGCTTGTTAAGGTGCCAGTTCCGACCGATGTTAACATAAACGTTTCATTAACATGGACCTAGAGCAACGGATTAGGTTTGTAGGAGTAGTCGTGGTACGGTAGCTTCTAGTTCTTCGGTAGGTTCTTGTGCTTCGGTAGTTCGTCGGTTGTATCTTGTTCGTCGATTGCTTCTTGTTCGTCGATTGCTTCTTGTTCGTCGATTGCTTCTTGTTCGTCGATTGCTTCTTGTTCGTCGGTTGCTTCTTGATCTTCAGTTGCTTCTTCCTGCGTTGACCGCACCTCCGCTAGCCCTTATAATGAGCGCGGAGACTCTCAACAGCGCGATGCAGATTTTCGTTGCGTCTACTGTGGCGCCATCTGTCATGCATCTGTTTCACTGCCGCCGCCGCCATGCGATTGACGGTCACGTGGGTAAGAGGTTGGTGTTTGAGTGGCGCGCGATATGCACGCCACAGGTTTAACAAAATCATATTATAATCAACTGTGGGAATTTTCAATAATTTTAATGACGCAGTTATATGTTAACATACATTCGCAGTGGCAGCCCAGTTGTTCAGGACTCACTCTTGTGATCATACGTCGGCATACAATGTTGTATAATTCAAAATTGTTGCATTAATTATATATCATTTCTACTGTTCACTAACAAGCTTCCAGAGGATAGGTAACAGCGTTTTCTGCGTGCTATAATATCACACTGCGATCGCCAACTCGCCTGCTAAACTTGGCGATTTGTAAATCCTTCCATAGATATCTTTATAGGCCTTGCAGTGAGCGTCTATTGGCTGAAGCGATGGAGCCATGAAACTTGAACAAATGCCTTTCGGCTTACTTCTTACTTGATAGAGAACTTCTTCGTACTTGTAAGAAAGTCTACTTCTTAAATAATAAAGCTTCCAGTGGTAGTGGAAACTTATGAAGAGGCATATGTCAGAAATGCTGATCACGGTGATGACTTATTATTTATTTAAGCTGCTAGCCTATTCAGAGCTTGTACAGTTTCATCTAAATCAATCAATCATTTTGTATATAATAATAATATTAATAAAGCTTTATTTAATTCCATACAAATGACTTAAAAATTAGTAATTTTAAATAATAGTTCGATGATTTTGTATTTAATTTGCATGGACCCTCTGACGGTAAAAGCCCCCTTCAAAGCTTTCCATTTTTCTCTATCCTTGGCAACTTGGAGCCATCCGTGATCAGCCGTAGTCACGATCTCTTCAGCCCATCTGGTATTAGGTCTGCTACCTCGTGGTCCCGTCCGTTTTATAACCCTTTGTGTCCACCTGTTATCAGCGAACCTCGCCACGTGACCTGCCCAGCTTCACTTTCCATTATACACACACACATATATATATATATATATATATATATGTATACATAATACATATTTATGCCCTCCCTCATATTGATTGTTAATAATAGGTATAAATACAGACAATTATTAATATTTTTATATATATATCCATAAAGTGACATGCGTGTATTACGTAAATTAGTACAAATATTGACACAATAATACAATGGCATTCTCTTACTTCCTCTCACCATATAAAGGCCGATGTGTGATATGTCTCCACAATCAGGAGCTGATCTTCAAGATGGGGCTCAGGATTGCATTGCTATCCATTCTGGTGAGTACATTAAAATAATTAATCCATTTATTTATTAATTTTACACGTGTAATCTAGTGTTCTTCGCCGGTCACACCAAATTGGTCGTACGAACTGTAATTTTAAAAACTGAACGTTGTTATTGCGTCTTTAAAAATCAACAAGACTCCAAATGATTTTAAAAAAGTGTTAATTTTAATTTATTTTTAAATAGTTAATTGTTTAGATTAATAAATAGTTTAAGAGATATTGTAAACAGAGTAATATGCAAAAACGTTACCGAAAAAAAAACGAAAATTAAAAATAATTTTAAAAACAAAGGCACGGATGCTAATGTCTGTGGAATACAGATTCTATTAAAAAAAAACAGTTGTGTAAACGTCATAGAAAATATATTTCGTTATTTAAAATATATTCTTTATAAATATATATGATATACTAGCTAATCCTGCAAACGTTGGTTTGCAAAAAAAAATAAAGTTTTTAACAAATAAAAAATAAGGGTTGATCGTAGAGGGGTGAAAATTTAGGGTTGTGTGTATTTTTGTATGCTGTGTCATAAAAAATAAAAACAAAAAATTTTGTATAAAAAATAAAATAAAAAATTTAGGGGTGGAGCACCCTTATCACTTAGGGGTATGGAAAATAGATAGTAGCCGATTCTCAGACCTACTGAATACGCATATAAAATTTGGTAAAAATCGATCAAGTCGTTTCAGAGGAGTACGGTAACTAACATTGTGACATGGAAATTTTATATATTAGATTATATATAAAATGTAATTACTAATACGGACATATAGATATGTCTTTCGTGTCAACAAAGAGCACCGCCCGCCAGCCTGCTGATAAATGAGCATGCGGCAAACAATGCGAATTACACAATTACCACCGTCAAATCACTCAAAACGTGTTTCACCCCTCCACGGGGCATCTTCAGGAGTTATGTTACACCGATTAGGGTCAAACACAAACTCTCTTCATTATTTCAGTCCACTTGGTCTACCCACGCAGTGTATACCAGGGTAACCACTCGAGAACCTTACAGCCTAAACAGCTGTCAGTTGCACAAGCGATTTACAAAGACCACTGCCTCTTTAGACAATCAATTCTTTGAGATGGGTTTACTATAAGTGATTGATTATTTATCACGCGATCTTAACTTTGCCACCAGTTCACGTAGTGGCAGGCTTACCCACGCCGCGTTTACCAGCTCATGGTCCAAACCAGTCAAGATATTTATGTATCGAGTTAACTAAATAACTTGAGTATTATATATAGAAGCACAGGAGGGACTTAAAATTTAATTTTAAATTAAATAAAATTAATATTGCGTATGATTAAAAATAATTGCTGTATTTTGTTTATAATCACTTTCTTTACACAATCAGATAATAATAAAGAAGAAAATCAGAATGATTGATACGATGTTGGACGATTCATCTTACACGCGGTGCCAAGGGCCCTTCGTTCAAAAGCCGTCTCGATCCAAGATGGCCGCCCCGCTACCATAGACATGACGCTCCGCCGCCGAATGTTCTAGAATGTTAAATTCAAATTAAATCTATTCGTTTCAGGTTGGTTCGACCGTAGCCCTGCCTACATTAGGTTTGGGTGAGTATATAATATTTATTTTATTACTTCATACATTTTTTTGCGTATGAAAAACAACATCAATGTATTTATTTCATTTACTCCTCTTGTGTACGTCGTAAGATGTCAGATGAACCCAATTCAAAAAAAGTAAAATCAGATCGAAACTTCTTTGCTTAAAAATACACAATTAAAAATAAGAATCTGTTACGGATGCAGATAATTATTAAGGTGGTTTCTACAGACTATAGCAGCTGGGAAAGATGTCGATCAGTTTTAATTGACACTAGGAACCTCTTACACTTATTCAATATCTTGTCGTTTTTAATAAATAATTGTCTTCTTTAGGTGATGCATTAGGAAGTGGTGCAGGTATCGGTGCCGGTCTTGGAGCAGGTGTTGGAGCTGGTGTTGGTCTCACCAAGACTCTTGGTTCCGGATATGGCAGTGAAGGCCTCGGTGCCGGACTAGGAGTCGGTGCTGGTTTGGGAGTTGGAATAGAGAAGGAGATCAGCGCTGCACCGGCCGGACTGGAGGGAGCTCCTGAAGGGCTACCTAACACAGGGGGAATTTTGAATGGTGATGGTGTTGTTCCGCCTGGAACTGAAGATGGTTCATTGCCAGCTGGAGATCTACCTTCTAGCGTTGATCCGCTGCCAGGTAATTTCGTTGTTATGTATTAATTGAAGATATGTACTTAGATTTCTTAAGCTTCCCTTTTTTTTACTCGTGAGGAAATCCTGCTTGGGTTAACCCTTCGCTGCAGGGGCAATTAAAGGGTTATGCCGGACTCCTACCATCTAAAACCCCATGGTCTTCTTGAATGCCTTTTGTTGGAACTACTGGAATGCTTTCGCACACAGCCGCAGTTTCAACGGCGGTGGCCTAGTGCGTCGACTCCTTACTTGCAGCGGATCACCCCGAATCCGTCGCCAAGGTCATGCTTAGGGGGTTGAAGAAAGGCGCGGCATAACACTCTTCGACGTCCAAGTCTCCGACTGCGGATGAAGAGTTTAGATGTTCTTTCTCTCTCTCTCTGTCTCTGTCTCCACAGGCTCCTTCTGTGATATCACTTTTGCGCAGAAAGTTTTACCAGTGCTCTACGACTGCCCGTTCTGACCATCGTCTTTACGAAGCCTTGTAACGATAGATCATTCCCTACAGTGATTGTTGCTTTCCTACCAGAGGATGTATACATACGTATAGATTCATTCGTATTACTATTAACCTAGGATCTTTTAAACCATTGCGGCATTCTGTAGTTCTCTTAGGTAATGACAATACGAAGTCCAAAGCGATAGTGTGTATATTGATGTACTGTTTCTGTTGAAGTGTTTGCTGTTAACCTTGCGGCTTTTACAGCTTCATCGATATGAGTTCACGGAACGGAAGGGTCCGTGAGTATATTGATCAAACATATCCCATATTTATACCGATTTTAAACTATGAAAACAATTTTTAACCAATCACAGCGCGAGAATTATTTTATAGCGCTCTCTTTCGCACAAAGTGAATATAGAACGCTCTGGCGTGGGAATCTCATGAACAATGCGGCGCTGACGATAATGTAATGTAGTCCCACAGGTTTTTATATTTCTTTCATCAGGTATAGGATATCCACAGCTGGACAAACGCCTTCTCGTAATATTTACAAAAAGATATAGTAACGTTTACGTTCCGTATTATTTGCAAATACGACGAAACAATTTTATCTGAAATAATTCTTGAGTATTGGAGTACAAATAGAGGAATATGTGCCCGAGAAGTAGCTTAAATCCGAAGTGTATCCATCCAGGACTTTACCCAGTGTCCACCAAATGGACGTCTTCCCTTTTCAACTCGGAGCATCGACTCAACTCCTATGAAGTGTAGAAATTAATTGATTTTTAATATTTTCCTCATTAGGAAGTGAAGTAATTAATCCAGGTGATGTTTCAGATTGCAAACCTGAACCTTCATACCCAGCGCCAGGGCCTGACACATCTCTACCTAACACCGATGGTGCTCTGCCAGGTATATTGTCACATTACTGTGTTTTGTTTTTACGATTAACACGTTCACTGCGGGCCCAATTTTGAAGAACTTTCAGCTGGTGCGGCTGAGGTCGAATCAGCCTCAAGCTGAACTTCCTACTAGTGCGGTTGAGGCCTTTTCTGCCTCATGTTTCAATAATTTTTTTTACAATATTGAGTCAATGCTTCGCAGACATAAAGAAAGCTATATTTGTTTTTGTCATATCTCATACGGTTGAGTGTAAACAGCCGCCGCACTAGAGAGAAAACACGAGTTTTACGCGCCGCACCAGTGCAAAGTCTACCATGAGCCTGAATCGGCCTCAAGCCGCAGTGAACGTGTTAAGTAGTTTTACAATTCGTAACACCTAAATTTTATCGTCAAAGTAAAAATCCAAATTTGCTTTGTCAGTTTTAAATTAAATGTACGTTAGTTCGTAAAGCGCCATCTATTGAGAATAACCGACAACAAATTCAGGCGAGTTTGATATTTTTATTCTTACTCAAAATTCTCTCCAAAAGAAATATGCATTTTGGTAGAGCATGTGTGTTAATATGTTACGAACATAAAGTTTCCTTTACTCGGATCAGAGTGAAGCGGGTTTATAATAGCAATGCCTACCACTCGGATCCGAGTCGTACGTTGCCTTCATTTTGTGGTCGTAAAAAAAGCACCGGCGTTTTTGGCGAGTGAATAACATCATCACCTTACGAAAACTAGTACTGGTTTCATTCTTGCAATGTAGAGATTTGTAACAACCTTTAACACGTTCACTGCGGCTTGAGGTCGATTCAGCCTCATGGTGGACTTTGCACTGGTGCGGCGCGTAAAACTCGTGTTTTCTCTCTAGTGCGGCGGCTGTTTACACTCAACCGTATGAGGTATGACAAAGACAAATATAGCTTTCTTTATTTCTGCGAAGCATTGACTCAATATTGTAAAAAAAATGATTGAAACATGAGGCAGAAAAGGCCTCAACCGCACTACTAGGAAGTTCAGCTTGAGGCTGATTCGACCTCAGCCGCACCAGCTGAAAGTTCTTCAAAATTGGGCCCGCAGTGAACGTGTTAAAGTTATCAGCAAGCGACGTGAAACGGTAAACCTTACATTCAACAAGACTCTTGAAACCTACGTTTAGTGATGACACTAGGGGAATTAAAATACCATGTACACATAATGCACCAGTTCAAACTCCAATGTCACCAGGTTTGATATTGGTTCCTCAACATCGAAGCTAGCGGTATGCTAGAATTTGAAGTAGTTAGTTAGTTTTAAGTTCAAAAACTAACGGAATAAATATCTACGATATTAGTGAATGAACCATTACCATCTATAGCGCTAAGATTCGAAATTTTGACATCCAGGCGAGCTGTATGCCGACCACTCGGATCCGAGTAATGTTTTTCTTTATTAAAATATTAACAATTTATATTCATAAATATTTTCAAACGTTCATATGTTTGGTTCCCGAATATTTTATTTACTTATTTTTACAGTACCGTACGTGTTAATATTGTTTTTAAATTAACAAATCATTCATGGGTCTGTGTGTTCTCATATATCCGGCCTGTTAGAAGATAAAGAAGAAGGTACTACCAGCAGAATTCTAGAACTTGTTTCTTTTAAATATAGTTATGATATATAATATTTTTCTTTTTAGTTACCAACGAAGCTGGAGGCTTTGAGGACATCATTAGCAATGGAGATGGTGGTATTGGAGGCATTGAAGGAGGAAACGGTGGTGGCGGTGGCGGAGGAGGAGGAGGAGGATTAGGAAACTTGGGAGGAGGTGGCGGTGGAGGAGGCGGAGGGGGAGGTTTAGGAAACTTGGGAGGAGGAGGAGGTGGAGGCGGAGGGGGAGGTTTAGGAAACTTGGGAGGAGGAGGAGGCGGAGGCGGGGGAGGAGGCGGACTTGGAAGTAATGGCGGCGGAGGTGGCGGTGGAGGCGGCGGCGGTGGCGGGGGTAGCGACGTCGAACCAACGTTGGCCTTGTAAAGAGAACCACACGACACTCGCAATAGCTTAAAATTAAATTCATAAAAATTGTAAATCTTAAACCGCAACCAATGTTTTAATACAGGAATTAAAAATAAACTTCTTGCAAATATGTTTTAGTTTACATTACATTGATTCATCCTTATTCGAACAAGATTTAAGCATATTTAATAAAATCCCTGAAGCTGTTTTACATACATCATTATATATATGTATATATATATATAATTAGAAGCTAAGTCAAGATTGGTCAAAAAAGTTAATAGCCGTTAAATATATGAATTTAATAAAATATTTCTTTTCATAACTCTTCAATACATTAAAGCTCTTTTTAATTTTAAAAAGAAACTGCCCGAAAGCTCTTTTCGAACTGATTGAGACATCTCCATTCCTTTATCGGACTACTAGGCGCAGGCAAAAGTTTCATCCATACGTTGTTGACATACCCAAAAGTCAAACTAAACGATTTGACAGCTCATTTTTGGTAACAGTCGCCAAGATTTGGAACGACCTGCCTGGGTCTATTTTTCCTGATGAGTTGAACTCTGGAGCCTTTAAGAGTAGAGTGAACAGGTTTCTTTTGGATGGGCGTGTACCACCTTCGTCTTCATCTACACTTTCCATTAGGAGAGATGGAAGACAAACGCCTGTTCCATTACAACTATATAAAAAAGGGATACCAGATTTTTTTTATTTTCCTCATCAATACAGAAATAAAAAGTATGCTGTTAAATCAAGGCCTTCGCCATAGATTTCCAGAATCTGTTTTTCTGTACTTGTACTGTACTATTATTTGTTCTCCGCCTTTCTATATTTACACAGATGTCAATAAAATTCCAAATGAAACGCACGTGCAAAATAAATACGCTTAATATATCCTTGTTTAATCAGCTTTTAAATAATTGTATAAAATAGTGTATGTAAAGAAATTTGATTGTTAAAATCGTTTCGAATTATATTTAAATGGAATATCTAAAATGGAATTCGAAGGTTAGGATGGATGTATGGCAGTGATTCCCAAAGTGGTCTATACCGACCCCTAGGGGTCTATGATAACCTGCAAGGGGTCTACGTCAGCGAAAAAAAATTTTGGGGTCCATGAAATGAAAATGGGGGTCCACGATAGTGGATCTCAAAACATACACTAATAGTACCTATTTACTTACAATAAACTATCTTATAATATCAAAACATTTACAAATGTTGATAATTTATTATTAATGCATCAGGTTTATCCTTCTCTCTAAAAATATTGACTTATTGCTTATGTTATTTTATTTATAGTTTATTTTATGTTTATGTTACGTATATTTTACATAACAGATACAAAATTTTGTTTTGAGTAGTTTTAATTTAAATTCAATTAATAAATGTATAAATTAACATGTGTTTTTACTTTAAGTTTTTAACACTAAACTTCACTACAGTTAGAAATTTACAGGAAATCAATATCAGGTAAGTAGGGGGTCTGCCCAACACGGAAAAACATGGCAAGGGGTCTACGACACAAAAAAGTTTGGGGAACAAGATGTATAGGAACCGAAAGGTTTATAGTTGCGACCAAGAGCAGGTAGTCGCGGCGTTTGTACGCCTCCCATCACGTGGACCGCTGACATAGGTCACGGGAAGTGACGGGAAGTCACTGGAAGCGGACAGCATTGCGGAGTCATATGCCTTACAATGGATCTATACCGACTAAAAAGTAAAAGAAGGCAATAAAAATATATATATACAGTGTAATAATATTGCTATATAAAAAGCCGCCATATGTCAAAGTTCCCGCGGACGTCGTCACAACGCTTAACCTTTTGTTCGTCTCGCCCACTCGTCTCGCTCACTCGCACGGCGTGCACGATACGCGCTCTCGCTTGCTCTTGGCACGTAGCCAAGACGCAGCACGTGCGCCCGCAGCCGTTGGAGTTCCAGAGAGTCGGATTTGAGCCATGGTTCGATGCGCAACCGCGCGTAGGCGAATTATTCATTTTCCGCGCACAAATTGTTTTAATAATTAAATAAACATTTTTCCACATCACAACAGTATAAATGTAATGTTAAGAAAAAGAATAATACGTAAAAAGATAATCATAAGGAAGAAATGAAAAAAAATGCATATGTGTGTGTATAAACCACATATTAACTTGTTTGCCGATAGATTAAATATGTCTGTCACATTAATAAATGTATGTACAGTTTTTTGTGATTATCTGTGATCAGTCTTAAACTATATATATTTGTTCCTTTTATCACGTTTAGGGCGTTCCTCAGCAGGAGATATATCCTTCATCAGCTGTCACCAAGTTTTAAATATCCTGGCATTTAAAACGTTTAATGTAGCTGTGGTTACTAATGCGGTAGTGAAATCAATATATATAATAGGCGGATCGGAAAGTAATGACGCTTTCTTAAGTTAAATTCACACGACTACATATTTAACATGTTTTTATTTTTAATCAACAATATCCAACAATATATTTACCTTCGTTATCAACAATCTTTTGCCGTCTAGTATACATACAATTCCGGAGCGATAACAAATTAATCGGTTTTTCTATAATATGTCGACAGAGACGACATTACATTCCGATTCCTCTAACATTTACTCTCTGTTACTTTTAACATCTCTTTAACAGTTTATATTTAGTGCCTCATGTATCTCTGTTCGTAATAAATAATGGCGCATTTGATATGTTTCTTAAGGTATCATTTTGTAGCCTTTGGATAGTGTTCACAGTCATTCAATATATAAAAATATATTTTTACAAAGTGTAAAGTTTCACTTGTGTTAGTATTAAGAAGACATATTGGTTTATGTCCAAGAATTGATTCTTCTTTTCTTACCCATTTTATTCTCTTTATAACAGTATATATAAGTGCATAAGAGCAATAAATGGTTTATGATTGCGCCTTATCGTGAGATTGAGTAATAAAACGCATGCGCATTTATAATGCGTTGTTATAGATTTCAGTCTTCGATTCAACATGAAAAGATGTTTTATAAAACATTTATTTGTTTTTGGTGAGACACATTGTTTATTTTATTATTTTATTGCAAAGAGGCAACATATTGCGTGGTATCAAATAGCAAGATGAATATCATATCTTAAATATTTAATGGAATCAGGCGTTACCTCGCGGAAGTCCATCCTAAGTAAGAAAAGGAGCAATATTTAGCCACTTCCGCACATGCAGTGGTAGTTGTGCAATAAAGTGCACCGCCCGCCAGCCCGCTAATAAATGCGTATGCGGCAAACAATGCGAATCACACAACCGCCACCGCCAAATCACACAACACGTGTTTCACCCCTCCACGGGGCATCTTCAGGAGTTATGTTACACCGATTAGTGCCAATCACAGAGTCGTAGTTGACTCTGTGTTTGGCACTAACGACTCTGGTCCTTTTCTTAATTATATCTTAAGTTATAAATAACAAAGTAGACAATAAGAGAGCTATGTTCGGAGTTTTATCGCGAGATCAAATCAGAAACGACATCCGCAGAAGAATTAAAATCACCGACGTAGCTCGAAAATTTGGTCCTCTGAAATGGCAGTAGACAAGGGAAATAGTTCGTCCAACCTATGGCTGTTGGAACTGAAAGGTTTAGTAAAGACGTGGATAGATAATACCTTGGCATGTCTTATGCCTTGCAGATGACATCTGTCGGCTGATATATTTAACACGTTCACTGCGGCTTGAGGTCGATTTAGCCTCATGGTAAACTTTGCACTGGTGCGGCGCGTAAAACTCGTGTTTTCTCTCTAGTGCGGCGGCTGTTTACACTCAACCGTATGAGGTATGACAAAGACAAATATAGCTTTCTTTGTCTGCGAAGCATTGACTCAATATTGTAAAAAAATATTGATGAACATGAGGCAGAAAAGGCCTCAATCGCACTAATAGGAAGTTCAGCTTGAGGCTGATTCGACCTCAGCCGCACCAGCTGAAAGTTCTTCAAAATTGGGCCCGCAGTGAACGTGATAAATGGACAAAGGGACAAATAAGTGATGTTTTTTTAGTTGCCCCTGATTTTCCGGACCTCTCGTTCCACTCCTATTTATGTGGTAACAGGGATTTTATTTTTTATTTTAAATTTTCATTTTTATTGTCATCTTCCATTCCTCACAATATCTATCTTTATATCTCGTTCATTCTATTTTTCTCATCCGCTATTTAAATCTACCACCCATTCTCAATCACTACAGTTAGGTCTAATAACTATTTATAATATCACAGATTTTATTTTCATTTTCCTCTTATAAATATATCACAGTTCTTTAATTTATCACAATTACAGTATTGTTGTTTCTTACATTTTCACTTTTCCAATAATTATATGTAGTTGTCATTTTTTCTTGCCTGTTTTATTTATTTATTTTTATTTATCGCAGTTTTTGCTACCAGCCTGCAGAACTTGAGGAAGGATTCTCTTCCTTCTTCTATCATGGTAGAGGTGATTGTTGCCTCCTCAATATTTTTCGATTCGTTGATTTGACGTTCGAAATGAGAAATGTTAACCCAGATGTCTTTTTCTATCAAAATTATAATCACACTTTGGTAAATTCAAAATTATAATTTCAAAAGGGGATTTCCCCATAGATATCCAATAGGAGTGATTAACCAGCGTCTTCCAGGTCGTCTGTCCACTTTATCCAGACGTCATGAAATGCGCTTGCCGCCCAGTATTCATCACTCCACCTCAAGCCCCAACGGGTCACTATATAACTTGCCAATCCGCTAGACTATGATATTATTTTCATACGAGGGTGTTGAATAAGCAATACTCGGTTTAATATGTACCGATATTTTATTATAATTAATTTTATGACAATATACTGATGGAAGATAATCTGTAAAAGAAATTCGATTTAAGAAATAATTGACAGGCTGCATAAACATTTTTAAACGAGCCGAGTGTTGTACATCCCTGATTTAGATAATTATTCTCTTGTAAATATAATTCTGAAAATTCCAGGTATAATTTATAATGTTATCGAAGTACGTGCAAGTGAAGATACGAGAACATTCTCGAAAGAAAGAAGTAATTATGAGGTAATGAAACTAAATCCGAACATGAAAGAGAATAGAGAAGAACTGAAGAGAATAATAAAAGTACTGAACGGACACTTTGAGAACGAAGAGAAAATGGTGGAGAATGATTTGATCAATGAACTGCATTACAGAGGTAAGGAAATAAATAAACAAAAATTCTAAATTTAAATTTGTATTCTATTTATATTTTATTATTACATTAGACCAGCTGACAGTTATATAAATTTATAACCTATATACAGAATGATAAGTGTCACCAAAAATGAAATATATTACATTAGTTTATTTTTCTAATTATATATGACAAGCCAATAAATTATGGCAATAAATAGTCCAGAGGAACAGACAATAAACAATAATTAATTTTAATATTGTAGTATTAAAAAAATTTAAAACGCTTTTTCTTGCAATATTATATGTATGATATATTAATTGACAGCAATACATTCAGATCATTGAATTTGACAGCTGAAAAAACTACGCATTTGACAGTTCGAAATGAACTACGCGCTTTTGAACTTTGACAGTTCGTTTCGAATTTTACGACCAGTATTTATTGATTATAAAATTGATTTATTTATTTCAAATTTAATTAATAAATTGGGTGATCATTCTGAAATAAGTTATTTTTTCATCACACATATTTCCACAGCATATAAATTCACTATATACGCGTTATACTGGTGGCAATTAGAGGCATCCGATGCACGTATTTGTTCTTTCCTGATCATCAGAAAATAAGTATCAGATGTGATAGAAATGGTTTATGTTACGTATATCTAGAAAGTATTTGCTATTTTGAGTCGAGTGTAATGGCAGCGACTGTCTCACTCATGGCTTCCAAATTCAAATAGTAATTCGAATTTAAATCTGAATACGCAACTATAAGTCAACGAAAACGTATTGTGGTCGTGGTGGCCAGTAACGTTTTTTCGTTGAATAAGGCATTGGCATTTCGCACCATTTGTAAAAATTAAGACACGTTCTAATTATGACATTTCTTTTAGACCACCTGTTTATATAGAAATAATTATTCTAGTAATCCGTATAAAAATGATGATGTATTTCTTAAAAAAAAACTTTAAATTTTTCAACAGATCCCAAAATTACAGACGATGCTCAAGTTGAAGACAAAGTGTCACAGATAAGAAAACTTTTAAGCCTCTTGCAGAAAAATTATGATTATCAGGTTCGCTATAACAAAGAAATAAAGAGGCCAAAATCGAGGATCTATTATATAGAGAATCCTGAAGTAATAGAAGCCTTTAAAAGTAATTTGAGAAGCAAGGAGTATGTTAATTTTATTTTATTGATATTTATGCTTCTTCGTATAATCCTTTCGATATTTTTGTCATATTCATTTGAAGACGATGATTTTTGGCTAGTGTCTATTACCAGTTTTTTATGGCCCCCGTTTCAAAAAAAAGAGTGAGTGAGAGGTCCACAACCTCTCACTCACCCTTGATTTTTTTTTGGACAGGGACTTTAATTACAATATTTTTTTTAATTATATATCTTTATTAGCATCCTCTCTCATCCTTCACAATTTCTTTTACACCTTCTTTCATTCTTAGCATCTTCTTTTGTTTTCTTCATTTTATTGACACTCCTCACACTCAAGGAGCTTAGCCTGGAATTCGAAGTTTGAAATATTTCGCGAACCGCAATTAAATATGCATTTAAAACTAAACATAAACATGTACAAAAGTATAAACTATGTACATTGAAATTAAGTATATGCACACGTGTATGACAGCACTCCTAACAATACTTAAGACGCCTGTTAGTCAATTAACCCTTAATTAGGCGCATTAAGAAAATCACTCAATTAGGCGCATGGGGTCTTAAATGACCCCAAAAAAACATTGGGAAAGGAGTATCAAAAAGGAATAAAACTTAATGGATTTCTATAGTAATTAATAAAGTTCTTTAATATACTTAACTTTACGAAACAAATAATTACTATGACATTAAAAATATTAAAAAAAAACAAAAACAGTAAACCTCTCTTTAAACTAATTTTTTCGGCATAGCCGAGATCAACTTAAGAAATAAAGTTTATTCAGCCTCGTCAGCGGAATCTTCTGTTCTGCATCCGACGCAGTAAGTCCTTGAGTGTTGCTGACAAATAAATTCACGACACTTGAAACATTTTGTTGGCACTTTTTAGTCGTCCTTTCTAGGACATGATGAACAGCGGCCGCGCTTAGCTGTCGATTGATAAACCGCCTTGTTCACATTATAAACTTCATGGAGCCGTTTATCTGTTGTCACTGGTACAGCACGTAGTTGTATGCGACGTTTTTGGTGATCTTCCACAAGTGCCGTAGCTATTTTCTTTAAGAAAATCCGTCTTGAATATGTCAAAATTTTCTCAATATTCGCTTTGTGTATGACAAATGCCAGATATGTTTATACTCCAGGTAAATGTAAAATAATATTTTGTGCTCGGGTCCTTACTGCGTTCGATGGTGGTACTTTACACCATTTCACTTTCGGGCCATTTCTCTGAGTATGTCGAGATAAAAAATAATTATCTTCCGTTGATACTGGGATGTCTTGGATATGTTCAGACTCCTCAATTTCGCAGTCTGAATAATGAGCGCTATCAATGAGAGCATCGTTTAAAGTTTCGTCTTGCGAATCCGAAGCAGCAACATCTTGCTCTTCATCAAGCACTTCATCCAGCCATTGCAATACTTGTTTGTCGTAAGGCATTTTAATTCAAAAAAAAAAGAAAAAGCATAGAAAAACACTCAAAAATACATAAAGAAATCATACCGTATCAAAATACACACATACAAAGATAAATAGTACGATATACTAATATAAACACAAAAAAAATCACAAAAGTAAAAACTTACCTTCGCCAAAAAATGTAACGTAACTAGGCGCATGGGGTCAGCTCTCTAAAGGACAGCGATGTGTGCGCAGGAGTTAATGTTCTGGATGTGACTAATTTGCGTACCCCGCGGGGAGTGAGGAAGCTAGAAAGAGCGTTAGTACGCTCTGAAGACTGTAAGCCATAATTTTTTGAATTTCAAGTGGCGCTGACCCCATGCGCCTAATTAAGGGTTAAGATCGGTGTTTGGATTTCGCTAATGTTATAGTGGACTAATAATAATTATTATTCACGCTAGTAATTTGTTTCGATTTCCCAGCAATTGACATGGGTTATATAAATTTAAATATTGAAATAATTCGACAATCGATCGGAGCCAAAAATAATCGTTCAAAGAGCCGCAGTTTGGCCACCCCTGCTATATAACATACAATTAGATTATATATAATAGAATAAAGATACAAATTTCTTACGTTGTTTGTTCGGTCATTTGATTTATTTTTATTTTTTATGTTTATTTACTAGAACTAAATAATACAATATGTGTCAAAATTTTTCAGTCAATCAACTTCTTCTGGGTCCAGTGAAGACTCTCGTTTCGATAGAAGTACGAGAGATAACCTTTTGAACTATAGAAGAGAAGTTCCTTTCGATGAATTCAATCTTGGTAAGCTTCAGCTTGTAGGTCACTTATTGAATCCAAAGCTATATTAGCTGCTAAAAAGCTGGGTATTCTTGTGAAAGGTCGGCAGTATTTTACCAGCTATACCAGCTTACATCAAGGCAGCTACTGAGCCTTCATGTAACAAAAATCCGGTCGTGTGTAAAATATTGTAGCCATCTGTGAGATTAATCGGTGATGTATCAGATGATTTGGACTCCATGCAGAGACAACCCAAAAGGTTCATCACTAATGATGCATTGGTCAGCACTAACCTGTAGAACTTGGAGCATCAAGGAAAGCTACCAGTTTATCGATGTTCTATACAGGGACGGCTCTAGCTCGTGTAGCGCCCGTGTGCAATGAAACACTGACGCCCTCTACGCCTGACCCCCCCTCCCCCACGGATATAACACATAACTTTGCCGTCGTAACAAGAAAGTTTTTTCATATTCCAACAAGCTATTTTATAAGTAGGTATAGCTTACAGTATGGTATTAATTACGGCCTTTCTTCTTATGACGGCAGAATAACACTCATTGTTTTTATGCCTGTAGTACATCTCTGTTGCGAAACTAAGCGACGAACCACGATAGTTCATGTTTCGTCTTGTGTTATAAGTTTTATGGACAGCGAAATAGAAGCTAAATGTATCGAATTTCTATTCCGTCGTGTCAGGGGCCGCCGCGGCGTTCCCATGTGCATCGCACACTGCACTATAGGTTAAACCGCCTCTGGTTCTATAGACTGCATTTTTGGGAGTTTGAGTCAGAATTCTACCAAATACATCTCCCATTTTTCTTCAATCGGTCATAAAGAGTATACGGTTAGAGAATATTTTTTTTATTAAACAATAAATGATTTCAAATACAATTTTTATTAAAGTATAACAGATACAGCAAGAACAACGCAGTTACAATTGAATTCATGCACAGTGTTGCCATCTAGTTAAATTTTCAGAAACAAACAAAAACTATATACTGTATTACTCAACAAAGAGGCAAAAATTTACGTTCTGTAAATACTTTTATAATGCGAACAGCCAAGGTATGGAACAATCTACCGACGTCGTTGTTTCCAGCCAGCTATAACTTAGGAGTCTTAAAGTCAAGAGTGAATAGGTTTCTTCCAGACATGCATGTAGCAATGACCTCGTCATCACCTAACATCAGCAGAGACAGAGGTCACAAACTCTTCATCACCTAACCCTAAACGCCCACTGCAAAACATATGTCTTTAACAAAAATCACCACAATCACCAGTCTTGTGCAACCCGCACCCTAATTTTAAAAATTTGAGAAAGTTAGATAGCTGATCTATATTTCCAATATTAACCTTATGTACATCACTATTTTTAGTGATATAGAAACACTGGTTTTATGGTGACCCCTACGGGATTAGTGGCCTTTAATACATGTCCAGTGTGTGGAGAATACTTCAATAATTGGATCTGTGCAACTTACAAAAAAGAAGAGTCAAAGTCACCGGCGTAGTTCGTAGAATTGCTCGTATAAAGTGACATGGTGGAGTACATTTCTGGTGCAACCGTCAAGCGTTGGGTTTGGAAGGTTCTAGAGTGGCATTTTGTCTCCTCCTCCCACTAAGTGGAGCAACGATATAGTTTAGGTCAATGAAAGTCGCTGGATAAAGCATCACAAGTCTGATCATCGTGGTGATCTTTGATGAAGGAACATGTCTTATGTTCTTATATCGAAGAACCAAAGTCACTGGCGTAGTTCGTAGAATTGCTCGTTTAAAGTGACATGGTGGGGTACATTTCTAGTGCAACCGACAAGCGTTGGATTTAGAAGGTTCTAGAGTGGTTAGCTGCCTCCTCCCCCCACTAGGTGGAGCGATATAGTTTAGGTCACTGGAAGTTGTTAGATAAAGCATCACATGACCGACCACCGTGGTGATCTTTGATGAAGGCCCATGTCTTATATTCTTATATCATGTTAAATATTAGAATATAAACATTTTTTTTCCTCCTTCATCTACCCCCCTATCCACCCCCTTCCACCTTTACTTTATTAGAATGATGCCGCATTCTTTACCATCAGTCCTTCACATTGAAGAATTCATAATAATATATAAATATGCTGCTAAATATCACAGTGTAAACTCATCTTTACTTTTAACCAAAGCATCATGTCATTTTCTACTGTAGCATCATCAGAGAATCTTCAAGTGGAAACAAATATCCAGGAGAACAATTATGATGCAATTCAATTTCCAAATAATCTATTTGACGGCGCATTGAGAAATCAAAACGAGTTGGTCAATCTACAACCAAAGGTAATTTGTGATAAGAAATACACCAATAACTCGCTTTGCGTCGTTTCGTTTTGAATTTTTTTAGAAGTTGCGTCGCTGCTTAATTAGTAGTAATTTTCACTGTGCGTCGTTAGATTTTCGAGGTTGCGTTGTTTTGGGTTCGAGTGATAAATTTTTTTGGAAATTTCCTTTTTTCTAAAAGATGCAACACTTTTGTTTCTAATAGCGCCATGCCATGAAAACTCGGGGATACCCTTTCAAACTAAAAATCAACGGAATTTGAATACAGTTTTATTTTCACTTTGTTTTGCTAATTTTGGAGTTCAGTTTCAATAACGTAGTGTGTTATTTTTTTGTGTTAAAAAGAACATAATAAATTTATATAAATATTAAGTGTTGTTTCTGGTTACAAAAAAGGTATATATTTTTCCAATTTATTTATTGGCAGAGATATATTATTTTTGTTTTTTTAATGTTTACTTTGTTCAATTTCTTTTTAAAAATTAGTATTTTCGTGACCCTGGAACCTATCTTAATCTTTACATGGTTGGCTACAGAAAATCTTAATTCACTTTGCGGCGATTCCATTTGTGTCGTGTTTTTTTGGAACGTAACCACGATGCAAAATGAGGTATTGGTGTACATATATCTACAAACACAAGTTTATATACAGGTGATTGGTTATAGGTGTAATGGCATAGTGTCAATGCTTATTTGCTGCCAATAAATATATTGCATCTTATCACCAAAATAATTGTTTCAGAAATAATAAATAACATAAGAAAAAGCATCTACAAAATTCGTATAAACATATTAAAATCAGTAATTGTTTACTATCTTTCCCTGCAGATTTTGTACTGCCATAAGTAGAACCCGTCAAGTTACTTTATACAGGATGATTGAAAAAGCTTTTACAATAATTTATAATCACGCTGTTTAATAACTTTCGTTCAAGGGCCGGTTCAAAATAGCAAAAGATAAGAGAAAAGAAGAGAAGAATGAGAAAAAGAGAAAGAAGACAGCAGACGGACGCGGCAAGAAGAAGAAACCATTAATGGAACTGATAGAAGAGAGCCATGAGAATCTAAAGAAAATACGATACGATACTAGAGAAAAGAAACAGAAGAAACCACGACCTTCGTCAAGAGAGATAGATATAGTTGGAGATCTTACTAGAGGTACCGATAAGAAGATTTCCAATAGCGGAGAGTGGAAAGACACGAGTCGTTACAATGACTCCGTCAATCAGGCGCGCAGACCAAAAAAACTTTATGGTAAAAAATCAAAGTTTTCTGAAAGAGTTATTGGTAGAACTTTCATACCATTTATTGGCAAAAAAACTGTTTACGAAGATGATAAATAAATAATTATATTAAATGCATATTTTATTATAAGTGCTACCGAAACCTTTGTACTGCGCCTTAGGGAAGCGGCACGGGGATCGAGGAAGATAGAGCAGGAGCGCCGCTTTCCCCCTACCCTTCCCGCTTCGCACATACCTAAGGCGAGGTACAGCGGCTCCGGTAGCATTTATATCATCTATAAATACATATTTTTAATTTCTTATCCAATTGACTTAATTCGATATGATTCTGTTTAATTATTTCTATGCGAATGAAACGAATCATATTCGTTATTCGTTATCTTCATTTCAGCAGGATGTCCACTGCTGGGCATAGGTTCCTTGCAAAGATCGTAACGTTCACTGGTCTTGAGGTGCCCGTATCCAGAGACTTCGCGCTATTTTGACTACGTCGTTGGTCCACCTGGAAAATCTCCCCACATAGCGTCTGCCAGTTGGTAACCATTCAACTTTAGGTTCCTATGATCATCGGTTGTACAAGCGATGTGCCACACCCACTGCCACTTCGGATGTGCGATTCCAGCTATATCGATGACCATGTTTCTTCTGATCTCATTGTTGATTTGATCTTGCAGCTCCAAGCATAGCTCTCTCAGATCCATAGATCACACACCCTGGTCCTGTACCTTTGTCTTCAGACATACATACACATAGTATTTTGGATTGTGAAATTCTTTATCGAAGTTGAACTTATCTATGTAAAACCAAACACCGAGTCATGGCACCAATCGATGTAACATTACTCTTGAAGATGCCCCGTGGAGGGGTGAAACACATGTTGAGTCATTTAACGGTGGCAGTTGTGTAATTCGCATTGTTTGCCGCACGCGCATTTATCTGCGGGCTGACGGGCGGTGTACTTTATTGCACGACTACTGCTGCATTGCGGAAGTAGCTATATATTAGTCCTTTTCTTACTTATGATGGACTTTCGCAAAGCAACGCCTGAATCCATTAGCCATAATCAAAAATCAATGGATTGAAAAATAATAAACGACATATATATTTGTTTATTAACAATTTATACACCATAGATGATAGCTAAAAAAGAAACAATTCATATAAAGGTACAAGATGCGGTTTTATCGCTCGAGGCGATCTCTACCAGACAACCTTTGGAGATGAGAGAAATGAAAGAGAAGGCAGTTTAGGATGAAAATACATACAAATACATACATTACTATACACACATAATTAATAATATGAAAAATCGTTTTAAAAATTCGTATTACTATATATTAAAATTAATTATTGTTTACTCTGTATCTGTATGTAGACTTTGAACTTCCAGAAGATACTGATCTGTCATTTCAATAGTTGCTAGCTGCTGCAAAATCTGTAATTATGTTAATGATGATTTCAGTAGAAATATTTCATCATTCAGTATGATCATATAGCCTTAATATAAGATTTAAAGCTTCTACATATATTTTCAATCTAATATGTTATTTCATGTCCATAAAAAATGTAATTGAATTTCTATAGTGTACACATATAAAGTATATGTGATTGAAGACGTAGTGAAATGTTTCTATTTATATATATCCTGATATGGTTCGGTAAGTATGAACTTGTTTGAGAAAAAACGTAAAAGTTTTAAAAGGAAACAGTTTTAATATAAGACCGCGTTCGAATAATTGTATTTCATAGGTGACCAGCGTATCTCTACCGACCTCACTCTTCAAGCAAAGGGAGAATGACCATTTTGTTAACAGACGACTAACTTCTAGTACCGCCTAAAGTCACAGAACTGTAACTCTGTTAATATAATTCATTCCGTGACAGTGTTCCGTGTGGAACTATCATGCTGTCTAAAGTCACAGAATTATAACTTTGTCAATACAATCATTCCGTGACAGTGTTCCGTATGGAACAATCACGCGTTCTATATCACAAACTCTTTTATTTAATTCAGGATGTAACCTCTCGCTACTACTAAGTTTCTAAAGAATTTAAGATTACGTTCTAAAAAGGTTTACAACTATTACAATAGAGAATTTCTTCTTCCATTGCTTTCCGTACCGATTTCCCAGCGTTCGATCAATCGAACTTGCGATCATAGTTCTCGGGTTCAATTCTCAGGAAACTATATTATGTAATTCACATTTGTGTTAATTATATGGAATTTCCACTGCTCATACAAGTTTTCAGAGGATGGGCAGCTGCGTCAAGCGTATCATAATAGCACACTATCGCCAACCGGTCAGCCAAGCGTGGCGATTATCGTATATCCCTCAATATACATATCGAAAAAGCATATGCATTTCAACATGCGTCTATGGGCTGATACGACGGTATTTCATCATCATTATTTCAGACGTCTCCATCACGACTTTCTCTATTTATTTTTAATAGGAATGTTTGGAAGCTTCCAGCATTTGGCGTTCACCTATCCACTCTAGAACCTTAAGGCTAATGTTTATATATGATTTAATCCAACATTGATTAAATAAAAGTGTTCGATGCGCTTGAGACTAAGATTTACTAGAATTGTTTTAAATATGTTTTTACATTACTTCAGCCGTAACACCTCCACTGTTGTACATAGGTCACACTCAAAGGTTTCCAAGAGGAATTGTTGTAAACGGCTTGCATCTAGGATCTTCCAACAGCCTTTACTAGGCCTGTCAGTGTTCACATTTGTTGCTGTGTGCTATGTAACCTGGTAATTCAACTTAAGATTGAAGTTAAATATGCTTTTAACGCATAGAAAAATGTCACAATCAGGTGGTTGCCTAAATCCATCGTGTAGCAGACGATACGACGTGGAAATGGAAGCGATTAAATTGTATGGTGAGTCTTTGCCGGCAGTGATAGCTCGTGTGAGGCGCACACCGGAATATTTGGAAATACTTTCTGATCGGGTAAGTTCGACCTATATTCATTCTCTTTATTTATCTTTATTATTTTATTACTAATGATTATTTTTTTTAATTCTTACAAATACACCAATACCTCGCTTTGCGCCGTTTTATTTTGCGTTTTTTTCGAAGTTGCGTCGCTGCTTAATTAGTACTAATTTTCACTGTGCGTCGTTAGATTTTCGAGGTTGCGTTGTTTTGGGTTCGAGTCTTTAATTTTTTTTTATTTTCTTTTTTTTGCAAGAGATGGCAACACTTTTGCTTTTAATTGCGCCATGCCATCAAAACTCGAGGATTTCCTTTCTAGCTAAAAATCAACGCGATTTTAATACAGTTTTATTTTCAGTTTGTTTTGCTAATTTTGGAGTTCAGTTTCAATTACGTAGTGTGTTGTAATGTAGTGTGTTGTGCTTTTTTTTAAAAATAATAATACATTTATATAAATTTTAACGTGTTGTTTCTGGTTACAAAAAGGTATATATTTTTCCAATTTATTTATTGGCAGAGTTATATAATTTTTGTTTTTTAAATGTTTACTTTGTTTAATTTTCTTTTTAAATATTTTATTTATTATATAGTATTTTCGTAACCATGGAACCTATCTTCGATCTTTACATGGTTTGCTATAGGAAATCTTAATTCACTTTGCGGCGTTTCAATTTGTGTCTTGTTTTTTTGGAACGTAACCACGACGCAAAGTGAGATATTGGTGTAGTATCCTTAATTCACTAGCTAGAGCATTGTTTACCAACGAGGAACCCACGCCTCACAAAGGAGCGATTTCAAAATGAACTCTACACGAATTTGACCCTTTCGCTTCGGACTAGTGATGGGCAAAATGTATCCCTGACAATAAAATTGTGATTTATATATTTTCGATCTTGGGATATATATCACACTTTTATATCTTTAACTCATTTAGCTCAGTGCGACTCAGAGAGAATGAGACAGCTAACACTAAAAATATATCTTCGGCTCTTTTTGCTCAGACTTAGAACTCGGTAAGGCGGAATAAAACGTGAGAAAAATTCCTATTGAGCATTTTATGTCTTTGTCATAAAGCACAAATAATCAGAACGCCCGCGCGTTATGTTGTCGTTTCGAAAATCCGTAGTTTACATTTTTAATACAAACATGCAAAAGTTATCCGTCTCTCTTTTTTACGTGTAAATTGCTATATAACGAGCCGCAACTCGTTACAAGTATAAAGACATAGAGATACAATAGCAACGCGCGCGCTGGAGAGTGATTATATAAATATATATAAATAAATATATATAATATAAATAATATATATATATATATATATATATATATATATATATATATATATATATATATATATAATATAAAGATATATATCTTTTGCAAAGATATATATTTTTTCATTTGTGCTTCGATCTCGCACTAAACTTCGAGCATAATCCTCTCCATTGCTCTCTGGGTGACCTAGAGCCTTCTTATGAGGCCTGTCGTAAGTGACCACTTCTCGGCTCCGTATTTCATCACCGGAAACGCACGTTAGTCAAAGACCTTCGTCTTCAAACATTGCGGTATTTAACATGAACTATTCAGTTGGTGTTAATATAAAATTAGTGTTTTAATGGGGATGGCAAAAGATTTTTGGAATGGCAAATGTGAGGCCTAGCACAAAAAGTTGTGGCAACACTGAGCTAATGCAATTCATACTCGAGTTTTATTATCACATAAAATCCCTTATATTTTATGAACATTTTAAATTTATCTTATCATAATTAGGAGTTATTGCAAAGGAATTCATTGTAAAAGCATGCACATTTAACTTAGATGGTACGAATTTCATGATGTCTAAAGAGGCATAAGAATCTTCTCTTTATTTCTACGGGTTACCTTGCTAACATCTCTATTTTTCTCCTCTCAAGATTTTCATTTACATGTTAAACAATATACAGTAATACCCCGCTTTACGCGACCCCGTTATACGCAAATTGCAAATTTCGCGCTCAAATGCCTCGAATTACGCGAAAGAGTGCGTATAAATATAATGTAGTCATCAACTTCTCTATGGTGTCTTGACCATCTGTCAAACAATTAAAAACAGTGTTGGGTGTTATGAACGTATTTTACAAGAACGTAAACAAAACGTTACCCAAAAGACAATAGATGTATTTTTCCGTAAAAAACAAAGAGTATGTATTGAATAAAGTGTTCCTAGAATTAAAGTGATTGATTAAAGTGATTTGTATTTTTTGTAATAATTTTTGACTATGTTTAATCATAAACCTCGTTATACGCGAATTTCAGTTAACGCGATTTGTTTTGAAACGTATCCCACGCGTAAAGCGGGGTATTACTGTACATTACCTATTTACCTATAAAATTATTTTTATTTTTTATTTTAAACTTCTTTTCTTTGCCATAATTATTTGTTTAATATCATTACGGACATTCCAGCTAGACGACCTGAAGAAAGAGAGAGATGACTACGCATCTCACCTGCTGGAGTCCTACCGAATCAAGCTGTTAGAAAAGCTGCATAAAATGTATAACATCAACACTACCGCGCACGCTCCGACTAGATTCAGAAGCATGAACTGGAAACGAAGGTGAAGATTAGGAGAAAGGGGTGATTACGAGATGGTAGAAGTGGGTGGGCTCCCCTCCACATTGACTTGATGCATAGGTCGCGATCATCATCGTGATCTCTGAGAGAAGTCCATATATCTTTTAGCTGACAAGATGATAATGGTATATTTACCGTCAAACGTCCTGTAACAGAATGGTGCTATTCAAGGTTTGTCCACAATATCCTGAGGCTGAAGTTTCTTTCAGCATTTTCTCTGTCTCGTTCTAACACTGACACTTTCCAAAGTTATAGTATCGTTACGTACTGTGGGTTCTGACTCGAAATGAAACATCACTGGTTCACAAGGAGTCCTTTATTCACAAACCAGATGGTCATCCTACTTTAACACAAAGTATACTTTCGCTCAGTCCAAACTACGCTTCCAAATCGCTCAAGAACTCACTGTCCAAGTAACTTACCAAATAGTCACTTTGTATCACTAATCGTAGATCTTAATCTTATAACTCGAAAAACAACACTGAATTGTCGTCATGGGGAGTACACTTATTTATACTACGGATAAGGTTCTAGTAAGTACGAGATAGTACTCGGTTAGAATTTCCGAGAACCGTACACAAAAAATCTATGAATAACTTCAAGGTCTAGCGTATTCATAGCACTTCTTGATCCTAGGGTTCAGTGTTTATTATTCAGAGGGTTTAGTAAATTTTGCTTTGTGACAGTATATATTAATACAAAAGTAACCGAACCAGCTGAGGTACCATTTTCTCGGATATCCTCGAACCAGGATACTTTTATTTTTTTATTATTATTATTATTAGGATATATTATAAAAAATATATATATTAATATAATGTGAATACATTTTTATGTTTTTGCTTCATAGTACACTTTAAAGTGTTTTATTATATCCAAACTCGCGGTTTTTAGCTGCGAAAGGACTCAAAAAAAATGTTTTTTACCATAAAATACAAGATGCTAGAAACATATGTAAAACATAGTAATATTGAAAACTGGCTGTGCCCCCAACTACGTCTGCGTGTTACTGTTTGGTTTTGTCTCAGAAGCAGGTTCAGATTTTTTTTCACTTAAAAATATTTCAAAAATGAAAGTTGTCTAACTTACTCCTTATTACATCAGCTGCCTCCCAGTATAAGTCCCTTCAAAATCGGTACAGCGATCAACTGGAATAAACAGAAAGAAAAACAAACAAAAATTAAAAAAAAAAATTTTGCGATATAAATATATATATATATACTTTAAGTATAAATATTCATATGCATGTAGTAAAAAGCGATTGTTTTAATATTACAAACAGACACACCAACTTTATTTATTTTTAAAAGGGAGTTCCCCTTCAGGTGTAGTGATAAATTACGTTTGTGTTAAAAACCAATAGATGGCTTTACTTATATGATTATTTTATGACAGCAATTTTTCAATCGTTCTGTGAATGTTGCCCTAATATATTATTACACATATATAATTAAATTACATTTTCCTTACAAAATCAATGCTACAGCCATTTTGTTAAACAATATCTCTCACAGCAAGCAAAACAGACGACGTCAAGCGGAGGACGAACACAACATCACCAAGTATTTAGAGGATGCTGTATATAGCTTGGACAATCATCCAATACTTCACAGCATACTGTCCGTGGACGAGAGGAACAGGTTCAAGGATATGGGTTTTGAATTGGCTGGGTAAGTTACATTCAGTAAATTCTGATACAGGAGTACGTGGTAATAGGCCGTATATCAACCACTGATAGATATAGACCTTCTCATTCATACACCATTCTATTGTTTAACTTATATAAGTGTCGATTTGGGGACTCTGTGAGTCTGAGCTGGTAAGTAAGAAAAGGACCAATATTTAGCCACTTCCGCACATGCAGTGGTAGTCGTGCAGAGTTGACTCTGTGTTTGGCACTAATCGGTGTAACATAACTCCTGAAGATGCCCCGTGGAGGGGTGAAACACGTGTTGAGTAATTTGGCGGTGGCGGTTGTGTGATTTGCATTGTTTGCCGCATACGCATTTATCAGCGGGCTGGCGGGCGGTGCACTTTATTATACGACAACCACTGCATATGCGGAAGTGGCTAAATATTGGTCCTTTTCTTACTTAGGATGGATTTCCGCGAGATAACGCCTGATTACATTAAATATCTGAGCTGGTACTCTGGTAACCAGGGTATCCTCCGGAGCCTGACCCAGAACTGAGGCTATTACCATCCGATGTCCCTCACGTGAAGTTTCTTGGAAAGGACCTCGGATGCCGACATTGTTTTGCAGATATCTTATTCCGCAAAGTAAAGTCTAGGAAATAAATATAACTTAATCCAGTTTGCATTATATTCTGTAATAAGCCGTTAGCTGTTTTTATTACTAGCGTGTACAATAGAGAGTTTTAAATAAATAAATTAATCATTAGTTAATACTTAGTATAAGGTCTTCTAAAAAATGAGCGTTGGGGCCGAAAGGTTCTGATAGAAGAGGCGTGGGTATGTCCCTCATTAGGTGGACAAAGACCATAGTTAAGATCACGGGAATTCCCTGGACGCGGACAGCGCAAGGCATCGTGACGATCTTTGGTGAAGACATGTATCTGGCTGTGGTCTTCTATCAACTTATATGATGATAAAGACACATGCTTCCAAATAAATATCATCAATCCATATGAATGTACGTATGTATTCGACAAAGGCACTTTTCATATTGTTATTTAATTGTCTGTAGTGTGACACGTGGGATAGATCCAAAAGAAAAACGCAGAAAGATCTAGATAACAAAGACGTTTATAAATACTGATTCATGAAAAAACTAATTAACATTGATTTATATATAAACTAAAACTAATTTAATACAAACTAACTAGACTATGTTTTTTTTTAAATAAATTACTCGTTTGCCTCTATCTAGAGATGGACAGGGTCTTTTTATTCTCCTTTTCTTATATCACTATTTTTATTTCTCTTTCTCTCCTTACATTCTTCACAATTTATCTTACACTCTCTTGCCTTGCTTGTCTCCTTATACACACTTCTCTCTCTTCC